>NC_138374.1:124748523-124763727 GCF_054177405.1 Leptonychotes weddellii
ACCTGTTGACTCCCCAAAGGGATTGATCTTCTCATTGTTTATTTCTATGACTTAGTATCTAGGAGTTATATTCAGATGTTTAATCTTAAAATCTTAGAAGAAAACTTCCATTTACTGAACATAAGCCTGGTAAGAAAGATACTGGATCTGTAATTGCTGGGCTTTTCCTTATATTCCAACAAAAACAAGTAAGTTCATTTTTACTGATCTTTAAAAAGACATTTAAAACGATGTCTTTTAAAATAAATCAAATGGTAAGCAAAAATTATTTTTCCATACTTTTGTCATGTAGGTGACTTTATTCTCTGCTTGGCAAAAGAAGAATCAGAGTTCTGACCAAATGTATTACAGGATTAAGAAATAAACATTTTCCCAGGAGAACATTAAAATAACTTTTCCTTCAGAAATGAAAGCATTTTACACAGAAACAAAAGACTATGGACTCCTCTAAGAAACAAACTGAGGGTTCTAGAGGGGAGGGGGTTGAGGGGATGGGTTAGCCCGGTGATGGGTATTGAGGAGGGCACATTCTGCAAGGAGCACTGGGTGTTATACTCAAACAATGAATCATGGAACACTCCATCAAAAACTAATGGTGTAATGTATGGTGATCAACATAACAATAAAAAAGTTAATGTATTCCTTTTAAGGGAAATTAGGTAGAAGGAAAATTTCGGCAAAGAACAAAAAACAATTTTAAATTTACACATTTAAATGTACACATTTAGGACATTTTAAATTTACCATTACATCTTCTCCTGCAACTGCTCAGTCCTTCACATTCCAGCTTCTGCTTCAACCACACTAAATAGATTTCTCCCCAAAGGGCCACCAGCGCCACCTTCCTTGTAGATCACATTCTTCTTGCTTTGCCTAGAGCACATGATACTACAGAATTCTAGATCCTTCTAGAATTCTCTTCCCTTAACTTTTCTAACACTGCTCCCTCAAATTCTGACCATTTCTCTACTTTACTTCTCCTTTCTCTTTCTCCCAAAATATGAGCATTCACTAAGATCTGAACTTCTAATTTGTATTTTCTCTGCTTTCACTAATTCATTACCATCCACAGTTTTAGCTTTATCTATATGCAATAATTACAAAGTCCATATCATTGTTAAGCCCCAGATTTGCATTTTCTGCTGCAGGCTCCTTATAATCGTCATGGATGTGTCTCTAACAAAGCAAATTTAAACTCATGGGTTTATTTCTCCCATGTGCTCTTTCTTCATCTTTCTCATTATCTTTAACGGCATCACCATGGTCTGCAATATTTACTGTCATCTTCAATTCTTCCTTCTTCTTAACCTGTGGATTTCTCTTCCTTAGTCCACCTGCATTCCCTTCCTTCAATCTTTACTTCTATTCATCTGATTTACTCCCTCACTGCCTCTTAGAAAAGTCTACCAGACTCTATTTGCACACTCTCTTCTAGTCAATTCTACATGCTACTGCCAGAGAAATCTTCATAAACCCCAGTTTTCATCCCATCGGTTCCTGGAACAGTGCTAGTCTCTAAAATAGCGACCAGGATGGCATGTGTCCAGTAAATACCTACCCAAATCCTAACCAAGCCTTTAGAGTCCACCTCAAATGCCATTTCATCTCCCAAATCAAATATCCCATATTCTATGTTCCCATAGCTTTCTTTTGTCCTTTATCCAATGCCTCCAGGTGTTAACCCTACCTGTTGTATGTCAGCATCTTCATGCAGGCACCATTAAGGTGTCTTTGAATTATCTTTGAATCCCCCATAGTGCCCTAAATAGATAAGCCCTTATTAGATGCTTACGGAATTGAGCATTCACAACAAAATACAGTAACATATGATTATGGCACATTATTAACTGTATGCTGCAAACAACAAATTTGAAATCTGTAGTTTTTGAGCAAAATTTTGAAATGCTTGTCATAATTCTGAATGGCATGTCCTTACAGAACTGAAAAATAATGCTTTTAGACTTTAGCACTCCTACAGTTTATTTTTGTAATATACTCCTTAGTTTCGGGACTCTGCACTATTTCATTTGTGTTATAATAGTGTTATGGAAGCAAAGTTGTAAAATAACCTTTTAGATTTTGATAATATTAGAAATTTTATAACATTTACATTGTGACAGAGTGAGAATAATCATGATAAAAATAACAATTTCTACTGAGGATTTACTCTGTGCTGGGCACTGCTTAACTTTCTTATTCCTCATGAACCCTGTAAAATAGGTTATCCTTAGTTTTAAATTGGAAAATTGAGCCAGAGAAGTCCCGTAGTTTACTTAAGGTCATACAGCTAGTAGATGGCAGAGCCCCAAATTTAAACCCTGGCATCTTCCCCTAAACACATGAATAAGTTCTTATTTTTAAAAGTCGATTAATTTGTGCATCTCATGGCTTTCAGAGAATATGAGAAGTTTCCAAGTTCTATCTTTCAAGGATAAAGAGGCAGAATTCAGAGGACTTAGATTAGTTTCATTTCACTACTTTTCCAGTGGACAGGAGTGGTCTTCAGTATCCTCACCAGTAGCTAAAATGGGAGCTGCACAGAGCACTCAGCTGTGACTTCTTCCATGCCCCAGAAACCAATTACTACAACCAAGGTGGATGTTGTTAACACACTTGTTATCACTGGTGTGTTGACCAGGAAGGATCTGTTTCACAGACATTTGTCCTGCTTTTCTCTTCCCATCCCCAGGGTCCATCTAATCTCATTAGTTTGTTTCCATGAAAAGACAGACTGAATTTCATCTATAAGAGAGTACCTGAACTA
Source organism: Leptonychotes weddellii (assembly GCF_054177405.1). Lineage (NCBI taxonomy): Eukaryota > Metazoa > Chordata > Mammalia > Carnivora > Phocidae > Leptonychotes > Leptonychotes weddellii. The sequence goes on from NC_138374.1 coordinate 124,751,288, forward strand.
GCAGTAGAAACTGTGGCATGTGAGATACAGATGGGAGGTGCTGTGGGATGCAGCGTGGGAGAGAGACTTGAGGGAAGGCTTGCTATTGAAAATGTTATTGGAAGTGATGTCATGAGGAAGAGGAATTAGACTAAGGACAGCCCCCAAGGGAGTAGAAGGAGACTGTTGAATAGAAGCCGCAGAGAGATATTCTGGATCAATGTAAGAAATTACCATTTGAAAGAGGTCTCTAAACTTGGATTTGCCTGAGAATTGGGAGCTCCCCTACCGCTAAAGGCATCAAACATGAGTTGGATAAACACTTGGGGAGAATGTTACATAGAATATGCTATTATTGTCTAGAAAACATAGAATATGCTATTATTGTCTAGAAAGTTGCACTAGATGACTTTTGTTTTGAAGATTTTATTATTTATATACTTGAGAGAGAAAGAGAGAGTGGAGGGAAGAACAGAGGGAGAGGGACAAGCAGACTGCACTGTGAGCGGAGCTCAACCCAGGGCTCGATCCCATGACCCCAAGATCACAACCCAAGCTGAGATCAAGAGTCCCACGCTCAACCAACTGAGCCACCCAGGCGCCCCACACTAGATGACTTTTAAGTGTTTTACAACCCTGGGAAGTCATGATTTCAGTTCCGCTCACTCACATGATTGGGATCCCTCTATTCTCTACTATAACTCAGGCCAGTTTTCAACTTGTGTTGTTTCTATTTTTACTTTTCTCCAGCCTGCAAGACAGATTCCTCTTCTTTGTTCTCTAGCCCCAAACTATATCATTTTTCCAGAAGGACACAGGGAGCCTGCCTCTATTATCCATATTCAGTAACCCTCTAATAATCTAATATACAAAAATAAATAAATAAACAGTGTTATAGGAGAGTGGTATTTTATACAATCTAGTATGCCATAAATGTATGCATACATATGAAATACATATAAATATATAAAAACACAAAGGGTTCAGTTGTAGAGGTAATAAAACATAGTTCCTTAGCACTGGGGAGTCGTTCTCATGGATGGAAAATTTGAAGAAACAAAATTACTTGGATAAAGTCATTTGAGCCAAACAAGTTTTTCCAGAACTAAAGCAAGGTAAAACAAAACAATAGAACTGGACCTGAATACAGTTAGGGAAAAGGCACAGGGAATATTTTTATAGCTAAATATGTTTGCATAATATCTGTCATTCATCTAGGAGTCTCTTAACCTTCTCACATCTGGACATTTTCTTAAGGAGGACCAAGCCTTGCTTGATTGCAGACAGAAAACTGATTTGAAAATATACTAACTGCAGAGTAACTGAGTTATGTAGGTGTTAGTGATACATGTAATCAAGTTTGTATGAATCTATTTTGCTCTAAGTAAAGCAAGCCAAAAATTTATACAAACCATTTCCTACTAAGATCTTACTTGATCACCAGTCTTTTATTTGAATTTCACAGACTTAGGAGCTTCTTATTAATAACAAAATTATTAATAATTACACTACTGCCCAGCCAATAAAGGCAAAATATAACACCAGGGCAACCCAGTAATTCCCGGATGTCTACCTTTAACCCCACAGGGCAGGCATGAATAGATCCAAAGCCCACAAAAAGGGTCAGGAAGAAGCATCCTGAGCCTCATAAGAAGCCACCTGGGCACTTCCAACTGTCAGAACATCACTAGGACTTAGGGTGGTTGTTGAGCCCTGGAGTTGCTCTGCATCTAATTATATTTCTTATTATGGCACAGGTGCAACTCAGGGCTCCCATGGACCTCTTAAACCTCAGCTCATTTACTTATTTTTTGTTTGTTTAAAAATGTCAATATAGGTAGCAATCAGAGTTAGTGATGGGGGAGCAGGAGAAACCAGAAAAGACAAGTATTAAGTCCAAACTAGAGAAGGTATTGAACTTTATAGGTGTTTGTTTATAAAGACACAATATATTTTTTGTGTCCATTAAAACTTGCTTACCTGCTGCTAATGTCTGTCCTGTTCCTGACGCACTGGTTACACAACCAATTGAGTTGCAGAGAGAAATAGTAAAGTTGTATATCCTATAAGGTTTTAGTTCTTTTACAATGTAAGATAGTTCTTGGGATTTAGCAGTGTACAACACCTTCAAGGCAAAAAAAAAAAAAATCAGATAATAGATAAACAGTGTGAGAAATATAACCTTGGCAGTCAAGAATCCATGAATCCAATCATGTTCTATGAATTCAGACAGAGGAATTATTGCCAACCACTATTAGGAAAGGGATTTTTTTGAAGAGTCTCAACAAGCTAGGATTTAATTGATAATTGTACAATCACACTGTTTTATGAGGTAATAATCCAGTTCCTGAGTGGATAAATGAGGAAACCAAGTTATTGCCTCATAAAGCAGCATGGTGTTATGGTTATTGTCACCAATGGTAGAGATAAAGGATGGTGACATTGTCATTGTTATCATGAAAAAGTCCAAATAAAACCATGGGGCTTGGCCAGAACTAACCCCACGTAGTAATGCCCACACGTTATTTGATGGAGCCAGTACAGAAAAATGTCACTATGTTAAATCAATTCCATCATTTTCTTGAAAGAAAAAAAAAAAAGCCACAAGAGAAAAAGGAAAACAAGTAAACACATTACTGTGCATCCACATGAGGTCAATTCTCAATTATCTTTCTTATACAAATAAGCATATGCAGATTAGATCAAACAGTTACATTTTTTGAAATATTGTCTTTATCACACAATTTCAAATGAAAATAGCAGATTTGAGCAAAGGAGACTGAGAGGAACTCCATAGTCCATAAACAAATAATTAAACGACTATCACTGAGCATTGGTCCCATCATTACAACTAGAAATGATCAAAAGCAACCACATAAGTTTACTTAGTTTATAGATACAAAAAGCACTGGAAATTATATTCAGAAAAAAAAGTCATTAAAACAAAGAATATGACACCAAGCATTAGTATAAAACTTTTTTTCTAAGGGATGTTGGTATACATTCATATCAAATAATCTTCCATAAATATAAATGCAGGTAACTGTAAAGGTTAGTAACATTTGAAGTAATTGTCTAGATATTTTCACTGTAGAAGTAAGATAAAATTCATTTGGAATATTTGCCTGGGTATTGACTTTAAAATTTCATGAACTAAATGAGTAGTTCTAGAAAGCAGTGTGAATAGAATATAAACAATATCATATATAAAACAATTTTCAGAAATAAAGTAATTTCAAAGATTCTAAAAATCTAGGAATAATTTAAAACTTTGGTACTATTTCCTCACAATTACATTTAGAAATCAGAAAAACATCAAACACCAGATTATAAATCCTTTATGTTTCTAATTCTAAAGTTTTTATTGAGGGATTGAGGATATAAAATTTTCTGCTCTGTGCAATGTGATTTAAGATTTTCTAAGAAAAGTAAAACATTGAAATGAGTAAAATTTACTGGATATTGCTATACAATTTATCCCACTTATAACAATCCTGGTAGGATTAATGTAGACTTTTAGAAAATGGAATTGTTCTCCAGATAAAATATAATAAAGTGTTTCTTATTTTAAGGAAAATGTGGTAAAAATATACAGTGGAATATTATGCAGTCATAAAAAGGGTTGAGATCATGCCATTTATGACAACATGGATGGACCTAGAGGATCTTATGCTAAATAAAGACAAACTGATAAAGACAAATACCATAGGATTTCACTCATATATGGAATCTAAAAAACAAAACACATGAATAAACAAACAAACAAAAAGCAAAATCAGACCTGCAAATATGGAGAACAAACCGACGGTTGCCAGAGGGAAGGTGTGGAGAGGATGGACAAAATAGGTGAAGGACAGTGGGAAACACAGGCTTCCCAGTTATGGAATCAATAAGTCATGGGAATAAAAAGGCACAGCATAGGGAATATGATTAATGTTACTGTAACAGCATTGTGTGGTGACAGATGGGAGCTACATTTATGGTGAACATAGCATAACACATACAGAAGTTGAATCACTATGTTGTACACCTGAAACTAATTTAATATTGTATGAACTATACTCAAATTTTTTTTAAAAAATTTAAAAATGAAGTATTTCCTATTTCATTTAGGATGTTGCATTATTTTTTGAGCAAACTATTCTGTGGAGCAAGAATACAAGATGAAATATAACAAGAAATAGAAAATGTAGATTAATACTAATTTTGATGGACTTTTACTTCTCTACAGATAGTTGTTATAAATTACATGATTTTATTTTTTTTATTTTTTTTTTAAAGATTTTATTTATTCATTTGAGACACAGAGATACAGAGAGAGAGAGAGAGCATGAGCAGTGGGAGAGGCAAAGGGAGAGGAAGAAGCAGACTCCCCGCTGAGTCAGGAGCCTGATGTGGGACTCGATCCCAGGACCCCGGGATCATGACCTGAGCCGAAGGCAGACGCTTAACCATCTGAGCCACCCAGGCGCCCATAAATTACATGATTTTAAAAAGACATTTACCTTAAAGCTTGGGGCACATAAAATAATCACGCAGATAAACTTTGTCTTTACCATATATATAGTCATTTTATAAGACTTAAAGGACCAATTTAATTGAAAATTTTCTTTGGGATAAATCTTTAAGGAAGTGGAGAGAATTCTGTAGAAGCTTGAAATCCTACGCTGATAATATCACCACTTCTATATATTTCCTTGCCACATTCTTAGTCAATGTTTCTGTAACAATTATTTACAGTAGGCTTTCCCTAGAAATTTTGGCTACTTTTTTACCAAGCTTATAACAAGACACACTCAGGCCAGTGTGGATACAAATTTAATTATTGAGAAGGGGAAGATTTTGACTTTGCCACTCTTGATTTCACTTTCTTGAATACCTGATTAGGTAGATAGATATTTGTAGGGAGAGAAAGCGTAAGAGAATAAAGTAGCATATCTATATCCTTATTTCAACTCAGCCACAAAGAAAGACTTCTCAACAAAAAAGATGCATATACATAATTTTTGTCACTAATAAAAAAGAAATATTTTCCTGCTCCACTGATTGATAAAATTATCTTTTTAAAAGTTTAATGTAGTCCTATCCCATTAATAATAATCACTAGTAGGACCTAATATTTGTCAAGCACTTGAAACTCCACAAAACTCATGTAGATAAGCAGAAATTGTTTTCCTATTTTACAGATGAGTAAAACCTGAAGTGCATATATGTGTGGATGGCTAGCAATTGGCAGAAGTGGAATATGAACAAACAAGTTGACTTCTAAGGCTATATTTTTAGGAACTATGTTTTTTTCTTATTTTTGTTTCTTAGACTAGAATACCATACTGCAAGTAATAGTTGCTTTGAAGCTATGTTTTACGGAGAAAGAATAGTTTACAAAGCAAAAGCATAGCAAAAACAACAAAACAACAATGATAAATACGGTATAACATTAAGGACCAAACAAAGCAGTTACAGCTGTAAATTTACCTTAAATTTTATGATACACTGGATTGGTAGACTAAATCATTTCAGTTACAAGATATGTGTAAGGTTACCTCTGTGTTTATCACCTGAGACAGAGGCAGATTAGTCAGCACTTATTTCCAGACTAATGAAAAAGTAAAACAAGGAATCATAAATTATTTATTGGTTCTTCTTCTAGCTTTGTGTTGTAAACATGCTCTGTCTACTGAAAAGGCTCAGAAATATTGGCAATCCTATTGGGAATGGGTTGAAGACGGTCTCTCAAAAATCCTTGTTTGCCTAGTACCTCAGAAAGTGATCTTATTTGGAAACTGGGTCTTTGCAGATATAATTAATTAAACCATCATGGATTTAAGCTGGGTCTTAAGTACAAGGGATATATTTATAGAAGAAAGGAGAGGGATACACAAATACAAAGAGACAGCAACACAGAGAAGAAGGCCATGTGAAGACAGGCAGAGACTGGAGTTATGCTGCCACAAACCAAGGAACGCAAGGAGCTACCGGAAGCTGAAAGAGGCAAGGAAGGAATCTCCTGGACAGCCTTCAGAGGGAAAATGGCCCTGCCAACACTTTGATTTCAGACTCTGGCCCTCCATTAAAAAAATAAATTTCTGTTGTTTTACATCACTTAGTTTATGGTTAATTTGTTACTGCAGTCCCAGGAAACTAATACAATGGGGTACAAAGGTCTGGCTCCTTGACTTCTTTAGGACAACCTGATAGGGTCATTTCAGCTCCAGAACTACCCACAGGATCAGCTTAGACCCTTTCGTTACTGCATCACAACTCAGCTTCTTATTCTGCTCAACCCTGCAACTCTTACTACTTTCCGTGTGTTGTTTCTGAGAGCACTCCCCAATAAACATGTACTCAACCCTCTCCACAGCATCTGTTTCCCAGAGAACCTGACCTAAGTGACAGCAGGAGTGCCCTAGGAAGGAGACTCTAAAATGATATTTTGGAGTTGGATCACCAACCAGCTGGCTGCCAAAGAGAACCTCATCACAGGTAGTGGGTGGAGTACTGATGGCCCCTAGCATACACTAGTGGTGCAATTCTTAAACTCATTGGTGGTGAACTGGATGATTTACCAGTAGAAGGAAGTTCACTGGTTTGGTGGAACTGGAAATTATATGGACTACTTTGGGGAATGTAGTAATTATTAGGACTGTGGAATCAAGCAGCTCTTGCTGGGTGCTATTAATGCATTGAAGAAAGACAAGATCTGAAGGTCATCAATTCAAGGCAAACTGTGAAAACTGCCTTGGCAGTATTGGTTCTCCAAATTAATAACATCCTATTAAATGAATCAGAGAAGCAAGACATGGCAGATATACAGAGGTCTTGGTATTATATGCTCCAAAGAATGAGAGATCAAGTTTTTTAAAATTAAGGGTCTGCCACATCAGTAAAATTTTTAGGGGTCCAGTAGCCTAAGACATGCTAGGACATCCCTTCCAAAGTAAAGGTCAAATTATTGCATCTTGCCCTTACCACTAGGAGGAAAGAAACAGAATGTCTGGCAGGCCTTCTTACATTCTGAAGAGAGTATACTCCACATCTGGGAATACTATTCTGACCAAGTTACTGAATACTATGGAGTACTGCCAGCTCTGAGTGTGCCCTAGGGCTGGAGAGGATTCTTCAGCAGGTCAAGGCTGTGTTGCAAGCAGCCAAGCAACTTGGGACATAAAGCCTATCAGATCCTGTGGTATGTGAGACATTTATGGCAAGCCCTCAGTAAGAGAGTCACAAGGTACACTCACGGGATGTGGAGCAAGGTCATATCACACAATGGAAATTAAACACCATCTGCTAGACAGTCCCTAGCATGCTAGTGGGCTTTGGTCAAAGCAGAGAATCTGACTATCAACATCAAATGGTCATGTAGCCAGAGCTACCCCTCATGAGCTGAGTTCTGTCAGACAGGCTATGTCTTAAGGCCAAGTTGGTCCAACAGAAATTCATCGTAAAATGGAAGGGGATATCTGGTAACAGGCATAAGCAGAGCCAGGAATAATATGCTGTGCAAGCAGGTTGTCTGGACCCCCATGTCATCTACCATTTGTACACTGATGGCTCAATCTCAGCTCATACCTATGACTTCTTGGACGTTCCTCAAGAGCTGACAGAGTAGAAAAATGTGGTTGGGTTCACAGATGGGCGGTCTTAGTACATGGTTGCAAGTCAAAAATGGGTGATGGATGCTCTATAACCCCATTCAAGAATGGCCCTAAAAACCAGCAGTAAGAAGAAATCTGCTCAATGGGCAGAACTTCAGGCAGTGCACCTGGCCATCCATTTTGTGTGGAAAAGGAAGAGTCCAAAGGCAGAACACATCTGAACTATATGGCAGTGACCTGAATGTATTGGTCATGGGCATGGAAAAAAAAAAAGCCTGGAAGATCAGGAACCAGGAAGTGTGGGAAAGAAGAATGTGGATAGGCCCCTGGGAGAGATGCTTATGTGTGAGGATCTCTTTATATCGTGCTAATGCCCACCAAAGAGCGTCTTCCTCAAAAGAGGTGCTAAACAGCCAAGTACACAGAGTGACTTGTCCAGTTAACATCAGCCACTTCTGTCATTGGCCACCCTCATGCTGGTAAAATAGGCTAATGGAGTACATTGACCACACCATAAATTAGAGGGAAACAAGAGTCTCTCCCCTTCCAGGATTATTATATACATATCAAATGACTTAGCCCATGTACACAATAAAGCCTTTATAAGTTAGCTATGATTATTATTCTCATTACTAGAAGGCAATATGTCACTGTATATCCCAAACCTTGACCATGTTAACCTTTGCTATAAGCTGTGATAAAACCATTCCTCAGAACTCTCTTCTCTTAGGAAACAGAAATAGGCAAAATGTCCATAGAAGACGTTACTTATATTTCCAAAAGAATTAACACAATATAAATACCAACTGACTGTGGGTTGGTTGAATACATTACTGTATGCCCAAATAACATGACAGTGCACAGCTACTGAAAGTCAGCTCCTTACAAGATATTTAAGGATAGATGTTAAGTGTAGAAAGCATATTTTATTAAACAAAATCATACCTATTTTGTTTTAATACATGTTTTTGTTAGAAAAATAAGTGATAGAAATATACAGTGCCTCGTATGTATGGTTTTATATTAAGAAACAAACACCACACGTAAGGAATATATAAGGGAGAATTTGGTCATAGAGTTCTGCAAAATCAGAAAATGCCAAAAAGAAGACAATTCAATTCTAAAATATTAATACCTGTGACAACGCAGCCGGAAGAGATTGCTGAGGTGACTGTTCAGAAACCATATTGATCTTATACCCCACAACTTCTCCTCTTGTTACATTCTCTGCTGGCTTCTCCCAGGACACATTGAGGGAGTGCGGTGAGAGCGGGAAGACGGAAGGAGGGGTCATGAATGCAGGCACTGTCAATGATGATAACACAAGCAGACAATGAATGCTGTACCTCCAGGTTTCCAGATGGAATTCATACACCTATTCTAGTTTCTCACATAACCCTGTTCCTTACATAATCCAATTTCTAAACATCAAAGGATATACTGGTGCTTAGAAAAGCTACTTGCCTTTTGTTGTTGTTGTTGTTGTTGTTGTTGTTCTCTGCAAGGATGTTCTCCACCCTTATATTCCCAGCAAAGATATTTTCCATTTACAAAAGAAACATCATTTAAGAATTTGCTTATGTTCACCAAGATAACTAGTAGATTATTTGGGGTTGGAAACCACAGGTCTTATGAAGCATTTGAAAGGAGAAGTCATCAAAACGGAATCTTAGTCCGCAAAGTCCAGAACAATGCATAGTGACATATTGGATTTCTGATGTACAGATGTATTTCACTGAGCCACACTGATAGAGCTTGGAGAATATTACTCCTCAGGAAGAGGTAAATCTAAAATGTTCTAAATAACCCCAAAGAAATGTTTAAAGTTTTCAATAAATCTTGATTGAAATGTTCAGAGTACATACATGCATACATTCTCCCCCTGCCATCCTTGAGATCTTAATATGGATTTTAAATGTGCTAACCAAAGGTGTATTATCAAAGGACCTCATCACACGTTCAGCAGCCAGTGACCCATAAGATTATGAGGGTCCAGTATTGCAGTTTCACCCATTACTTTTATTTCTGACCTTGATTTTCCCCTTCCAGAATGCCATGGCTCATCACTTGTGCTGTCATGGCACTATTATTTGTCCAAGACGGCTGGTAGTCATTAAGAGATGCTCAAGCACAATGCACATTTTATTCATGAAATGATTCCCTTGGAATTCAACCTAAAGCTACCCTTATCCTCCCACAGTCCTAACAGATCCAATTTAAATCAGGACTTAGGTTTCTTTGAATATCCATAGATTCAAAGCAGAACAAAAAGTGTCTTTTTTTGGTTAAAGGCTCATGATATTTGAGGTGTTTTGAATGTAAAGAGTGAGGGGGGGTTAAAAATATCTCACTTGCTGTAGTGAAGATATCTTAAGAAAATTAAAAATTTTACTCTCCTTCCTTACCATATTGCCAACTGCTTATAAGCACACTTGTGAATTACAGATATTGATATCCAGGATTCTATCATTAAGTATCATCTAGTACCTACACTATTTGCTTTGGAGAGAGAAATAAAAACAAAATGAGATTTGTGAAATTGGTAGTTATCTCTTTCATTGAACATAAACTGTGCTGAATTTGGAGCAAGATAGGACATACGGCCAACCCACTTCAGGAATGGAAACCAATTACTATTATTGGCAAACATTCCCCAAAGACTGTAACTATAGTTAAGTTATTTTTCCCCCTTGAAGTAATAACTCAAGCATTTTTTCCCCCCTAAAACTTATTGCAAGTGCTTTGTGACCTTGAGATATTTACATAACCAACTGATACGTTAAATTTTTCCTTGGCCTATATAAATTTATAATTGCTTTTCAAAAGGGACTTTAGTTCTGCTGACTTTCACTTGGGGCAGTATTTTCATTTGGGAATCTTCAAAGTAGAGTTCAAAGCATTTTTCTTCACCTGATTCTCCCGTTCTTTCTGAAGTCCAGGCAGAAGACACACTGCCAGCCATGTTCACAGCTAAGACTCGAAACTCATACGTGGTGTATGGTTCCAAGGCCGTGATGGTTGTGGCTGTTTGAGGAGGTTTTAATGCATTTTCGTTAGCTGATTCTGCAAGTGGGTGAGGACTGAGCCAGCCACTGCTCTGAAAAACTCGACTTTCTGCTGATGTGGTTTCTCCATCAGATTTCATTCTTCTCATGTACAGTTCATATCTTATAATTATTCCTAGAAAAGTGAACCAGGAGGACTCATCAGACAGACAGACAGTTTTGGGGGTGGGGCGGGGTTAGGCCGGTTGAAAAGTACCAGCTTTGCATTATTCTTCTGACTAGATTACCTGACCATTTCTTCAGTAATCTAGATGATGGGACTTATAAAACACAACAAACTGATGGACAGATGAATGTATGAAATACTGCTGAAAATCATATTCATGGGAAAAACAAATCAAAAGGGAATGCATAAACACAAAATAGCTTTAACTTATTACAGGTAAATTCAATCCCTTTCAGAATGAATGATCATAATTTGTACTAAGAATTGCATTTGGGGGGGCAGATTTGATCATTGCACCTCCAATTTATATACTTTCAAATATGGGTATTTTATTATCTGTTTAACACAAGCCCTGTTTATATAAATACTAGAATATTAAACTTGATTTCTACCTAGTCTTCTTAAATAACTTTAAAAGTCTAAGAGAAAAGGTTTTACCATCGTACGTACATGATATTAATTACTAAAAATCTATGAATTTGTGTCTGGCCTGTATAACCAAGGGTTCAATTGTATGAAGACAAAAAATTAACTTAATGGAGTCAGCTAGCCTATATACATATTTTTTGTATTATTTTATATCCTTTCCTTGCTTAAAAGAGAAAATTTACTGCTTATGGGTGCCCTAACTTGTGACACAGTCAAATATAATGCATTTCATAAGTGAGTTTCAAATTAGAAACATCATTTTTGTTGTGACAGATGTCATTAAGAGCAAAGATAATATTAGCCTTTTAAGGGGCAATTTAAATGAATGGAATTTGTTATTAGATTAAAGAAATATACTTGTTCTACTAACCAGTACAAATAGTATCTGATATCTTTAGAAATTCTCAATTATTATATCGTACAGTTACAAAAATGCATACAGTTGCCAGATTCTTATTGCACAATTCCAAATGCCTAGATTCTCATTCCTGTTTTGCTCAAGAAAGGGAAATCTAAGCCCTGAATTCTTACCATTTGGTTCCATTGGGGGAGACCATTCTACATGAAGTTCTGTGGAACCGATCTGCTGCACCTCAGGTGGACCCAGCCTTCGGGGAGGTGCCTGGGCTGTGATCACCGTAAGGGGTGAGCTGTGTAAACAGCCCCCACTAGTACACGCCTGTACAGAAAAATGGTACTTGGTGAATGGAACCAGATTCCAGATGGTAGCAGAGGTTTCATGACCTTCATAAGGAACACATGGCTGATTGCCACTTGAAGGAGCACAAGACAAAATATATTTTTCTATAGGCCCAGAATGATTTGAAGGTGCAGTCCAGGCAAGTGTCACGGAGTCTGAGCTAATAGGAAGGATATAATTTAAGCTCAAGTTTCCTTCTGGGACCCCTGGTTTCGTCTTATAAATGACAGACGCACTCTTTGTTGAACCATGCACACTGGCCGTCTCGATGTAATAGGAATAGGAAGTATATGGTGACAGGTCAGTATCTAAGAAGTACTGAATATCTGAAATTAAAAGAAGAAAAGAGTTACATTTCACAAATTGGTAAGGAATCCTTTCTAATTGTTTTCCTATTTATATAACTTAATCACATAAACTATACAATCTGCTCTTGAATAAGAGAATGGTTCATATATTTAAAACTGAAAACGAATTCTGATTGTTTTTACTGTGCAGTATAA
>NC_138374.1:124764227-124772049 GCF_054177405.1 Leptonychotes weddellii
ACCGTATTGGTAGCACAGAGTAGAAGCTCAATAAAAATTTGTTGAATCAAGCAGCAAAGCTGATACATAAAATTTACTATGCCTCTTTAAAAAAGTGATATCCTCCACTAGAAAGATTTGATGAATGACATTTACTATGCTTCTTTGGAAAAAGTGATATCCTCCATTGGAAAAATTTGCTTTTGATATATTCATAGTAGTTGCTAAGTAGTTTCATTCTATCAATTATTCAAAGGACTACTACATTGGTTTTCAATGTATTACCTGAACATCATACTTGTTGCTCATAACAGAGTATTGTGATCATAATTAAACAATAAGGGAAATTGCCTGTCTATAATAGCTAGGGTGTAGTTACTATTACATACATTTCTGGCATATAATAGTAAATTCAATAAATACTTATTAAGTTAAAGTTTTCTGTATTCCACATGAGACAGTTTAAAATATTTAAAACATTTGAAAAAATCATTGAAGGTTTGCAAACTGGTGGAAAATATTCTATTTAATGTGTCAAAAGCCAAACCTAAAAGGTAAAAATAAATATCAGTGCTTAATATTCAAAGAGAATGCACACGCTTAAACTGGAAGTTGGAAGATACATAACCTGATGATAATTAAGAGAAGTTCAGTACGTACTTGATGCTTGTAGCATTTGAGAAATGGAATATAATCCTGATAGATCAAAATCTACAAGAGGAGTCTATTTAGTAAGTAATTAATTATAGAATTGAGATGGCAGCATATATTTGGTTAAAAACACTGTATAAACAACATATAGTATGGACTAAATAAAAGTAATTGAAAGGGTGTAAATAGAATTCCCCTTAATTTTATCATAACAACAACAAAATGACTTGGGTTAAAAGAACTTATCTAGAGCAGGTCATACTCCTAAGTTAGGATAAGAATTATCTCTATCTTTAACTCTGAGCTTGGAAAAATTGTTCTCCTACCACAAACTTTTTTTTTTTTTTTTAAGATTTTATTTATTTATTTGACAGGGAGAGAGAGCACAAGCAAGGGGAGCAGTAAGGAGAGGGAGAGGGAGAAGCAGGCTTCCCGCTGAATAGGGAGCCCCATGCAGGGCTCTATCCCAGGACGCCGGGATCATGACCTGAGCTGAAGGCAGACGCTTAACCGACTGAACCATCCAGGCGCCCCCTACCACAAACTTCTGCACATTCAGGACAACATTCAGAATTCTTGCCTCAGTGCTAATTCATGATCTTGGCTGGTACCCACTATGGTTTACAGTATTTCCCTAATATACCACCCATGAAAGCTACCTGGACGTGCTGAGCTTTGCTGAATGTACCTTATTTTCTTATACACCTTCCCTTCATGCTGTTCACATACAATTTCTTCCAGGAAAATCGTTCTTCCTTCACTGCAATACCTGGCTAATCTAGGTCACACATCACCTCCTTATTGTGAAACTTTCAATTATTCTCAGTCTCCTCTCTGCCACCACAGGCATGGCTTCCTCTCCCCCTCCCAGTACTTTCCTAATACTCTAAGTCTACTCTAACTCAACATTTAATATATATTATAATTTTTTCTTTTTATCTCCCCTCTCAATAACAAGAACTGCTCCCTCCATCTTTGTGTTTCTAGTGACTCATACAGTTCCTGATCTGGAGTAAACACTGAATAAAATTTTACTGAATAAATGTTCCAGAGGGGAGGGGGGGTGGGGGGATGGGTTAGCCTGGTGATGGGTATTAAAGAGGGCATGTACTGAATGGAGCACTGGGTGTTATATGCAAACAATGAATCATGGAACACTACATCAAAAACTAATGATGTAATGTATGGTGATTAACATGACATAATAAAAAAAAAAGAAAAGAATTTTACTGAATAAATAAAGGAATGACTTTTCCGTATATATCTGATTGATTTTTCTAGGAAAGAATATTAAGAGCTTTATAGAAACAGTTGCTTGTCCTCAACTCTTCTAGTTTTTTTTTTCCTTATCCCTTCCCTTTATTTACTGTTTGCTTCTCTCAGAAAAGCTGAACCATCTTACCACTTGTTACATTGATCCCTTGATGTAGCATAGAGTAACAAATGATAATGATATTAAAGGTAGAAATGAAGTCCCAGGGTTCACTAAGATGTATCATCATCTAAAACTCTAAACTATGTTAACGTCTTTAGGCTATGCAAGCAATGGTCATGTGTAGAAGTATTCATCCTCTAGCTTCTCTGTGATAGGATTTTTTTAGAGTAAACATGTAAGGACTATTTCTCTACTCATGGCTTCCCATGAATTTGGGGAGAAAAGGGGGAAACAGAGCATGCTGAGATCAGCCCATTGATTTATTTTTCTCTTCTAATCTGTCTTCATGCAGGAGAGAGGGTCTAATCTCCAATCTGACTTTTATCAGTAATAAAGATGACTTTTATTTTTCATGTCCATCTTACTGACTCTTAGGTCTAGTTCTCTTTTAGTTCCAGACTCAAGTAGGAAAACATAATATGATTTATTGGCCACTCTCTAAAACTACAACACTATCAAATGAGTGCTATTTCCTATGATAACTGTTCTCTTCACACCCATCATACGGAAAACACCTGTGGGCAAACCAGATTGGAGCTACAGGGGAGATAATATTAGGTGCTGATTATGTATAATTCCCAGTGTGCTTATTTGACCTCTATACTTTTCTCTCCTATTTTTGAAAGCTAGTTATGTACAAGCTTATGAGGATGTAAATTTTTCTTATTTTTAAAAAGTTTATTATTCAGAAACTTTAAAATTATTCCACCATTACCTCTGTGCTATTACTAGTAACAAATACTTTGCAAACCTTAAAGATGATAATACACCAGTGTGTCATGATCTTAGGTTGGAAACCATTGTCCTGATGGTACATCAGGCAAGCTAGGAAAAGTTATTATTCTAACAAGGAATTCTATAATGGTCTCAACCAAATGATCAACTTTCTCAGAAGACAACACTATTAATTTTCTATGAAAAGTTCAATGATTCTCCACCTATAATTCCAAATGCCTTTATTTAACCCAAAGATTTGTGTTCATCCGACTGAATATAAGTTCTGTTTCCTTTTCATATTACACATGCTATCCACACACTGGAAACAGTAATAAACATGAGGGTATTATTAGAATGATACAAAGTTCTGACAGCATTAACCAATTGTTCTTACTGTTCAAATGCCATGATGCAGATAATTTTCACATCATTAATTATAGTGATTGTCAAGAAATGCCAAGAGTGGCATTTTTTAATGAAAAATAAGGTTTTAGGAAATAATACCTTGTTTAATAGGATTATATAAATGTCTGATTAGTGAATGAGTACACATTATTTATGTAAGAAACTGTTATTTGGATTCTATATTAGTGCAATCATGAATAAGAGCCAGAGCGTTATATTCTCATGTAATGGTCTATAAAATAGATCACAATATGTTACTATGGAAAATATGCCACTGGAATTGAAGGGTATAATTGAAGTTTAATTTTATTATTGAATTAAGCTGAATGGAAAATGGGGTGACCCTAATTCATAATTTCAGAAATAATCCAACCAGTGGTACAGTCATCTTCAAAATCACTCCAATATTTTTATAACTCTCTCTTCCCCTATCACAAAAGTTTAAGTTTCAGGACACCTGGATCATGCTGATATTTGGAAGAAAATAAACATTCTAGTAGCAGGTTTTTAGGATGCTTTGCCAACATGGCAGATGTAGACAGATGTTCATTTCCCTTTGCAATCTGCATCATGAAGTTCAGAGTTGCCATTAACTTCAAAGAAGAGCTGGAATACTGGAGAAACATTTAGAGTTAACAGAAAGTGGACACCATAATGTAGGTGCATGTCAGTCAGAATTAGGTACAAAATGTAACCTACTCTACTACATGCAAAATAGAAATGTATGCTCTGCAAAAGTTTTAAATCCAATCACTATATTAAAACAAGGCATCTCCCTAACCATTTTGAGGAAGATTATGGAACTTCAGTGCCTCTACAGAACTTTATACACTCTTCTAACTAATTAAGTAAGTTAAACTGGAATTTGGAAAATGGGTATTAAAGAGAACAAAATGGAAACTTGAATTAGAATCACTATTCCAATGTTTTTAAACTAATTTCTTAAACTAGCTTGTAGCTAAACATGACTAGAGGCAAATATCAGATAAGATAGAGCTGGAAGGATGTAAACATTTCTCTTTCTTCATTCTGACTTTAGGAAAACTATCTAAAACATCTAAGTATTTTTTTTAAAGACAATAGGTCCCCATAGTTTGATTTCTATAAGCTCCTTTAAAATCTTCTTGAAAGTTATAGATGCAAAGATAGTCTTCATGGTTTTTCATATCCTTTCTCTTTCAATTTAAGTTCATATTATATTCTATCTCTGTGGAAATGGCAGTGTGTGCATAAAATTACATTATTTGCATGAAGGTTAGTACTCCGATTTCACTTTTTAAAAGTCCATTTTTAACCTAAGAACTTTAAAAGCTGAACCCATGTAATAGAAATATTTGATAAATTTTCTGTAACCTTTATGCTCAGAGAAAACTATAGTTCAGTTTGTTGTAAGTCTTCCAATATTTCTACATATTTTTTAATTTAATATAACAGATTATTTATAATATTTTTATTATGTTATACAATGTGTCATGGACATTTCCATTCATGAACATGTAAACTAAAATATAATTTTATAGGTAATCACATCCTACAATTCACTTACCAATGTATCAGGATCCTATTATGCCATCTATCAAAATTTATTGAAAGATCTTTGAATATCTGAATGTTATGCAATATTTTGCTATTACAAATAGTGTAGGCTGGAACATATTTTGTGCCCACTTATGACTGTTCATTTAAGACAAATTTCCTAAAGGAAATTTGCTGAGTCAAATGGTATACAAAAGGACATAGTTTTTCATACATTTTAACAGTCTATCCTGCATGAAAAGTTGTGCCAATGAACTTACACAGACAGTCCAGCAATTTATGTAAGTTCTAACTGCTCCACATCCTCATCAATGCTGGCTGAATAGGGTAATTTTTTTTTTCATCTTTGAGAATTTGATAAGCATTAGGGACTATCAAATAAGAAGCATCTCATTTTTATTGCATTGTTTTGATTACAAGGAGACTGCTAGTGAGACTCGTAATTCTGTCTCTGCTTGAAATACTCTCTGCTAGATACAGGAAACCACAACAACATTTATCCTCAGTGTCAAAGAACTTAACTAATGTATCAATTCTCAGAATATTATATCTTTCTATCACCAAACCTTTAAACTTACTGTATGGGTATTGATCTTCAGTTGTATAGATTTCAGAACTGTCCCTGAATAAACTGTAAGTAAGCCAGTGGGCATTTGGAGAATCAGGTGGACTCCAGGACAGATTGATAGCAGAAGAACTTTGAACTTGTCCTCTGGGTGGAGGTTGTTGGGACGGAGCTAAATTACAATAGAGAGAGCATTTATTAGCAAAGGCAATCAATAAGCACACAAGTAAGCTAAAGTACGATATCCAGCAAAGAGGTCTCTCTGATTCAGGATTACTTTATCAAGAAGACATGTGGTTTACCAAGACATTAATAAACAGAAGGTATACATCATGAGTTCTCTAAAACAAAGCTTTTTATCTATAAGCATAAAACAATTTTGTAGGTCAATGCAGCTGTCATAAACATAGTTGGGGAGTGGACCACAAACGTTTACACTAAGCACTTCTTCTTCTTTCTTCTTCTTCTTTCTTCTTCTTCTTTCTTCTTTCTTCTTCTTCTTCTTCTTCTTCTCTTCTTCTTCTTCTTCCTTCCTTCTTCTTCTTCGTCTTCTTCTTCTTCTTCTTCTTCTTCTTCTTCTTCTTCGTTGTCTTCTTCTTCGTTGTCTTCGTCGTCTTCTTCGTCTTCTTTGTCGTCTTCTTCTTTGTCTTCGTCTTCGTCTTCTTCGTCTTCGTCTTCGCCTTCGTCTTCTTCGTCTTCGTCTTCTTCTTCGTCTTCTTCTTCTTCGTCTTCGTCTTCTTCGTCTTCTTCGTCTTCGTCGTCTTCTTCGTCTTCTTCTTCTTCTTCGTCTTCGTCTTCTTCTTCGTCGTCTTGTCTTCTTCTTCGTCTTCTTCTTCGTCTTCCTCTTCTTCTTCGTCTTCTTTCTTCTTCTTCTTCGTCTTCGTCTTCATCTTCTTCTTCGTCGTCTTCTTCTTCTTTCTTCTTCTCCTTCTTCTTGTTCTTCTTTTCTTCTTCTTCTTTCTTCTTCTTCTTCTTCTTTCTTCTTCTTCTTCTTTCTTCTTCTTCTTCTTCTTCTTCTTCTTCTTCTTCTTCTTCTCCTCCTCCTTCTTCTTTTCTTTTTTTTTTTTTGAGAAAGTATCCAAGGATACATAACACTTATTTTCTACTTAATTATTTTAAAAGTTAACATAAATAAGTTACGTTGAAACTTGAAATTTAAGTAACATAATTTTTGGGTTTTGAAAAAGAAATTTTCCATTACACTAAGCACAATGCCTCATCTTGCTTCACAGAGCACAGTGTAAAATAAAGAATAATAGTTGGAGATACAAATACCCATGGATTTCACGGATATTAAACAGTCCAAATATTAACAAGAAATAATTTGAATGTACTATGTGGATATACCCACACTTGTTAGAGGTGCAATGATTTTTAGAAGTAATATGATTGCTTCCATGAGGCACATAAGAGCATTCATCTCACTATTTTAGTGATATTTTATATAATGTAAGTACATACTATGAAAACATCATCTCTTCTCACTGCATATTTCCCTCAGTCTCCCTCTTTTCCTTCATTCCTCACGACCCCCCCTCCCCGCCAGAATACCTAAAGGTAAAGGAGAAAAAAATGTCTAACTATTTAAGGACAATCAGCCACCAGTTTATTAATTACCTTCTGGCTTAAGAAAATTCATAATCCTCCATCCATTTAGAGAAGTACATCCTACTCAGAGTTCTTCATTAAATAACATATCATAGGTTTCTGTGTTACTTTACTTTAAAAAACATTAATATTTTTGTTAAGAAATTTCAAAAAATCATGTATAGAAATGAATCAATCAAATAATTATCAATATTTATATGAAATATTTACAGTCACTGGGTGATAGGGTTTCAGAAGAGGAGAGAGAGTACATTCAAATTAACTAATGTAATAAAGAGCTTGATAAAGAAACTATTTTCAAAAGGATAGGCAGAGAGTGTAAGGAAACCAAAAGAAATAGAGCAGTACTCTGTGGTATGATAAGAGTAGAGCTCCTTTACTATTTATGTTAGGGGTCCTCAAGACCACTCCCAGGTTCAAAGACTTGCAGGACTCATCATATAGTCCTACTTGTGGCTAAAATTTATTATAGCATAAGAATAGAGTACAATCAACAAAGGGAAAGGTACATGGGTAAGTCCAGGGGAAACCAACCTCAAGGTTCCAGTCATACAGGATATGCCTAATTCCCCCGGGAATGTTTTATGAAAATATGTGCAATGTTGCCAACAAGGGAAGCTCATTAGAAACTCAATGCCCAGGGTTTGTATGGGGGGCTCTTTATGTAGACAGCCTCTGTCTACATGAATAACCCCTCAAATCCTAGATTCCCAGAAGGAAAGCAGGGTTAAGCATAAACCATTTGGTTGAACAAAATTTAAGAGACAGTGAGCCAAACCATGGAAAGAGCCAAGATGTCCATCGACAGATGAATGGATAAAGAAGATGTGGCATATATATACAATGGAGTATTATGCAGCCATCAAAAGGAATGAAATCTTGCCATTTGCAATGACATGGATGGAACTGGAGGGTATTATGCTGAG
>NC_138374.1:124772149-124796390 GCF_054177405.1 Leptonychotes weddellii
AAACTGAGGGTTCTAGAAGGGAGGGGGGTGAGGGGAGGTGTTAGCCTGGTGATGGGTATTAAAGAGGGCACGTACTGCATGGAGCACTGGGTGTTATACGCAAACAATGAATCATGGAACACTACATCAAAAACAAATGATGTGATGTATGGTGATTAACATAACATAATAAAAAAAAACCCTTAAAAAAAAAATAAAGAGACAGTGAGCCACTCTTACCTGTTCTGGGGGTGGTGAGAACCCTCACAAAGTCCAAGTTCCCAGATGCCAGGCAAAGGCTAACTTTGTAAGCAGGTCTTTCTACAGATAAGCGGTCAGGCCCACTATGTGAGCTTTTTTCTAACACACTATCCCTAGCTTAAAGGGGCACAGCACTCAGGGAAAGAAAGGGCTGTAGGAAAAGCATCATTTGGCAAGAGCTGTGACTATTCATGGCAGGATACAACCAGCTCAAGACCAGCTCAAGACCACTCCTGCACTGTGACAAGAAGCTGAGGGTTAAATATCCCAACTTCCCTTTCTGCCAGCCCTCCAGATGACTGGCAGCCTCCTACTAGTAGCTGAAGCCAACCGAAAGTCAGAGGGCAAGGGAGCCTGCTGATGCAGACCATACAGAATCCTGTGGCATAGAGTAGGGTAGGGAAGTATGGAATAGTAAAGTGAAGTTATCCCGCATACCAGGCAAAGACTTTCAGCTAAGAGCTATTACTAATGCATCAGCATTCATGAGGGATACACTCTACTTTAAAGACATGATATAATCCAACAGTAACATTTTAAGAAAGTATTTCAAGAGCACTGAATTTGAAATTTACAAAATTCCATATATTATGCATAGGCTTCCTAAAGACAATGTCTCTAATCTTAAGAGAGATAATATCGATGTCACATTTTTAAAAGAAAAATATTCAAACTAGATACACTCTCACTCTTCCCTTTTTCTTTTCTCCTTCTTTGGAATTTGCATTGTTATATTAAAACTCTAACTGTCCATATGCCTAGTTAGATATAGGGACAAGAATAGTACCAATCTCAAAATGACACAGGAAAAGAGAATAATTTCCAAAGAGGACCTTATATTTTTAAATTCAGGAATTTGCCATATTTGACATGGTCGTTTGGATTGGTTGAACACTGACAGCGCATTTGATCTGTCAGTGATTTTTAATTTAGGACTCCACATCCTGTTGTTCTTGGTGGAACCACAAAGACTCATAAACTGTCTTATTTATAGCACTCTCAAAGAGCCTTGTAATCTACAGCAATTGAATATTTTTAGTGAGTATTAGTGACAACATCTAAAACTCTGCATGCTGTCAGGAACACAAAGTTAAAGCAATCAAAACTGACCTTCAGACTATTTTCTAAGACAGGAACATACTTTTGGGATGACTGAAAGAAAGATGTATGTTTCCACCCCACATCAAAGGGTATAGAAAAGGATTTGCATTACTTGAAAATTTCCTTGGCAACAAACATTCACATATACAAATACACAAACAGGCTCTTTCAAATGTTTAAAGTTGATTACTTGTTAGGACCATCTCTAACCACAATCTTGTCCAACTTCGCAGTATAAATGTATAGTACCTGTTTGACCCTGAAACAAGAATGTTCATAGACCTGAAGGCTTAGATGGTTCAATACCACTCAGAGAATAAATATGAAAGCCTGGCCATGAAATAACCTGAATTCACCCTTCTGTGTGCTGAAAGGGGAATTCTGAGAAAACAGTCACATATTCATTCATCAAAATTGCCAAGTGTGATCTTTGCATTTGCCAAACTCTCTTGTAAGGAAGGATAGTTATCATATTGTGACTACATCCATTTGTTTGGGAGCCATGAGTTTTAATCCTGGCTTAGGCACTTTGGTAATTATGTGATTGTAGTCAAATTTTGGTTGGACTCTCTGAATCATTCCTCTTCTATAGTAAGGGGAGAATAATGTTTAGCTCTCAGGGTTATTTTGAGCATAAAGTGAATGTGTGTGTATCCCTTTTTCATGAAAGGCTGCGAACACTGTGGCTATGAGGACAGGTGTCTAGACTCCCTCTGTCTTTTTGTCTTGCCATCCTTAGGGGGTTGTCCTTGTGTACATAGTCCTAGGTGGATGACCACCAAGTCCATATCCAATTCAACAGGAAAGGTAAAAGGAGAGATGGAGGGCAGGCCCCGTGCCTATGAGAGCACAACCTAGACTCCCACACATCACTTCTGCCCACATCATTTCAGCCAGAAACTTGGTGACATAGCCACACCTAACCACAAGGGAAGATGTGGCCATGAACCCAGCTCTAAGCACTATTAATATGAAACAAGTAGAAGACTGTTATTGAGAACAACTTAAAAATATCTTTCATAGATAAAATTAAAAATAAAACAATATCTAGAAAATTATAAAAAAAAATTTAAAAAGTAAAAGGATATAGGAGTGCTTCTAATTATGGCAAATAAAGAGTTTAGTGATATAAAACTGAATAAAATCATCAAAATAGCCATTCTGGGAGCTCTAAATCAACCACAGGCAAACAGAAAGTTGAGAACATTTACTCTTGGAAAACTGGCAGAGCTCTGAGTAGTAACAGTAGGAGTCTGTGATCTTTTTGTGGGGGTTGTTCCCATAGTACGAGTTCCAGAGTCAGGTGTGTTAGTTTTACCAGTAAGTCTGACTATAAACAGTAGCTTTGGTACCATAGGGCGCTGACTTGATCTGGGGTTAGCAGCAGAAATTCATAGCTTTGCCACCAAAAATTGGCACAGTCAATTGGGAACAAGAGGGAAAACTCACAGGTTTTCTAGCCTGAGTATATGCTCCCAGCTCGGTTAAGTGGTGAGTTTACCAGATAATAAACCAGGAGATCCTGGGTATGATAGAGCCATGGAAGGCCTGAGATAAGCTCTCCAAAGATTCCTAGCTGGTTGGAAAACTATGAAGGTATGGGGAAAAACCATGAGAGCCAGGGAAAAATGAAGGCCAAAGAAGAACTGGGAACTAGCTATAACTCTGAAAACATCCCCCAAACCATATACGCATTGGTTGGCAGAAGCTATATAATTTGGAAGTATTTGAGCACAGACACTGCCCAAATCTTTGGCTGATTCAGACACAGCAATGACCCCTCGGAAGCCAGGCTGTAAGTAAAAATTAAAAAAAAAAAAAAAAAAAACCTGATTTGACATCAACAGCTGTACGCTGCAGTAGAGAAAGTTTTCCACCGTTTAAGTCTATGCAAATTACCAAAAAATCTAACAACTTAAGTGTTTTCAACATAAAATTACAACACACTCAAAGAAACAGTGAACTATACTCATAAAAATAACAGTTGAGAGAAACAGACTCTGAATGATCCCCAGTATTGAGTACAGCAAAAACCACTTCAATGCAGCTATTATAAATATGTTCTAAGAGTTAAAGAAAAATCTGATGATGATTCAGTGAAAAGGGAACTTTAATACATAAGGAGAATGCATAAAAACACTAAATTCCAGAGCTGAACAATACAGTAACTGAAACGGAAAATTCCCTAAAAAGACCTCAATGGCAGATTTGAAAGGAAAAGAGCAAGAATCAGTGAACTTGAAGATAAAGCAAGAGGGAAGAGGGCTCCTGGGTGGCTCAGTCGGTTCAGTTTCCAACTCTTGATTTCACTTCAGGTCATAATCTCAGGGTCGTGAGATCAAGCCCTGTGTAGGGCTCTGTGCTGGGTGTAGAGCCTGCTTAAGATTCTCTCTCTCTCTCCCCCCAGCTCTGCCCCTCCCCGACTAGCACACATGCTCTCTCTAAGAAAAAAAAAAGTATTAAAAAAAAAAGCAATAGGTAGAATGTAATGATACAGCAATGATTTAGCCAATCCACAGAAAGGAGAAAAAAAAATAGAACAAAAATGAACAGATCCTCAGAGACCTGTGAGACAATGTCATGTGTACCATGCACCAAAATAGGTGTCATGGGATCTCCAAAATGGAGAAGATACAGAAAGTGGCAGAAAATATTTGAAGAAATACTGGCTCAAACTTCCCAAATTTGATGGAAAACATTTATCTACATTTCCAAAAAGTACAATGAATCCAAGTAGGATGCCAAAAGATTCATACCAAACATATCATAGTCAAACCACTGAAAGATAAGAACAAAAGTTTTAAAGGAGTAAGAGAAAATTCATTCACATTTGAAGAAAAATACAATTAAAGCCTGGAAGAAATGATGGAGGCCATAAGGTAGTAGAATGTCATATTCAAAGTCCTAAAAGAGAAAAGAATACTTGTTATCAAGAGTTCTATCCGGAAAAAGTACCCATCAAAAAAAGGAAGGAAGGAAGGAAGGAAGGAAGGAGGTATTTGCAGATAGTTTTTTAAAAATAGTGGGAGAATTCATTGCTGGCAGACTAGCCCTGCAAGAAATATTAAAGAAATCCATCAGGCTAAAAGGAAATGACACAGAGAGCAAATAAACTGAATGATGTAGAGGTGGGAAGAACACTAGAAATGGTAAATATGTGGGTAAACATTAAAGACTCTGTGTGTATGTGTGTATATATTCATACTGTTTTCTTCTCTCAAATAATTTTTAAAAACCTAGTACTGTTAAAATTATAATTCTATTAGTGTAATGTAGGGTTTATTATACATACACACACATACACACACACATACACACAACTACACAGTATCATAACTCAAAGATGGAGAAAGGAAGGGACATATATCAAGAGTTTACTTGTTATATTTTACCAGCATTAAATCAGTACAAACTTGAAGTAGACTGTGGCAAATGAAGATGCATATTCTAATTCATAAAGCAACTAGTAATAAAATAACACAAAAATATAAGAAGTCAACAGAATACAGTAAACTGATTTTCGATAAGATTAGCAAGAACCAAGGGGGAAATAGTTCTTTCAAAAAAACAGTGCTGGAGCAACTGGAAATCCACTTTCAAAATGAATAATACTGGAGGCTCAACTCACAACATAACTAAAAATTAATTCAAAAATGGATCAAAGACCTAAATCTAAGAGCTAAAACTGTAAGACTCTAAGAAGAAAACATAGGGGAAAAGATAAAAATGTAGTGAAAAGAAGGGGCACATGTACCCCAATGTTCATAGCAGCAATGTCCACAATAGCCAAACTGTGGAAGGAGCTGAGATACCCTTCAACAGACGAATGGATAAAGAAGATGTGGTTCATATAAAATGGAGTATTATTCAGCCATCAGAAAGGATGAATACCCACTATTTGCACTGACATGGATGGAACTAGAGGAGATTATGCTAAGTGAAGTAAGTCAAACAGAGAAAGACAATTATCATATGGTTTCACTTATATGTGGAACATAAGCAATAGCTCGGAGGACTACAGGGGAAGGGAGGGAAATCTGAAGGGGGAGAAATCAGAGAGGGAGATGAACCATGAGAGACTATGGACCCTGGGAAATGAACTGAGGGTCTCAGAAGGGAGGGAGGTGGGGGGAGGGGGTAACAGGGTCATAGGTATTAAGGAGGGCAAGTGTTGTGATGTGCACTGGGTGTTATATGTAACTAATGAATCATTCAATGCTACATCAAAAATTAATGATGTACAGTGGCTAACTGAACATAATAATAATAAAAAAGAAAACATGGGGGGAATCTTCATAACTTTGGATTTGACAATAGTTTCTTAGATATGACATCAAATGTATAAACAATAACAAAAAATGGACAAATTGAAATTTAGCAAATTTTAAAACATCTGTGCTTCAAATGACACTATCAAGAAAGTGAAAAGAAAACACACAGAATGGAAAAAAAAATTGCAAATCATATATCTAATAAAGATATCTAATAAAAAATAATATATCTAAAATATATAAAGAACAATTACAACTCAGTAATAAAGACAAATAACCCAATTTAAAAGTGGACAAATAACTGGAATTACACTTTCTCTAAAGAAGATACACAAATAGCCAATAACTATGAAAAGATGCTCAATATCACTAATCATTAGGGAAATGCATATCAAAACTACAATGGGACAGCATCTCATACACATTAGATGGCTACTATAAGTAAATAAAAAATAACAATGTTGGCAAGGATATGGAGAAATTTGAGCCCCTGTGTACTGTCAGTGGGAATTTAAAATAGTAAAGCTGCTGTAGAAAAAAGCATGGCAGTTCCTCAAAAAAATTAAAAATAGAATTACCATATGATCCAGCAATTCCACTTCTGATTATATATCCAACAGAATTGAAAGCAGAGTCACTGAAAGCAGAGTCTTGAAGAAATGGCTATACATCCATATTCATAGCAGCATTACTCACATAAGCCAAAACATGGAAGCAACCCAAGTGTCCACTGACAGATGAATGGATAAGCAAAATGTGGTATATGCATACAATGGAATATTATTCAGCCTTAAAAGGAAGGGAATTCTGAGACAAGCTACAAAATGGATGACTCTTGAGGACATATGCAAAGTGAAATAAGCCACTGGCAAAAAGGCAAATATTTTATGATTTTACTTATATGAGGTTCTTGGATTTTTCAAAATTATAGAGACAGAAAGTAAAACTGTGGTTACCAGGGGCTGGGGGCAAATGGAAGATATTATTGTTTAATGAGGGTATACAATTTCCATTTCACAAGAAGTAGAGAGTTATGGAGATGCATGGTAGTGATGGTTGCACGACATTATGAATATATTTAATATCACTGATTGTACATTTAAAAATGGCTAATATGGTCAATTTTATGTCATATATATGTTACCACAATGAAAATATTTTTTAAAAAGGGTTTAGCTACAAAATCCTCTCTGATAAGTATGGATAAAGGAAAAAATATGAGTGATAAAAAGATGGATAAATAACCAAAGATAAACATAGAAGTGAGTAGTGTCAAGAAGACTTAAACACAAAAGAGCTATGAATTATATATATATATTATAACTATTATATATATAACTATGAACTTAACTTATATATATATATTTTTTTAAGTTTAGGGCAAATGAAATTTCATTTCATTCACTAGCAAAGCATACAGAAGGCAGAATTATTTAATACCTGTTTTGTATTACCTCTATCAAGGAGAATGACTATCATTTTGAAAGCATGAAACAAATATTGATAGGAAAGAAATGAATCACGAAATAAGGAATTAGATTATGAGAGAGGGTCTAACTACCTTATCAGAATTCAATTCTCCTGCATTCTGGAAATTATATGCGCAGATTCCCAACTCAACTCCCCATCAAAAAAAAAAAAAAGGAAAAAATTACAAATGATATTGCTAACCTATTGCCACTGGCCTCTAAGGAAGTGCAAAAGATAATAGTCATAATCCTGTGGTTCCCAAACTGTGTAGAAGGACACCATGAAACAGTCTAATGTTCAAGGAAAACACATGCTTGACATCTGTTGGACACAGAAGAAAATACCAGCCTGAGGTAGTTCACAGTTTCAACAATAGATAGCACTACATTCCTTTCAATAGCATAGTATCTTTGGGAAGCTGGTTGTTCTGGCTGTTGCTAGGATAAAAAGCAAGTACGACGTAAAAAATCAAGGTGGAACAGGAAGGAAAAGCAGCTCCCTTCATACTCATACCACAGTCAGCATTTCCTGGGCCCCTTGTTCACCCCCTTCTACTGTGAGTGTACCCATCACTTCTGCTGACTAGGTTTCAAGCTCTTTTAAAGGCAGGAATCTTGTCTATTTTTTTTTTTTAATTGAATGAACTACCTCTGTAGATATTGAGTTTCTAACTTTGCCCAGTGTTTTGTAAATTTTGTGAAACACACAGCCAAAACAACAGCAGCAACTACTAGAAGTGGTTGAACAAATGTATTCAACAGTAAGGATCACAATTTTAAAGAGAACATTTAAATATATACATAGATACATGTATGTGTGTGTGTGTGTGTGTGTGTCAAGTCAAGGCACTTCCATATATATATATATATATATATATATATATATATGGAAGAAGATGAATATAAACGTTTTTTAACTATTAAAAATTGGAAGAATTTGGAAAGACAAGAAGATTTAGCCCAGAGAAGGAAGGACAAAAGAGAAAAGCAAATGTATACCACTACTAAAAAATGTAGGCCAGGTGAACCAAACTGTCCAGTTTTGCCTGAGGTATAGTTCCTAGACTGTGTCTAGATGGAAGAGTAGGTAGAAAAAAGTGATGTCAATATTTTCACACAAAATTAGTGGCAGAACCAATCAAAAATTGCTAAGATTCAGTATGCTATATGTAATGTTCTCACAAGATGATGATCTACAACTGACATCCAAAGCAATATGTTGGAATTCCTGTTGAAGAAATCAATCAATTCTATAGTTAATCAATAAATAGCAAATATTAATTAAATTCTCAGTGAAATCCAGATTTATGTTTAGACTGTATTTACACAGAAAGGCAATTACGAAAGTCCTTTCCCAAAAGAAGCATAAATGCCTACCATTTTACTTATACTAACATCCAGAGAAACCAAATAAAACACAGGATACTGAATATAAACTATAGAGGTACAAAATCTGAATATGTCTTGTTAATCATTAGCTACACCCTGCCTTCCACTACCTCAAAATCTAGTACGGTTGCTGTGGAGCCCAATATTTTCTGACTTATTTCTCTCTCCCTTAAATGTAGATAATACAGTTCCAAGCATGCTTGTTTATGATGATTCGTCCTGACTTAGGGTATTCCCTTGCATTGTGACTCATGATAGTCCCAGGACACCCCAAGGAGAACATGCATTGTACAATATGTTGCAGAGGGCGCTTTACCACATGTTCTCAGCAGGCATTTCTTAGAAATTCTGGAAAAGATAAGGATATATGATCTTAGAGTAACTATAAATCAATCATCAATATGCTGTAAAACTGTAGGACTGCAGTTGACCTTGAGAAGTCAAGTCAAGGCACTGGAGAATGGTGTTGAAAAGTCAAAAGACACTAAGATGTAATCTTTGACTTCCAGGAATTAAAAATAGAAATGTGAGAGATATTTAAATAACTAAAACAACTTGCAGAAGAAATAGCAAATATAGGAGTTATATGCTATGATAAACAGTGATAATTGCTATAATATCAATAAGCAACTAATAATAGCATGGTACCCATAAAATTTGGGGAATGGAAGGACATAACTCATAAAAAATAAGAATAAATCTCACATGTGTTATAGAAAATTGGCTGGGAATGTCCTTGCTTGGTGGGGTGACCAATCATTTTGTTTCAACCAGTACTGTTGATTTTTGCACGGGAAAGTCCCGTGTCACTGGAAAGTCCAATGTCTGGGGGAAAACCAGGATGCTGGTCACCACACTAGTGATTCCATTCTAACAACATGTTTTAAATTTCCCACTACTAACATAATCACCATTTAAATAATCTAATCAAGGAAAAAGAACACAGGTTTCATTTAGTGTAATTTTTTTTTCCATTTCCCACCTAAATTCTCCACCTTGTGCCTAAGCCCTTCTGATGGGTTCTCAATGGAGAAAGAAAATAACAAGACACTCTTCCCTGCATGATGTTTCATCCACCAGCACAGAGCCAGAATTCACTTACTTTTGCTGCAGCCCAGTGGATTGTTCACATCCAAATGGCTTGCCTTGGGAACACAAGTATCACACTTGGATCCAGTGACAAATCGTTTACAGAAACACTGGCCTGTGACCAAGTGACAGGTTTCATTCAAGGCTCCTGAGAGATGACAATTGCAAGGTTGACATCTGAAAACAAGACAAACAAACCATCAAAGACAATAATGTTTTGATTAATAATTCATAGTATAAGTTACATCTATCAATAACATTGTGAAATAAGATGGCCTGTTTTAGCCAATATATTGAAAAGAAACTTGAGCTAAACAAATAAACAAAACATCAAACAAGACAGAAAAAGAATCTTTAACAAAATGTTGCTCACAATAAAATCTCAATGAAGCCTTCCCTTTGTAAACTAATTAACGGCAAAAAAAAAGTGTTATATTGTTTTTTTATGCCACGATACATCTTATGGATTATTTTGAATGCCAGTTGTTCAATTAAGAATACTGTAAATTTTGCTTTCTCACAAAAGCAGTTTTTCTGACAGCTAAAAATTTAGATTGGGTACCCATAAATCATCTTTCCAAGTATCTATCAAGTTATAAAGTAGAACACTGGGTGTGATAACCATGGATCTCCTTAAAAATCTTGAAACTCTATATTTAACTTTATAAACACTAAATTTCACTAAGAAAAGAGTTTGAGGAAGACATGTTCCAGTACTGTTGATGCCTTAATATAGGTTATATTTCATTTTCTATTTATGAACTAAACTCATTTATCCAGAATGGTTGGAGAATACAGCATTATTCTGATTTATGAAAAGATGTTAATGATATAAATATAATGAGATAACTTCATTCCAACTTAAATTTCTTGGACCTAAAGTTGCTTGTAGAAATCACTGGCCAGGCATTTTGCCATGATAGAAACCAAAACCTGTTTCCTCTGGGTAAGTTATTCAAATTCTTAGTATATGCCAATGTCATTGATCAGAATAAGCTATTTTGGCACCATGAAGTATTAGAGAGGCAAAAACAGCACATGGAAAAAGACAACTCACTTGTAAACAGAAACTTTCCATGTGGTACATTTAAAACAACATTAGATGGATTCACCTCTATTTTCTAATAAAGATGCTAGATGGATAGTTTCTTTATCCCTCTTCAACTTCTACAGTGTGATCTCTCGGGTAATCATTCAACACCCTTAAAAAGGCTGATAAAAGCTAAGGACTGCTAAATAAGCTGCAAATTTGTTTTATGGACTAATATCACCTTGGGAATAAATAAAGTACAGTTTCTCTTGAAAACCACTATACTGTAGTTTGCCCTTTTTATGTCATGATAAAAGGATATTTTCCCCCTATAAACAACTATATTAAGTCCTTTATGTATAGACATGTATCAGAACTCCATTTCTTTTTTTTTTAAAGATTTTATTTATTTATCTGAGAGAGAGAATGAGATAGAGAGAGAGAGCGTGAGAGGGGGTTGGGTCAGAGGGAGAAGCAGACTCCCCACTGAGCAGGGAGCCCGATGCGGGACTCGATCCCGGGACTCCAGGATCATGACCTGAGCCGAAGGCAGTCGCTTAACCAACTGAGCCACCCAGGCGCCCCAGAACTCTATTTCAAATAGATGTTTTATTTAGGCTACTTAAGTATCAGAGCTGAAGAAAATTATGCACTGAAATTAAAACGGAATTAAAGAAGCAACAAAATATTTGATTTGCTCTTAATTTCATTATATGCCATTACTTAGAGTATATTGTTTGTAAGCATTTAATGTAATATTGGTAAGCATAAACAATAAGAGGCAATCTTCTCCCAGTGTATATATACATCACCACACCACTCATGAATAAGTGTCTCTTGAGTATTTCAGTTTTTATTACCATTCACTCATGAGACAATCACACTTATTTTACATACAGTACATTTAGAGTAATAGTTTCCAGAGCATAACATAATTCCCTTCCTTGATGTAGTTCTATTTTCTTCCAGCTAGCTGCTACACCCTTAACTCCAAGGCTGCTCTGTCAATATCCATGGGATATTAAGTTCTGCATCCAAATGGAATAAATAAATCGCTTCTTAGGAAAGCATGCAATGTTTTGAGTAATTAAATGTGACTATTCCTGATTTTATAGTCTCTTATCCCAGCTGTTGTTATACCTAACTTATCTGACTTGTTATAATTGCTTGACTTCAGTGAGAGAATTTTACCTGAACAAAGTTCATGGGAGACTTTTCTGAATATTATAGTTTGTTTCTAATGCAAAAGACACTAGGGATAATTTTGTAATTAAGGTTTAAGTAAAATGATTCCTATAAATTTCTCAGCCACTCAAATATAATTTTAAACATTTCCAAGACTCTTTAGCAAATAAGCTACAAGTTTGATGTCATTTTACAAGTTATCCCTTCTCAAGAGCACCTCCTAAATGAAATATATTTCACGTTTATTAAAACAAAATTATACATAATAAAGGAGAAGACATTTTAAACCTAGAAAGAGAAACACCAAACTAAGATGAATTGTGATATTGATTTTGTCAGGATAAATGGTTTTGTAATATTAATATAAAGAAACCTTTATTACACTGAATCTCCTGGTACAGCCAGAGCTTCTCCCGCAATCTGTTTAAAATCTTCATTTTTCATCCTTATGGGAAAACCTCACTTGCTAAATGGATTTCATAAAGAGTAATCTGTCAAGATTTATATAGATAAACAATTTGTGATGTTTATTGACCAGTTCATTATGGTAAACAAAACAGGAGTAAAGCATCCCTAATCTCTGCCAGCACTCTGCTATTCTAGTTCTGTTTGGGCCCTTCAGTAACTCAGTGTTTACTGAGTACAATGGGAAAGAAGTTAATAGGCTTCTGTCTCTTTAATCACAAATCTCATATATTTTCCTTTCCATGGAACTTAGTCCAGTTGTGCAAATAGTAAGAGAAGAGCTATCCTGCTTATTATTACTGCAAAACATCACTATTAATGAAGGAGTGTGTTTCAGTGATGCATTTCATTGTCAGAAGCTTTATCATCTGAGGGAGAGCTACTGCAGGAGGTCTAGGGATGTATTCCAGGATATAGATCACTTTATTGACATTTCTCTTTCAACACCTCTCTTCTATCGGGGGCCTCAATTCATGGGTACCATCAAATTTATTTAAACATATCGACTGACATAAATAATATTCATTGAGGTCCAGTTATGTTCCAGGACCAGAAGAGACACTGAGAACATAAAAAAGAATAAGATAGAGTTGTCCCTGTCTTCAAGGAGCTCGTAGTGTAGTGAAAAATATAAAATACAGCATTAATAAAGATGTATGCAGACTCTCTGTGGGCACAGACAAGGAAAACTACATGGTGGCAGGGAATGGGACAGCTGAAAGAGTATTAAGAAGGAATCTTGGGGGTCACCTGCATGGCTCAGTCAGTTGAGCATCCGATTCTTGATTTCGGCTCAGGTCATGATCTCAGGGTCCTGGACTGAGCCCTTTGTCGGGCTCTGCACTCAGCGCGGGTCTGCCTGTCCCTCTTCCTCCCCGGACTTGTGTTCGCGCTCTCTCTCTCAAATAAATAAATAAAATCTTAAAAAAATAGAAGAAGGAGTCTTGGGGGCACCTGGGTGGCTCATTCGGTTAGATATCCAATTCTTGATTTTAGCTCAGGTCATGGTCTCAGGGTCTTGGGATTGAGCCCCATATTGGGCTCTGTGCTCAGTGGGGAGTCTGCTTGAGGATTCTCAAGTTATTAAAAGGAATATTAAAAAGGAATATGCCCAGCAAGTCAGAGAGGGAGAAGAGAGAGAGATAAGAAACATCAGGAGAGGGTATGAGATTATAAGCAATTCAAAATTTTTGGATATAAATTCAGAATAGGGAGGGGTAACAGACAAGGTTAAATGGGAAAGGTAAGCAGAGGCAAGATATTGCTAGATTAGGTACAATGGTGATAATGGCAAGGAACAATGGAAAGGAGAGGGATAGTTTTACTTACGTTGAGTAAGTAAAATCAGTAGGATGAGGTAGACGAATTGAGAAGAGAAGCAAAGAAGGGCATGGAGTTATTACCAGTTTTCTAATTTGCTGATAGGTAGATGATGGGGACACCATTCAACATAAAGAATGAAAGAGGAAGAAATCTCAAACTGCTGAGGGAATTTAGAAAAGGATTATTAATGATTATTAATGACTAAAACAGAAAGAGGCTTTAAAGTGAACTGGAGAAATTGGACCAAGAGTTTTCTTCCATCCGTCCCCAGCACAAAGCCTAGCACACAGTAAAGGTTCAATAAATATTGTTGAATGGATGAATGAATGAATAAAGCACTAGGAAAGCTTTAGACTCAGAATAGAACATCACAGATAAATCAAATGTGACATGTAGCTCTGAGGACAATTTAGCTCTTTTGAGCCCTTTTTGATCAGCTTAGCTCTTCCCCTAGCTAACCTGTCCCCCAGGGAAGGGATAGCTTTCTTCAAGATTGGCCTCTGCTATGACACCTCAAGGCCAGAAGAGTTCTCAGTTCAGTCGTCTTGTTCAGGATCTTGTAAGTGCTAGAGTGCTCTTAAGATGATTTTGGTTTTCCCTGGTTAAGATTATATTTCCTCTCTGCAATAGAAGTATGTCTCACTGAGGTTCTTAGGTTTCCTTTCATCACAGCCTATGAATAGCATTGGATTCTCTTGGAACCGGAATCAGAATTATAGGAGAGGGATTTGGGGCTTAGAGATCCTCCTTATGTGAACTGAAAGCCATACACATGGCTTATTGGAGAAGAAGTGAGAATGGTATCATCTCATCTAGAAGGGAGGAGTTAATGGTACCCAGTCCACCCTCTGTAGTGAAGCCTTCCCAGGCACAAATAAAGGGACTCATCAGGACTAAATCTGGGCAATCTCTTGCATCCAGGCAACTATGACATCTGAGTCCAGGGAGGTGGTATTCCTGTCATTTAGAGAAGAGGTTGCTTAGCGAGATTCTGCACCTGCAATCCCTACCACTTTCCCCTTTATTGACACTCCACCTAATCCTACATATTGGTCACCAAAACCAAATATTTAAAAGAAATAAAATCTCAGCAGATTCACAATATTAACAATATCACATATGTTTACATCTAGAAGAAACCCTCATGTCACTTTCCTTAACCTCCACATTATAGTAATATAATAACTTCAAGGCATGATAACAGGTTCAAATTCTTAGTGTTTTAAGGTAGAAGAGAGATTACACTTATTCACTATGGTCTCGGAAGGCAGAAATAAAACTAGGCACAGGAATGAAATGATCTTTCTCAGAATTAGTTGTCTGAAACAAACACAAGTTACTCCATGAGACAGAGAGGTTCTTTTTAGTTCCGTATTTTCAAGCAGAAACTGAGTGACTAGTTATTCTGAAAAGGTGATTTATGCAGAGAAATGTATAGGGCAGAGTTTAACCAAAATTAACGTTCTTTCCAAGTCTAAAAAGCTGATTTTATGATTCTTAGTGGAAATAAGTAACTTGCCCAAGGTGACAGTGAATCTGGTTATTGGGTCAGCAATCTTTATCTGTAAAGGAACAGATAGTAAATATTTTAGGCTTTGTGGGCCATTAGATCTCCGCTGCAGTAGTAGTATGAATGCAGTCATAGACAATATATAAAGAATGAATATGTTGTGTTCTAATAAACTTTATCTCCACAAAGAGATGGCAGGTCAGATCTGACCTGCAGGCCATGGTTTGCTGAACTCTGGCACAGTAGGTTGAATTATGACCTCTCAACAATCTCCAAGTCCTAATATCTGGAACTTGTGAATATGTTACACCTTATTTGGTAAAAGTAACTTGCAGATGGGATTAAGAATTTTGAGATGGAGAAATTATCCCGGATTATCCAAAAGTGTCCAATGTAGTCACAAAATGATAGGAAGAAGCAGGAAGGTGAGAGTTAGAGTGAAAAGTTGGAAGAACAGAAGCAGAGGTCAGAAAAGAGAGAAAACATTACTCTGCTGGTTTTGAACATGAAGGAAGGAGCCATGAGCTAAGGAAGTAGGTGGCCTCTCAAATTGGCAAAAGCAAGGAAGTGGATTTTTTCCTAGAGTATCCAAAAGAAACATAGGCCTGCTGATCCCTTGAGCCCAATAAAATTACTTTAGGACTTTTGACCTCCAGAACTGTGAGAGAATAGATTCATGTTGTTTTAAGCTACTAAATTTGTAGTAATTTATTACAGTAGTAATAGGAAACTAATATGCCTGGTCAAGTGGAGAAGCCATAACTGGAACCTAGATATCCTGATACCCAACACTGAGTTATACTTATTACATCACATTGAATAAATGCTAATTTATAAAAATGGACATTTCTTAGAGAATCATACAAAATCTATATGAAAGAAGAATATACTGTTTAGTGGTCATGGGGGATTGTAAAAATGATCACAATTCTTCATCCCTCTCTTTATGTAGGCCCTTTAAACCAACTAAATTCCATCATCCAAAAGTAGAATCTATTTCCCCATTACTGAATAAGGGCTGGTCTGTGACTCACTTTGGCCAATAGAATAAGGCAAATGTAACAATGTGACAGTCTCAAGTGTAGGCCTCAAGGGTTCTGCTCTCTTTCTGGGAACTCTGCCACTACTTTGTGGTATGGCTAGATCACTAGATGATGAGAGGTATATAGCCCTTTTACTTTCATCACCCTGGATAAGAGCCAGCTGTCTAACAAAGAGTCATTGTGGAGCACAAATCTGTGAGGCACATTCCCCAATATTCCCACACCATGAATGGACATAAGTTGACAAGTAAATTATCTGCTTTCATTTGAAGTCATTGATCTGGTTTTCAAAGAAAGACCAATTGAGATCAATTGGAAATACACATGTGAAAAGATTAACATACCAGATCTATAATTCAGTGTTCAAATGGAGAATGTTTGCAGCAAAACCAAAAATAATGTGGTCATGGAAGAATTTTACTTTATCGTATGTTTTAGGACTCTGAGCCTTCAGATTCTTCTTCAGATCCCAATCTCCTACTATCTGAGAAAAATTACAGTTTGGTGTGTGTCAGCTAATAAAAGACCAGTAGTGATACTTCTAGCTCCTAGCTCCTTGAGGCTCAAAAAGACAAAATACAACTAATGAATAGAGAGAGAAGAAGTCATTAGAGGAGAAATTTGGGGGGACTGTGATGTGTGGGTGGTACATAAGAGAAATAGTGCTACACCAGATGAGCTAGAGCAAGTTTGGCCATGGGAAGGAGGAATCATATTTACAGGTCAGGTTGAGGACAGTACCAGAGTGTACAGTGTGTCAAATATGGGTCTCAACTACCAACTGAGATGAATTGAATGTGGGCCATTTTTGTCTCATTGTTTTTGGTTTAGACAAATATGATATACTTTTTTTTCCTTTATTGATTTTTCAGTGGGCAGACTTTTTTTGCTTCATTGTTTTCAATACTGATTAAATCATGTTTGCTTTATATGTCAGAGGTAAACACAGTGATTTTTGCACTTGGATCAGCTTTTTAAAATACATGCCCCCTTTTTGTGATAGGTAACTTTTGAAGAATGAACCACTTGGGTGAAAACAGGCAAATGATTTTCCAGCCTGTTACTGTTGTGTTTGGTGGATTTTTGCTGTTGTTTCTGTAGTTTAGGGTGAGGGCCTATTTTATTTATTTTGCCTTTGGGAATATACGAAAAGTCTAGAAAATAAGCCAAGAGAAAAATATAGGAAATATAACTGTGTACAATAAAAAGAACACGAAGAAGAGCTGGTATAATGTGTAAACTTCATGGAGGGTTAAATAATGTCCCCTGAATATATAAATGGAAAAAGCAGATGAGAAAGTTAATTTATTTTCTAAGTGAATAAAGAGATATAATGATATGTGCATCTTCTCCTTGTTTAACAATAAAGTACTGACAATCTGCTGTAGAATTTTGGAAATTGGTGAAAAAAAAATGTATATTTGAAAGTACCTACCACAGTACCTAGTTCAAAATAGATTTGATTCATTTTAGTTGACTTTCTTTCTTTTCTAAAAAAAATTTGTCATCAGGGCATCAATAGTTATTTTCCTATGCAGTATGTCTGTATATATTTTGAGTATAAGTGAAGTTTTCCTTCAAGAAACAAAATTCCTTCTACTAAATGGAATCCCATATATTTTAGTCATCTTTGTGCACATTTTCAAAATAGTCAGTGTTAGTATATATACACAATAACAGCCAGAAGTCAACAAAGAGATTTCAATATCATTCAGGAAAGGAATGGAAAACATAAAAAGAATAAAATCCATTTTTATCTCTTCTCAATGATGAGCAAAAGTGTAAACTTAAGCAATTCTCATTGTCACATTTTGAAATATCTTTCTCTATGACCTTCTGGGCCAGCGGATTTCTTCTCTAACGATTATCAACGTTAAAGTGAAAAGAGACAGTCGAACTCATCAGTGGAATAAAAGGGTCAACTCAAAGCACAGGCATTCCATATGACTGATTTTAGCAGAGGACAAATCCTGCTGATTTCCCTCAAATGGTCATGGGAAGCTTTATTCTTTCTATTCATTTCAGAGAAGCTACATTATATATGGTAGCTCTTACTTCCAATAGCTCTTTCTAGTGGCAACCTATGCTCAGTATCAGAGCCAATCCTGTCCAATATGAGAGGATCCTGAGCCCCACTCACATATGGGTGGTGTGACTTAAATTTAAGATTTATATCCCTTCACCAAGAAGATGATGCCATGAGATGTCTTGAGACTTTTATTTTCATTTTGGGAGGAAATGAGGAAAGTAATATAAAGAAGAATTAGTTCTGTGTTGGCTATGTTAAGAATGAGAGACATGCAAATTTAAACCTCAAAGAGATAGGTAACTATAGGCCTAGAGCTCATGGCAGAGATGAATAGATGATGATATATTGGGGAGTCATTAACATCATATAGTGGCTAAAATCATAAACACAGATATGTAAATTGAAGGGGCAGATTAAAGAGGAATAACCAAGAAAAGAGAAGACAAATCAGAGAGATAGGATCTTGGAGGCCAAAGAAAGAGCTAATTTTAAGTAATAGGGAGGACAATAAAATAATTGATACATTGAAAAACCAGAAGTCATAAGAAGCAATCATAAATCAATTTTACTCTCATCTTTCCCTGATCTTTTGAATATACATATATTTGTCAATTATACCTAAATAAAGCTGCAGGAAAAAAAATGGGCTAAATTCAGACAATAAAATGTGTAGTCCAGTATATTAGTCAATACTCCAATCTATTCAAAGAATAGATATTTTAAAGAATAGACTTCTCCCCTTTTTTCTAGCTAGGACATGATGAAAGCAGCAAGTCTACAACCAGAGAAGGTAGAGTTTTATTACTGCTCTTTTTATTACTCTCCTCTTCTCTCATGCATGGGCTATAGGAGGGGCAGGAGCTCCCAGCAAAACCCAAAGCAGGCTGCTTTCTCGGGTCCCACAGTGTACAAAGCTGACTCTTCACCGGAGGTGTTACTTTTGTGATTTCTTCATTGATCTCTCTCCCTCTACTAGGTATCTCTCACCTATAATTTTAGAGAAATCAGATGTATCTCTATTCCAACTGGTTGCTAACTAATTTTGTAGTTCACCAGAATCTCATCTTCTTCTCTATTTGGGCCTCTTTAACCTTCCGGGTGGCCCTTTGTAGAAGTGCTAAGATAACCAACCCTATGTTGTCCCTCTTCCTTGTAGACCTTATCTAGTCATGACAAAACACTCTTTCCTTTGCCTGAAAAACTCTGGGAGTATAAAATCATCAAAGCACTCTCTTTCACTGCCCTGACAGATGGTCTCTCCTTGTATAGATTTTCCAGGTCTAAGAAATATATCAGTCCACTGGTCTCCTCAACTTCAGGAGACACATATCACCTTGCAAGGCATCTAGTAAGACCCTCTCACTGAGAGGCACCACTGACCCCTGATTTCTCCCTCCAGTGAAACCCCTCTCTCTAAGCTTATCTTTTCCTTAACCCATTTTTATGTACTTTTTCTGGCTATCTTCCTTTCTTTGATTTGGATGAGTGTTTTAAGAGTCATCTAACTAGTTCTTGGCTGCCCATACTTTGTAAGTTCTGCTAACACTTTCACTAAATATGGTGACTGAGGAATTCATGAGAAGGAAAATGCAGAAAAAAAAAAAAGACTACTCTTCGTAAATATTAGTAAGTAAGATTGAAGAGTGAGAGAGTAGACTCAACTTCCAGGGTTCACAGGGCAGGGCAGAGGCAAAAGAAGAGGCTTTAAGATGGGGATGAAGATCATATTTGTAGAGAGTTATGATATAGCCAGTGGGGAAAGATTTAAGTTAAAATAAGGGGAGGATTTGATGCAACAAAGTTCAGAGGAAGAAGGAGATGTAAAGGGGACACAGAGAGGGGAGCAAAGGGAGAAAAACAGGAGGGGACACATCCAGAACAGGCAATATGTCATTACAAATTATATGTTGTTTTCTTCTAAGACTAGATTTAAAATTGGGAACGCGTGACAATATAGACAAATTGGAGCTGGAGAGAAGATAATCTGGAGATACTTATGTCTGGTTCTGTTTAGTCTATGAAGCAGAGGACAAGATTAGCTGCAAGGACAAGGACTTGAAGAAACTGGCAATAGTTTAAAGGTGGAGAGAAAGCAAGGGAATGAGAAGTAAATGCATGGCAGTATTTCCAATCAGCACAGACACATGTCTTCAAGCCCTCCCAGGTTCAGGGCAGGAGCAGGGTCATCATCCCTGGAGCTGACCCACAGTACAGCAGAAGGGAGAGGTTTTAATAGCACTCGGATTAC
Organism: Leptonychotes weddellii; assembly: GCF_054177405.1. Classification (NCBI taxonomy): domain Eukaryota; kingdom Metazoa; phylum Chordata; class Mammalia; order Carnivora; family Phocidae; genus Leptonychotes; species Leptonychotes weddellii. Next base: position 124,792,542 of record NC_138374.1, read on the forward strand.
TCAAGAGAGTCAGGATTAAGGTGGTTTTGCTCCAGACTAGGAGTAGAAGATGAGAAAGTTAGGAATGGGGTTGATCAAGAGCATTAGGTAGGGTTAAAAGATGAGGGGTTTGAGAAAAGTTGGGAGCCATTTATGAGGGAATTTGGAGACAAGATTGGAAAGATGTGATGTGTTCACAGAGTAGCATTTCAGGGATTAGGAAGATTTGAGAAGAAGAGAAGTTCCATGATCAAAAAAACCCTGGTTATGTTCATGAAAATTGGTTGCTGGAATGGGAATTAAATGAATGAGAGGTGAGGGGGAAAAAGACCATCCCTCTGATAAAGTTCTCAGTGAATGGAAACTTGGAAATCTGAAGATAAGTACAATGAGGATGGAAGAAAAGTGGTATCATGTCAGAGGACAATTTGTGATTTTTAAAAGGTAGTTCCTAATCTGACTCGATGTAATTAGGAGTCAGCTAATATGTAAAGATATACAATTATATTTATATAAATTTGTCATGAATCTTTTTGCTTTGAACCCATACTTACCCTGGATCTTTTGCTCTTTAGAATCTACCTGGCTTTTCACACTCTGGCTCTCTCCTAGACTCCAACCTGCACTCATCCTTTTTTATTTTACTGAGCTCTGCTTCTTGATTTTCACTTCAGCACCTTATTCTAATAATGTAGTTTATACCTATTTTTTTTTTTTGGCTCTCCCCATTTCTCATCAATTTAGGTTAACATTTAAACCCAGCTTTTAATACAGGGAGTCTAATCCCAAGTGTTAGCAAGTCCTACTGCAGAGTGAGAGGTGATAGAACACTATTCTGTAAGTAATTCTTGGTCCTGAATTTGACTCGGGTGGGGACTGGGTTGGGTAGATAAACTAGAGGAAAGCAGAATAAGGTAAAGGTCAGCCTGAATCTAAGAACTTTGTAGAGCAGATGAGTAGTGTAATGAAGGAATCGGATTCACTTAAATAAAGTTAAGTGAAAAAGCTGAGACCATTAGAAATCTTCTGGCCATTAATAAAGGGTTTTAGTGGTAACACTGGGAAGAATAACGAGGGGGATCAGTAGAAAGGAAATGGGTAAGAGACTGGAACAAAACGCCATAGATGCGGATGAGTATTCCAAGGAGGAGAGTAGATTGGGGGAATATTTTTCTCTGGTAATTAAATGTTGTCAGAAAGACTATGGAAAATTTAAGAAACCTAAAGATAGAGGTGGCCAGGAGTGAAACAAACCAATGTAAGAATTCCAACTGGGGAATTTGTTAGATGGTCTTTCAATAAAAAGTACGTAGAGGAGATAATATGTACAATAACTGACCCCAATTTTACTATCAAAATCCTGGCAATACTTTTTATTTAACATTTACTCTACCATGTGTTTTCTATACTCATTCAGAGTGATTTATTATCTGCAGAAAGGAGTAGTAATACTCTCAGACCACCAAGATGATATTCCTTCCAATGGTAACAGAAGCAGAACAGCATGGATTAAAAAACAAAGAGATATGTAATAAGAACAATAATTGTTTTAATACATATTTTAAATATCATGTGAAAGGTTTTAAATCACATTGGATTTTAGTAGAAAGCCAAATACACTAGTTTTGAGTTCTTTTTCAATAATTTACCCTGTCACCCTGTCCACACTCTAATCGAGGTGTTAATGAAGAGTGCAACAGCCAAAAGGCAGGCAGCAGGGGACAATGAGTTGAAAAGAGCCCAGATAATCTCAAACCCTTGACTAATTAGCAATTATATTTATAAACACACACACGCATATTGAGAAACAGCTTTGATTGGTGTGCACAGAACATAATACTATTGCTTGGGGATAGGAATGCCAAAGAATTCATGGATACAGTCCCAACCCTAGACAAACTTATAATCTGACCAGACCCAAAAACACACATGGAATTAGCATTCCAGCACATTTTCAAAAATACAATGAGCACACATGCATGAAAATAAATGTCCACAGATATTCAGAGAACAATAAGTAGAACATTAAAGATGTGTAACTTTGAAAAGTGGGTAATTTATTTTAAAAAATGTACTTTACACACTAGGGAAAAAAATCATGTCACTTATACAAAAATATGTTTTAATCTGCTGGTCTTTATTTTTTTTCTGTTTTATTTTCCTCTTTTTTTTTCCAGCTGGTCTTTAAATGTAAATTAGAAAGGCAAGGACAACATAAATGGATGCAGTAAACAAATAAATAAGCAATAAATTCAGAGACCATGTAGAATAAAGGTTCTATATACATACGCTGTATATCCCAGACCTTATGGTGTGTGTGTGTGTGTGTGTGTGTGTGTGTGTGTGTGTGTGTACATGTGCACACATTTACTTTTACGGATATATCTTTACCTGTCTTTCTCCAACCAAATTCTAAGTTCTTTGAGGGAAAAGGATTTTATCTAGTTAAATATTTGCAGACCTTAATACTAGGGACATCTATCAACATTCAGCAACCTATACATTGGAACTCTAGGAAATATTCAAAGATTACTATTATGTTTAACAAATGCAGACATAAAAGAGTCAAAAATATATCAACAAACTAGGGAGGACAAAAAATATTGCTTTTTACATAAAACACTGACAAAAAAATCATTGTTATGATATAAAGTAATTAACAAATGTAATTCGATACAAATATTTAAATATTATTAAAAATATTTACCTTCCAGTCTGAGGATCAAATCCAAAGTAAAGGTCTCTACAATGGTCACACCTTTGTCCAGCAATGGAAACATCTTGGCAAATGCACTGACCAGTTAGGCTATTACAGATGTGATGAACTGCACCTGTTACATGGCATGAACATGGCAGGCAGCCAGTGGCATTGCCTGGAGAAATATAAAAACCTGGAAAAAAAGAAATGAAAAGTGTTTAGTTATTACTTCCCATCCAGGCTTTTCTTTAAAAGATAGTGTTTTGATTACACCCAAAACCGGAAGGCTATCATGGCACTTTCCAATGCCCAATACAAAGGTGGCTTATATTAAAAATTTATGATTATCAAAAATTTAAATTTAACTGAGCATTCTGTAGTTTGCTAAAACTGGCAACCCTTGAGTCCTTCACAACCCTCCACCCCTACATCTAGCTAATCACTGAGTCCTATGTATACTGTCTTCTAAGAATTTTAAACTTTCTACTCTCCATTCCCACTGCCCTCTCCCCAGTCACAGTCACCACCAAGTTTATTATAGTTTACACTATGGAACAGAGGCAATGGTAAGAGCCTTTTATTCATTATCTCACTCTTCACAGCAATGCTAATAATTCAGGTATTATTATTATTATTTTCACTTTATATATGAGAACACTGAAGGTTAGGAAGGTTAATTAATCTCATTGTCACCAGATTGTAACCTCCATGAAGGCAGGAACCTTGTCTGATGAATTCACCACTGTCTCCCAGCACCCAGTACAGTGCTTGTCATAAAGTAGGCACTCCTTAAACATCTGATGAATTCACACAAATGTACCAAATTATAAGTAGGCATTGATTTCTATAAGTATTATATTTAAAAACCCACAGAATTTAGGTTAATTATAAAACCTATATTTGTTTCTTATAGCAAGAGAAATAGAAATATGATTCAAAAATATTTTCAAGTTGCTTAAAATTTCATATAGCCAACAGCTATAAAATTAGAAAGACATTAGAAATTAGAATGATGGAGGGCACCTGGGTGGCTCAGTTGGTTAAGCGACTGCCTTCGGCTCAGGTCATGATCCTGGAGTCCCTGGATCGAGTCCCGCATCGGGCTCCCTGCTCGGCAGGGAGCCTGCTTCTCCCTCTGACCCTCCCCCCTCTCATGTGCTCTCTCTCTCTCA
>NC_138374.1:124796490-124829183 GCF_054177405.1 Leptonychotes weddellii
CTGATATTGAAAGAGTGAAAGAATATGAACACAAAGTGAATCCACTGTGTATTACTATGCTATAGGGAGAAACAAAAAGTAATTGGAATATATTATAAATCTCATTTGAGTCTCTGGTTGAAAACAAGCCATTCTTTCATAGCCATCAACAATTTGTTTTTCTTCTCCTTGGCCCAGCATATTCTCTCTTAGAAAGTTACAGAAATAGTCAAACAGAAAAAGATTCTGCTCAAAGAAAAGGAAGAAACTCAAAATCAGTGCCACTCCAACCTGTTGGAAAGAACTGACTGATCTTGCCATTTTTTAGAGTAACTGACAACTAGATTATGCCCTTAGCTTCTTTGCATCCATTGATAGCAATTTGCCTTATATGTGTTTCCAGAAATACAGTTATGCAAATTAATATATATTCTCATACCTGATTCACCATACAACCAAAGTTGCACATTTCAAAGGCTTTTATTTTGAATTCAAGACCACTGTGGCTGCAATTCTATGTATTTTTCTTCCTGTGAAGGTACTTAGGTCCTTAAATTCCTGATGATGGCATCATAAATATACTAACAACTCTCCAATTTGGATAAATTACCCATTAGCACAGATACTTAGAAGTAGAATTAATTTGGACTTATTGCAATAGCTTCAAGCCACAGAGAATTCTCGAACAATTACAGATGATTTTTACAAGAAATGATTTATTAGATAAATCTGTAAAGACAAGGGGGAGTATATTTTGGTACAGACAATTGGGTTGCCCAAGTTTCAGAAAATAAAAAATGCCATAGAAAAATCAGAGATATAAGCAGAGAAGAACAAAAATGAAAAAACAAAAACAAAAACAAAAAAACAGGGAGGCTGCAACCTGGAGGTAGGTCTTCAAGGAAAAGCCTGCACTGGAACTTGTCTTGGGGTTAATTCCCCTCCTCTCTGGAGCATAATTATAAAGGTTAATCCCACCAGTATTTTAGTTGTCCTATTTTTAAGCAGTTCTAATTAGGATGACTCAGGTACCTTCCTGCTCAGTGATTACTTCTTGCCTTACCTGAATGTGCCTAATTCTAGACCATTACCTCTCCTTTTATGACTTCCAACTATAGAAAACAACATTTTCCCTTCCCTCCTCCTTAAACTTCAACTCCAGAGTGCGGCTTAAAGATAACTGACCTTAATTTTCTTTCACTCAATACATTTCTGATCTCCTTCCATTAGCTCCACTTCATGTTCCACATCTTCAGGTCCATAACATTTTAACGGATCTTTTTGATACTTCTCTCCATGAATGATTTCATACCACATTCTGAAGCATGGTCATTAAGACAATGCTATTATCTTACATTACGTAGAGCTGAGAGTTCGCACATATATAACACTGATTGGCTCACTAAAGTTTGTTATTTTCCCCAGTTTTATTTCAGCAAGCCCCTGGTCCCAAACAAGGCAAGTCTAATGGGGAAAACAACGTGTTTTTGCAGTTCAAGCAAAAAGTCACCCATATTATAAACTAGTGTTGCTTTATCCAGGAGAAGACTTGCAGAATCCTTGCAGTTCAAAGTTATTAGCAAGGCAGTTGGTATTATCTCCTATAGTTGCTATTTGCACAGCACAGCACTGTCCTGGGCATAAAAGAAGAGCCCGTTTCCTAGCAAAGTCCCTCCTGAGGACCATGAACAACCAGGCTTGGCCAACGTCTTGAAATGGGAGAAAGAAAACAAGTTTAACCCCTAGGCCTTATTCAGAAAAGGAGGGCAGAGCTGAGGCTAAGCACTAATTACAAGCCATTTAGAAGAAATGATTCTCACCCTAAGCCAGAGAATGGACATAATACTAAGAGAAGAGTCTAGGGAGAAATTTGTGGCTCACCAATCCCAAGCAACAAGACCCTTCTAGTAATGATTTTGAAAATTAATATTTTCAGAATGAAATATAGTAAGTGATGCTAATTTTCAAATTAAAACTAATAATTTTCTTCCATTTTGGTAATTTTATATAAAAATGATAAAATTATTATTCATAGAGTTGACCAAATGTCAATAATCGCATAAATATTAATATTACTCATCATAAGATATAATTTTTCTTATTTAAAAGTTTTTAAAAACTCTTTTCAATTAGTTTAGATATGTTTTAAAACCTCTGCTCCTATTCCTTCTTCCTGGACTGCTGCTATACTCTCCTTGATTACTTTACCAACTCCCGTTTACTTTAAAAACTCAGGTCAAAAGTCACGTTCTCAACTAAGTTTTCCAGATCCCCCCATCCTTCAAGAATGAATCAGTTCCTTCACTTTACTACTTCTCATATTGGACATTTCTAATATTGCCCTTGTCACACTGTGTTATATTTACGTATAGGTCCATTTCTCCTACTAAAGCAAATGCCTTAATACATTTATGATTACATATCTTACACCAGCATAGCTCCTGGTACACAGTAATGTATTCAATTGATGTTTACTGAAAAAAATGGATATGTGAATGAAATGGGTAGATAGCTAGATGGGTAGGTGGCTGGCTGCCTGACCAGTTGGATATCTGTTACCCCTTAAAATATGAGATGATCTCTTTAACACTTTAAAGGAACATAGTAAAGACAAAAAGCCTAGCCTATCAGGAAGGATAGCAGGGATTGTATATGAATCAGGAAAAATATATTTAAAATGCAATCTTTGGGGGCGTCTGAGTGGCTCAGTCAGTTAAACGTCGGCCTTCGGCTCAGGTCATGACCCCAGAGTCCTGGAATAGAGCTCTTCGTCTGTCCGGCTCCCTGCTCAACAGGAAGTCTGCTTCTCCCTCGCCCTCTGCAGCTCCCCCTGCTTGTGTGTGCTCTCTCTGTGTCAAATAAATAAATAGAATCTTTAAAATAAAAATAAAATAAAATAAAATAAAATAAAAATAAAATGTAATCTTTGCCTTATTGGCAGATGGAAAGAACTTCAGAAAGAAAATATCAGTCTAAAACTATGTTTCCTGTTCTTAGAACCAAGAATATAATAACATGCTCACATAAGGGAAAACGTTCTATTGGACTTTGCTGTTTTATAAAAACCTAGTTTTCCTATTTATGGGAATATCCATGAAGGGCCTCCAAATGCATATTCTTTAAAAATCAAATTCAATAACAACAATGAATATAAGTAATCACAGCTGTGATTATGTCTTGGAAATTATAACACATAGATATGTGTATTCACAATCCACAGAAACACTTTCATATTCTTTGTTCCCATTTTTCTCAGTCTCAGTGGTTACCAACCATATGCTCTAAAGTTTCTCTCCCATGCCATTGCCACCATCCCAGAAATTTCTCCACCTTAGTCCATGGAGATCATCCCATTTCTAGACAACTCAGTGCAACTCTTCATTATCAGATCACGGTAGCCTCTCAGAATTCTATTAATTTTCATTTTATAACTATTACTCAGATTCTACACAACAGAGATACCCCAGGACCTAAAGCAGTCAGCTAGAATCATGGGTGAGGATGAGCTTCAGGGTGGGGGGAGGCTACAAACACTTGTAAGAGTATCTCTTTTAACTCACCCTCAAATATTCATTGAATGAACGATTATGACAAATGTTGCATTGTTCAGAAAAATGTTTTACTCTTTCAGGGTGCAGACTCTGAGGTCAGTTGGACCTGGATTTGTAAATGGTTCTTCTACTTAATTAGAATACATTTCCCCTACTATAAAGTGGGAAAGTACTGGTCCTTCCATCATATAAATATTGTGCATATTCAATGGGACTTTTCAGATAAAACCCTATCCCAGGGCCTGGCAGACTGTAGACACTCAGTAAATATTACCTATTATCATCATTGCCATTTTTATGAGGCAATTTTCTAGGAAAGTGGGATTTTCCTTAAATTACAATTTAAGTAATGACTTGTCGATGTACTTCTTTCCCCCACTGATGTGCCTGGGATTATGGTCCACAGTGCTTATGAAAAATTCTTTCCTAGTGGTTTATCAAGGAAGAGGCTCTTATCCTGAGGCTTAGGTCTCCCTGTGGAAAACATGTTCATCTGCAAAGCTGTTTCATCAAACACTAGGATATGTGGCATAACCAGATCTCAACTTTGATGCACTGATTTTTAATGGAATATCAGCCATCTAATTCCAATTCCAATGGCAGGGCCTTGCATGCAATTCTGGTTTATGAGCTCATTACTTAACAAATATGATATGCTTCTTAATGAAACAAGATACTTTGTTTATTTTCTAATAGTCTGTATGAATTATAAAACAAAACCAAAAGTAAGTATCAGAGGAAAGCATGAGGAATTGTCCTATTAGCACAAAACATGTCATACGAAGCTGTTTTCATTATAAATTAGCCTTTATTTTATTCCAGAGCTGCAGAGTCCTCAATAAACCCTCTCTGCCTCTGGTTCTCAAGGACAAGGGTGGGTCACTGGCTCAGGATGCCTTGACATCCTTCCCTGCATTTCTCAGCCTAGCCTCTGATTAAGTGCTTGCTGCTGAACATTACGAGGTCATCCAGCACTGAAAAAAACGAACTGGGAAAACATATTTAGTGCTATATTTATTAGTGTGGGTATATGTACATTCATATATGTACACACACTCCAAATAATTTTAAATTAAAGCATTTTTAAAATACTTAATGGAGGTTAAGCAGCATTTTTAACCTCTGTTCAAGTTATTGAATGGCATATTAAAACCAATGTGGCTCTAATGTACCTTCTAATGTGCACTGCTGCTTTAACAAATTGCCTATAAATTTTAGTTGAATTAAGCCTATTCCTTGTACATTCATAGTAAGGTTAGGTTAATAATACATGAGGTTTCATTATGTGCACCTTCCTAATAATGTTTTTTAAGAAAGTGGGACAAGAATCTATGGGCAATAGTCTACTAGGGGCCAGTAATATTTACAACCAGATGAAAAAGGCAGGCAGAAGTCCGGAGGCTTGCGAGTTCATCCCTCCTACCCTACCCCATACTTCTGCCTCCACGCCCCACTACTCACACACACTAGTGTGGAGCTTCTCTCCTGGGGTATATGATCTAGGTCTCTCAGATGTGTTTAAAGAAGTAGAAAGAAAGCTTCAGATTGCAGCAGTGCATTTTAATGTGCATTCTGCAGAGCTGGCTACTGTGAAACATCTGTTTATGATAAAGATACTTCAAGATAAGGGTCCTTTTTTTCAATGTAAATTTCACAGGAAGAGACAAGAAAACCAGAAAACAAAATTCAAAGTAGTTTCTGAAGCTAGAATGCAGGACCAAAAAAAAAAAAAAAAAAGTCCATAAACACATGACCTTTCCATATGCTACACCTATGGGTACAGAATACCTTGTTTTGTCAAAAAAATCCATTAGGTCCTTAGACCACTATTTTCTTTCCTCCCTGGCAGGGTAAAAACCACATCCTCTCTCTATGTCAACAAAGGAGCGCTCACAGACTTGCATTGTGCCTGTGCCTAAATAGAAGAGAGTGCCACTGGGGTAATTTTTTTTTTTTTGAGAGAGAGAGAGAGAGAGTGCAAGTTGGGGGGGCAGAGGGAGAGGAAGAGAGAGAGAATCTGAAGCAGGCTCCACACCCAGCACAAGGCCCATGGTTGGGTTTGATCTCACAACTCTGAGATCATGACCTGAGCCAAAATCAAGAGTCAGATGCTTAATCGACTGCAGCACCCAGGTGCCCCGCCCCTGGGGTAATTTTTAAATGTAATTATTTATTATTTCAAGAAACACAGATGGAGTATGCACTAGGGAGACACTGCTCTATGTGCCCAAGACAGAGCACTGAAGAACGTGAAGAACAGCAGTTAGACCTATAGGCTGGAAAGGAACAAATGATCTAAAGACTCCTGGAAATGAGGTCAGAGAAGGATCGTGGGTGTTACAGTTCATGTGGGCCATGTTTTTTACCTGCAATGATGGGAAGGCAATGGAGGATGGAGTGATACAGTCTGACTAAAGTTTGAACAGCATCCCCTTTGGCTGCGCATTAAGAAATGACTCGAGAAGAATAAAGAGGAGAAAGGAAGTTTAGGAGGCTTCTCAGCCAGTCCAGAAGAAAGATGAAAATGGGTTAGTGGGGTGGTAAAAAGTGGACCAGTTCTGGATCTATTTGAAAGGAAAAACAACAAGACTGATTTTGATAAAAGAGATAAGGGTTGTAGAAACAGAGGGGAATCAGAGGAGAGCGGCAAGGATTTAGCTGAAAAGATTCCAACCCAGAAACTACTAGGACAACATTTCAGCTAAGAAGAGTCGAACAATTTTTCCCTTCTGAAATCCCCAAAAATGAAATAAAAGAAAAGAAAGAAGAGGAGATGAAGGTCAATGGCAGATGTCCACAAGTAAAAGCTAAGCACTTGCCGTGGAGCAGCCAACAGTAAACTGATTGATTCAGGTGGTATAAGTCTAGAAAGAAAGGTCTGGAATTGAAGATTCCAGAGGTTTCTGAAGTCAGGTGTGAGGAATAGTTAATCCCCTCCGCAACCAGAAGATTTTCCCTCTTGCATTTTGAGAGAAGGTGAGTTTTCTCTTTAGAAGTTAAACCAGAGAGTGCATGGGTTCAGCATTTGCAGGGACAAAGTGCTGCAGTGAATGCAGGGATTATATATAAGGTGCCTGTAATGGGTGATTTCATGTGTCAACTTGGGTAGTTCTGGTGTCAGTTGTTTGGTCAAACACTAGTCTAGATATTGTTGTAAAGGTGTTTTATAGGTTTTCCCAGAATACAAGAATCTACAGACAAAAGGGCCCACTGAGTGCACAGAAAAATTATTTAACAAAAGCACATCATCATATAATTGTCAGAAATGAGGGATATAGAAATAGTAGAAGCTTCTAGAATGTAAGAAAGAAGAGAAGAGAAAAGGAAAAGAAAGAAAGGGAGGGAGGAACGGAGGGAAGAAGGAAAGAAAGAAAGGGGTAAAAGAATCTAATTGGCTCTGCAAGAAGATCATGGTGAAATAATTTTTTTGAGTGAAAATGATTCTATATAATGATAAAATTTCAAATAGTTGTGAGTGTGGAATAGTTATTTGCAGACATTCAAAATTCTAAAAAAAAAAAAAAATAACTTTCTTCCCTGTACTCTTTCTCACAAGCTCCTAGAGTGTACTACCAAATACATATATAAAATAAGAAAAAATAACACATAGGATTCAGGAAATGGGATCCAACAGGGGAAGGAAATTCTCAGTATAGCTGATGTATATACACATCTCCTATTGGTTCTGTTTCTCTGGAGAACCCTAACACAGATACTCTTCTTAAAACTCCTGATTATTTCTCAGCGTGTTCAATTAAACCACTTACTGAGTGCATGCAATGTACAAAGAATTACAGTAGTATGGTGGCTACACAAGTTCAATAATATAATCCTTGCTCTCAAGATACTGAAACTCTAACAAGGGAAATGAGCAACTACATAAATAAGTAAAATACAAGAATATCTTAAATGTGATAATTATTTTCATTAATAGGGATGATCCCCATTCTATATTTTCCTTAAAAGGCAGGACAATTTGCCATTAACCTTTGGAGCGGAGTTTCGTGACCACTGTGCTTAGACAAATAGACACTAAGATATTACTGTCCTAGAAAACCAATGTTATCTGAGATAAACCCCAAAAAGAAAGGGGCCAGAGGGAGATAGAGGAGACCATCGGGGGAAGAAAAAGATTGAGTATGACTTTCCAATATTTTAATTTTTAAATTTAATTGGTATTTTTATCAAAATTTACATGCAGATAGTTTTAAAAATCAAATAGAATTTAAAGGTTCAAGGCAAATAACAGCAGTCCACTGCTCTGTCCTTCTCCCAGGAATCTCCCTGTCCACAGCAACCACCTTCATCTGGCTTTTATTTCTGTATATCTCTATAACATCCATATATTGTTCCCTCTCAACCTTGAAAATTTAAATTACTGCCTTTCTACAACAGAGGATGAGTATTCAGCTTTTTATGTGCTTCCTCAATAATCCCTTTATTTGGTTAAATCAATATTCAGAGATTGACTGACTATATAAATCTATTTCACAGCTATGCCATATAATATGCTTTGATTATATTTCCTTTCTTGAAAAAATTGCCTTTAATTAGTTTTGTAGGAATCTCTCAGATATTTCTAGGAATCAAAACCCTCCAATAGAAATATACTCAGGAAGGGGTGCCTGGGTGGCTCAGATAGTTAAGCATCTGCCTGTGGCTCAGGTCATGATCCCAGGGTCCTGGGATCGAGCCCCGCATCGGGCTCCTTGCTCGGCGGGAAGCCTGCTTCTCCCTCTCCTTCTACTGCTCCCCCTGTTTGTGCTCTCTCGCTCTCTCTGTCAAATAAATAAATAAAATCTTTGAAAAAAAAAAAGAAATATACTCAGGAAAAAACAAAAAGAAATATACTCAAGAAATCTGTTTCTTTTTTCTTCTACTGAATATATCAACTCACAGGAGGATCCAAACCCCTGATCCTCCCATTCTGATCTGAGCCAGTTGATCTCCAGTTCTGTTGCATAGCTACATCCTAGTCAGAACAAAACACTCAATAAGCTTCACAATAGATAATCACTCAAAAGGATATAGCATTTGATTTATTAGCTTTGGCTGGTTTATTTAGAAAGAAGGATATATAAATCATGGTTATTTGTGCAGGAGACTGAGTGCCTTATTTCCAAAATTAGAGATATTAATAAATAGTAAAAGAGAAAAAGTATCATCTTGGGATATAAAAAAAAAGTGATTGAAAATTTGAGAAGATGATTCTGAAGCCAAAAGAGTGCAATATATTATAGTAGTCACGTAGGCCATCTGCATAGCCCTTAGTAATTATCCTGTTCTCTGGGATCCTTACCACCTTGCTCCTACCTTAAGTAGTGGTTCCTAGAAGTCATGATTTATATGATCCTGATACTCCTGGCCATAGTGAATTGGTTCAGACATAGCTACCCTAACAAAACTGAGTCAATTAGAATTTCCTTCTTGGAATTGTAACCACAAAGTAGCTAATAAGTCTCTGTATTGCTAGAACTGTAATGGGATAGACATTTAACCATGCAGAGAGGGAGACAGAAGCAGAGTGTGTCCTTCTAGAGAAAGAGGGAGAGAGAGAGAAAGAGGGAGAGAGAGAGAAAGAGGGAGAGAGAGAGAAAGAGGGAGAAAAAGAGAGGGGGGGATATGGAAATGATTGAATGGTTGAATTAATGGATATGTATCAATGGGAGATTTCTAATCCCTGAATTCTGACTGCATTGCTCCATATCAGGTTTTGTGGGACAGCCAGTGATAATATAGCCCCCATTTATGTTGAAGCCAGTTCAAATTATTTTCTGATATATATATCTCAAAAAGAATTAATTATTCTTCAGCTCCATCCCATCCATCCCTTTGGATTTACTTGTCCCACTGACCAATGTGAAAGGAAAGGTATGGCTCAGTCCTAAACTGAATTCCTTGTCATGGCAAACAGGACTTCCATCTTACCCATTTCTGACAAGCAAATCTCCTTTTTGCTTGGCACCATGCTCCTTTACACAGGCTCAGATAACTCAGAGCTGGTTGCATAGACAGAACAACCACACAGCTGTTAAACAACTAACAAACATGTATATTCATGACATTATGATGGTTTTATTATAAAGAAAATATATTGTTTTACTTAGGTCATATAAAGGCAAGGAGAAAACCATGGATAGGGTCCATCTTTCTTCTGGTTGGTAAACACATAAAAAGATGGGTACAGTGAGAGGGCGCCTGGGTGGCTCAGTCATTAAGCGTCTGCCTTCGGCTCAGGTCATGATCCCAGGGTCCTGGGATCGAGTCCCACATTGGGCTCTCTGCTCAGCGGGAAGCCTGCTTCTCCCTCTCCCACTCCCCCTGCTTGTGTTCCTGTTCTGTCTCTCTCTGTCATATAAATAAATAAAATCTTTAAAAAAAAAAAAAAAGATGGGTACAGTGAGACTAAACAGTAGTCTATTTTGCTAATTTTATGGCATTTAAAAATAATTCTAGGGCGCCTGGGTGGCTCAGTTGGTTAGGCGACTGCCTTCGGCTCAGGTCATGATCCCAGGGTCCTGGGATGGAGCCCCACATCGGGCTCCCTGCTCTGCAGGAAGCCTGCTTCTCCCTCTCCCACTCCCCCTGCTTGTGTTCCCTCTCTCGCTGTGTCGCTCTCTGTCAAATAAATAAATAAAATCTTTAAAAAAAAAAAATTCTAGATGCCCCTATATGATGCCAGAAAATATAGCCCATTTAGTAAAAACATTTGGTTAGCTTTATTCAGAAAATCAGTTCATCATCTGAATATTTGGCATGGTATAAATAATTAACCCAAGTTTTCCTTTCTCTGGGAAGCAAAATTTATTCTTGCTTTTATTAGACTTTGTTTAGACTTTGTTCGGTTATTAGAAGGGGATTTACTTCAAGTTGAGAAATTAAATATAAGTTAGTCTCAATTATAAAATGTCTGATTGGCTGGGATTCCTCTAAAGGGTCATCCCAAATATAGCAACACAGATACACCAAATAATCTTGAACATATTAAATAGTTATATCTGTATTTGTTGATAATATAAATACAACAGTGTTGTTGGAAGTAAATTTTTTAGAAGTCCCAACCCCAAAACAAAGAGGAATCATCCAATATGGGATAATGAAAGGAAAGTCATTGTCCACTAAACACGTAACACATTTCTCTCTTACCTGATTGACACTGATTACACCTTCTTCCTTGCCGATTAGGCAAACACAGGCACTGGCCACTGATTGGGTCACAAGTGATCCCAGGTAATGTCCCCAAGGAGTCACACTCACACATCTGGCAGCCTTGAGAATTGCCACTGGTCAGATTGTACCTGTGAGGCGTACACTGATTACAGTGAAGACCTGTTACTCCTAATTTGCAGGGACATTGTCCTGTTGATTTGTCACACAGCAGAGAGCCATTTACTGTCCCAGCTTTATCACAGTTACAAGGCAGACAGAGGAAAGAATTATTTTGCTGGAGGTAGAAGTATCCCTCCAAACATTCATTGCACCGTCTCCCTCCAACTCTGGGCTTGCAGATGCACTGCCCTGTCTTAGCGTCACAGACGGTCCCAGAGAGGGATCCCTCCGTGTCACAGTCACAGGCCTTACAACTGGTGATGTCCAACCCGTAAAAGTGTTCTCTGCAGGTGTCACACTGAAGTCCTTTGGCTTCTTTCTTGCACTCACACTGCCCAGAAAGAGGATTGCAGTGTTTGTTCACTGAGCCGTGGAGGTTGCACCGGCAGGGCTCACATCCATCATCATTAAAACTTCGGAGGAATTTAAATCCAAAATTGCAATGATCACATCGAAGCCCTGAAGATAAAATTTGTTTAAAAAAGTGAAAACGTGAACATGACTCTACTTCACACTTTCAAGACAAACAACGCTGCTGCCAACATTTAATGCGGACACAAGGGGCACCTGGGGGGCTCAGTCGGTTGGGTGGCTGCCTTCAGCTTGGGTCACGATCCCACGGTCCTGGGATCGAGCCCCGTGTCAGGCTCTCGGCTTGGCCTGGAGTCTGCTTGTCTCTCTCCCTCTGCCCTGCTCATGCTCTCTCTCTCCTCAGTCTCTCTCTCTCAAATAAATAAATAAAATCTTTAAAAAAAAAAAATGCAGACACAAAATTAAGTGTTTTCTCCCAGCTGATGCCATAGAGTCCTGGTCATATACTCAAAATACAATAACAACACTTACTTTGGCAGTCATATATAACTTTATTTCTGTAACGTGCTTTATGAAATTTTATTACTTAACATACAGAGAAATGCTTACTAAAAATGTTGCTTCTGTTATACATACTGGAGATCTTTTCCTCTTTAACAAATATTAAAATTATTATTTTTAATCATTTTATGTTAACAAAATGTTCTTTTAAGAGAATAGGCAGTGAAATAAATTTTCAAAGCTACACAGAAGAATTACGTATTACCATATTACTTATTATCCTAGAAATCAGATGACATGTACTATAATGTTTAACAAAATATTAAGCTGATAGCTATTTTTATGTGACAGTGAATAAAATGCTTCTGAATATCACACCTTTAAATAATTAATATAAATAAAACTTATCCAGAGCAATTTTTGTTTCAATGCTTTTATATGCCCCTATATTTTATTATTCTCAATTAATATAAATTATGCTCTCCTTGGCTCATAAAGCAATCACATTGCTTGTCATATTTTGTGATTCAGGATATTCCTCTTTAAACACTAAGTAAATTCTGCTGTTACATTACTTCTATTTAAAGGAGTACATATATACATTTCACAAATAGAGAAAAATATGTTATCACCTAAACTTAAATCTCTGACAACTTAGATTAGTTTCAGAGACAGTGTTAAAAGGAAAGAGAATAAAACACAAATTTTTGAATAGTAAAGGTTGAGATGCAAAATATTCCCTTTAGATAGTTTCCACATACCCGTTGAGTTTAAATAACTAACTACGTGGGGCTGAATCAATGGAAACATTTATTTCAAGCTATAATCGCAATAAAAAAATTAGTCCTAAAATAATAGTCAAAAACACACTCAGGAACTCATATGTAGAAAAGCATTTCTTAAACTGGAAGGAAATGCATAATATATATGTATATATTTGGATAAAAATTCAGGAACTCCAATGGAAGGCAAGTTCTTTAACAGTGATGAATGACTCACCTAAGGCATATCATTTAATTTCAATAAGGAAAATAAAAAAGG
The DNA here is from genome assembly GCF_054177405.1 of Leptonychotes weddellii. Taxonomy (NCBI): domain Eukaryota; kingdom Metazoa; phylum Chordata; class Mammalia; order Carnivora; family Phocidae; genus Leptonychotes; species Leptonychotes weddellii. The sequence continues at coordinate 124,809,204 of NC_138374.1, forward strand.
ACCAATATTGCTGCAAATTTTAAAAATAACTGTATTGTTAACAAGAATTATGACTCATTTTGAACTATTAAAATTGGTCTACATGGATTCATATCATATCAGTTTTAAAAATATGCGCAGTGCTTATTTGAATATGCCATACATATTCCTGACAGGCAATCTATTCCTAACGATACTCAGGAAGGCCTACAGGGCATCACATTCGGTGTTAACAAGTGCAGGCGAGTTAGCACACTTGGCATTTAATTCACATTCTTCTCCCTTTTTATTCTAGATGAATGACCTACTTTAATAAAATTATTGGTGCTAATGTATTTTACTGGTGATAGAATCATTAGTAAGATTTAACAGTTTTGTTAACTCGAACAGTTTGCTTTCTGAAGCATACACAACATACACTGGTATTTTCGGCTTTTTTTTTTTTTTTATATTAACAAGGTAAAATTGAATAAGGGTATTGGCTAATCCCATTAGGAAAAGAAACCTATATATACACATATCAAGTTTATGTTTTTATTAAAAATGCTACATGTGCAGAAATAACTCTAGAAATAGTAATATCAAAACGATGATTTAATCTTCAAAAATATATATATTTGTATTTTCCTACAGAAAACTATCTGGATCAATAAGACACATAGATGGCAGGGAAGTTATAACACATTCTAAATAAAGAGCAAATTTTGCTTCTCCCCCTTTTCTTAAGCTCTGGCATCTAACCATCAGAGGAAAGATTTCATTGTTATAGAAAAAGAAACATTTCATTGTCTTTAAAGATCTGTCCTTAAATTTTGTTTTCAGATCATGAGTTTAAAATATATATCATATTAAAGAACAAAGGATGACACATAGATTGAATTCAAAGGTCTTGGAATTCATTTAGCATCACAGGTAACACCTATAAAAAAGGATATGCTGCCATTTACAAGTCACTCATTCTTTTTTCCAAAAAGTTAGTTTTTGTATGCTTGAAATGCATAAGGGCAAGTTATGTTAAAGATTTTGATATAATCTTTCTTTAAACCAGAGAAATCTTGTGTCATACCATTAACCATGTCCATATTTTTTTTTTATTAAATTAAAATGAAATGCTTGTCTGGCTGAATTGTATAAAATGAAGTGTATATATATATACACCTATAGAAAAGATAAAGAATTAGCTTTAGACTTACAGCACAGAAATGAAAATATTATTCAGAATATGTTCATCTGTATGTGTATATGAATGTATGCATTTGTGTGTGTGTGTGTGACTGCCAGGCATGTTTTCATTATTATAAGGTTCAGGCTAGTGTTAGAAAAACCACGGAAGACTTGGTGTCTTGAATGACAATAGAAAGGTAAAGGTCTTTTTTAAACTTCCTATGTGAACCAAGGCATGTTCAGTTAAAATACAAGACTCACTTCATCAGGAAACTTTCCTCTCATAATATTCTCATAGATCAACATTTCAAAGTGCATTATGTACATAGTGCATTTTGGGCACTTGATAAATTTTGTCCTTATGTGGCTGTGGTTCCCCTCAAAAATGCTGGATGTAATAAATTGCTATAATCAAATCTAATTTCTGAAAAATACCTGTGGGAGTAACAAACAAAAAAGCAGGTCCTGTATAAAAAAAAAAAATGATAAATAACACCGAAGGTAGCTGTTTATTATAATCAGCTTGGCACTGAATTACAAAATTAAAATTATGTGGCCCTTTATAACTAATCCTACCAATATACATGATCTGTGGAATTATGTTGACTTATTTTGCATTTCATAGGAACAGTTCAAAGAAATATAATAGGGAAAAAATGGAAAGATTTATCACAAAGGACACTGTAGCACAGAATATTTTGAAAAAAATCCATTTATTTTGGTCTATTAAGAAAACTAGCATGGAAATGATTTGCTTAGAACTCATTAAGTGTAAAACATTTTGAAAAAGTGCTAATTTTCTAAAAGAAACATCTATGCAGTAAGCAAATTATATTTTTCTATGACTTATTAGTATGGGACCATGTGAACTAAGGCATCTACAGAATAAAGAAACTTCTAAAGGGTTGATTAAACGAAGCTTCAAGCTGTAGTTTGATAGAATTATTAATTTAATCATTTTTAGACAGTTAATTTCATCCAAATTGTTTTTTTTTTCCAGCCTGCCTTGAGCAAGGAAATTTGCTTTACTCTTCAGTTAAGAAATCAAATAGAGAATTTGATTCCAGATGGTAATAGAGATGTGACTGTAAACTTTTGTATTACACATACCAATAACGTTTGCTTTGCACTTGCACTGGCCTGAATTTTGGTGACAGGTAGTATCTCCATCCACTGTCCCAGAGGTACTGCAGTTACAAGAGCTACAGCCATCAGGATCCGACTCTTGTAGATTGTAGAATCCATTTTGGCACTGATTGCATTGTCTGCCAGACACATGTCTCTTACAATTACACTGGCCTCCAATCTAGAGGAGATACAACATTTTGTAGAATGATGAACATATCTATTTTTAGATAATTTGCTCATTAGGTACAAGACAGGGAGGGAGGGAGGGAGGAAAAAAAAAAAAAACTTTAAACAGACAAGAAGGTAATAAGGTACGTTTCCTCCTGACACAAAACATGGGAAGCTTCGGCAGGGTGAATATATAGAACAGAATGAAAATAAACCCCAAAGAAGTCAGTAGCATGGGACTAAAAGGGAAACGTGGAATTAAGCACTGAGCACCAGAGAAAGAAATCAAATATAGTCCTGTGGAGATTGAAAATAGAAAAGAGCCAGCAGTTAATTTAGTCTCACAATTTCACCTCTCTGTTTTTTGCTCTCCTCATCTACTAACTCTTTGACCCAAACTTGCTTGATACATGGTGCTTAAATTAAGGACAGAGCTTTCTATAGTAATATCATCCTGTCAAGGTCTTCACAATGTTTAAAATAAAGTTCCTTGTTAACAGAACCATTTGTGCCTACTGATTTGGACCCTGAAAATTTAAAAAAAAAAAATTCTGCTTTTAGGAATATTTCAGCATATTTATGGTTCATTTGTAACATGACTTAGTCACATTAAGTATATTTAGCTGATTTATATTATGGTAAAAAATGCAAAAATAATTATTTGTTTCAGAGCACTGTCAAGTAAAATAAGAGCTGAATAAAGGAGTATTTTTCTTCTTCAAACTCCTGTTTGAGAATGAAATACACAAAATATATAATGCTTATCTACTATATATATAAATAATACCATGTTGGTTAAAAAAAAGATAATTAAGAGCCTAAACTTTTCAGAAGGGAACATATGCATATAAAATGTGAAACTAATATGAGAAATTTAAAAATAACTTAGGACTTGAAAAAGAGATGCCAATGTAAACATCAAATCAAATCTCCTATAAAGTCACTGGCATTTCTCCCCCTGATTTCCTTTTACAGGAACTGAATCTAGCTCTCCACAATTGGTGCAGGGTTGTCACACAGGGAAGTAACCTACATGTAGAAAGGCATGGCTTGATTTACCTTTAATCGCAGGTATACTCAAAAAAATCAGGTTGGGATTCAGTTACAAACATGTAGAGAAGGGTATTTTAATTAAGGAATTTTAAGAAATCTATCACTGCCTCATTCTTCCTCATCCGAGATATAGGGCATATGCTGGAATCATTACTTAAGGGTAAAATAATTGATATGAAAATGTTTAATACTCTGAAAAATAGAAGTGTGTACCTGCACCAGGTGTAGCTGTAGATTAGTAATGAACCTCAATATCAAAGATACATATAGGTCCATAAAGATATGCAAAGACCATGAATGATCTCTTTGTACCCAGCTACTTTCCCACCCCCATTCTTACCCAGTCCCATATAATCCAGATCATTACTCAAGACAGATTTGATTTGGTCTGTGAAAATAAGTGACATTTATTGGTGGGTATGTGTTATATATAGTCATGAAAATCTACTAGGTCTCTGATTATACACTCTGCTGCAAATAAGATAATATGATTTTATTACCATTTCTTTAACCTAAAAGTTTGTATAACACATATAAATTATACTTTCCTTAAATGAGCTATACCTTAAAATGTGGCTTAAAAATAAGTGATAAGGGCTTTGTAGTTTTATGAAAAGTTTTCATTTTAATCAGTTTCTCAAAATGCACCTGAAAATATAAATTTACATCTGTACAACTCAGCTTTTTATTTTTTTAAATATTTATTTATTTTTATTTGAGAGAGAGAGAGCATGCTCATGGAGGGGCAGAGGGAGAGGGAGAGAGATAATCCTCAAGTAGACTCCCCATTGAGCATGGAGTCTGACACAGGGCTCTGTCCCAGGACCCTGAGATCATGACCTGAGCAAAAATCAAGAGTCGGGTGCTCAACCAACTGAGCCACCCAGACACCCCCACCTTCATTTATATGATGGCATATAAATGTACTTAAACTCTAAGACCAATTCCTGTCTACCGAGAAGTAAAAAGTGAAAAGGGTGTGCTTTTCCCCTTTAAAAATACACTTCCAAAAAGTCAGATGCAACATTTTTCTGTTTCTATGCTCTTTGGTAGAATACTTTTACACTAACCCAATTAAATAAGACAGACCTGAATAAATCATGGGATGAAAGGTACAACACAGGGAATATAGTCTATACTACTATAATAGCATTCTGTGGTGACAGACAGTAGCTACATTTGTGGTGAGAACAGCATAATGTATAGAGCTGTCAAATCACTATGTTATACACCTGAAACTAATGTAACATTGTATGTCAATTATACTTCAATATAAATAAATATATATATACATACATAAATACAATCCTGTAATTATTATCCCCAGAAAGATAAGGAAGAAGTATTCACTAAAAAATATAGAAAACAAAAAGCCTTAAGAAAGAAACAATCTGTGAAGGAAGGAATACATTAGGCAAAATAAAAATCTCAATAAGAAGATTGGAAGAGAAAGCTGAGAAAATTCTTGAGAAAGAATAATAAGGATAGAAATGAAAAACAAAATAAAAATAGAGCATTTCCAGACGGACAAAAGTAGAAAAAAACATGAGGGAGGAAATTACCAAAGAATTAATACAAAATGAACATTTTTCCAGACATGAAGCTACAGATTAAAAGCGTTCACCATGTGCTAGCAAAATTAAGGGGGGGGAGAAGGCAAAATCACATACAATCCCATTAAGTATTCAAATGTTGGAAATAAACAAAAGGGACAAAAATTTCCAGAAACAATAAATCCCACATAAAAGAACTATAGATTATCACTGAAGTATTCTCAATTATTATTGTAACCCAGAACACTATATCATAACTTCCAAATTATGAGCAAAATTATTTGCCAATCTAGAATTCAATACCAGGTCAAACTATCAGTTATCAGTGAGGAAAGAATAATGACATTTTTCAGGTTTGGAAGGATTTAAAAACTATAACTCCCTCTCTCAGGAAGCTAGTTGGTGATAGAACTCCAACAGATAAAAAAGTAAACAATAGCAACAACAATGCAAGGCATGGGATCAAGGAGATAAAGATTCAGAAGTATGTGGAAAGTCTCAGGCTAACAGTTGAGCAGGAGACCCAGAAGGCCATTGGTCCAGACTAAATTCAAAGGATGGAACAGGCAATATAAGCAAAGGAATTATTCAGTATTAATTATTAAATTATTTTATCTTTATTAAATTATTAAATATAGGCAGAATATTAAATATAGGCAAAATAAAAGATTACGGATATTTTTTGAAGATAGAGTCAACATGATTTGCTGGCAAATTATCCATAGCTGCTAAAAGAAAGAAAATTCAAAAATGATTATGGCTTTTGACATGAACAACCGGAAGAATAGAGTTGCCATTAACTAAGATGGGAAAGGCTACGAATGAAGCAGATTTGGAGGGAAATCAGGAGATCAGTTCGGGACACATTAAATTGAGATATCTGCTAGATATTGAGTATTTAATTGAAAATTAAAGTGTGGAATTCACTTGAGCATTGCCTGTGTATTGACAACCTTTGAAGTTAAGTACCACCATGGGACTAGATGTGGATAGAGGAAAGATCCATAAAGAGGGTTCTGGAGAGAAATAGGGATCAAAAGAGTTTTGAAATGGAAGAAATAACAGCATGTTTATTTGCTTAAAGGGAGGACAAAGCACAGGGATCCACATTGATAACTCAAGGGAAGGTAAAAGTCAAGTGCAGGCCCTGACTAACTGGGCATTATGGCCTCTCCTTCGGTTGATATCTACCCATTTCTAGCCTTTTCCAATACTGAGTTCCTCCCAAGTTAAGGCATGTTTCCTTCTTCTGTTATCCTATAGCATTTTATTGCTACATTATACTATCCTGTAATTTTCTAGTGTCTAACTTATAATTATTATATGCGTCTTTGAAAATACCTCTTCCCAGTGTAATGTATGGCTCAGCAACCAAAGGGCCATAACCTTGTGCACCTTTCTATCACCCATGGATCCAACAAGATGCCTGATACATAGTGACACTTATAATATTGCAGGCAGAGTGCTACAATGTTTTATGTATTTTTTCCTATTTATTAACAAATAATCCTGTGAGGCATTATAATATCCAAAGGAAAATTAAGTGACTTCTCCAAGGCCTAGCCTAAATGGAAACCAAGGGCTTTATGTATGGTTACAATCCTGCATGTTTATGCACTATACCATCGTGCCTTAGAATTTAACACTCATTCCTATTCTGTCTCAACTAAATGGTGTAAGTTCCTTAATCATTTGGATGTTGCATAATTACTAGTCACAGTATAATCTATACTCTGCCCCCTATGTCTACCTAAATCTTCGTTTATTTATCTATAAAATGAGCATGATTATATTACATCTGTTGTCAGGATTAACCGGGATTATTAATATAAAAGTATCTAGTATCATCTCTAGATCATAGTAAGTGCTTGGTAAAGATAAAGTATGACGATTACTATGTATATTTCACACTGGTATCGAACAAATACAGTAAATTCATCAAATGACTGATAGTCAAACTTTTTTTCACCCTTCTAGAATACATGACGGATGTGTGGCAGGCACTTGCAAAGTAAAAAAGGCCAATCATTTGCATCCTGAAAGGTTTTGATGTCCCCTCCAGCTACATAACCTCGTTTCTGTTCCTTAAACACATTAGGGGTGTTCCCGCCTTAGGATGCTTGCATAGACTCCTCCCTCTGCCTACGACTCTTCTCCCAGATTTCAACACAACTAACTCCTTCACCTCCTTCAGGTCTTAAATCAAATGTCACCTTCTTGATGAGACCTGTCTTGACTATATATCTGAAATGGCAAGTCCCTTCCTTGAAATGGCACTCCCACGGTGTTCTACACAGTCCAATTTCTTCCATAGCACTTTACTTAGTAAATAAACCTATTTATTTTTACATTGACTGATACTGGTCTTTCTCATCTACTTCCCAAACCCCATTATGATGGAAGCACCATAACAGCAGGAGTTTTAGCCATTTTACCATTTGTGAAATGCATGACACTTCATTTTACAGAAGAAACCAAACCTTAGACAGACAGGTAGTAAGTGACCTAACTCCTAAGTCTATGCTCATGGCCACTATGCTAAATTCACTATGCTTGCGATAAGTTACAAATCTAATGATAGCAGCAGGAAGTCAAGGTAATGACCTATGCCTATGAAGAGATGGATGCACAGAGAAGAATCAGGCAAGCATTCCAGTTATCACTTTGTGAACTTCTCTGAAGAGCACTGATGTTTGCTAATGGCTGATACACATTGCCTCGTGACCACACTCAGGACCTCTCCATTTTGGACCATACTGCAAAAGCCTGCTGTACCAGGCTATGTACAGAGATGTACATGGTGCAGAGATGTAATGGTAGATGCACAGAGTCTGTTGTGTGACAATTCAAACAATGAATTTGACAGGGATATTTGTGACAGTCGAAAAGAGTAAGATTCTGCAATAATTTTCTTACCCTTCTCAGCTCTCCTCTCCATTAAGAGATGAAATTCCATCAGGGTGAATTCAAGGCATTGGATAACTCATATATGATTTCTTTTGTGTTTAAGGAAAATAGGAAGTATGATTTCAAAATTAATAAATTACCTGAGGACAGTCAATATTTATCAGAGGTTCTCTGTAATATACACTATATTTTAAGTAACCTAAAGCAACACTTCTAAAACAGCAGAAATATATGTCTTCCTATGTACTCATCTGGCTGGTGGTAGAAAAAATCTAAGGTGCTATAGATTACATGTTCTCATTGAACTCACTAAACACCAATGAGATAATGTTGATGTTGCCAAGCAGAGTAAGAATTTGAAAAGCAAACTCAAAAGTTTAAGAACAGGAAGACTGTCCTGAAAATTAAAGTGGATTTGGAGGGTATTGTTTGAATAGAAAAGAAATACAAATGAGGGCAAAAAAGACATCTTTTAAGCAGTGAGTACATTCTTCAGAACAATATTTTCTTTTATAGAGACTATAGACTTTTCTTTTATACAAATTCTTTACCTCATATTTTCCCTGTTGAGGAACTCGTGCATTCACATAGTTATTCAACAAATGTTTGCTCACCTACAACTACACAGTATGCATCTTGTAAGTTGCATAAGGTCAAATTACAAGAGAAATACCTCTCAGTTTCCACCACTTCTTCCCTCAGAATTGCCATCAGTACCCAGCAAGTACATATAGAATGATTTCTATGAATCTGCTCCTCTCCCCTGATCTATTTAATAAACTATCAAATTAATTTTCATCTACTGCAATTCTGATAATGATACTCCTGTGGCATTTTTAGGTGAAGTGGATTCAGAAAATAAGAGGACACACTTTCTGTAAAAAAAAATAAAAAATAAATTAAAATTAAGTAAAAGTTATTTTGCTTCTTATTATCACCAGGTACTAGCAATTCTAAATGATGCTTGTGATACATTACTCTTCCCCACTGGGGTGGACTGCCTCCACTGTCTCCTCCACACTAGGGACACCACTACATCACTTCTATGCTCATGGATATTCAATAGCTCCCTATTGCTTACCTAACAAAGTCCACATTCCATGATGTGGCCTCAACATGCCTCTCTAGGCTCTCATAACATAATGCTACCTCAGTGATGGCCCCAGAGTTTCTATAGGAAGGGCTGGATGGCAGCAATCTGGTTGGAAACCTTGCACAGGATTTGTTTTGTAGCTACGTTTGCCTTTTCCTCTTTTCATTTTGCACTACACTTGACCTCTGTTAGAATTCTGAATAGAAGTTGTAAGAGAAAACATCCTTGTTTTGTTCCTGATAGACTTGTTTTTAAATGGTTTGTCAGGTTATGGGATGATGGTCAGTAGCCCTCACAAAATGACTTGGCAAGTATATACTTTTCCTCAGTTTTCTAAACGTTTATGTAGGACTGATAGGATTTATTCCTTTATGTTATCAAAGAATTCACCAGTGAAGTCATGTGGGCTTGAAGTTTTCCTTCTTGAAAGGGAATTTTGAAACTTGAATTTTGATTACAAATTCAATGTCTTTAATTTGTATGAAGTATTTAGATTTTCTATTTCTTCCTAGGCTTATGTTAATGTTCTATTTCTTCTTCTATTATTTTCATGTTAACTTGTTCATTTCACCTAAGATATCAAATTAGAGGAGAGTTATTCATGATATCAGGGTGTTTGTAGAACATGCTGTGATGTCTCTCTCTCTTTTTTTTTTTACAATTTCTGATGTTGGCAGTTTGCATTTTCTCTCCTCTTTATTGATGAGTTTATCAATTTTATTAATCTTTTCAAGGAACTAACTTTGAGTTTGTTCATTCTCACTGCTGTTTGTCCAATTTCTGTCTGGCTGATTTTTCAGCCTTCCTTTCCCCTTTTCATCAACTTTGTGCTTCGTTTGCTTATATTTCCTTTCCCATCATTAGTCTCCTGGCTCAGAAAATAGTCAGCTTCACATTGATGCCTGGCTGCTTACCTGATGAAGAGTCATTTTGCCATTCATTCCCTCTTGTCTTTAGGGCCTCTTTTTCAGTTTCGCAAGAGACTTAAATTACCCATAAAGAACTGAGTTTGGATAAGTACAGGAAAAGTTGAGTTACTGCAGTTGAGCATTGTAGTGAGTAGGTGAAAAGTGGAGGGAGGGATAGGCTTTGATGGATAAAGTAGATTGAAAAAGGAGGAGAAATGGGAGCCATCACATAAGAAAGCAAACAAGAGCTTGTTTGGGCTTGCATTTTTTCCATGTACCTTATATATTTAAGTTAGGCAGTAAAAGTTGAAACAGACCTCAGAGGAATCAGGGGTAATGATTATATGGCCACAAAGTCCTTAAGTCTTTCCAAATCCTAACATACTGACAGAACTAAAGAGCAAAACTAAAAAAAAAAAAAAAAAAAGCCATGAACAATATTTATAACAAAACTAGGTGACCAGCTATCTGCAGAAACCCCCAAAAAGTAGCAAGTGGGAACAAACTATCAATAGTTGCAAGACCGGCATGGTATCACTATCTGTGGGGGAGAAAGCAGACAGAAGTCACAGAGCATCTGACTTTTGAAGGACCTAAAAACTAGAGAACCCAAGGTGCACTGTACCAATTTTAGAATGGGCAACCAAATCTGAAAGGGGTTTCACTGACCCAACAACAGTGATTGCAAGAGATCTGCAGTGGAAATTGAAGTCTGGAATAATCCAGTTTCCATGAACTCTCAAAACAGACTAACCAGGGCACACTTCCATGGCAAGGTCCCACACTTAGGAGAAACTATTAAGAGTGGTTGGGCACAATTGATGGTTAATACAATACACACCTAAAAACAGAAATTCTAAAGTCAAGATGGGTTTATCATTGGCAATGAAAAGAAAATAAATCTTTACAAAGTTTCTTTTAAAATAACAATAGCAAACAAGACATTTCAGGAAAGATAAATTTATTTTTTTATTAAAGATTTTATTTATTTATTTGACAGAAAGAGACACAGCGAGAGAGGGAACACAAGCAGGGGGAGTGGAAGAGGGAAAAGCAGGCTTCCCGTGGAGCAGGGAGCCCAATGTGGGGCTCGATCCCAGGATTCTGGGATCATGACCTGAGCCAAAGGTAGACACCCAATGACTGAGCCACCCAGGTGCCCCAGGAAAGACAAATTTAATTCACTGGTTTCCGTTTCTCTTATTTACTATTATGTACACCTTGACTAGCATAATGCCCGGTACATCACAGCATGCCTAAGATATATGTTTATTGATTAAGTAAATTAATTAAAGTCAGTTGTTACATAACTGAAATGTATTTAGGAGATACTGTCAAATATAACAGGAGTTATAAAAATCACAATTTCTACTCAATTTTAGTAGAAAATTAGTTATGACTGTAATAGACTACTTGCCCCAAATTCTTCTCCATTCAAGTAAAAAAAAAAACTATATATTCATAGTTTTCAAAATATTCATCTCAATCAAGCAATACCATTTCTTAGTACTGAAAATTTTGGAATACACAAATCTACAACATATGTTTAGTGTATTCCAAAGTTGAGTTCTTTGATTATCCACAACCAAATAACTCAAACCTATAGAATTAAAAGTCCCTGAAGGTTGAGCCCAGGAATCCTCATTTTTAAAAAGTTGCATTGGTAATTCTTATGAACACTAAGATTTAAGAACTAGTGCTTGGTACTTGCTACCTATTCTATCACTGCACTAAGTCAAGTGCTCCTTGGGACTCAGTCTTACTCTTTTTTCTTCTTAGTCATGCATCTCATTAAATTATTGACAGGTCCATCATTGAGCATCAAAGAAACATCATCTTCCCAAACTGAGTCAATATTGAAGTATTCGTACTACTAATCATCTGAATGTAAATTCTAACAATAGACTTATTATAGCAATTTTTTAAAAAAGCATTTATGAAACATCTAATCATTTGCAGCATTGCTGGTCCTTCTAAGGAAAAATACATCTATCTATCCATCCATCCATTCAACCATTCATCCATCCATCCATCGTCCATCTATCAATTGATCTTTACACAGTATATTCTCCCTGCTAGGAGCTAGCTCAGCTCTAGGATGTGGACCCTAAAAACTCCTACATATTTCTAGTATAGATACATCTTTCCTTAAGCTTCTGACTCCCTTAAGCAATGTCCACATTAATATAACAGGCTACCTTAGTAAGATACTCATTCCACTTCAAAAATAAATAAATGAATCTGCAGTGGTTTCTGCCACATAAAAATATCATAAATTAGAGAATGCCAGGTGAATAATGTACATCATAATACTTGTTTCCATTTAAGCATTTTGTGATACTGCTGTTTATCATCTTGCTCAGCTGTCGAAAATACTCATTTGAGAAGAAAGGCTTCTACATTTGTGTAAAACAAAGATGTGTTTTCTTTCCCATTCTACAATGTCTATCATTTGTCAGGCTGGTATATTTTTATAGCTTCCTTTCCCCTCCAAAAGGTATTTCTGAAAAACTGCTTTCCAAACTTCCTCACCACAATCTCTAAGGAAGAGTTCAAAAAGGTAAAATACCGAAGCATGCTCAAAGTCATAGTTGGAATGGAATACATTTTTTCCCAATACTTTGAGTGTTCAAGACTGAAAGAGTGTAAAGAGGCTCCCCACACACTGTTGTTGCCAGCAATGTTACATACTTGAATGGCTTTAAGAGGAAGTACTATAATTATAGTCCTTCTAGTTCTCAAAGGGGTATAGTTTCATATTGCATAATCTTTTTTTTCTTTTTTGCTGTTTTAGGTCTCTTTTGCTCAGAGATTAGAAGTTATAACTTGTGAAAGATGCATGCAGTATTTGTCACCATGTTAAATTAGAACATTTCATAAATGTCATCTGAATGGTACAACTATACAGTATAGTCTTATTGTAATCTGCTGCAAAATTAATATAGTAGTTATTAACAAGATGGTGTTTTGACTTTATCAATATGAAATATCTCAGTAGCATTTAAAAAGTATTTCCAACATGAATAAATGTATTTTCTATGTCTATAGTTAATGGTGTATAGAAATACGCTGTTAAGAAAGTTAACTTCTTTAGTTTAATGATCATTTGTGCTTTATTTTGGTAAGTGATCAAAGTTGCTGTGAATTTACACAATAGAATGCCTGCTTACTATTATGTTAGTTTGTTGAACCAGTGAAAAAGTAAATCTCAAATATATTGAGAGAAAGATGTCCATATGAGATGATAAAGAAACTAAATAAATCAGGCTTAAAAGAAAATACCTTTACAAAATATTCAAATTAGTTTATGTATAAGATAATAAGCTGAATCTTTGGTATAAACTAAGCACTAGGGAGCTATATTACCTCTTTAATATCACCCAAATCTCCATTTGAGAATTACATTGGTTCCAAGAAATTAATTTGCCAATTATGTACACATTTTTGTTTCCTAAATATTTAGAAATTTTTTAGTGGTTAGGACTAACTTAGTAGGATTTGGAATGATCCTGAAAGAAACGGATGTGTTTCCTTCCTACTTTCAGATAACATATGTAAATATCCAGATGAGCAATCAGCGATGGATTCCTCTTATGTCCCAGTGCTAGGAAAAGATGTTTAAGTAATACCCAGCATCTCTAACCTCAAGTTGAGCTTTGGAAACAAACAATACGAGTTTTGAATTTCTGCTCTACCCCATTATTGTGTGATCTTGGAGGAGTTACATAATTTCTCTGAGGCTCCATGTCCATAACTACACAAAGGATAAATTAATAACTCCTTCACCAACTTCAGTAAGGACTGAGTTAATTGACTAAAAGTGCTTGGCATAATCCTTCACACATGAAAATGCATAACAAATGGCACCTATGAGATTTTGCAGACTAATTTTTGTCCTCATGCATTTTAAGCAATATGTCCACTATCTGCCAATCTGTTTTATACATTTCAAAATGTGACACTTCCATACACAGTATCAAAACTTCATGCAGGTAGATCAAGGTGGAGACCAGTCCTTCAGCTCACCCGGAGCTTAAATAATCCCCAGTCCTGCATGGCACTGAGGAACCTGGTGTCTTTGCCACTGGTTCACCCTTGATACTGGGAGTGCATCTGCCTCTGGAAATGATCAGTACATTAGTCTGGCAGGAGAAAGGAGGCTGCCTATAATCTGTCCTGAATGAATCAGAATCATAAAATATATATATATGGGTCATGATGTATTGACTATTTTGTAAAACAAACTTACCATACCTTATCTATATTCATATCTAAATAAATAAATGTTTTCACCTTTTAATCATAACCCCAAGAAGACATACATGCAAACACAGAAACACACACACACACACACATATATCCATCCATCCTATAGTGGTTGCCTTTGCTAAAAGTCTTGAAATACTCGTATTTTGAAAACTGCCTTTAAAATCTATGGTCCCTATGCACTATTGTTCTTTATGCTTTCCTCATCTGGGAGTACCTAGAGAGGCCATGATTATCTTCTCATTCACTTGTCCCTGGGGCTTCTCTCTTACATGTGCTCAAGAACAAGTATTTTCACCTTCCATGCAAGCTGGTTCTCCTCCCACCCATATTCAGTCCTCTTTTGCTGATATGTGCTGACACAGTGTTAGCAGACCAACTTCCAATGATACCTCTGCCATTAAACAAGGTTTACCCCCAAGCAGGCACTGCTTCCAATATTAATGGTCTGATAACCCCAAGGTGCTGATGAGGTACTATATTCTCAGGGTTTCCATTAAATAGAAGCTACTGTGTTCTGTACGTAGAAGAGAACATCCTGTTCATTCTTGGGCTACCTTCTGTCATGTGGGCACTGAGCAGAGATGGCTGGCTCTCCATCAAGATCCATTCTCCTCTTTCATAATACACAGTTGTAATTAGGACATGGCTCCCTAGCCAGGGACAACATTTTTCTAGCCTTCCACATAACTAGTGTAGGCATGTAACTAGCTCTCACCAACAGAATGATAGTGGACGTGATGTATGTCATTTTTTGGACCAAGACCTTCAGGAGGTGAAAGTTGTTTATCCACATTGCCTTTTCCTTTTCTAGAGGAAGGCAGAGCCAGACAATGGAAGTAGGCTATGTCCCTGAACTGTCTTCTGGAGGAGAGCCACCAACCAACCTGAAACGGCTACCTTGGAGGGGTTCTATGAACAGGATATAAACTCCTATATTGTTTGGACCACTAGTAATTTGGTGTCTATTTGTTACATCTGTTTAGTTTATTCTAACTACTATCGAGTAGTTAGGACCTTGTATCCTATTAACCTACACTTGTTAATTAAATCAATTATCCAGTTATTGCCTACTATCCCTGCCAATTCTATCTTCACTATTGAATCTAGCCCTAAATGCCTGGGGTATTATTATTTGGTCAAGTTTTTATACCGTAGTCCTTGGGATAAGATCATTCCCAAGGAGATGCCAGGAGTGTTCAAACATGTAACTCAAATTAGGCTGCAGGTGGGAACCTCACCTCAGTTATAGCTCCATCCATTTTACCTCCAGAAAGTTTGTCATAACCTTGGTTCTTCTTCAGTACGAGTTTTTATTGATAGATCAGATCCACGTTTCCTTTCTTTTTCCATTTATACCTTAGCACCTTTGTTCCTATCCTTTGCATCTGGCCCTCTAAATTCTCAGATTAGTTAGTTAATACTCAGCTTTCCAGCTGCAAGAGAAATATTACTACTCATCTCTCCTTATGTCTCTGAATGAGAGACCACAACTTATGCCCAAGTTTTCATGTCTTTCTTTAAGTTCTAGGTAAACTTCCCATCTTTCATATCCTTCACAATCCTAATGTTTATAGCCAGTAACCATACATCATACTATGCAGGGTCACACTTTTCATAGACTGAGGAAATGTGTGCATTATTTCTATTTGTACACCTTAATATGTGGGTAACAGAAAATATAAGGTAATATATTTCTGGAAAATTCACACAGTGACTTTTGGACATATTGTGGTAATTGATGACAAATACCTAGTTCTGAGCAGATGAGAAAGCATTGATGAACTGCAGGAAATGGTACATTATGTGGAGAAACTATATTCTGCTCCATTTTTTTAATGTATTTCCTTGAAAATTATCCCTCTGGCGGAACAATCAATTTTCGTGAGTAGGATCCTTATTCCTCATGATTCCATCTTCTTTGGGTCGGACCTGGAAATACTTCCTTCATTGATGCCTTTCCATTTCATCTAATTCATTCCAACCCCTAGTCTCCTGCCTTATTAATCTATTTTTTAATGTCTCTTAATCATCTCTCTCTGTTCTGGCTCTAATGCAGCAGTCTACTGATACCTTATTGAGCATTACAATCAACCATTCCTCTTTCTTTTTATATAATTACAACTATATTTTCAGTTTTAAGCCAACTTTCAGATTCCCTTACTGGGTTTTTTTTTTTTCATTTTTTAAAAAAATCACTTAGTTTAGATTCTCTAATTCTGAGGACACAGAGTACAATTTGACTATAATTTAACAGAGGCTCAGTCATATGGAAAACTTAGAAAACCATTTGATTTTAAGATGGGATTCAGAAGATAGAAGAGAGTAAGCCCATTCCTGTCCATCTGTATACACTTATGCATAAGAACACACTCATGTTTACCCCCTCTCTCTCTCACACACACCTACATCCAGGTTCTTTTGCATATACATCTTTGATGGTGTTTTAGCATGGTTATTAAAAGAGATCCATAGATCAGCAGCAATGGCATCACTGGGGACTTTTACAGATTCTCAGTCCTTACTCCAGACTTCCTGAATCAGAATCTGCCTTTTAAAAAGACATCTGAGATATTCGCTTGCACATGAGAAGTTTGAGAAGCACTGCTCTGGGTGGTCTCCCAGGTATTGACTGTTGCAGCTTAACTCATGGTTTCTCAGATCCAAGAACATAGCAAAGTAAGAAAGAAGGAAGGTAAGAGGGATGGCAAAAATCCCAAGCAGGAAAGCACTGAGACAACATTTCTTGAATGCCTTCTACATGACTCAGGCCATGAGTCATACTAGGGACTTTCTCAAGTGTTTTCACATCATCAGCATTACCTATGTAGGTGGCTGTAGCAGATACTCCAGGAACACCAGCAAACATGAAGGACAGGGGCAGAGGAGGGGCAGATTGGAGACAATTTGCTCCCTCCTTGGATAAGGAGCAGACTAGGATTTCTCTGTATATGTACTTTAAGGATGAGTTAATAGACCCTTTTCCAATACGTCAGAATGCTTTTTTTTTTTTTAAAGCATCATCCAGGCATGAGGCTCTATTTAGTTCTTCTAAACTTAAGTCATAGTAGATAAGAAAAAAAGAAAGAACAGTCAACCTCTGACTCAGAAAAGATATTAAATAACTCATGCACTGACTTCAAAGGAAACAAGAAGGAAGTGCAGTGACATCCCGGGAAACTTATAAGTATCTGTGCTAATAGCCAAGGCTGATTTTAAGATAAATGGACCTATTATTCCCCAGCACACATAGGGAATTTTCATCTTTTTTGGCTCATGTACAGCTTTTGGGTCTGATGAAGGTACTGAAAACTCTTCCCTCAGAGAAACATAAACAAACAAATAAATGCACAGACACACTACTACATAAATTTAAAGATATGTGTGTGTGTGTGTGTGTGTGTGTGTGTGTGTATATATATATGCCTTAAAACTTATCCATGGTAGCCCCAGGGATCCAAGGGCTCTATAATAAGGACTCCACAATAACAGTAATGACTCTTTTCCATTTTCCCCTCTCCTATTAATATTAATACTATTATTATGCTTTAGATGTTCTAAATGTCTTGACTTTGGCATCTGTATTTTTAGGATTTAGTGACTCAGAGCATTATTTCATGCCATTCTCAAGATCTTGGCACTCACATGAGGAAGAATTATAACATTTCTTATGGAAGAATAAGGCAAACATGCCATATCTTATGAGATTGGATTGAGTTTCAAATGACAACTGCCAAAGGGAAAGTTCCCTTCCAGAACACAGAGCGCACGACACAGTCACTCAGGCCATTTGGGGCTGGCTTGATTCCTAAGTTATTATAACAAAATGAGACTTGAACTACTGCCTAATTTCCTTGTATGCTCCCTAATATTATTAAGGATTGCAATTGCATGAATTTTTAAAATGTCCTTGAATTCAATTTTTCAGTTTATAATTCTGACATTGTTGACAAATTTTTTAGTGTGTATTTTGTTATCCCATTGAAAATGACAAAAAACATTGTTTTAGAAATCTTTTATAATATTATTTAGCCAAGATGTATTTGACACTATATTTCCACACCTAATAATAATCCATATACTCTGTGTCTGTATTTGGAGCATAAGAAAATAATAAAAATCAAGGTAAATATGAATGTGATTTAGAGGTAGAAAATGTGGTGGTTTTAAATTCACAAAACTATTCTATCGATGTGTCTACATTCAGATTCCTATATATTCCTCTCTGTCTACATACCAGATTTAATGAAAATTCTCTTTATTTCTATCTGACTATAAAAATTACCAACAAAGCAAATTAGGGAGAGAAAAAAGTAAAAAGGAAAAATATTTTCAAAACAAAGAAAATGTGTTAATATTTTAAAGCATGTTTTTCCTTTTATGCATTTTTAAACTAGATTTTTGTACATGGAAAATATTATATGGAAGCATCGCTTTAAAAACTTTTTTTCTTCCTGTCCCTCTTCTTCCCCTAATCCCATTCCTGAGATCAAAGTACATGTTGTAATATGTGTCAATACTTTTTTTCTTCTTAGCATTGAATATATCCCACTGAGTGGTTATACCACATTTTATTTATCCATTTATCAGCTAATAGACATTTGGATTATTTCTACATTTGATTATTATGAATAATGCAGCAATTAATGTTATGAATAAGATTATGCAAGGATATATATTTTCATTTTGATTGGGTATATATCTAGGAGGTAAAGTGCTGGGTCATACAGTAACTCTACGTTTAATATTTTGAAAAACACAAGACTGTGTTGTGATGGTGTGAAATAGAGATCTAACTTTGTTCTTTTGCTTATGGATATGAAATTGCCCCAACATCATATGTTGGAAAGACTATTCTTTCTTTATTGACACCCTTGTCAAAAGTCAGCTGAATGTAAAAGTGAGGGTTTATTTCTAGACTCTCAATTCTTTTGTAGTGATCTATCTATCTATCTATTATCTATCTTCTTAAACCACATGACACTGTCTTGATTACTGCAACGTTACAGTAAATTTTGAAATTGGAAAGTGTGAGTCTTCCAACTCTGTTCTTTTTCAAAATTGTTTTGTCCATTTTTAAGTGCCTTAAAAGTACTTATAAATGTCTTCAAAGAAGCCAGTTAGGCTTTAAGGGGGTTGTGTTGAATCTGTAGATCAGTTTGTAGAGCACTAACATTAAGTTTCTAATATGTGAACAAGGGATGTCTTTCCACTTACTTAGATCTTTAATTCAACAATATTTTGTATTTTTCAGAATATAAGTTTTGGACTATTTTTATTAAATATATTCCTAAGTATTTTATTCTTTTGATGCTATTTAAATGAAGTTGTGTTCTTAATTTCAAGATTGCTCATTGCAAGTGCATTGAGATACCACTGATTTTTGTATATTGATCTTATATTCTGCAACCCTGGAGAACCTTGCTGTTTCTTGGTTCTGATAGATTTTTAATGAATTCCTTGGAATTTTTTACCTACAAGATCATGCTATATACAAATAGAGGTAGTTTTATTTCTTCCTTTTCAACCTGGGTGACTTTTATTTCATTTTCTTGCCTAATTTTCCTGGTTAGAACTGGCAGTACAATGTTGAATAGAAGTGATAATAGGGGACATTTTTGTCTTGTTCCTGATCTTAGGAGGAAAGTACCCAGTTTTTCACTGAAGTTTTGGTTGTATTATTTTTAGCTCTCTACTGGTTATTTTTTGGAACTCTAAATAACATACCTAATTATATCTATTGACTTTATTTTTTTTTTTT
>NC_138374.1:124829683-124848239 GCF_054177405.1 Leptonychotes weddellii
AAAAAAGAAAAAAGAAAAGAAAAGGAATATGATCAGGTTGGTGAATAGAACAGAGCCCCATACTAGATTTTTGGGTGTATTTTGGTCTGTTAGAAGAAATTGCCTCCCAAAATTTTAAAGAATGAAAAACTTATAGATATACAAAAATAAGGGTAAATACAATGAAGGGATGGAATATGACTGTGAAGATGAAAATTAAAAAAGATTTTAAAAAAGGAATTGATAAGAAGTTGGTTGAAAAAAGAATGAAAAAAAATTTAAAAAAAAAGAGAGAGAAAAATGTGATCAGGCGGGAGACTAGGACAATGTCATACACTAGATTTAGGGTATATTTTGGTCTGTTATCAGAAAGTGTATCCCAAAATTTGAAAGAAAACAAAACATATGTATACAAAAAATAAGGTTAAATACAATGAAGGGATAAAATATGACTGTAAAAATGAAAATTAAAAAAGATTTTTAAAAAGGATTGATAAGATGTTGGTTGAAAAGGGAAGAAGAAAAATTCAACTAAAAAAAAAAAACAGAAAAAGAAAATTAAAAAAATTAATTTTGAAAGACTAAAGAATCATGGGAAAAAGCCATGAATTCTATGTGTTGTATTCCCCTAGCTCTGGGGTTTTGCTGTTCTCATTGATTGGTAAACTTGGTCTTGGCGGGCTATTCTTGCTGATCTTCTGAGGGAGAGGTCTGTTGCAGTGATTCTCATATGTCCTTGCCAGAGGCAGAATTGCCCCGCCCCTGCCAGGGGCCAGGCTAAGTAATCTGCTCCAGTTTGCTCTCATAGCTTTTGTTCCCTGAAATCTTTCCATACAGCTTTGGAGGACGAGAATGAAAATGGCGGCCTCCCAATCTCTGGTCCCAGAGGAGCTGAGAGCTCTGGGCCCCACTCCTCAGTGAGCCCCCAGAGAAAAGCAGTCAATCACTCCACTCTCCCAGGTCTCCGGCTGCACTCCCTGCTCACCTGGCCTGTGACCGAGCATTTCTATCTTTTGCATATGACACTGTTTGGAGTCTCCATACCCAGTAGATTCCTGCAGTGAGCTCCCACGCCGCTCCTCTGGGGGAAGAAGGGGAGTCTCCCTGGATCTGCCACTTGTTGGGTCATAGTTTATGGCAACCCTGAGCAGAGAGCCCACTCCTTGGCTCCATCTTTGAAGCCAGCTTCCCCGCTCTGACACCTGGGAGCTCTGCTGCACTCAGGCACCCCTGGTCTTTCTGTGACCCCAAGGGTCCTGAGACCACACTGTCCCAGCGAGGGTTCCACCCCCAACTTAGCCACTGCAGGGATGTCCTTTAGCAGAGCAGACTTCTAAAATTTCCGATTTTGTGCTCCATTGCTCTATCTATTGCCAGTAGCTGGCTGACGGAGGCTCCCTCCCGCCACGGTCTATCTTCCCGTATATCGCCTCGGATTCACTTCGCACGTCTTACCTTCCAGAAAGTGGTCGCTTTTCTGTTCATAGAATTGCTGCTATTCTTCTCTTTGATCTCCTGTTGAGTTTGTAGGTGTTCAGAATGGTTTGATAGCTATCTAGCTGAATTCTTGGGACCAGAGAAAATTTAGGTTCCTACTGCTCTGCCATCTTGCCAAGGCCCCTTTGTGCTAGGCACTTTCATGGATTCCAAGGATATATTGGTTTACAAAATAGGCACAAGACAAACAAAAAAACTTCTTTTTATGGAGTTTGCATTCAAGCAGCTAGATGAACATAGTAAATGAGCAATTTATATAATATCCTAGAACATGATAAATGCTATGATAAATTGGGAAAATTAGACCAGTTTGGAAAGCATAGACTGGATTGGTATGTTCAAGAGAGGCCTCATTGAGAATGTGGTATTGACAGGAGAATGGGAATGAATCATGCATATATGTAGGGGCAAAATATTCCAGACAGGAGTCAATGAGTGCACAGACCCCTAAGGCAATATGGTTGGCATGTGAGAGGAACTGCAAGGAGCTAGCTTCCTGGGGCAGAATAGAGGGGAGGCTATTGGAAGAGTAGGTCAGACAAGTAACTGGCTGGGGGTAATGGGATTCAAATCATTAAAAACTTTTCAAACCTATTGTAAAGACTTTGATTTTTATTCTGAATGAAATAGGAAGTCACTGGAGGGTTTAGAGTAGAGGAGTGACATGATCTCAGGTTTATTCAAAGTGTTAAGAATAGAAGTAGTGAGAAGTAGAAGTAGCGAGACCAGTTAAGCTATTACAGTAATACAACTGAAAGATGATGGTAGTCAGGCCAAGGTGTAGAAATGGAGGTGTACATTTCAATGCTGATAAATTAGAATTCACTTCCTATATTTTAATAATAGTTGAAGGGAAGCTCTGCTGCAGAGGGACAATGAAATATATTTTATCATCTATAAAATAAAGAGGCTGTGTTTTATGACCTTTAAAAATCATTTTAGTTTTAAGTTTTGGAGTCTGAACATAGAACAATTACATCCTCTACTGCAGAATTCATATTTGAAGAAATTTTCCCAACAAAAAAAGTTAGAAAAAGTTCTCTAAAGACCTAGAGTTAATGTTAATCATCCATTCCATGTAAGAGAATTATGATTTTGATTTCTGGGGAAAATGTCACAAAATATTTCAAGGGTACAGTCATAAAAAATAGATTTTACTCATTTCTTTGCTAGTTACCAATTCTTTAACAATAGATATTCATTGGAATAAGTATTTCATAAAAAGATTTTTCTTTAAAAAAATATTCATATGGCAAAAATAGGTCTAAATAATATAAATAGATCAAGGAAATAGATATGGCTCATGCCAGAAATATCTCATACTTGTCTATTCAGAAAACAGATAATGACTGGAAAAAATTAGTTATATCCACATTACAACAGGTAGCACAGCAAAAATAGTTAAATGGGTAAACTGTGAGTAAATAATCTAATATATAAATCAGGGTAAAGTTTTCAAAAAGCGTAAATAAATAAATGTCACACAAATGGGAAAGGAAGAAATAAAACTGCCTCTATTCATGAATAACATGAGTGTCTACTTAGGGAATCCCAGTGAATCTACATAAAAATTACAAGAAGTGATAAGAGAACTTAACAATTTTACATGATACAAGTTAAATATATAAAAATCAATTCAATTCTTATATATTAGTGATGAAACACTGAAAATAAGTTTTTTAAAGTACCATTTATTTTAGCCACAAACATGAAATACTAGTTATAAATTAAAACATGGCAGTGTATATAGGAAAAAATGCAAGACAATGATGAAAGAAATCGCAGGATGTCATTAGGAATGACAGAATAAGAATAACTGACAATTCTCTCTGCCATAAAAGCAATGAAAACACTAGCAAAGAGTGACAGATCAACTTCTCTGGAAATCTATAAATTAACCAAAGTTTTGTAACAATAGAGGGAGGATTTTTTTTTTCTGAATATCAGTAAGAATAGCATGTTTTTGTGGCATTTTAACTTCCTCTCTTCCCATCCTCCTCTCAGTGGTAACCTTGAAAATAAACATCCATAATAACAGTGAAAGGCAGCAGCCTGCAGCCATTGGAAAAATCAGAATGAGACTGGAGTTCTTACAAAACCCCAACCTCAGGAAACTGTCACTATTTAATCTTTCTAGCTATATCTTAGAAAACCCCATGAGCAAGACCTGAACAGACTCAGAGCTTATCCAGTGGAAAGTCTTTTCTCTAGGGATGTTTGTTGGGAACAATCAGTGGCAACTGCTTAACATTGCAGTTGCCTGAGGCAGTGATAATAGTAGGAGAAACAACAAACAAATCAAAAAAGTAAAATAGAAAAGTTGAAGTATGACATGTCCATGGGGGGCTTTACAAAGCTCTGAAATATTACTGGAAATCTAGAAGCCCATGCACATGCAAAGGGCTATGTGCATGGCCAAGAGTTCAGGTCTAATCTCTTGTCTCTGCTTGACCTTCCAGTTCTGCACAAGCAGGGAGTGGTGACTAAAGAAGACAGCTTACCCCCTTACATGTTGGAGGCACACTGCAACACAAATACAGAGCTTTTAGCAAAGACTGAAAAACTTATTCATTCTAGAAATTTAAGAAATTCTCTCTTCAATCCCTTAGCTGAGCACTAAGTTAATTGAACAGGGATTTCAGTGCCACATGTGACAATAATACAGACTTTATGTAATTCATTCAGGAAAGTCACTACACAAGCAAGAAGCAACAAACAGAAGCAACAACAAACCCCGGGAAAGGGAAGACTGATTTCCAGATCTGCTATATTACATTATTTAAAATGTCCAGTTTTTAACCAAAAAAAAAAAAAACCTGACACATTCAAAAACAACAACAACAAAAAGAAACTATAGTTGATAGGTTGATACACAGTTGGTGGTGGGGGAAGCAGCCACAGAAACTTGGCCAGTTGTAAACCCATACAAGACTTTAAATCAACTAATTTAAATATGTTCAAAGAACGAAAGGAAATTATGAGAATGATGCCTCAGCAAATAGAGAATATGAAAGGAGACAAATTGTAAAAACAAAAATTTACTAGAGTTCACCAGCAGATACAAAGGAGCACAGGAAAAAACTAGTGAGCATGAAGATAGGTCAACTGAGGTTACCTAGTTTGAGAAAGAGGGGAAAAAAATGCAGAAAAATAAATAGAGACACAGAGACCTGTGGGACACAGGTGTTACACACAAGTGTACCAACATAAGTATAATAAGAATCCCAAGAAAGAGATAGAAAAAGGAGGAAAAAAATTTTTTTTTAAATAATTACTAAAACCTTCTCAAATTTAATGAATACCATTAATCTACACATTTGAGAAGCTCAAGAACTCTGAGATGGATAAACTCAAAGAGATCCACACTAGATATATCATTATCAAACTGTTGGAAGACAAAGAGAAAATCATGGAAGCATCAAGAGAGAAATGATCCATCTGATACAAAGTATATTCAATAAGATTAACAACATATTTTTTTAAGAGTTACTTATTTTATTTGAGAGGGAGAGAGGAAATGGGGGAAGGGGCAGAAGGAGAGGGAGAGAAGCAGACTCCCTGCTGAGCATGGAGCCCAAGACAGGGCTGATCCTACAACCTTGAGATCATGACCTGAGCTGAAATCAAGAGTCCACGCTTAACCAACTGAGCCACCCAGGTGCCCCAAGATTAACAGCATATTTTTTTTTAAAGATTTTATTTATTTATTTGACAGAGAGAGAGAGAGCACAAGCAGTAGCAGCAGGCAGAGGGAGAAGCAGGCTCTCTGCTGAGCAGGGAGCCTGATGCGGGGCTCGATTCCAGGACCCTGGGATCATGACTGGAGCCAAAGACAGGCGCTTAACTCACTGAACCACCCAGGCGCCCCTTAACAGCATATTTTTAATCAGAAACCACAGAAGCCAGAAGGCAGTGGGATGACATATTTAAAGCACTAAAAGAAAAAAATTATTATCAACCAAATATTTTTTCAGTAAAACTATTCTTCAAAAATGATTAAGACATTCCCAGATAAGCAAAATTGGAGACAATTGTGACTAGTAGACCTGCTTCATAAAAACTACTAAAGTAAGTTTTTATGCTGAAAGGAAAGGACCCTAGACTGTAACTCTAATGCACATGAAAAAATGAAGAGCCCCTTTAAAAGTAACTACAAAGATAAATATAAAAGAGAATATAAATGTATTTTTGGGTGTAATTATTTTTTCTCTCCTGATTTAAAAAACAACCGCATAAAACAATCATTATAAATCTGTGTCAGGGCACCGGGATGGCTCAGTAGGTTAAGTGTCTGACTATTGATTTCAGCTCAGGTCATGATCTCAGGGTCTTGAGATGGAGCCCTACATCGGGCTCTGTGCTGAACCTAGAGCCTGCTTAAGATTCTCTCTCTTGCTCTCCCTCTGCCACTCTGCTTGGGCTCTCTCTCTCAAGAACAAACAAACAAACAAAAATAAATAAATAAGTCTGTGTTAAGGGGCATCTAACATCATAATTTGAATGACAATAACAAGGGGGAGGGAAACAAAACTAAAGAGGTACAAAGTTTTTGTACACTATTGAAATTAAGTTGGTATTATTTAGAACTATCCTGTTATAAAATGTTAACTGTAATACCCTGGGAAACTACTAACAAGATAATGAGTATAGTAAAAGAAATGAAAGGCAGTTAAGATGGTACACTCAAAAATATTAACACAAAAGAAGATAGTAATGGAGAAATAGAGGAACAAAAAAGACATATAGAAAACAAATAGCAAGGTGACATTTCAACTACCTTATCAATAATTATCTTAAATGTAAATGGTATAAACATCTCCCAGAAAAGTAGATATTGGGAGAATGGGGGCAAAAAACACAATTATGATCTAACTATGTGCTTTCTTTGAGAGATAAACTCAAAGAAACAAAAAGGTTGAAAGTTAAAAGGTAGAAGAAAGATATACCACATAAACTATAACCAAACACATTCTCAATAACCAATGGGTCAAGGAAAGAATCACACAAGAAAACTAGAAAATACTTTAAGACAAATGAAAATAAGCACACAACATATCACACTTCATGAGTTTCAGATAAAGAGATGCTTAAAGAGAAATACAGCTGGAAATATTTATATCAAAGAATAAAGTAATCAAATCAATGACCTAATATTCTACCGTAAGAAACTAGGGGGAAAAAGAGGAAACTCCACCCAAAGCAAGCAGAAAGAAGGAAATTATAAAGATTAGAGTGGACATAAATGAAATAGAAAATAGAAAAACAATAGAGAAAACCAACAAAATCAAAAGTTTATTCTATGAAATGATTAGCAAATCTGACAAACATTTAGCTAGACTGACCAAGAGAAAAAGGAGAGGAGTCAAATGACTAAAATCAGAAATGAAGGAAGGAACATTACAACTGACCTCATAGACATGAAAAGATTATAAAGTAATCCTATAAACAACTATATACTATTAGATGACCTAGATAAAATGAACAAATTCCTACAAAGGTACAAACTACTGAAACTTACTTAAGAAGAAACAGGCAGGGGCGCCTGGGTGGCTCAGTCGTTAAGTGTCTGCCTTTGGCTCAGGTCATGATCCCAGGGTCCTGGGATCGAGCCCCACATCGGGCTCCTTGCTCAGCAGGAAGCCTGCTTCT
Organism: Leptonychotes weddellii; assembly: GCF_054177405.1. NCBI lineage: Eukaryota > Metazoa > Chordata > Mammalia > Carnivora > Phocidae > Leptonychotes > Leptonychotes weddellii. The sequence continues at coordinate 124,836,809 of NC_138374.1, forward strand.
CCCTCTCCCACTCCCCCTGCTGTGTTCCCTCTCTCACTGTCTCTCTCTGTCAAATAAATAAAATCTTAAAAAAAAAAAAAAAGAAGAAGAAACAGGCAATCTGAATAGAACTTTAATAAGCAAAGAGAATAAATCAGTAATTTAAAAAAAATTATCCACAAAGAAAATCCAGGATCAGATGCCTTTACTGGTGAATTCTTCTAAGCATTTAAAGAAGAAATAGCACCAATCCCTCACAACTTCTTCCAAAAAAGAGAAGATGAAGAAACAATTCTCAAATCATTCACAGAGTGAGTTGACTCTATGATGTCATCTTATTCTGATACCAAAACCAATAAAGACATCACAAGAAAACAAAATTACAGATCAATGTTTTATAAATATAGAGTCAAAATTTTCAACAGAATACCAGTAAACCAAATCCAACACCATAAATAAAAAGATTATATACCATAAGCAAGTGAGATTGATCCCAGAGATACAAGGCTGATTCAATATGTGAATATTGAATAATGCACAATATTGATAGAATAAAGGATAAAAAAACAAATGATCATCTCCATAGATGCAGGAAAGGCATTTACCAAATTCCAACACTATTTCATTATATTTTTAAGTAATCTCTACAAAAACACTACTTCATTAGGAAAACAAACTATGAAAGAAGGAAACTTCCCCATCTGATAAAGGGCATTTCTAAAAATCTACAGCTAACATTACATTTAATGGTGAAAAACTGAATGCTTTCCCCTACAATTAGGAACAAGACACAGAGTCCACTTTTGCCACTTCTATTCAACATTGTTCTGGACATACTAACTAGGGTAATTAAGCAAGAAAAATAAACATTTTCCAGATTGGAAAGAAGTAAAACAAATGTGTACAAGGAGAAACTTACAATTATACAATTTTATAAATTATAAAAAGAGATAAAATCTAATTCTAGACTTGGGAACAAATAAGTAATACATGCTTTTATTCATAAAATGAGATATTAATAATGCAACTAAAATGAATGAACGAGACTTGAAGTAATTCTTAGAAACAATTGTGCAAAAACCAAGTTGAAAATATACTAAGAAGCCATTCATACACATTTTGAGAGAATGAAGATACAAGCCAGTATTATATTACTTAAGGATATTTACATATATATTAGGTTGAACCATTTGAAATAGCTAATATTTAGCCATTTTAATGTATAAAAATGGCAATTTTATATGATTCAACCTTATAATAAAAGCATAAAACATACATGAGAATGATACATGTAAATATAGAAGAGGAAAGGGGATCTTTAAGAATCTTTAAAAATTGTTCTAAATACATTTTGAAATTTCAATGCTATAAATGTCCATTGCCTGGAAAAATCACTGATGTAAAGAAAGTGGGACATTTCTAAGTTATTTTAGAAAGTTAGATGCTACTATAAATGTTAAAGTCAAAAAAATGGTAATAACAGGTTAAGTTACTAAGACTAGATCTGTCCTTTGTGAACCAAAAATTTTAGAAGTAGAAGTATAATAATTGGCATAGATGGCTTTAAATAGAGATATCTACCCACAGGTTAAAAAAATTAAAGATAACCACTGCATTTTTTTAGAAATAATATCTAGTATGATATCAAACTAAGAATCTTTATTTTTGAAAATAACAAATATTAAAGACTGAGCATTTTGACAACACCATTAATAGATTCACATATGTAAAAAACAAAGCTGTGTCCTTTCAACAATGGTAGGTAATGGCCTTTCATCATTCCTATCAAGAATTCAAATTGAAAATAAAGGTATGCATGAAGGGATCAGGTTAATTATCTGATCTCTATTCACTCCAATGTGACACTGAAGAAAACATTATACTCAAAAACAAATTTAAAAACAAATCATAAAAATCTAGAACTTCAAAATATGATGATTCTAGAATAGAGCATCAAAACAGCTTGCTCGTTTACTTTTTTAATGCTCAAAATGGTAAGGGCTTTATGCCAAAAAAAAAAAAAAATGGAATTTTTTTCTGGTTTTGTTGTTATTGTTAATGTTGTTTTGAGACATCAATAGCAAAGGATAAGAATATACTCCCATTGTTATGGAACCATAAGAAGAAAATAAATCTCCAAATAAAACTATCACTGCAGACAATAACAAAAAGCAAGCATTCGATGTACAGTCACATACAATTAATACAGGTATTATTATACAAATGTACAATACATTCACTATTATAAAATTTCTTGAATTAAGAAATTTTGCAAATTCACCTCCAGAATCATTATTTAAATTAGTAAAAAGAAAGTTGTTATCCTGAAGAATCAACAGATGGCCATAAAATATTCAAAAGTAGTAAACCACCACCAGAAAACAGAAACTTATGTTATGCTCACTTCATCCAATTCCTTCTCTTCACAACCAGCTTTCCCCAATATCTACACTCAAAGCCTCTTTTTCCTTATCATTCAGTCTCATTGTAAATGATCTAGATCCCTTTTCTCTCCTAGACCACCAGGGCACTCTTGATGGCCAACCTAGGTGTGATTCTCAGTTTTATAACTTCTTCTCCTTGATATTCTGCTGCTTGATATTATTAAAGAACATCTTGAAATGTTCTTCACTTGTCTTCTAATATCATAACCCTTCTAGACCACATCTGTATCTCCTCAGTTGCCTCTCCTCTTTAACCCCATCCCCCAAACTTCTAACTGTAGCTCTACATTTTTTTCTACAGTTCTCTCCTTCAATAATTTTGTCTGCTTCTCGAACTTCAAAAATAACCTTTATAAGGAATATTCTTACCTCTGTATCATTAACCCTAAATCAATCCTCAAATCCAGTCACCTGTTTCAAATGACCTTTTGTCACTTCTAGTAGGATATTCCTTTCCTATCTCAGATAATCAATGCTCATTCCCCTCAGTTTACTCGCTAAGCTCTCCCTTCCCTCATCTCCTCCCATCCATTAACCATTCCCTCTTTTTTTTCTTCTCCCTTCTTCCTTCCTACCTCACATATCCACCCATGTACACACAAAACCCCAACATCCCTTTCTTTTTATGATACATCCTTGACTCCTTTTTCTCCTTTATTCAGTGTCTGCTCAACTACTGCTTAGCAACATTTTCTATTCTAATGAACAAAACAAGTTTATTAGATATCACTTCTGGAACATTACCAGAGAGGTAAGGCTGACTAACTTAAGCTGTACCTATAAGCTCTACCCTTTAGATCCTCCTACTCCATTCATTTATTGAGCAAACAGCAAATATTTACTGAATGCTACCATGTGACAGGCAATCTTCTAGGCTCTTCGGATACATCAGTGAACAATGTAAGCAAAAAAATCTCTGTCCTCACAGAATTTACATTCCAGAGAGCAAAACATACATATACAACAAAAATAAGTAACTCCTATTTTAAAATGGTAAGTGTCATGGGAGGAAAAAAAAAAAAGAGCAGCATAATGAGGACCCAAAGTGGTGAACTGGTATTTGCAATTTTAAACAGGGTGGTAGGGAAGATTTCATTAAGAAGGTGATATTTGAGCAGACCCAAATAAGAGAGGGAGTCAGCCCTGTGGATATCAGTATGTAAAGACTTCCAGACTAAAGGAATAGTGAATACTGCAAAGACTCTAAGACAGAAGTGTGCTTCACATATTCAAGAAACAGCAACAAGGCCAGTTTGGGTGAGACAAAGTGAACACAAGAAATGATAGTAAAGCCAGAGAAGTAACTGCAGTGAGATCATATAGGTCTTATAGGCCATCTTAAAAATCGTGGCTTTCACTCTGGTGAGGTAGGACAGAGAAGTAACATGATGTGACTCATGTGTAATAGAACAACCCTGGCTACTGTGTTGGGAATAAAGTGGAGGGCTAGGGTGGAGGCAGTTAAAAGACTTTGCAGTAATCCAGGCAAAAGCAGCAACCATGCCCTGGACTTGGATGATTCTAGTGGAGGTGGTGAGAAGGAATCAAAATCTGGATATATTTTGAAGGTAACATCAACAGAACTCTTCTGACACATAACATATCACACATGAGAAGAACTGGCAAGGATGACTCCAATCTTTTATTCTGAATTAGTGGAAAAATGAAATTGCCCTTACCTGAGATAGGGAGGATTATGGAAGAAACGGTGTGTGGGTTCAAGTAAGAGATCTAACACATCAGAAGTCCAGTTTGTGAAAAAATAATTTTGAGATATAAGTTAAGCATCCAAATGGAGATTTTAGCTAGCCTGATGTAGCAGTTGGGAACTTAGGAAAGAGGCTGGGGGAAGGAGGAGAGAAGGTAGATTTCAATTTAGCACTCAAGCCATTTAGATGGTATTTAAAACTGTGAATCTGGAGGTGAAGCTTAAGGGAGTGCATGTATATAGACTTGGGAAGAGAGCCAAGGTGTGAGGCCTGGGATACCAATATTAAGAAGTCAAGTGGATAAAGAGGAAGCAGGAAATCAAATTGAGAAGTAGCAACTAGAAACTCAGAGGCAAGCCAGGAGCTAATGTGGTCTTAGATGCCAAGTGAAGAAAGTATACCAACGAAGGAATGATCTCAACTCATTAAATGATGTTGACGGGTCAAATAGGATAAAGATGTGAAATTAACTATTAGTTTATGATGTAAAGGTCAATAGAGATTTAACAAGTATAGTTTATAGTGGTGAGCTAAAGCCTGACTGTAGACAGTAGACCTGGAAAAGAAGAACTGAAGACAGCTATCATTGACAAAACTTTGAGGGAGTTTTGCTTTAAAAGAGGAGCAAAGAAACAAAACAGTGTCTGGTGGAAAGTGGGAGTCAAGAAAAAAAAATTTGATAGAAGAATAACAACATATCCATATTCCTTGAAATGTTCCATTAATACTAGAAAAGTTCCATTAGATGTTACAGTAATGGCTGGACTTCAACTTTGGATTAAGACATAGAAATTTGTGGGGTGCCTGGGTGGCTCAATCGGTTAAGCATCTGCCTTCTGCTCTGGTCATGATCCCAGGGTCCTGGGACAGAGCTGTGCATCAGGCTCCCTGCTTTTCCCTCTCCTCCCTGCTCCTGCTCTCTCTCGCTCTCTGTCTCTCTCTCTCTCTCTCAAATAAATAAATAAATATATCTTAAAAAAAAAAAAGACAGGGGCACGTGGGTGGCTCAGTTGGTTAAGCGACTGCCTTCGGCTCAGGTCATGATCCTGGAGTCCCGGGATCGAGTCCCGCATCGGGCTCCCTGCTCGGCAGGGAGTCTGCTTCTCCCTCTGACCCTCCCCCCTCTCATGTGCTCTCTCTCTCTCTGTCTCTCATTCTCTCTCTCAAATAAATAAAATCTTTAGAAAAAAAAAAAAGACATAGAAATTTGCAAGGGACCATCACTTTGCTATTAACCCAATAATCAAAATATGTCAGATAAGCTACAAAATCATTTTTTTAAAGATTTTATTTATTTGGAAGTGGAAGTGGAGAATGACAATATGTGTGACTAGACTGGGGAAATTTGCATAGAGAATAGAATCTACCAAAAAAATAGCCAAATGGGAATGCTGGATATGAAAAGTATGATATTAAAAATGAAGAATTTTCTACAGAGACTTAACAGTAACCTAGATAAAAAAGAGAAAATGATCAGTGCATTTCAAGACAGGGCAAAAGGAAATATGCAAAGAGAAACACCAGGACCAAAGAATAGGGAAGACAAAAACAAATAAACAAAAGTGCTCTGGATCTGTGGGTGATATCCAGTGCTCTAAAATAAATTTAACTGAAATTCAAGAGGAAAAGGAGAAAGAAAATGGAAAAAGGAAAGAAAAGTTTAAAGAGGTAATTATCAAGAACTTTCAAATTAATGAAAACATCACTTTACACATCTAAGACTCTGATCAAACCTCAACCAGGGTAATAGTAAAAACTACACATAGGCACAACTTAGTCAAACTGTTAACACTAAAGAAGAAATCTTAAAAGCAGCAAGAGAAAAACAACTACCACATACAAGGGAACATTGATAGGAATTATGGTTGATTTCTCACCAGAAAAAATGAAGGCTAGAAGGCAACAAATAAAAATTCTTTAAGGTGTTGAAAAAAATAACAATTATCAATTCTATACCTAGTGAAAGTATCCTTCAGAAACAGAGATAAATTAAAGACATTTTCACAAAACTTGAGTGTGTTTCCCTCTGACTAAATTATAAAAAGTGGAAAAAAGAAGCTCTTCAGGGTGAAAAGAAATAATAGCAGGTGGAATATAGGGTTTGCAGAAAACAATGAAGCATATCAGAGAGGGCGAATCTTTAAAGAAAAAAAGATTATTTCATGGGGTTCACCTACACAAAATAACTGCACTTTCAAACACCTAGCACATCATTACTCTAACATTTTATCCCTCCTCACCCCAGAAAAATTTTGACTTTGAGCCAAAAATTAAATATTGTTAATGACCATTATTTAAAAATAACTGTTTCACAAAATCAATAAACTTAATATCTAAATTAACAATATTAACATTAATATTTATGACAGCAACATTTTATTAAGTATCTAACATGAACCAAATACATATTATTTATAAGTTTTACAAGCATCTTGAAAACTATGTATACACATGACAAATCAGAAAATTTAGGAAGACAAATCAAGAAATTGGATTGAGAAGTGAAATTCTTTGCCAAAGTCACTTGGCTTTTAAGAAGCAGAGCTGGGATTCAAACCCAAAGCTGTCTGATTCTAAATCTCATGCCTTGCTTCTTAGGCACTAATTATTACAGCAATAATAATTTGTATGTACAACTTAAATGTCCAATGTAGATTTGTGTTTTGTCAACCCATGTTCAATTTAGAGTATATTATACTCTAAAGTATGTAGTATCTTATACTACATACTTGCTTTTTCATGTAATAACACATTATGAACCTACAGCCATGTCTCTACAAATAGATATACTTCCTTTTCCATTGTAGGTATAATTTGAAATTTGTTTAATGAATTCCCTTTGGATTTTTTTAATTGGTTCCAGTTATTTGTTACTTTAATTCTACATTGAGCACTTTTGAGTATATATTTAAGGCCTTCTCTACTTATATTCTTGATATATATCCTAGAAGTACAATTCTTGGATGAAATAGTATTCACATTTTTACTTTTCATAGTTTGCCAGATTATCTCAAACTCTTTCCACACTAATATCATCTCTTTTTTATTCCTTGCCAAACTAAGTACAAAATGATAAGCGTTGTTTGAATTTTAAATTCTCTGTTTGCTAGTCAGATGTTTTCAATATTTTCCTTTAGTGTTTCTGGCCATGGAATCATGCTAATAAAAGTCTTCAATATGCCAGGATTGTAGAAACATTTGCTCTTATTTTCCTCTACTACTTCATGATTATATACTTTACATTTAAATTTTGACTCATCTGCAGGTGTGTGTGTGTGTGTGTGTGTGTGTGTTTGGTATGGTTGTAAGGCATATACTTTTAATTTTTGTAACTTCATTAGCCAATTGTCCTGATTTATTGTTACATATCTTCTCTAGGACCATCTGAAACACCACCTCAATCTTTAAAGTCCTCTTCACCTATATATATGCCTTGTTTCTATACTCTTCTTCCACTCTATTAGCCTGTCTTAATTAATCAATTTCTATACTTTTCTATTTCTTTTTTAATCTAATTCCAAAAATAATTCTCTCAGAAAAATTTTATCATAATCTCAAGTACAAGGAAACTGTCAGATGTTTCAATATTTTCCTCCTCTGTCCTCTGTACTTAGCTGAGCTTACATATGTTAACCTATGGGATGCCAGCAGAAGTTAAAGGTAGTATTTCAACGAAAGAATGAAAAACAAGCAGATGAATTAAGATACAACACACAGCAGAAAACATGGAAGGGAAAGGAAGTTGGAGTTAGCTTTAGATGATTATTCTTTTCTTTCCTGTGTTTTCACTTTCTCAGATAAACAACAAATTTTCATTGCTTCTTTAATGTCCAATTACTTTCCTAAGAAAGTACTTCACACCTTTAAATACATAACATAGGGAAATTAGAACTCTGTTGATAAATGAGTTCAGAAGAAGCCCTGAAAAGGTTTGATTCGTATAATTTTGTATTTTTAAACCCCAAATTTGGGGGGATGTTATAGTTTATACCAGAGTGAAATTAGAGACTTGTAATTACATGTCTGCTACCATAACTCCTCTAGGTTTTATGCCCAACTGGAGGCATCTGAATAAACCTGCAATGGAAGAAAGTGCTCTAAGAAGGAACGGACACATACTGGTTGATAGATATGGTCTAAGGTGTTTCTATTTGTATATTAAAAAATCAGTCCAACCAAATCATATTATCTCATTAGCATATATACTTTATATTTATACATATTTCATTAATATGTATACAGGGGTTGGTGAAAAGCATTTATCTGGTCAATGATTAATTTCCTAGGGGAGGCAAAAACAAGGCCTGCAGCAAGAGAAAGTGTCATTGGCAATACATTTTTCTAGAAAGTTATGGTAGTTAAAGATGAGAAACCCCCTCCCCCCCACACACACACACAAAGCTCTGCAGCAAGCCAACACTCATGTGAAAAGTTGTTGCTTCCTGGGTACAGAAACAGGGAAAAAAGTTAAACCCAACCAGAGAAAGAGAGGAAAGACATCTTGATCTCCTATGGGCCTTCATTTGATATGCCTGGGTTTGAGACAGTGTCTGCTCCAAAGCAGAGACAGCCGGCCCGGCACTGCATGAGAGCACCCTTAATTCAGCTCGCAGTAATCTCCTGCACAATTACCTCTCCTGAATGAAACCATCTTGGGTATGGACAAAAGTATGGAGGACAGTGACTTAATTTTTTGATTTAAAAAAAAGGAGCGAGAGAAAGAAAATGATTTATAATAAGTCCATGGGAACATTCTGTACCTATCTCTTTTCTGATTAGAGAGGTGGCATGGAGCCTGGCTCATTAGGCAGAAGTAATGAGCCAGTCTATATGCCATCTCTAATTAGAGAAAAGATACAGTAGGTACAACTGTACCTATAAATTGATAGAATAAAGACAAAAATTATTTTAAAGTACCCTTTCCCTTGTAGCACTCTGATGCCCAAATCTTAAGGAGAAAATTGTAATAAAAAACTAAGCAACATTTGAAATAAACCCTTTCCAATGATATGTTTTCTAATCAGAAATTAAATTTATTTTTACATAGTTTAAAAACAAATATCATATTCAGTCCCCACTGTCCTTTTGAAGCACTCATTCAACATTTAGTGTACTGAAGAATAGAAGAAAGTCATTTCAATCCCACAGTGCATAGCAGACTAATTTATAGCACTTTCAGATAGTTTGAGCAACATTTGGTGCAATAAAACACTTTTAGAAGTACTAATGGGGATTAAATATTGAAATAAGGCTCACAAGATTTAATGTTTTATTAAGAGATTCTGTATGCAGAGTACTTTATAAAATTCTCCAATACACTAATTACTCAAACCCAGTTTCTAAATATATAGTTTCCTTCAATTACTTTTTCACATAAGTTTAGTTTGATCAAAGAACATATGCAAATTAAAATAGTTATGTCTAGACATTTTGTCTTCTGATCTCTCAACAATTCTATAGAAAGATATCATTATCCCTACTTACAAGAAAATAGGTGTTCAAAGAGGTTAATAATAGTTGCCACTCAATGAATATTAACTATATGACAAGCAACATACACTACCCACACATGATCTCATATAATTCTTGTTATAGTCCTATAAACTATTTATTAAAACATCATTTCATAGATTAGAAACCTGAGATTTACAAAGGATACATATTTTCATCAAAGGCACACAACGGGATTGGATTTAATTCTAAGTTTTTTGACACCAGGGGTAGGAAATTTAACCACAGAGTTTTAGAATGTATTTTGAATATCAAAAATACACACCTTTTCTCTCTATAAACTAGATCATGTCTAGACAACTCAGACCATAGGGCAACGCAAATTGAAATTTTGCATTACTTCAAAATTAGTAACACCTATCACTATCTACATGACAACTCCAAAGCCATGACAATTTATGCATTTATTGAAAGTATTTGAAAAAATTGAGTGTCTACCATATACAACTGACAGGACTGTATAACTATTAGAATTAAAATTTAGCAAAGTCACTGGCCTTAATTAAGGTCAATATAAAAATTGATGGTATTTTTATATAATAGAAAATGAAGTTCAAAAACAATACTCAGTATAATTGCATGAAAAAAGAACCAACAAATACATAGAACTAAGTCTTACAAATGAGTGCGACTTCTGGACAAAAAATTAACAACATTGCTGGAAGAAATTAAGAAATGCATTATATTCATGGGTTGGAAGATCTGATTTCATATAGATGCCCATTTTCCCAAAATTGAGTTAATGATTCAAATCCCAGCAGAATTTTTGTGAAAATTGTAAAACCACTTCTCAAATTCATATAATAGCCAAGAAAATATTAAAAGGAAAAAGAGTTCAAAAATTAAATACTTTCATATTTAAAACTTTTATAAAACTACAGTTATGAAAACTAAATATTTTGATTCAAGTATAGGCAAACAAATCACTGGAACAAAACAGCTCAGAAACAAACCCATCTTCACATATACAGGTATATGATTTGTGACAATTACCCTGCACTGCAGGGTAGTGAAGAAATGATCTGTTTAATGAAAATGGTTCTGGGTCAATTAAATATTCAGGTGAGAAATAAAAAATTAATCTTGACCCCTACCTTATACCACACCCAAAAATAAATTCAGATAGAAAACAGACCTAAATTTGAGAGGTAAAATAATGGCATTTCTAACTAAAACGTAGAATGAATATCTCCATGAGATCAGGGTTTGCAAAGATTTCCTAAACAGGACATAAAAAATACTAAGTATAAAAGAAAAATTAGTAAATTGTACTTCATTAAAATTAGGAACTTCTGTTGATTAAAAAATACCATTAAGTGTTCAGCAACTACAGTGTGCCAGATTCTAGAAAAACAGTAATGCTTTTCATGCATAGACTCTTTTGATCCTCACAATGGAACTGCAATGTCATCATCATCATTTTAAATTTGGGGTAACTAAAAGAATACTAGAACTCTAATTCAAAAGGATACATGCACCCCATGTTTATAGCAGCTTTATTTACAATAGCCAAGGTATGGAAGCAGCTGAAGTGTCCATTGACTGATGAATGGATAAAGAACATGCGAGATACACACACACACACACACATACATATATACACACAATGGAATAATATTCAGCCATAAAAAGAATGAAATCTTGCCATTTGCAACAACATGGATGGAACTAGAGAGTATAATGCTAAGTGAAATAAGTCAGTCAGAAAAAGAAAAATACCATATGATTTTACTCATATGTGGAATTTAAGAAACAAAACAAATGAGCAAAAGTAAAAAAAAAAATAAG
>NC_138374.1:124848739-124854316 GCF_054177405.1 Leptonychotes weddellii
TTGCAAAACTAGTGATTTTTCTTTTTAAGCAACTTTCCTGAAATGATTTGCATACAATAAAATGTACCCATTTAAAAATGTATAGTTTGATGAGTATTAGCAAATATATACTCTTGTGTGATCATCTCTATATTCAGGATTGGAATATTTTTGTCTCCAAATATTCTCTTGTACTCCTCTGCAGTCAATGCCTCCTCCCCAAACTTCAATCCCAGGAAACCACCAATCTGCCTTATGTCACTATAGATTTGTTTTGCCTGTTCTAAAATTTTATGTCATGGAGTTATACAACATGCATTCTTTTGGTACGTAGGTTTCTAAAACTCCTCCCCTCCCCACTGCTAGTCCCCTCACCTTTTTTTTTTTTTTAATCATTTCCTAACTACTTGTGCTATTAGCTTTATTGTAATAATGTATCTCTGGTTCACCTGCTCAAGAATTCCATTATAACTATCAAAAAGTATGCTTCAAGTCTTAGATACAGAATACAACCTAGGAATTGGAGGCTTAGGTGTGTATATTATACGTCAACTAACATGGTTGCATAGTTACAGTATACCCATTACTCCTCCTCTTCTCTTTACCTATTCTAAGAATTCAAGTGTTGATAGAACCTAGCTTTAAGGAATGTGTTATCAGTTGAAACCTGCATCTTTATGATTTTTCATTTTCATTTTCCTTTAATTTCCATAATCCTTTAGTTATGTTCATCTTTCAGGGGCTCTTGGCTAAGAGTGATGCAATCACCAGTGCCTCTGCCAAACACTGGCACTTTTTTGGCTACTTAGCTATTCTTTCATCATTTTGTGACATCATTACCCGAAAGGGTGGCCAAGTGTTCACAGAGCAATTTATTAGTAACCATGAATACTTCTCTTATTCTTTGGCTCTGATTTGTGACCCTTTTATAGCATTAATCATGGCTTTTATGAATTAACTACAATCAAGCTATCAGTATGCATTTTTGTTAGTATTATAAATAACAGAGCCAGCTTAAAACATTTTATATAATAGGCCCTTCTACCATTCAATAATTTGAATAGTGCCAACATCACACTCTACAATGCTTATTATGTAAATTAATATTTCCTATTATTTAAAAAGTGTGTTCCTTTAGAGCACTACAGTCCAAAAGTATGAGTCATCATGACTAACTTGAGTCATATTTTTATTACACATCAAGCTTTCCCAGTAATGTTTTTTGTTTGCTCACAGAAAGATCTTACTCTAAATATATTTCACTTTATACTCTAATCTTGTAAATACTAATGAATTTTTTTATGTAACTAGCATTCAGACAGTTCATATTATAGAATCTATTTTAGATGTACATTTAGTGAGTCAAGGCCTAGAATTTCATTTCCTCTCTGGCACATGGTGATATTATTGTTATTAATCCTTGCACTAGTTATTCCATGTTCATAGACAGGAGGACTCCATATTGTCAAGATGTCTGTTCTTCCTACATTTATCTATAGCTTCAATGTAATCCTAATCAAAATCATAGAAAGTTATTTTGTAGATATCCACACATTCTTTCTTTTTTTTTATTAAGTTCAATTAGCCAACATATAGTACATCATTAGTTTTTGATGTAGTGTTCAGTGATTCATTAGTTGTGTATAGCACCCAGTGCTCATCATGTCATGTGCCCTCCTTAATACCCATCACCTGGTTACCCCTTCCTTCCACCCCCTCCCTTCTGCAACCCTTAGTTTGTTTTCCAGAGTCCAGAGTCTCTCATGGTTTGTCTCCCTCTCTGATTTCTTCCCATTCAGTTTTTCCTCTCTTCCCCTATGGTCCTCTGCACTATTCCTTATATTCCACATATGAGTGAAACCATATGACAGTTGTCTTTCTCTGCTTGACTTATTGCACTTAGCATAATCCCCTCCAGTTCCATCCATGTCGGTGCAAATGGTAGGAATTCATCCTTTCTGATGGCTGAGTAATATCCCATTATATATATGAACCACATATTATATATCCATTCATCTGTTGAAGGACATCTCAGCTCCTTCCACAGTTTGGCTATTGTGGACATTGCTGCTATGAACATTGGGGTGCATGTGCCCCTTCTTTTCACTACATCTGTATCTTTGGGGTAAAAACCCGGTAGTGCAATTGTTGGGTTGTAGGATAGCTCTAGTTTTAATGTCTTGAGGAACCTCTGTATTACTGTTTTCCAAAGTGGCTATACCAGTCTGCATTCCCACCAACAGTGTAGGAGGGTTCCCCTTTCTCCACATCATCACCAACATTTGTTGTTCCCTGTCTTGTTAAGTTTTGCTGTTCTGACTGGTGTAAGCTGATATCTCATTGTGGTTTTGATTTGTATTTCCCTGATGGCTAGTGATGTGGGGCATTTTTTTATGTGTCTGTTGGCCATTTGTATGTCTTCTTTGGAGAAGTGTCTGTTCATGTCTTCTGCACATGTGAGAGGTACAAGACACAGAATAGCCAAGACAGTAAATATTGAAAGACATACAAAGTCAGACTCCTGACACTACCTGACCTCAAGACTTATCATTAAAGTTACAGTAATTAAAACAATATGGTCTTGGCAAAAATAAACAATAGATCAGTGAAATGGAATAGAAACAGACCCACATAAATATAGTAAACACTAATGTAAAAACTGTCACTTTGGATATTAATAATTGTCAATTTAGGTTTATCAGTTTATAACAATATACTACTCTGATGCCAGATGTTGAAAGTTGGGGATTCTGTGAATAGGTTGGGGCAGGAGGTATATGGGAACTCTGTATTGGTCTCTCAATTTTTCTGTCAACTTGAAAATGCTTTTAAAATTATAGTCTGGGTGATGGACATTGGGGAGGGTATGTGTTGTGGTGAGCGCTGTGTATTGTGTAAGACTGATGAATTACAGACCTGTACCCCTGAAACAAATAATACATTATATGTTAATAATAAAGAAAATAAAAATAAATTATACTCTACTGAAAAAGTAGCATTTAAGACAGTGATGATTGCATTTAAAGAGACCAAAGTTCTTGAATTATTCTTTTTTTAGATTTATTTACTTATTTTAGAGAGAGAGAGAGAGAGCACAAGTGGGGGGAAGGGTAGAGGCAGAGGGAGAGAGAATCCTCAAGCAGACTCCCTGCTGAGCATGGAGACTGATGTGAGGCTCAAGGTGGGGCTCTATTCCAGAACCCTGAGATTATGACCTGAGCCAAAATCAAGAGATGGCTGCTTAACTGACTGAGCCACCCAGGTGCCCCAAAAGTCCTTGAGTTATTCTTGAAGAGTGTGGAATATTTTCAAATTTTAACTTAAGCAACATCTTTATTTAAGAATAACACAGCAAAAGAGAAGAAATGTAGTTTATAACTTCCCCAAAATATAGAGAATAAAAAGGAAGCATCTTTCTTTTTCCAAATAAGGCAAAAAAGGAGAGGGAAATAAAAAGTAAAATATATAGAAAATATAAAGTCCAAATATATCAATAATCATAACAAATACAAATGTATTAAACTTGTCAGAAGTGCTGTCATACACACAAAAAATATAATATCCACTGTTGTCTGAGCATTAATGTGAGAGAGTACCTTAGGCACAAATTTTAAGAAGGCACCAAAAAACTTATGAATCAAGATAAATAATATTTTAATATAATACTTAAAAAAGGCAAAATGATAGTAAAATCTATGAGGAAAAATATATAAACATTTCAAATAAAAATAAGATGTTGTTTGTTTTGTAACTCTTTGTTACTAAGCAATGAGAACTGTTTCCAGTCAGCCATAGTTCCTTCCTAACAGTTCTGTAAGGCTATCCTGTATCTGCCTCATATGGAGGTTGGCAGTGGTTTGGAAACAGATTGGTCAAGATGATGAGTTATATATAGCTATACTTTTTGATTATAGAGTGTTTATTAACTTTCTCCACTTGGATCCTAATACAGGAGGATATTTTATAAATGTATATAGGGGTACATATTTTTATTTGGCCTCAGGTTCCAATATGGTTCAGCATGGCACTGATGTTGAGATGGTAAGACATATACCTAAAACACAAGCACACATGAAGTTTAAAAATTTAAAAGCTGCTTAAGCTATATAATATTAGGTAAAATAGATTTTAAGCAAAAATTTTATTAGAGATAAGGTGCTTTATTACATAATGGTAAATGATATAATTCTAAACTTACATGCATTTTATAACATAGATCCAAAACTATATAGCAAAATTTGACAGAACTGGAAGGGGAAATTGACAAATCCAACATCAATGTAAGAGACTTTAATATATCTCATTTGGTAATTAATCAAACAGGCAGTTAAAAAATTAAAATCCTTAATAATTGAGAATTGAACTAATTTGAAGCTTGGTATAATAGATTTCTGTATCCAACAATGAAAAAATGCACATTCATGTCAAGATCACATGGAAAATTTATGAACATTGATCATATACTAATTGATAACAATAGTCTCAACGAATTATATAGAATTTGTAATCACAACACATTGTACATATTAAGGAAACAGTTCTAAGTAAATGAATGCATGCAGTCATTTCACTATTATACAAATGAGTTAAGAAAAGTAGAAATAGATGGAAAAAACCCAACTAAAATTATGAACCTTTTATTAATCCAACAAAATTTTATTGAGTAGTCATTTCCTAAGCAGTAGGTTTACATCTCTGGGCAAAATACAATTCCTCTTCTTGAAGAGTTTACATTCTGTCAGGAGTTGGTGGTGGGGGTGGGGGGGGAAGAAGTAAAATAAGCAAGTTAAATATATAGTATGCTAGGGTTTTATCTGAAGGCATAGTGCTTTATTTTGAACTGTGTCAGTAGAATGAATTGTGGAGGCCAGGATGCAAAATCAAACAAGGAGAGTACAATTAAGATCACTCTCCCATGTAAACAAAGCCAAAGATTTTAAAATGATGGAACAAATCTAGCTTTTTATAAAAACAATAATATATAGTAGACATATTGGGTTTCTCCCAGGAATGCAAGTGAAATTAAATATTAATAAAACTATTAATGTAATTCACCAAGAAAGGAAAAACATGATCATTTCAATAGAATTGGAAAAAAGCACACATCTAGACAAGTGTTTTTAGAACACTCTCCATTGAAGAAGATCCTCTTAACCTGATAAAGAACACCTGAAGTTTTCTAGTTTGAACAGTGCATATAATGGGAAATCCATTGAAGTATTCCCTTCAAAATCAGGAATAAGACAAGGATGTCTATTATTTTGTATTTTATTGGAGGATCTAGCCAACTCAATATGATAAGAAAAAGAAATAAACTCTTAAAAATTAGAAAGAAAGAACTGAGCTGCCAATATCTGAAGATAATTTAGCCAGATAATGCAAAAAATTCCACAAATTATTAAATATTAAGGCGAATTCAGTAAAGTGGCTAGATATAGGATAGAAACATGAAAATAATCGTCTTTTATATGCCAAAATTACAAACAGGAAACTTAATTTAAAAATAATTTTCCACAGGGGCGCCTGGGTGGCTCAGTCGTTAAGCATCTGCCTCCGGCTCAGGTCATGATCCCAGGGTCCTGGGATGGAGCCCCGCAT
>NC_138374.1:124854416-124871865 GCF_054177405.1 Leptonychotes weddellii
GGAGCCTGCTTCTCCCTCTCCCACTCCCTCTGCTAGTGTTCCCTCTCTCGCTGTGTCTCTCTCTGTCAAATAAATAAAATGTTTAAAAAAAAAAAAGTTTTCCACAGAAAATATAGTATGTCTTTACAACTTCTGAATACAAGAAGCATAACTATAAAGGAAGAAACTAATAAATGTGGCTACATTATAATTAGAAGCTTCTTCATCAAAAGCTACCATTTAAAAAAAAAAAAAGCTACAGATTAGCAGATTATATTACCAACACAACACATATAACAGACAAAAGGAACTTTTAAAACAGACTAATTGAAAAACAGACCAAGAAAATTGAACCAGGTAATTTGCAGAAGAGGCTAGAAATGACAACTCAAAGGATCAATATACATACATATGAAAACATCTGCAATTTTACTGGTTATCAGTAATCATAACCATGAGATAATATTTTATTTTCATGAGGTTGGTAAAGATTCAAAAAATCTGAAAATTTCAGTTGCTGACAAGGGTGTAGATTACTGACAACTCATCCATACTGATGGAAAGGTGCCACCACTATGGGAAAACAATTCACAAATATTTAAATGGGTACTTATAGCAGTGAGTCTGAATGAATATAGCTATTACATCAACGTGACTAGACTCTCAAACAATTGAATACAAAAAGCTTGTAGAATAAAATATAGAGTAAACCATTATGTAAAATTTAAAACACACAAAACAATACTGTTACTAAGTAATACAAAAATATAAAGTGTAAATATGAAGAAAAGCATGTGAGTGAATATTACTAAGTTCAGGTGTTACTGGTAGAGTGGAACGTATATTGTGGTGTTTTGTTTTTTAAGTCAGGTGGTGAATAAAAGAACACAGTTGTTTGCTTTTTTATTATTTATAAATTTTTCAGTCCTAAATATTTTAATATAATTTTCCTAAAATATTATAATAGGATTTATTAATCTATTAGGAACATATCATCTATGTTAAGTATTCATGCTACTGCTAAAAACAGAGGGGAGGTGACTGCAGCATGGAATGACTGTAACAAAATTCATGATTACTGTGTACCTTTATAGTTCTAATGTGAAGATTGATCATTTGCCAGCTTCATTCAACAAATATTTATGAAATGCTTTCTATGTGTAGAACATTATGCTACGGTAAAGCCATAACATCTTGATTACAGATGCAAGTATTTGAAAATATTGAAGGACTTTCATTTGTGAAAGTCAAAAAAGATTTCCTGGCAGACACTAATTACTATAATGAATGGAGATGACTTTAGTGCTAACAAATTATTCAGACCAACAATTTGTAATTAATAGATAATATAAACATCATTGACATTTTAAATCTTAAAAGAAAAATTTAAATATAGCTATACTAATGAAAGGATTTTTAAAATTTACTAATCTGGTACTCAACCCTAACATTAGATAAAATTTCCAATATAAAATGGTTTCCTATCCACATAGTAACTCAGATGCATTTTTGTGTCTACTCATTAAGTGTAGAGAAACCCTAAAAACTAAAGGACATAATGGTGGGGTGCCTGGGTGGCCCAGGTGGTTAAGCATCCTGACTCTTGGTTTCAGCTCAGGTCATGATCTCCAGGTCATGAGATCAAGCCTGGCGTTGGGCTCGCCCACAGTGAGGAATCTGCTTCAGATTCTTTCTCCCTCTCCTTCCTGTTCTCCCCTTCCCTGCTTACACATGTGCTCTCTTTCTCTCTCTAAAATAAATAAATAAATAAAATCTTTAAGAAGTAATGTATTTTACTTCTTAAAATATGAATCTGTATTTTGAAGAGGTACATGTAAAGAACATTTTAATATGGTGACCCCATTTAATCTTCATTGACTTCCTTTGTAAAATAGTGCAGGTTATCCTATACAAATATGTTCTCTATTCCAGGCCACATTTTCTGGCATATCAGTAAGGGTAAATTATTATGGTTTCCTTTCAATAGAATTGTCTTGGCTTGACCATTATCTACAAACTGGAAGAAACCATAAAGTCCTCCTTCTGGACTTTTGGGAGAAAAGTGTCTCATCTGCTCATATGTGTCTTTTCTATTTAGTGCCATGACAAGTTCCACAATTAAAGAGAAAGAGGCAATAAAGAAGGGCAGGCAGGCCAAGGGAGAAATCAAATACTAAACAATGACCAGTATTCAAAATTAATACGATGGCAGTGCCTGTCATACAAATCTCATTCAACAGCTATACATTGTTAGATTGTCTGCATTCACAGTCAGAAGTTCCCTCCTTACACGTTTATTGACTATCAGTTATATGTATTTTTAAAGATATTATTTATTTTAGAGTGAGAGCAAGAGAGAGAGAGAGAGAGACGGAGCACAAGTGGGGAGAAGAGCAAAGAGGGAGGAAGAGGGAGGACTCTGCACTCAGAATGGAGCCCCATGTGGGGCTTGATCTCACGGCCCTGAGACCATGACCTGAGCTGAAACCAAGAGTCAGATACCTAACCAACTGAGCCACCCAGGCCCCCCCATCAGTTATATTTTTATGCAGACTGTGTGTAGAACTGAAGCAGTTTTCCAAATGATTCTGCTTATTGTCTCTATTTTTTTAAAAATATTTTATTTATTTATTTGAGAGGTGGGTTGGAGACCACAGAGGGAGAGTGACAGGGAAAAGCAGACTCCTTGCAGAGCAGAGAGCCTGACGCGGGACTTGATCCCAGGACCCTGAGATCATGACCTGAGCTGAAGGCAGATGCTTAACCAAATGAGCCACCCAGGCGCCCCCTACAGTCTGTATTTTTACAAATGTTGATTTTGTTTCCCATGTTATTGAAATTTGTTTTATTGGATGATTTTCTAATCCTCCATTGAAATTTGCCTTCAGAGGTACAGACAAGGCATTGCATAAATTAGAAAGTTTCTAAAAGTAGCCAACATGTATTAATGGTTGAATTGTGAGGCTATGTATGTTAAGTGTTCATGATCATTGTATTACCACAAATGTCTGATCAGTCTTGTCCAATAGTATTAGTATTTATTTTATGCTATTAATTTCAGCACCTAGAGAGCAGCTAAGTACATATTTTCTGTGGGCACTTTAATTATATGAGAATTTCTAACCAGGGGAAAGATAATTACTGAGGAAAGAATTGAAGGATAAATACATGAAGATTTCTGTCTTCTCAATGGCAAGGCATGGTAATTGTTTGGGGTTTGCTAACTGAGATTACATAATAATCTATAGGTAAAAATATGCTGGAAAATATTGCATTTATCTTTAAACCTTTAATGTTACTATTCAAATAAATACTAGAAACGTTAAAATACAGTCCTTGAACATGTCATAAATGTAAACAATCTATTAGATCATTCATTCATGCATTCATAAAACATACTGATCACCTATCATGTGCAAAGCACTGAGCCACTTTCTGTCTAGATTCTCTATGCAGTTGGAAGTTTCATCTGTGCTTTCACACACCCCCACCCCCCCAGTCTATCATTGATAAGAAATTCGCAAGTTTGTCTAATCATACCTTTGTGATTGGAGCACTAGAGCTGCACAGGGAAACTTCTATTGGAAAAAGTAGTTATAAGAGTACACTGAAGTTTTTATGTTTATAAAGATGATTTCTCTATCTAGTAGACAAAAGAAATTATCCTGAAACTACATCATTTGAATTACAATTGAACTGTTACATCCAAAGGAAAGAGGAAGCTGTGAATAGAGCCGGAGGACAATTATTATTATTAGAGATTTAGGCTCTTAAAATTTCCAACATACTGATCTGATGAGAAAGGAGTAATTTACAGACTTTCAGAAGATCTCTAATTCATTTACACCATTTGGGAATAGTTGAACAAATTGCCTCTTTTAGCTCAGTAAGTAGTACCATACTGACTTCTAAAAAGTGAGCATTTTATAATTTTTCACTTTGGAACAGATTGCCTTCCTCCCCTTCCCACACAGGCAGGGGCTGCCTACATACCTCTGATTTTTCCAGCTCTGGGGGGTAGCGGGGGAGGGTCTCCAACCTTGGGTTTCCAGGACTCTGTCATTCCAGTTTAGGCTCTGAGCAGAAGGAGGTTATTATGGACAGTTAGCCATAATGGATGCACTCAACACCTCTCTCCCTGGAGAGCATTTTCTATCCCTGGAGCCAGCATAACATGGTGATTAGGAGTGAGAGTTCTAAAGGAGAACAAAGAGGATATTATACATACAAATACACACATACATATATATATATTTATATATATATAATATATATTTTTCATATATATGTAAATTGAGTGCCTACTATGTGTGAGGGCTTCTAGGCACTAGGAATATTTTAATGAATAAAATGCAACAAGCATTGCTATCCTTATAAATTTTTACATTCTATTTTATACTAATTGTCATTCTAGTAGGTGACTTCAGAAAATTGTTGGGTTTTTTTTCCCTATTCCTCAGTTTTCCCATCTGTAAAATGGAGGTAATAACAACTCATACTTCATAGGTTATTGGAGAGATTTAGTCAGCTGGTAAATATGAATAACTTAGGACTGACACCATAACATATTGACTATTCTTATTGCATGAAAAGCATTCCCTAGATAAAGACATTTGTGGGAATTTTACTATTGAGGGTAGAAAAGGAAATAATTTTCTTTCACTTTGGTTTTTTTGCTAGAACCAGGAATGAAGGAAATGAATTCACTAATAGAAATGAGCTCTTGTTGTATCACCCATTCATTGGTTTATTCACTCATTTATACATTCATTTGTTCATTCCCTTACTCAATAAACATGTATTGAGCAATTACAACGTTTCAAGCATTATGCTGTGGTTGATTACATCAATAAAATCTAGTTTCTGATTGAAGAAGCTTAGAGTCAAATAAGGACAACAGATAAGTAAATGGACTATTAAAATAGTCCATGATAATTGCAGTGATTTAAAAAGTATAGACAATATACTATTTTCTCTATAAATGTTTAATAAAATAAGACAGCACCCATAGTTGTCCTTTGTGCCCCTAAAATTTTAGTCTGTATGTTATGTACTAGACTTAAGGAAAAATAAATATTTCATTGTTTACCATTACTGGGGAATTAACTACTTCTTACAGATTTTCCAGATATAACTTTTTATTTTTAATTTAAAAGTTTTTAAAGTTTTTTATTTATTTAAGTAATCTCTACACCTAACGTGAGGGTTGAACTCATAACCTGGAAATCAAGAATTGCATGCTCTTCTGAGTGAGCCAGCCAGGCACCCCTCCAGATGTGATTTTTAAAATGAACATTTAAGAAACCATTCAATACATTATCTGAAATAATTCAAAAGCAGATAGTTCACTTCTCTGTTTTCTTAATCTGTGAATTTTGAAAACAAGCTGTTTTCTTGATGATTCATGGTCATTTTTCTGAACTTGAGTTTTCAAAGGGCATTGAGTCTTTTAAGTATGTTGAGCAGTTCTGTAACTTTCAGGAAGATTCTCCACCCGCCCCCAACCCCTGCACCCCTCCCATCAGCCCTCCCAGGGATTTGATGTATCTTTGGCTAAGAAGACATTTTTTTCTTTCTTCCTTCAAAGATACATAATGGTCATTAAAGACTGTTGGATAAGTGACTGAATAAATATAAAGTTCATATTTTCTCTGTAAATTGAAGGTATTCATAAATAATGGATCAAAAGTAAGAGTGATGGGTGTGAGTTGGTACAAATGCTTTTGGACCTGTGGGTTATTTTTTGAATATTGTCATTGCTAGTGTATAATGGTAACAAAAGAATACTATTCCAGTTTAATGATCCAAAAGACAGAAATACCATTGTGTATTATTACAATATAATGCAATAAAATAGATTTTTATTTGTGTCTTCTAGATTCACTGATTGTTCTATGACTGTCCTACCTGAATATGTCTAAGTGTTTGGCTGCAACTTCATGGGGTTGATTAGTAGCCCTTAAGAAGCTATCAAAATGAAAACAATTAAATGAATCAGTAATAAAGGTCCTCAACTCTGATATACCAATTGTTTAATCTTATAATCTGAGCATCCAGGGACTTATCAGGGGGAATCCAGTTGTTAGAGAAGAAACCATAATTGAAAGTGACAACTGATCAACTGGAGATTGGGAAAACATTAAATAGAAAACCATCTGGTTCAGAAACTGCATAAAATATACACAAATGTTCCTAAGTTTTAAATAAAACTTTAAAAGTCATTGATAGAAAAGATAGAAAAAAATTGGGAGATTTCAAAAATTTACTCATAAGGCTCATCATTTACTCAAACGTTACTCTATTTTGTCATGGTTCTCTGGGTTATCTGGAAGGAATTGTAAAGAGACACAATTATGAAACCAAAAATTTAAGTTTCATGAAATTTTATAATCAAAGAATAGACTACAAAGTGTTGCTTGTCTTTTGTCTGTCTTTGTAAACCACACAAAATGATAGTAACACAGCATCGTCCTTAAGATCAAAGGCTGATGTGTCAGTGTGTCATTTAGTTCTGTATCTTTTAAATCAAATTTTACAACAGAAATTTCAACTGTCATCTCTCAAAATCCTTATTAATCTCATTGTTTGGAAACATTTATATCGATAAAAAATTCATACTGTTTGCTGGTAATTCATAAACTCAGCCTACATTGTACTTGAAAAGATAATCATTTTCTCTGTAGTATCTTGCTGATCTGTGTATAATTTAAAACTGGAACATTTTAATTTTCTTAGCTTTTCTTTGTGAAGTGTTATGTGCAAATTATGTATAATTTTCTTGTAACTATCCATGCATTTGTATTTTATTTGCCCTCCATTTTTTAACGCATTAGTAATAAATGCATCCTGTGGAAAAAATAAACTTATAAAAAGTAAAGTCATCTGTAACTTCACCACCCATAGATAACTTTGGCAAATGCTCTAAGTTTATATCTTTACAGATCTTTTATTATTGTTATTGTAAATCTGTATCATCTGTCTCTATCTTCTTAAAGTTGTAGCCTTTATATCCATATCCACAGATGAATCTACCTCTCTAGAAAATAGGATTATACTTTACATGTTATCTTTAACTTCGTTTTTAAATTCAAACTATATTTTGAATACTTTTCTACATTTATATTTATAATTTGTTTAAGTTTCAGATTTTTATTTATATTAAATACTATATTGTAGAAAACTCCAAGTTTTGGTCTTATGTGGACCAAAAAAAAAAAAAATAATAGACTTTTGCTTATATTTCACACCAATTTGGACAAGGTGATGTCTGTACATTTAACACTATTTTCTCAAAATATTATATGTTATCTAGAGACAAAAACCCTACAAAACCTTAATATATCTTGAGGAGACCTCCAAAGGATATATTTCTATATCTTACCTCCCTCTTGCTATGAATTTCCATGTCTTGTAAGTACTAATGGCAATTCAAAACTTAAAAGTGAAGCACTGTAAAATAATTACTCATTATATTTCTTTGAAGATATATGGCATTTTCAAACCATTCCCTTTGGGGCATTGTATCCTTTTCTTCACAATTTAAAAAAAAATCTTTCTCAAATAGTTTTAGAAATGTACTTTTCTGCATTCCCACTGGAATTATTGCGTTCAGTGGAGTGTCCTGGCAGGTGTGAATAAATTGCTGTCCTCGGACTAGTGTCTGCTCTGGCTTTTTCTACAAACTCTTGCCAACCGAGTACAATAATATATTTTTTAAAAAGTTCAATTTGAGAGTTGTGAATGATAGCTATGCTGTTTTCTTTAAGTAGAGATAAAATGGTACCAATATTTCTGCAGGGTTTTTATTGTCCACAGAAGGTAGGCTAGCCATTTTCAATCACAGCTAGTTGGTAGTACTCAAGGCACTCCATTAGGTCAGTGGCAAATTCCTCTTCAATTTTAAATGTTAAAAAAAGCCAGGATTGTATCTTTGAAGCATTGCTATAGTAATTAGTGTAGTCTAATTTACAAGCCTTTTTGATAATGGCTTTTAGGTTAACAGTAAAGATAAAATCTTAGATTTATTTTTTAGATCACAATAAAAAAACAGAAATGTTGTCTTCATAAAAATATCAAAGGCATGGATTTGCTGGATTTACTCCACTAACTCTTGTAGGCAACATCTCAAACTCAAACAGCCGGCAGTTGCTTTGTAAGACAAACTGCATCTGTAATCAGTATGACAGGACCACAGATTCTATATCATCACTTCCACCACCTTTTATTCAAGAAAGCATAAGTTGACTAATAAAAACACCATCACTGGGTGAACAAATTTGTCAGTACGAAGACTTTCAAATGAAGTAAAAAAAAAATAGGCTTCTGGCATTGTCTTGTAGCAAAATTTTGCATTTGGCCGAAGTTTTGCAATGGAATAGAGTTTTTTTTTTTTTTTAAATTGGAAATGAGATTAATTGCATGGCTAATTGACCTGGGGAAGAGAACTTAATGAGCTCATTTCTCTCCTCCGAAGCCAGGAACTCAGAAAGTGAGTTTTCATTTATTCTTCCATTTATCCAGTTAGAACATATCTCCCCCACAGTTAAGCCCACTAGAAGAAGTGATGGTTATATGCTAATGATATCTGTTGGCTCCTAGGAAGTAAGTATAGATAAGACCTTCTCTGTACTACAGCTACAGATGATAAAATTAAGTAGAAATGAATCTTGGTCATGAATTGCTCATTGTTCCATTCTGTAGGCTACATCCTCTAAATCAGACGATGCACTAGAACATTTATGATCACAGAATCCCCTGTTAAATGTTATAGTTAATATATTGCGCCAGGACAGTCTTATATACTGCTGGTGTCACTCAAACTTCAGATCAACACCAATGTTGGATTTTTACCCCTCTCTTCCTCTTCTTTCCTCCTCCTCCATCTTGTAACTTCCAGATTTTGAATATGTAATATGTGCCAGGCTTTGTGTTGGACATTATTTAAATATTACCACTTATCTTCAGATTATTTTGAGTCAAAAATAATTAAGGTATTGAGTTGAGTTGTCTTCCTTTTAGAGATGAAGAAACTGAGATTCACAGAGGTAAAGTAGATTCAAGGACTGCCTGTCCAATGATATTTTTCATGTTATTTCATCTCTTTAACCCTCAGTTGCCAATCTAATAAAGTAGTAGGCCATGTTGACTGAAAGCTTACTATGTGACAGTCTGCTAAGTGCTTGGTCTTTACAGCAATGCTATGAGGCAGATGTTATTACCGCCATGTTATAAATGAGAAAAATAAGGCTTAAAAAGGTAGAATTAATTATGTGAGAGCACAGGGCTAGCGAATCAACAAACAGAAATCAGATGTGAGATATTTATGTGACCCAGAGCCTAAAGGAGTCAACGAAATAACCCACGTTAAATGCTTCATAGAGGGCACAGCACAGAGAATCTGCATTTCATGTTACCTTTTATAGTTAGTTAGTGGCAGCACCAGTAATTGAATTAAAATGTCTGACTTCAAGTTAATACCTAATATCGAACATTGGATTCTATATAATTTGATTGGCAATTGGTTGTTACTGGTGAAAGAAAACTTGAAGAGGTCAATTCCTCCACTTTTAATTTTTTGGGGGGCAAAGAGCCATAACTGACAGTATTCTGATTCTGACTGCTACCTATCTTTCTTTTACAAAATGACTTTTCTATTTGTAAGTTGATTATTGCAAATCACCTAATAACCATCAATTCTGAAGTCTTTACATAACCTTACCCTATTTATTAATTGTTCCCATTGTTCCCCTCTCTACATTTTCTTAAGAATGACTACTTTGGATATTAATGTTATTGTCACATGTGGATTTTCAGTTAACAGCTTAGCAATTGTCTATTAAGCTTCTGTGTAGATGACACAGGGAGTACAAAAGTCAATAGCTTTCAATTACTGGAAGATACATGTAAGTAAACCAATAATTTTGGTTCAAAGCGATAGGAGCATGGTCAAGGTATTGAGTGCTATGGGAAAAGAGAAAAGGTGCAGCTATCCAAGCCCAAAGGGTGAGAAATGGTTTTGGGGAGAAAGAATCTTCATCACTCCAAAAAGAATATGATACCAGTTTTTAAAAATTGACCAAAATGGAAGAGTGCACTTGTTGCCAATTATTGGAATGCAGCACTACATGATGGGAAAATTGTGATATTTCCATTCTAATTTCCCTCTCTTTGTCTTTTGTTTTCCTTTTCCTCAGCTAAGTAGAAAAACTGTGTGCTTTCCTGCTAAAAATTTCAGAATACCATAAAATCGTGACACATTGGACAATTAAATTCTTAAATATTTTTTTCTTTCTAACTTTAAAAATATTAAAGGAAAAATTGTTCAACTATGAACTGGTAGAGGAAAATAATTGGCAAAAATGCTTTTGACTGCAGTTTGTCCCAATAATGATTATGAAATGTGTCAAACTGTTCTGAAATATTAAGCATTTATTGTAGAAAATAGTAAAAGGAAATAAGCTTTGTTGTCCAAAATATCAAAATAGTTTTTAACAGTCTTAAAACAAATTGCCTGGGATCATTATTATGAATAGATAGGGAGACTTTTTGAGATGTTACATGGTTTGACTCTCCTAATTCATAATTTAAATATATAGCTCAAAAAATTGGACACTTTTAGAATTCATTAAGTATTTTACAAAAAAAAATGGAAGGGCAAGAAAAATAATTCAGAAATTCTGTTATGTATGTAATATATTATTTTTTAAGGATTTTATTTATTTTAGAGACAGAGAGTGTGAGTGGTAGAAGGGGCAGAAGGAGGAGAGAATCTCAAGCAGACTACACTGAGCATGGAGCCACGATGCAGGGCTCGATCTCACAACCCTGAAATCATGACCTGAGCCAAAATCAAGTGTTGAATGTTTAACTGACTAAGCCACCAGGTGCCCCTATTATTTTAAATCTTATCTTGAATCAGTCATACTTTATATGCAATATAACTTGACAAACTATAGTAGGTTTTAGGGTGTGTACAAAATAAGAATTTTCTTTCTGATTATTCAGATATTAAAATTAACTTGATAAGTTGAAGTACATACTGATTCTCCATTAAAATGTTACCATTAATAATGTTGAGTTTATTCTAAGCATGCAAGCATAGATTCTAATTAACTTACTAACCTATATAACAATTTATAAATTCGGTAGGTTAAATATTTAAATCAGGACCTTTAATAAAATGGACAATATATTATTTTTTTTATATAAAAGCATCTTGTTATTTTGGAATAGATAATTCTTCTTTTAAATGATAATTTACCTGAGATAGTCAACATCATTAGACAGGTTGTAACTTTAAAAACATATCCATTAAATTCAGAAATAATACAAATATGTACCATCATGACTATGTGATATATGTTACCTGTTTTGCTGAAAATTTTGGCCAACAAAGTAGAAGTGAAGTAGAAGAAAAAAGTAAAATATAAGTATATATTGAAAATTATGAACTAAATCCTCACTATTTGACTGGCAAAAGAAAAATGTACTTAATATATAATAATATAGTTAAAATCAATAAGAAAAATATGCAAAATACAAATGAAGTTTCCTCAAAAAAGATTATATTTGACCAAGAACCAGTTGAAAAACATTTAGCTTTACTAGTAACCAAAGACTTACACTAAAACAGGGATTAATATTTTTCTTAAAATCACGAAGAGATTAAGTTTTAAGTTGAACAGAACATAAAATGGACATTCTCAGATATTTCTGGTGGTAGGACTATGAATTTAATTTTTTTTAGAAGGAATTTGGCCATATTTAATAAAATCTTTAAAAATACTCTTTGTGCAATTCTAATTTACATGAATTTCAGTTACCATAGTTAGATAATACCAATCCTCCAACAACATGGTTCAAATATTAGTTATTATGATATATTAACTGTGAGTAATTGCATAAAGTACAAATTTAGTTGCTGGCTCTTCAATCTACAAATTACTGTGAAACAATGCATATCATGATCAGTGACCATTCGTGACTCTTCTTTCAAAGTCTGTTGGGGATTAGTCAGTGCACATCCATTCAAAGAAGCCTGTAGTTGTGCTTCTTCCTAGTCTGTCAGTAATAAGCCCATGTGACATTTCAGAAACACAAATTCAAAAAAGGGGAATTGAGCATTCCTTTTTTCACAGAAGAAATAGCTGACCAGCCCTGCCATTTGAAAGACTTTATATATGCAGCTAGAGCAATTCAACAAAGGCTAACTTAAAAATGAGGACAGTGGTTACGAGGAATAGGGTGAAGATGACATTGAAAGCACAAAGATTGAAATGATGGAAACCCATCCATACTTACAAAGCAATATGACCATTCGCCAAGGCATAGACAGGATGCTTGCTCAGAATGGAAGTCATAGAATAAGAAAGCAAGCATGATTCAAGCTACTCAACTTTTCACAAAGAAATAAAACAATTTAATTCTCAAAGTTTCAAATGTTAACTTACAGCCTACTAAATGTTAGTCTATTATAATTTTTATTTCCTTTCATATTTATAACTGACAGAACATTTTTAAAGTTTTACCTTCACTTATTCCTTCTTTGATGTTCTTCATTTCTTTACGTTGATCCAAGTTTCTGACCTATAGTATTTTCCTTCTCTCTAGAGAACTTTTAACATTTCTTGCAAGGCAGTTCTACTGGCAACAAATTTCAATTTTTGTTTGAGAAGGTATTTAGTTCTCCTTCACTTTTGAAGGAAAATTTTGCAGTGTACAGAATTCTAGGTTGGTGGCTTTTTTTCTCTCAACACTTAAGTATTTCACTCTGCTCTCCTCGTAATTGCATGGTTTCTGAGGAGAAGTTAGATATAATTCTTACCATTGTTCTTCCACAGGTTCGGTGTTTTTAAAACTCTGGCTTCTTTAAGGATTTTTCCTTCATCTTTGATTTTCTGTAGTTTGAAAATTATGGGCCCAGGTGTGTGTGTGTATATGTATATATTTAGTATTTATCCTGCTTGGTGTTCTCTAAGCTTCCTGGATCTGAGATTTGGTGTTTGACATTAAATTGGAAAAATTCTCAGTCATTATTGTTTCAAATATTTATTCTATTCCTTTTTGTCTTCTCCTTCTGGTATTCCCATTATGTGTATGTTATAACATTTCTAGTTGTCCCAGTGTCCTGTATTGTCTGTTTTGTTTTTTCAGTTTTTGTTCTCTTTGCTTTTCAGTTTTTGAGGATTCTATTGCTGTATCATGTACCTCAGAAATTCTTTCCTCAGCTGAGTCCAATCTATTAATAGGTTCATCAAAGGCATTCTTCATTTCTGTGTAATCTCTCTCTAGCATTTCTTTCTTTCTTTTTTTTTTTGGATTTCCATCTCTCTGCTTACATTGCCCAACCATTGTTCCTGCATGCTGTCTACTTTATCCATTAGAGACCTTGGCATTTTAATCATAGATGTTTTAAATTCCTAGTCTGATAATTCCAACATTCCTAACACATCTGATTCTGATGTTTGCTCTTTCTTTTCAAATTGTGCAGTGGTTTTTTGTTTTCCTTTTGTTTTGTTTTGCCTTTAGTGTTCCTTGTAATATTTTCTTCATAGACAGATGTTGTGCTTGGTAAAAGGAACTGCTGTATACAAGCCTTTAGCAATGTGGTGAAGTGTGGGGTAAGCACTCTATAGTCCTATGATTAGATCTCAGTCTTTTAGTGAGCTTGTGCTTTTGGACTGTGAACTTTGCAGTTGCTTCTCTGTCTCTCCCACCCATAGGTGGGACAGGATGACTGGAGTGGGCTGGAGTTGGGTATTTCCCTTCCCTAAGTCAGGCTCTGATAATATCCCAGCAGGTTAGGTTCTGGTTCACTAATTTCTCCTGAAGGCAGATATTGTTAAGAAGTGCAGTGAGCACTGATTTATTTCAAAATGGTTCCCTTTTCCTCTTTCTGCCAGAAGTATGAGGAAATATTCCCCTAAGATTTACTGTGAGAACCTGGTAAAACTCCTGGAAGTAAATCTCACAAAATATTTGGGAGCCCCCATTATAACTAGGTCCCCTTGGAGTCTTCAATTCTCGACTTGTTCCTACTGAACTTCCAGCAATTTGTTAAGTACAGTGAGATTTTTCCCCCCTCCTTTGGAAATGGTTCCCAAGGAAGCTTCTGCTAGTGAGTCTCTGCTTTTGTCACTGAGACTCCGTGTTATCTGTCAGTCTGTCCTTCCAGTCTTGGGGACAGTTTGTCCTGTTTTTTCCCCTTAGCGATCAAGAAGAGTTGTTGATTTTTCTTTATATTTGTTAGGATAGAGTGGTGACTCCAATCTCTTTACTTGTGGAACCCCGAACTAGAAGCTACGTTTTAATGTTTTGACAAAAAAATTGAAGATTATTGAACAATAATAACTTTCCTCATTGGTTATTAAGATTGTTTTGCATAGTTTCAGCTTGTATGGACACTTACCATTTCACACTACCATGCCTATAATATGCTAATTTCTGATTTATAAAACATTTTTTCAAAAACATTATTGCTGGCTTTTAACTCTTTGATATTAGTTTTGCATCTAATGCAAGTGTCTGTTACATAAAAAATGCTTTATATTTCTTTATTTTTCTGTTACTTTATTGTTTCAGTGTGATCACTGCTTGCCTCTTTATAATGATAAGCCTTTCCACCAAGGTGATCAAGTACATGCTTTCAATTGTAAACCTTGTCAATGCAACAACCATTCCAGAAGCTGCCACTACAACATCTCAGTGGACCCATTTCCATTTGAGCACCACAAAGGAGGTGGAGGGGTCTGTGATGATTGTGAGCATAACACGACAGGTAACTAGTAAATCATAGATAACAAATAACAAAGTCTGATTTGGCCTTTGAGGCCCATGTGCCTTATACAATGCATGTCATTTTAAACTATGTTATTGCTATCTCACTTAAGAAAGTGTTTTGAGGGCGCCTGGGTGGCTCAGTCGTTAAGCGTCTGCCTTTGGCTCAGGTCATGATCCCAGGGTCCTGGGATCGAGTCCCACATTGGGCTCCCTGCTCGGCAGGAAGCCTGCTTCTCCCTCTCCCGCTCCCCCTGCTTGTGTTCCTGCTCTCGCTATGTCTCTCTCTGTCAAATAAATAAATAAATAAAATCTTTAAAAAAAAAAAAAAGAAAGTTTTGATACTGTACCATATGATTTCATTCATGTGGAATTTAAGAAACAAAACAAACAAGCAAAGGGAAAAAGAGAGAGAGAAACCAGGAAGCAGACTCTTAACTATAGAAAACAACCTGATGGTTACCAGAGGGGAAGTTGGTGGGGGATGGGTTAAATAGGTGATGGGGATTAAAAAGCGCATTTGTGATGAGCACCCAGTTTTGTATGGAAGTGTTGAATCACTGTACTGTACACTTGAAAAACTAATATTACACTGCATGTTAACTAACTGGAATTTAAATAAGAACTTAAAAAATGATACTGTTAGGTTAGAAAAGTAAAGCTTGTTCATTAAATCTTCATGAATCCAAATAATTCGGTAGTTTTCAGAAATAGCACTCTAATCTTCGACTATATCTTTTCAGGAAAGTTCTATTTTTTTTAAGTACAGGCCATTTGATTAAACCATGAGTATATTTTGGAAAACTCAGGAATTGTTAGTTTGAGTATGTATACCCTTAAGTTTCTTTGTGTGACCTTGATCTTCCATTATGTTTGGATTTTCATGTAGTGATGTTTATGTTCGTTCAGATTTGGCAAGGATCCTGGTAATCTGGGAACACTTTTTAAAAATGCTAATTAAATGCACAAGATGATTATCAAAGTCTTGTTCTAAAAGCATACAGCATTTTGACTCATCGTTGAAAATTATTATTCTCTGAAGGGCTGGTATATTAAAAGCAGAAAGAGGCAATATCTCAATTTGTAAAATATAATGGCCCAAATCTGATGGATTTGAAAGTGTACCACTCTGAAGCATGAATGGATTCATTACATAATTATTGATGACCTAAAATGTCACCAGAACTTGGCTAGGTGCTGGGAATATAAAGACGAACAAGATAATGAATTTTCCTGTCTTTGTGTAGATTATTACATAGTAGGAAAGGCACACTATTAAAGGAACAATTACAAAGTTGTCTGATGAGTGCTAAGATAGGGCAAGTGCAGTAGGAGTTAATCAGGTGAAAGAGCGAGAGGGAAGGGAATTAGGGGGGTGGTGACAAAGATCTATAGTAAGAGTAACAGATGTACAATGGCCCAGAGGAGAGAGGAACATGGCACCCTGAAAGAACTGATGGAAGGACAAATGGAAGATTGTAAGAGAAGGTGCTAAGAAGGAAGGCAGGGGCCAGATCTGGAAGGCTCTATGAACCATGATGAAGAGTTTGGTTTCTATCCTCAGGTGAATAGGTGCCACTTGGGGGTATTTTACAAGAAAGAGACATAACAAGTTTTGTGTTTTAGAAAGACACAGCTGTTATAAAGTGGAGAATGGATTGGAGAGGGCCAAAAGTGGTTTGGAATACTGTGGTAGTCCAGGTAAGAAATAATGCTCGAGTACATTTAAGGTGGTATGGATAGAGAGAAGTGGATCCAAGAGATACGTGGAATGGAAAGTGACAGCATTTTCTGAGCAAAGTGTAGGGTGTAGGAAAGGGAAAGAAAGAGTCAAGACTCAATCCTAACATTCCAGTTTGAACAACAGGGTCAATGTTGGTGCCAGCCATTGAGATAGGAAACACAAAATGATCAAAGCTTAGGGAGAAAATGGAAAATTCTGTTTTGGAAATGTTCACAGTATTTCCAGGAGACATAGGAGAAACTTTTGTGGACAAATAGAAACTCCCAAAACTCTTCTCTTAAGATAAACCTTATTGTGATGCCTCAGAATAGATCAGTATCATCTATATACTTTAGTGGCATCATCTTACGTATTAGATTGTAAGAAAGCTCTGTGAAAGGGGTATAATATGTATTTTGCTTGCTACTGTATTTCTCAGCACTTAGCACAGTGTTTGAAACATGGTAATCACTCAATAAATATTCATTGAATGATAAATAAGGAATTTCTGATTGGAGATAGAAATTCAGGAGTCATCAGCATATGCAAATAGAAATATTCTAGAAATATTATAAATTCATTTAATTTTTAATTAGTCCATGGCCAATAGCCATCAGAATGTGTTTTTCACTTGATTAAGTTATTTCTATAGTCTTCTGATAGCCAATTTTAATATTTGAAGAGAGTAGAGTACATAATGTTTAAAGGGGAATTGATAGTCTTGAGTTTTATCTCAGCTTCTTTCAGTGGTCTTATATGCTACTCACATTTACTTTAGAAGCCCCCCCAGTATAGATTTTTTTTAATATATAAAATCGCAAGAGAAAATTTCTAAATAATAAATTGTAAACTACAGGGATTTCCTCATATTTCTAATATATCTAAACATAATCAATTTCTACTTTGCTATTTGAAATAAAAAATAATGGCCATAAGCAGAGAAACATTTGCTTTTAATAATTTTTTTTTTTT
>NC_138374.1:124872365-124904127 GCF_054177405.1 Leptonychotes weddellii
GAAACAAACCATGAGAGACTATGGACTCTGAGAAACAAACTGAGGGTTCTTGAGGGGAGGGGGGTGGGGGGAGGGGTTAGCCTGGTGATGGGTATTAAAGAGGGCATGTACTGAATGGAGCACTGGGTGTTATACGCAAACAATGAATCATGGAACACTACATCAAAAACTAATGATGTAATGTATGGTGATTAACATAACATAATAAAATAATATTTAAAAAAAAAGAAGTAAAAGTTTAATCAACAATGTCAAATATGGGGCAATGCCAATAGAGAAAAGGATTTGGCAAAAATTAAACCCCTAGTCTAATATTTCCTGAGAAAAATTTCAGTAAATCAGTGAAGTAGAAATTAAATTGTAGGATAAAAAGAAATACAGTTAAACAAGACATCCATCAACAACAGGAAGGAAGGAAGGAATGAAGGAAGGTAGGAAGGAAAAAAAAAAAAGATGCTAGAATTCTCACATCACGTGGGAATTTTCTGGCTATCATGTTACAATTGTTCATCAAGGAGGCCCTTTGCAATTTATCATTACTCATCTGATTTAATGAAATTAAAACTGGATGAGTGTAGGTTATTTTTATTAAAATAATGAAATGGAATCATTACAGCATTCTGTCCAGAGATAACAAGTGGATGGACGAGAACATCAGCTGTGAATATATTTAAATATAGATTTACACATGCAGTATTAAGGAAGGTAAAAACAGGATATGAAATAAACATTAGGCATCAACTCTAAGCTCACTGTCAAGAGTACGCCCAGGCTTCTAACCACAGAGTTCAGCTGAAGGTAACTATCTGTCAAATGTAATCTGTGCAAGTGAATATGCTTAAGCTGGTGCTATGAATCAACCAAAATTGCTTTGGTCTTATTGACATTCAATTGCAAGAAGTTGCAGCTCATCCAGTCCAATAGACAGTCTGACAACACCAAGAGTGCTTCCAGTGACAGAAAGCTTTAAATATAGATGCAACTATCATCAAAATACACATGGAACTAAACTTTATGATCCTTCATAGCATCTTTTGAAATTAGTCAGTCAGTCATCAATGGTCATAGATGCCCCCAAGATCTCATCTCATTGCTCTAACAGCTGCCAGTTTGCTCAGTTAACAAACCATTATTAATCTTTTAAAAAAATAATGAATATAGATTTGATTGACAGGTGAAGTCCTCCTGGATTAGTATAAGAGTTTCTGTTGCATTGTGCTTAACCCCACCTCTTCACTTTGCAGATCTGCCTTTTATCTTTTCTACCATTTGAGACTTGCCCCCAATACATCTTAATAAATAATAACCAGGCATGCATGAAGAAATCCAGAGGGTCAATTTTTAGACAATAGTTTGCAGATCTTTTTTGACATGTATTGAGTTTGCATAAGCACTGCATTATACCAACAAGAGAACTAAGGTGAGGGAGGTTAACTGTCTTGCTTAGAGTTGTTTCCCCCTGGGCACTGTGACCTCTCAAGCAGATTCTGCGGTGCCCATCTGCTTTTGTTCCAGGTCTTCATCCTATATTGAACAAACTTTCTATCTATTCTTTTTCTGTCTGTGCTTATTGCCAACCAAGAAAAACATGCTGAGCTTCAAACTGCTTGTGACACTCTAACTCCCTCTGTTAAATATCCTCAATCACTCCATGCCTCAGTTACCTTATCTGTATCTTCTTCATTGGGTAGTTCATAAAATGATACATTTAATACCTTTGACTCAGCAAGAACCAATGGACATAGATGGGTGGATTGGTAGATTTTAAGTTTTTAAATGCTATATAATTACTGTTCTGTCCCTCAAAGAGCTTATAGTCTAAGAGAAATTGCACTGTTAAGGACAAGCCTTTATAGGATATAAGGACAAGTGTATAACTTTCTACATTTTATATATATATATATATATTTGGAATTTATATATATATATATATATATATATACACACACACACACACATATTTGGAATATTTGGAGGTTGCAGAACTCTGTTATCCATGGACTACATGTATCTAGTATGTAGATGCCAGGGATGTTGCTAAACATCCTGCAGTGCACAGAACAACCCCTACAAAGATAGATATATCTATATCTATATATCTATATCCAGAATGTAGCAGCTTCCTGAACTCTCATGCTAGCTCTTTTCTTTAGCAACCTGCTTCTTCTCTTGGGGAATCTCTATTACTTCCTTCAAGGCCTGCCTTGAACTATGAAGCTACATGAAAATAAATTGTGATACAATGTTCACTTAAAAAAAAGGAAAGGATAGAAAAGAAGGATAGAAAAAATTAGTATTATAGCAAAATTATTGGAGGGCATTGGTTGGATTTATCTTTTTTCTTATTTATTTTCTGAGTATTCTAAAAATGTGAGTTCTATAACTTTTATGATTTTTCAAATCTCATTTTATTCAAAAATGATCTTCCAAAAATGTCAACCCCACCTCACAATGATTTGTTTCTATTCCCCTTCTTGAGGATAGAGGGCATGGATGCACTGTCTTCAGTAACCTCAAGACTTCTTAAAAAGTATTGTGTGCAATAGTAGACATTTAGGTTCTTTTATACTCATGAAGGTAAAATGCTTTAAGCAAGAGGATTTGACTGTTTACCAGGCAGATGGCCACAGAGGTTCTTTGCAACCTATTACATACAGTGGCAGAAGACATCTTTGCCAATCCTGACTTCAACACATGATCTTCCATAAAACATCCTGTGGACTTGCTCTAAGTAACTTAGTATTGTGTCACCAAAGAATACTGTACCACAAAAGACTTTCCCGCAGACGGTAAAAAAAGAAAAGCTTCCTTGACAACCTTATTTTCATAATTTTAAAAAATTATCTTCCAGCAAATATTTACATTATTTGAAAATTTAATCAATATATAAAAATACTAAAATGAATATATAGAACAAAGGTAAGAATTTAACAAGAATTCAATAAGGTTCATAAGCCAAGTAACTTGCATTCTAGGGGCTGACAGAACACACTAAATGAGATTTAACTTCTAAAGGTTTATTTTGTCTAGGGGTTTTAAAACACTGGTTATTTCCCACATGGCTTTTTATTTATTTTTGGTCAAAAAACTTATCAATTTTGATGCTTTTGTTTTCTTACATAGAAAATGGTAGTCAGAAATATGGATTAATGTTTCTAAAACACTGAAAACTAAAAAGGCATAATATAGGTCTTCTGATTCTGACCAAGATGAAGTAACCAACTTCAGCCTATCTCTCCCTGCCAATGACAACTAAAAACTCTGAATGAAATACAAAAAGCAACCACCTGAGTGTTCTGAAAAATGAACCAAAGCAAACAGATTGTTCAAGGAAGTCAAAACCTGGATAATTAAAAATTTCTGATCTGTAAAAGATACTGTTGAAAGAATGAGAAGACAAGCTACAGACTGGAGGAATATTTGCAAAACAAATAACTAACAAAGGGTTTGTATGCAGAATACATAAAAGGCCACTGAAGCTCCATAATAAGAAAACAAAGAACAAAATATTTTTAAATGAGAAGATTTGAACAAATACTTCGCCATAAAGATGCATGGAGGACAAATAAATGCAGGAGAACTTCAATGTTATCAATAATCAGGAAAATACAAAACCAAACAACAGTAAGATAAATATCTATCAGAAAAATGGCTAAGATAAATGGATGAATGGATAAGAGATAAAGAAAGGAAAGGAAAAGAAAGATCTCTTGCAGATCATGAATGAAAACCTGAAATAAACTTCAATTCTTACTAATTTTTTTTTCTTTCTTTCTCATATCAAGCAAGTGCTGGTGAGGCTGCAAAGC
Organism: Leptonychotes weddellii; assembly: GCF_054177405.1. Classification (NCBI taxonomy): domain Eukaryota; kingdom Metazoa; phylum Chordata; class Mammalia; order Carnivora; family Phocidae; genus Leptonychotes; species Leptonychotes weddellii. Next base: position 124,876,175 of record NC_138374.1, read on the forward strand.
AACTGTAATCTTACATTTTGCCGCTGGGAAAGCAAAATGATACAAAAACTTTGGAAAAAATTTGGCAATTTCTGATAAATCTAAACATACACATACCATACAAGCCAGTGATTCTGCTCCTAGATATTTATTCAGAAAACAAATCAGAGGTTGACAGTGTGGGAGGGTGGGGAAAGGGCAGTGATTATAAAAGAGTAACACAAAGGAATATTTGGAGGTTGCAGAACTCTGTTAATCACGGACTACATGTATCTAGTATGTAGATGCCAGGGATGTTGCTAAACATCCTGCAATGCACAGAACAACCCCCACAAAGAGAACTGTCCAAAATGTCAGTAGTGCTGATTGAGAAATCCTTCCCCAAAGCAATTAACCTCTTCAACAATGTGACATATCAGGGTGCCTGGGTGGCTCAGTCCGTTAAGCGTCTGCCCTCGGCTCAGGTCATGATCCCAGGACTGAGACCCGAATTGGGCTCCCTGCTTAGCAAGGGAGCCTGCTTCTCCCTCTCCCTCTGCTTGCTGCTCCTCCTGCTTATGCATGCTCTCTCTCTCTTTCTCTAATAAATAAATTATAAAAAAAAGAATGTGACATATGCTAATAAAAATGTGAATACAAACAAAATCTAAACTTGGGGTAATTTCTATGCATTCCACTTATTCTGTTTCCAACCGCTTCACATCTATATACATATACACTAGTGGGTATTTCAATATCAAGAAGCAATAACTTTACTTTCACTGGCACTTGTTATACAAACACATAAGATTGAATCAGTTTAAGAATTATATCAAAAATGTGTAATAGAAAGACACGCGACGTGACTCAGGGAAACAGAAAGCCATACAGAAATGAGTCCGAGTGCAAGCAATGTTGAATCAAAACCTTCCTGCTTGGGGACACAGTTCTGGTTTCTAGTATTAGGCTCAACAAGCAAACCTAATCTTTTTGTTTATGCTAAATCCAAAATTCCACATGAGTTTTCTATGATTCTATTTGAAATATTACCTAAAATGTGTTTTCATTGTATACATTTTCCATGGAAGCATCCACTGTACATTCATAAAATAAGTCACCTATCATTAATGCTCATTTACACAAGTGTCAGTGATTTAGGACAGTATATCTAATAGGTTGCAACAAAAATTAACAACAGCTCATAATTATAGATGCTAATTTGGATAAGCTCTCACTAATTAATAGAAGAGTTTATCCTTGGTATTTATTTTAACCATGATCAAGCATTGCTTATTATTTTAATCAGTACATGAACCAGTTACACATGTTACAAATGAACATCAAACTATTTATATTAACACAAGAAACTCCTGGTCATGAGATCTGCAAATAATGATAATCATTTTGCATCCTAATGACTATTTTCCCCCATTCACACATCAAATATGCACCGAGGTGATGGCAATTGTAACACAGAAAGAGACAAGTCTTGAGGGTTTGTAAGTAGTTTTTCCACATCTAAAGTTCCTTCAAAAAGACATACCTGCCAAAATTAATGAAAATAAAGTAGAAAAACAAGTACAAATTGCATTACTCCCCCCCGAGCTCCATCTCCTGTTTCATATGAAACATTAGCAATTTTTCTTTCCCCTGAAGTGTTCACGGTCAGGTAAATTAGCTGAAATGTTGATGCGTTGATGCCAAGTTAAACGTTGCCCTTGCATCAAGCCTATATTTCTAATTGAGAATTAATCTTCTACTTGCCCACATGAAAGGAATGGCTCTCTGCCAGGAGCTAGAGTTGCAGTAATCACAGGCAATAAAGGACACACCTCGTTGGCCTAAGTGGTTATTTTACATATAACCAGTCTGATATTGGGTACAGAAACAATTTCAACCTTATCTTTTAACTGCAATTTTGACCAAATAGTTGCTAAAAAGTTTTGCAAGAATCTGCAATGTTCATGCACAGGTTTCTCATCGGCACTTAACAATTAGCTAGCACATCTGAACACTGCTGTAATTTTATGCCAGATTTTTGCTTGTAAACAAGACCATGTCTAGCTTTGTTAGAATTGACTGCAATATCTGACCAGCATATTAGACAATATGATGGTCAGATGCTTTTTCGTTCCTATATCCAATTCATTTTACAAAAGATTCTTCCTTACTTCTCATCATTTTAGCCAATGTGTTTTAAATATAATGAAGTTTATAGCCACAGGCATTAAAAAATTGTGGGCAAGGTCCTACTGAAAACACTGTGACTTCTGGTTCTGACAGAGATGGAGTTGCCCTAGTCCTCCCAGATGCTCTCTCTATAATTAAAAAAAACTGTGGGCATAACACAAGAAACAAGTATAGAACAACTCTTCAAGGCGGGAAGAAGGTGGCAAGAAACTTAGGGACCTCTGGATTGGAGGAACATGACAAGTCAGCACTGCATTTCCTCCCACCCTTGTCAGGGCCCATCAGGAGCTGGACATTTATGCTTGACTAGCATCAGTTAGACTGAACAAGGAAGTATGCGTCAGGGCTGTTTGGTACTTTATTTTTCCCAATCATTGGTGTCGGGGGAGACTGGCTGAGAGCTGAGCCTCCAGCCTACTTCACAGCAAAGAGAATGAACGCAGGGTTATGTATCAGGGCTGGTCTATACTCCAGTTCCCACCCCACCTCCATCAAGGAAGCAGGGATTGGTGGGGAGCTGAGCCTCTATCCCTATTAGTACTAGTGAGATTGAAGTATGTTGTATGAGTTAGGGTCAGGCAATATTCCACTGCCCTCTTCACTTCCTTGTGAATTGGTCCTTGTGGGAAGCTGAGCCTCCATTTACAGCTGGCATCAATGAGGTGCTAGGAGAGGGCATTGCTGAACATCCACTCCTCCTTCCCTTGGTGTCAACAGGGACCAGCTGGAAGCTCGGTGTCCACTCCCACCCCACAGCCACAAAGTGGTGTGACTCAGGAATGTGCCTTCTCCTCCCTGGGGGCAGTGGGGCTCAGTGAGCATTTCAGAATACATCACCACGCAGAAGCAACAGTGTGGTGCCAGCAGGTGGCTCACATTCCCTGGGAAGGTATTGAAGGGAGAGCTAAACTTCGACCCCACCCATCAGCAACCAGGCAATGAGAGACAATGCTCCATGTGTTTAGAGTGGTGGTGACAGGGACAAATGGAAAGCATATATATCCACCTGGCCATTAAAAAGGAAGCCAACTCCTTTCTATAAATTCCTTAGTGCCAACACCCCCAAAATGGCTACAGGTGATAGATTTGATCCAATTAGGATGATACAAGGGATTTGCATCCCAGAAAACAAACAACTTAAAGTTACATAATGTATGTCCATAATCTAAACTTTCTTGGTCAACCTCTGCCACAGTGAAATTGACATAGACTGAGTCTCCTCCCCAGGCTCCTGGACTCTTCTCTATCCCCATCCTTCCCACCGCAACACAAATGCCTTCTGTCACTTCTCCCCATTTTTTTCCATTCTTTTCGCCCTCCCCAGATTGAGAAGCATGAACGCTAAGCATAAACAAAATTGATCCAGTTACTTTTCTACCTCTAGAATATGCAACTCAATTTTTTTAAGGATTATTTCATGCAATCTTTGGAGAAGAGAATGAGATCGCTTTTTCTGACACTAGCACTTATAATATACAATTATATAATATAATATATACAATTATATAAATAATCTATAAATATCAGTATTTTTTCACTGCTGTGGTTAATTCGAAGATTAAAAAACCTATTAAAGCCTTTCCATTCTTGGAAACGTTCTTTTAATTTGTTTTAATTTTAACTATTCTTTTTTTGGCTTATAGATATCTAAACTGGTATCTTGAACATATGCTTTTATTATGTATCCAGAGCAATGCAGCTGCTTGAAACACTTGAATGTTATATTTGAGAGAGAGAAATACCAAGGGAAACAGTATGGGAAAATAAAACTATTAAAGTCTATGTTTAAATAAAGTCATATTCTCCATTCCATTACCAAGTGATACATACCATAGGCCCAATTCTGCCCTAGGTTATATGCACACTGTTCTTTCTCTCTTTAGTGGTAATTGTTCATGTATAACTGAAGCCATCAGTTAGCCCTGTGGGCACAAGAATGCCTATCCTCAAAAAAAAAAATCACAAATTATCCGTCTTATTATATTTGGCTTTTAGATGAAAGTGACATAATATAAATGACAATTCCATTAAATAATATAGGTTTTAAAAAGCATTACCATCAAATTTTGACCATTACAAATTTTACAGGATTACCACAGTGGCATTTTCAAGACTAGAGATTGTTGAAAACAAATACGTAGACACTGGAAAATACTCTTTTGATAGCACTTTTCAATTTTACTAGTGTATGTAATAAATGTGTACGATAATACTCATATGTATTTTCCTTTTGTATTTTATAGCTGGAGGCTATATAATGTGATGTGTGATGATTTTCTGTTCATATTAGCTAACCTGTGTGTGTGTGTGCGTGTGTGTGTCTATGCATTGTTTATATACCAATGGCATACTAATGGCCAGTACCAAATAGATTGGATTAGGAACAGGTGGAAAAAAAAAAAATGGGTTGCTTGTCAGGAGGAAAAAACCAAACTCCAAGCTCTATGTAAACCTCTAACCTATTGTTTTTTTCAGCCTTTTTCATTTAAGACACGATGTATTTCTTTCGAAGAAACTCAGACCCCCACTCTTACTGAAACCTTTTGCTATTTTCACCTCCCAGGCATTTTTCCCCTGTTTTTGATCTACTGAACTTTTCCTTCCTCTTCTTCTCCACCTACTTAAATCCTATCTAGCTTCAAGAGTTAACTCACACCCTAACTTTTTTTTTTTTTTAAGATTTTATTTATTTGACAGAGACAGCGAGAGAGAGAACGCAAGCAGGGGGAGTGGGAGAGGGAGAAGCAGGCTTCCCGCTGAGCAGGGAGCCCGATGCCGGGCTCGATCCCACTGAAAACATTTTAACATGGTCAACGATGTTCTGTAAATATAGCTTCTTCCAACGGTTCTGGCTTATTGTACATGCTGTTCTAGTTTGCTGCCTTCTACCCACACTGGCCTTTTTGTTCCCCGCATGCAACATACTCTCTTTTATAAAAGGGTGTTTGCACTATTTGCTATGCATGTATAGAATGTCCTTCTCCCCTCTCTTTGCCTAGTTGGATCCTATGCATTTTACTGAATACATTTTGTTACCCACCGAATTGTGTCTCCCACAAAGATGAAGTCTTAATCCCCAGGGCTCATAAATAGGACCTCATTGGGAAATAGGGTCTTCCCAGATGCAGTCAGTTAAAACGAAGTCATACTGATTTAGGGTGGGTCTTAATCTAATATAACAGCATCTTTATAGGGAGAGAAGACAGTGTGACACACGAGGGGAGAAGACAGCCTCATGATAATGGAGGCAGAGATTTGGTGTGACACATCTAAAAGCTAGGGATAGCCAGCAAATACCAGAAGCCAGAAGCAAAGAAGGATACTCCTTTACAGTTTTCAGAGAGAGAGAGCATGGCCTTGTGGACACCTTGATTTCAAATTTCTAACCTCAAGAACTGTGCAATAATACATTTCTGTTGTTTTAAGCTACCCAGTTGGTGACCTTTTTTTAGGGCAGGCCTAGAAAACTAATACACATGTCTAATGTAATTTCTTCAAGTAAGCCTTCCTTGACTTCAGTGATTTGATCAAATTGTCCTTCATATGATCCCAGAGCACATATCACAGTTATAATTTTGCTCTTATTGGTGTGATTGTCTTTTTCTCCTAATAGACTGTAAGCTCCATCATAGCAGATGATAAAGTGGTTTATCAGACATTATTGTCTTTACACGTCACGTTTATGGTATAAACCAAATAGGCTGGGTTTCTCTTTGTTCCATATTTGTAATGGGTATCTAACACTTCAAGGAGTTACATGAGTTTCTTGAGGGTTGCACAATTTAAGTAAAATGTCAAAAATTAAAGCCTCGCCTCTGACCAAATACTGAAAGTCACGTGCAAAAATGCACAGAGAATAATTTTTGCTTGCATGGTTTTACGTCTCTCCATCATCAAGTGGGAAGAATCCTCCTCTTATTTCTACTGTATCATAACATGCCTTGGTTCTGTACATCATGGATCTGGTGACCAGGACGGGGTAAGTGGGATATTCTTTCTTTAACCCACTATAGTCGTTCCGTTCCTGACTGCCATAAACCAGAGACATATTAAGCAGAACTTTATATAAAATTACACTCTGTTGTGCATTTAAACCATTTGTCTCAATGAGGATATAGTTGTAAAATACATTAATTTTAATTATTTGTACAAATCATGCCAATATGGGAAGCATTACAAATATTTACATTACAAATATGCACAAAAATAATTTATATTTATTTTACAGATATGTCTTCAGTTCTTGTACTTTTTGGTAAGAGGATTCAAATAACTTTACTCCTTAGATCATCATAATGACCTAGGTTCATGGCAATTTATTATTTATTTTTTTTAGCTAAAGGTCAGAAAAACTAGAGATTATAAATCCAGGCTGTAAATCTGACTTAACCTACCTAAGGCTTATTTTTCTCATCTCTGAAATGGAGACAAGCCAATGACACAGAACTATTGTTAGCATTTGAAATTTAAGCATATACCATGTTTAATACAGTATACATAATCAGTGCTCAAAAATGGCAACTACTATTATCAGCATTTTTAACTAATTCTGAAATATAATTTGGTAAATTCTATTGATATTCAGTTAGTTTTCGATAACTAAAACTAGTCAACTAACTCGGGCAACATTCAGCAACTGGATACAAACAGAAGACTTTGCACAAATAATAACATTTGACACCTGCATCCACACATATCAACAGTTACAGTTAAAAGCAATGGGAAGTATTATACAATATGGATTGGGATTCTCTTGGAGTGAGGGCTGAGGTGGTGTTCCCATGAGAATCCCAGCACACAAAGCTTATTGAACTGAAGGAGGAAGCTTCCATCAGGTTGCATGGACATTCTATGCTCTTTCAATCAACAGAGACATGGAATACCTTTATAAAATGCGCACACGGGCATATACCCCAGAGATTAATTGAGAGAGTTGGTTTATCTATTCCAGCAAGTGTTAAATTGCATTTTCTTTTTCTCCAGAACTATCAATAGATTTCTTTTTTCAGATTGAATACATAAATCAAAAGAACATATTTCATGAACAAACTGTGATTATGAAACCCCTATTCTTCATCTATTGATTCCTAAAACTTGATTTACCATGCATTCTTTCCTTCATTGTATTAGATTAGAACTGCTCTTTTTCACCTCACCGTGGCTAGAACCATCTTTGGCTCTTGAACTGTCAGTGTATCAAAGAGCCTTCGAAAGAGCACAGAAAATGCATGCAACCCCACTGCCAACCCATGTCTTGTTTCCATGGTTGTACTACTTTGTCAGTTGCAAATTATAAATTGTTTTACTGTATTTCAGCATAATTACTACAAGGGTTACTATACTAATGATTCTTTCATGCTTTTTGTCCTATAAAATGTATAGAACTGCTTAAGGGAAAACCGTCTTTCCATAAGAAAGTCTGAGCTTTGACTTTTAAATGATAGGCTGCTAAATGTGAATACACTTCCAAGTTGTTCTACCCCCCAACCAATAACAAACTGCTGAAGTAAAACTCTTTTGTGTATTTCAAAACTGTTTTTTAAGAAAGAAAATCAAAAGAGATCTCTTACAATAACTATAAGCACGTGCTGATTCAATTTGAAAACCAAGCTTTAAAAAATCTGCTAATGTTATCAGTGTTCCCCATTTGATAATAAAAAGTCTGAATGATTTTTTCCAGTTTTAGTACAAAAAATATGACATAACGAATTTCAGCTTGATATAATTTGAAATAGCCAATATATTAAACCCCAAAGTGAAATTTAAATTGGCAATCGTGTCAGATTCAAGTCCCTGAATGAATATTAATTTAAAAACTAATCATTTTCCAACAGGTTGAAGCTTCAAAATGCTAGTTCTTGAATAAAAGCTGTTAGATCCATTACTATGACATCTGGCATCTTTTGTTTAAGAAACTAGACCTCCAATGTTCAGTATGTCTGGCTCTTCCTGGCATCTTTTTTGCCCAGGGATTTAATTATTTAAAACTCATTTCTTTTTTCTGAATTTGGGAAATTAAAATTCTCATTTTACTGATGGAAAGCTGATACTGAGTGAACTGTCTGAGGTAAGGTGTAAGGTCAGATCTGTTAATTAATTTTATGTCATAGCCATTTGTTAAGTTAAATTCTGGTTTCTGAGCAAATTTTATAAGTAAAGGTATATGTTTTATTTTTACACACACACACGCACGCACATGCATGCGCACCCCATATAAATACATTGATGTGTGGCCACATTGGAGGATGAGTAAAAATATGCATTCACATTAATTAGACTTGCAATTTGAAATGAGACTAAACCAGATTATCAGTTATGTGTTCTATCCTATGCCCAACATGATGGAAGTCTCTAATCCCCAAATCAAACAGAATTTGGATGTACGATATAATAATGCAACAGTAAGTTGCATTTTATATTAAAATATATTCTTTGCAGTTATACAGTGAAAGAGTTACAAGCTACATTTGTCTCAATATTGGCCAGAAAATCTACCAAAAATGTTTCTGTATGAATACCAGACAGCATGGAGAAGCAGAAAAAAGCACAAGCTTGATGGTCAGCTCACAGAGCTGGCCCCATCACTTACCATCTAGACAACCCTACAAAACTCAAGAGATTTCTAACCTCCAACTGTGCCTCCCCCCACACTCCACTTACTTTTTTATGTGACTTCAGAAGGAATTCAAGGAAGCCTCCTTTGTCACCTAGTTCAAACCTCTTTTTACATAAGTAAGGAAACTAAGTCAAATGGTTTCATTAAAACTACAGAGTAGCAGTACCTGAATAAATTATCCCTACATCTGATCTCTTGTCCTCCCCACTACTTTATAGCAACCTTTAAAGAATGAGCACATTCCTTTTAAGACATCTATAAAATGAATTATTACAAATTTCATAGTATCTTCAATGTATTCAGGCTGGTGTCCAATTTAAAGGAACCCTATGCAGATCTCCAGTTTAGAATAAATAATCACTAATTTTCCTTTGAATGAATCCAGATTCTCATAATGCTGGGTTGTACCCAAATGCACCAAGAAAGCTAGGTGAACAAATGACTAATCTATACAGTTTTTCTAATGTTTTAGGATTGTTCCGTCCTTTTAACTTACCATGTAGAATGGGGAAAAACTTATGTAAAAATAAATTTTAAAAAGTAGTACACAAATTGGAAAGGACAAGTTTTCTCTTGATAGTCCAACAGATATGAAATAAAGCAGCCTCATTAAATCACAAGTACTTTAACCTTTTTTTTGAAAGAAGGGAAAGATTTAAAGATTTATAAAGAAATTTTTGCCTAAACTAGGAAATGACTCATATTTGACATGTATTGAAATGATAATGCTGATTTCAATAGGCACTCTAAGAGCATTTTACTCCGGGGAGAGTAATTCAGTCATGGTTACCTTTTCACATTTGGATTTTAAACTTTCTTTTGTAAAGCTTTTAATGCACTACCGCCTGCCAAAACATGGCACAGTTTCACAGATAAGGCAAAATAAAGAGAAGTAAAAAACACTTTTTATCATTGTTGATACAAAAATATGCAACAAACGTTACCTATGTGACATCTTCTGCAGATTCCCTTTCTTCAACAGTTTCTATTTCCATATTTTTAACATTATAACCTAATTCTGCTGCACTGGTCAGTGGGTGGGGTGGACAATTTCAAGATACAGAACAAATTAGTCCCCTATCTGTAACTACCGGAAAATGAGAGGTAAGCACAACCATATTAAACCCATCATGTGCTATACACAGGGCCTTAAAACCAGACATGACTTACCCTTTTACAGAGCCTTTCAAACCTAGTACTATGGAAATGTCGCTCACTGCCAACTGCATTTGATAAACTCCTATCCTAAGTAAAAGCTGAGTAGATAAGGCAAAACACACTGATTGGATATTCCTCTGCCAATAATACCTTCCTATAGAAATCAATCATTGTCACCTCTCTGCACTCATATTTTAAATTTTCTTCCTAAGGCTTCTAATGTACTACTATGCCAAGACATGGTGGAATTTCAGTTACAATCAGGCAAAACAGGGATATGTACAAAGTGTACTGAAATCCTCAAGAATGATATCTGTGCTGAAATAAACTTTAAAACCCAGATAACAATTCCCAAGGCCCACAAAGGAAGTCTACTTCCAAACTGCTTCAGGTTGCAAAAACAATGTGAGACATCAAAGATTACTGTCCTAATAAGAATGAGGGTGCAACTGTCCTCTAGTGTGAATGGGGTTTGCATGAACCACTCTTCGGCCACTCCTGGGAGCACTTGGGACGGGGACGGCTGCACATTGGACCTCTGGTATGACAGCCAAGGGTAGTAGCTTTTGGCTGCATTGGGCCATTCTAGGACCCTGAGGAGAAGAAAGGATAAACTCCGTCTCCATTCCCAGGAACTGTAAAATACCAGATTTCTCACCGTTATCTCAGCCTTTAACAGCTTCTAAGGCTAAAACAAACCGTGGCTGACAACTAAAGTAATCATATAACACTTTTTGAGCGTCTGAAGTGTAAAGTTCATGAGTTCTAAGGTCAGCATTTTAATGTAACAACCAAATTTTATTCACATCATCAGATGCGATCTGGAAGAGACAGTTGTTAACAACCAGGCGGGAGGGTTCATGGTGCCATAACCAGTAAAAGCAGTACCAGGCACTGAAAGAGCCCTGCCACAGTTTTTCAACAAAATACACTAACCAAATAAAACAAAAATTTCCGGAGGATGTCATCATCCCAAAGAGCATTGTCCCAAGCTTTGGTGGGAGTTTTCACAGCAATTTTGAGGGGGAACTGCTGGAATATCAAGAGATACATCACTAGGTCATTTAAATGTTATTTTTCTTTAGTTGTCATTTACACGTAAGTGAAATCTAAAAGCACTGCTTCAGACCTTGTGGGAAGATGCCATTTAAAGGAAAGACAGGAAGACTGATCCTTGTGTTTAACCAAACGTTAAATATTTTTTATTTTACTCACCTGCACACTAAGATGAATCCATTTCTTCACAAGAATTCTCCCCAGTGTCATTACTTTTATTGGAGGCTGCAAACCATTTACTGTGCGATAATAAAACATGGTCTCTTTCTCGGATATTGTAAGTTTGAACACAATCTGCCCATCCGCCGTCTTTTCTATAACACACCTTAGGAAGCAACCAGAAGAGAGAAAAGGTCAGCATCCAACCAAAAGACATGCTAAGGCATTGTGCAGTTACAGTGGTGTGAAAATAACCCCAAACTCCACTCAGAGGGGCGCCCTAGTGAATAAGTGCCTAAATGCCCTTATATTAAGAGCAGGTTTTACTCCAATTAAGAAGCCCTTTTATTTCAATAAAAAATAGAATTCTTATTTACAATATATCCCCCAGAACTTCAACACCCTTTATTAGAGATTCATGATGGAAACGAAAGTGCTTGAATCATCCAGCAAAACCAGCATTTAGCCTGTTGGCTCATTAGTCTTCTGCTATTTCTTTTATAGGAAGTGGCACAAGACACTATGTCCTGCTTGGGGATTGAGTCATCTGCGCAAATCTTTTTTTTTTTTTTTTTTTTTAATAATGTAAAGAGAATTTAGTGTTCATAGAAGACTGGAAAGTGTTAGCCCTGAAGTCAGAATCGCTCTACTGAATTCCCATGATGAAATGGAGAATGGACAACTGCAATCCTACTTCCTTCCTCATCAACTGGCCAGAAGCCAAAGCCAGGGTCTGTAAGAGCTCTCCCTGGCCACACAGCCCAACTGAGGCACTGAGAGGACATTGATGATCTTGGATGAAAGGTCATACAATCGTCTAAAGACAACAGTGAAATAATATTTTGATAAAATAGAAGAACGTTCAGAAATTTCCTAGGTCTTACGTCAGGCCAATTACCAAGTTATTTTTAGAAAATCACTTCTATCCTCATCATAGTGGCACACTTTTCCCATCCCTTTAAATCGACAAATGGTGTTTTTATACATGTTTATTTTCTATGTTAATTTATGCTTCATATAAATTATCTTATGTTGATTGTATGATTGCATGTTTTGGGCCACTCTGTACACACTGAACAGAAACAGCTATGAACCGAAGCCTCATTCCTCTCCATCACATTTCAATTTAATGGTTCAACTTCTTAGCAGAAGAGAGAATATGATGAATGCTTGCTAGTAGCCTCCTGAGTGGATTATTCCCAAAGATCTGCTATTTAAAGACAAATCTCACTGACATTAGCCATTAACATCTCCCCAAGTAACTAGCTCTTAAAGATGCTCATCAACCTGCATCTCACAAACAAGAACTCAACAGGGAGGAGAATTTCACCAGGTACTGGAGGAGTCTGGGTCCCTTTCTTCACCCAGCTGCCTCCTACTCAGCTCAGGCATCGCCAGGACTATGCCTGATCCTGGAACCTTCTCTCTGGCTCAGGGTTGCTTCAGCGGCCTTCCTTGGTGTTCAGTTAACACACTGTGCTGCATTAGTTAATCGCATAATGCATCTGGCTTCCCATTAGCTCGTGAGTTTTCTCAGAACAGCAGAGCCTTATATACAGCCAGCCGTAAAAACCAAGGAGTCAAAGACCAAATCGAGAAGAACCAGCATCAAAGAAACAAAGATAAGGTGAGGCCAACCAAGAACTATTGCTAAAGAGGTTTTCAAACTTTCCTTCAAGGTCACGTTTTCCACAAATTGTCCCTTCTCCCTTACATGTATTCTTTCTTGGAGTTGAGAGGTGAAAATACGATTGGAGAACACTTACTAGTTACTATTTCACGGTTTTCCTATATTTTGTACATTTTTCTAGTGATAAAGTTATGAGGACAAGGATATTTTTAACACAGGCAAATAGGTTTAGTTGACAAAGTTTTTATATAAAGTAGAAATATGGCTTTATAGAAATTCTACTGTGATTTTTTTAACTCTCCGGTGGATGGATATTTCTAAATCACTGGGATGAAAGAACTGTCTCTTGACCCGCCCACCCCCCACCCTTGCCTCCAGGTCTCCAGGTCTCAAACAACCTAAGAAGAGTTTGCCTCTACTCATTTTTCTTGAGTTTAAATCAACAAGTTTAAATTTGACCATTACTCAAGAATATATTTGCCAAATGCAGGCTTATTTTCCCAAGCTTACTGAAAATGCATTTCTTAATATGTTATTGATTATCTTCCTTGCTATTTTGTTTGCTTGTAAACATACTAGCTTTGGGAGATAATGAATGGGAAAGGAAGGCAGGTAGCAAAATATTTAGGAACTGGATTTATTCTGCTCCTGGATAAACAATAATTGGATAATCCATGCTTTGTTTGTTTTACTTATCTCGTGCAAGCACCTCAAAATTCCCCCAATTCCCATAGTTATTTTAATTTTGAGAATGGAAATGACCTTGATGCATGGAACTCTCCAGACCGTAAACCAAGTACCACTGCCTCTATCAATACCTTCTCTGTCTTATTTATACAAAATGATACCGATAGAAGAAGAATTTGGTAGAGACTTATCCCATGGAAAAAAATTGGGGGGAAAAATAATTTTTCCTAGCCATATTTGTCAACAGACAATTTTTTTAAGACCCTTTGGATACTCTTTACATAAACTGAGTAGGTTGGATTTACTGACATTTCAAACAGTAAAAAAAAAAAAAAGAAAGAAAAAAAAAAACAGGGTTTGCTTTTAGGGGAGATACAAAAATAGAGATAATGGTTTGTGATCATTTTCACTCCAAGTGAAGAAAAATGCCAACTTTCACTTGGCAAATTAAAACTAAACACCAAAGACATTTAAGTCATATTTGCTTATGAGATTATAAGACTTTTCTGGTTTGTTTCACGAGTTTTTAGATATTTGGCCAACACTCTCAAACAAAGAAACTGTCAGAAAGGGAAGAGCCAAAAGCCCCTACAGGAAGACAAAAGATAAGCAAAAAATGCCTCCAAACTTCCTTACTTATTCAAATCTCCAGACTGGCTCTAAAAACTGAGAGAAAACACATGGGAGGTCAGTTTTAGAAACTGTTGCAGAATGAAAAACAGGTGATTATATAGACTAACAAAAAATAATGTTACGGAAGCCCCAGTCCAAATTCACCAAAGGCATTTCTACTGTGATCAATGGCATAAAAGCTTCTGGGAATCTTCCATGCTTACCTATATATTTCCTAACAGAAAACACCACAGGGTAAAGCACCAAAAGCTGTTATCTTTTCAGAGTTAGAGGATTATTCATTTATTCAACTTATATGATTGGGCATCTTCCATGAGTCCAACAAACATCTCTTCCTGGGAAAATAAGGATGAATGAAACACAGTCCTAAGCCCTTGGAGAGCTATCTGCCTGATGAAAATTTTCTACTCGGGGCGCCTGGGTGGCTCAGTCGTTAAGCGTCTGCCTTCGGCTCAGGTGATGATCCCAGGGTCCTGGGATCAAGCCCCGCATCGGGCTCCCCGTTTCGCGGGAAGCCTGCTTCTCCCTCTCCCACTCCCCTTGCTTGTGTTCCCCCTCTCGCTGTGTCTCTCTCTGTCAAATAAATAAATAAAATCTTGAAAGAAAAGAAAGAAAGAAAGAAAGAAAATTTTCTACTCTGGCAGGAGCAGGTTGTTTATAAAAACCTAGATCAGGGGCTCCTGGGTGGCTCAGATGGTTAAGCGTCTGCCTTCGGCTCAGGTCATGATCCCAGGGTCCTGGGATCGAGCCCCGCATTGGGCTCCCTGCTCGGCGGGGAACTTGCTTCTCCCTCTCCCTCTACTGTTGCCCCTGCTTGTGCTCTCTTGCTCTCTCTTTCAAATAAATAAATAAACAAATAACCTAGATCAGAACTTAGAAAATATCAGTTATTTGTGCCACTAGCCCCTACACCTCAAAACTCACACTGAGCCTGGCTGAGCCTCTAAGACCAAAGTTTTCGCTCAATGGCTGGAAAATAAATGAGACGTGGAAACAAATCTGCCTGCAATGAAAATATTTAACATATTCTTTTGTGAGGGCTCACTTCATCCATGAAAGAGAAAAAATTCTAAATTTAGTGGGGAAAGGTTGGAATGTAAACCTGAACAGGAAGACTATAACACAGGAGTTGATCTTCAATCGCACGAATTCCAGGGTTAGCCTTCATTTCTAGTTCAGAATTCATGTTGCAATAATCTTCACCACTACGGATGGTCCAGGACCCTAGGAAAGCTTACACTCACTCTACTACTTACATTACACATCCTCGCTCAGGTTTCAACCACACAGCTAAAGTAAATGATGCTGGCAGCCTCAGAGAAGGAGGAGAAGAAAAGCAATTCTTGTGATTTCCGAAAATAAAGCTTGTGGAATTGCTCTGGCAGTTGGGACACAGATCATGCTTGTCTACCGTGACGCAGCTCCCAAGGCCTGTGGAGAACAGGGCAGTGTAGACGGCAGGTGAAGATCTATAGGGGCAATCCTGAATGCAAAGCCGCTGGGTACAGAACCCAAGACCCTCAGCAACAGCAGAGCTATGACAAAAAGTGCTTCGGTCTGGGAGTCCACACGTCGCTTGGGTTGGCACAAGGGACACGTTCTTGAAAGCTCCCACATTCTCCAGCCTTGGGAAGAGACCCTGCGAGTCAGCCAAGGAGATGGCAGCGAAATACACAAAGAGCAAGGTTTCTGGGACGTGGGTTAAGAAGCGGAAGCCCAGGGAAAGAGCCAGGCAATGCATGTTCACAAAAAAGCATGCTCCTCCTGGTGAAACATTCCTAAATAAATAATAAGGCCAATGCCGCTCGCCAGCCACGCTCTGAAGCAGGGCACCTTAAGTAACGTTCAGATACTCCATTTTCCAGAAACCGCAGATACGTGTTCACACTGAGGTAATACCAGAGACGTCCTTAGCAAAGGTGAGGACATGAGAAGCAGCTGGTGTCTGGGAAGCAAAAACAAAGTGTCAAGCAAAAGCTGCTACATCTTTAAAATATAAGTTCATCCAAAGCCTGAGGATTTTGAGCCCCTGACAAGAAACATTATTGAACTTCTCAAAGAAAAAACATTTTGAAGTACCTTGTCCAGAGGAAAATACTTCTTCTTTTGGTAACTATCTTCCTTTTGTGGGGCAAATCAGACTCTTGAAGAGTCCACAGGACAACCAGCTTTCTGTATATAGTTATACACAGATACACTGTGCCTATATTTCATTACGCAGTAATTTCAGATGACTACTCTACCCCAGGGAATTAGCGCTATCTACTTAGCAAGGAAAAGAATTGCATAGATTTTCTTTACACATACACCTCATGTCGTAGCACACAGCTAACTTACAGATGTCCGAAATAAAGCTGCCAAAGCACTTTGGGCCTTTCCCCCCATCCCAGCATGTGCAGCAACTTTAAGCTCACAGTAAAGCTGATTAGAAACCCAACACCATCTGTCCATCCTATGCCTTAGTACTTAGCAAACGTTTGTGTTCATGTTTCCTCATATGACTACTTATTTGTAGGTTAAATATGGACCCCTAATACTGTGTAACTGTATTGATAAATAAGCTGAATTACCATTTCTTTATTGCATTTCAACCAGTCCCCTCAGTGTGACAAATGGTTCTTCACAGGACCACTGTCCCCTGTTGCCTGGCAACGCTGTGGTAAACCCTGGGTTACTCTCAGCAAATAGGCCACAGCAGCAGGAACGCTGCAAGGAAGACGTGGGTGCCTAAGGACAGTATTCTGCACGACAAACACTTGGTTACCTGAAACTCAGAGCGCAGTCTGCCTGGTGGCCCGCCTGGAACTGAGCTCCCCAAGCTTTCAGCAGGTGCTTCAAGCAGTGGGAGGGACCTGGATGGGGCCAGGCATGCATAATTTTAAAGTAGCAGTACACCTTATCCTATAATCCCCTTTGTGCCCCTCCCCTTTCCCCCGCTTTCATGCACCTCAATCCATTTAATCATGGAATCAAAATGATCTACCACTATTAGACAGTAACACAAGGAGTAATTTCTAGTGCTCTCTCTTTCTCTTTTCTGGGGAGCAAAATGGAATTCTAAACCTTAACATATTGACGCCCTAGAAGCTTGGTCGGTGGATGTAAGTTTCTGTTGTTGCTGCCTTCTTTGCCCCTGGAGACCCTCTTCTAAGCAGGCCTTTCGCTACATCATGAGGAGCAGCTGGTGTTATTTCTAAATGTTGCATTTGGAAATGGAAGATTTTAATTCAACTACAGAAGCAATAGGATTGTTGACATTTTAGCTGCCTAACTGGATATGAATATGTGTATACTTATGAGTGCATTTTTGATGTCAATTCTATCGAGACTCTCTTTTCTACTATCTGGGATATCTCATCCTAGATGAGAAATATCCTAAAGCAACTGATACTTTTATCGCTCCATTCTTAGCTCATAAATGGAAAACTTGTTTGTGAAACAACTAGTCCATTGTGGTTCCGTTTTCTCTAAGTTATTTAGAGAAATGTTTAGAAATGAGAGAAATGTTTTATTGTGTTTCTTGTTGGTAAGGCAGCCAGAGACAAACCCCAAGTGTCATCTTTTCAACTTCCTTTACTTTCTCTTCAATGAGAGATCTGGAAACCATGACCTTTTATATATCAACTTGATCAGAACTAGGTGCTTCTAGAGGAAACTTTCATCTTTTGTCAAAATATCCTGTTTTCTACCTGTTGATTATTACAATCTTGCAAGGGCAACTTTCATTAAAAACAAATTCTAATTAAGACCAGCTAATATGTAGGGCCTTGAGAATTTGGGAAAATTGGAAATAGATACATAGGATGCAGTGAATTAGACAGATGCATCGTTCAGACCTGTTAAAAAACACGCACATTTGTCTTTAAGCAAGTTAACCAATCACTGGCTTCCCCTTATGCCTTGTGAATCCAAGACCTAACTTTTTAAATTCTGTAACTACAGTATATCTTTTGGGTCACCATTCTGGGGATAAGAATTCTTCTACCACATAACTGCTGCTTTGTAGTAGGAAGTCATGACTCAAAATAGACAATCTAAGATTAGCGAGTCTGCTCCACATTCAGAAATTCTGCCTGTAATTTGCAAAGGCAGACAATGGATTGACACATCCTTCAACTTTTGCAGTTCTGTCCTATCAATCCTGAGGACACATCTGGTAAATGAATTGGGCACCAACAGTTCCACCACCCCTATAACTGCTTGAGAAATAAGTAGAGAAAAAATAAAAGTGTACAGGAGGGAAGTTCAGCTAAACATGTAGCTGTAAGCTTTCTCCTTTTTTTTTTTTCTTCATCTATTTTGGATCAGCTTGGCTGAGGTTGGATGGTCTGATTTGGCCTCACTATTTCAACTAGCAGTTGTCTTGACAGTTTTGGGAGTCTAATCCTAGGCTCATTGTGATAGTGGCAGAAAAATTCCCAGCAACGTAAGATGGGAGGCTGCCAGGGCGCCTGGGTGGCTCAGATGGTTAAGCGTCTGCCTTCGGCTCAGGTCATGATCCCGGGGTCCTAGGATCGAGTCCCACATCGGGCTCCCTGCTAGGCGGGGAGCCTGCTTCTCCCTCTGCCTCTGCCTCTCTCTCTCTCTCTCTCTCTCTCTGACTCTCATAAATAAATAAATAAATAAAACATTAAAAAAAATGGGAGGCTGCCAGGTGCAAGGACTTTTCACACCTCTGCGGGCATCACATATGCTGATGTCCCATTAGCCAGAGCAAGTAACACGACCAAGCCCAGCCTTGGGGGCTATAAAATAGACTCCATGCTTCAAAGAAGGAATGGCAAAGTCACACTGCAAAGGGGCACACATACAGAGTGGAAAGAGTATGTGACCATTTTATGATCGACCACAGAGAGTTGCTAGCAATTTCTCTTCCTAGTTGTAAAGACATCATGTCACGTTGAATCGTTATTTCCCTGTTCTGAAAAAAGTCAAGAAAATGGGGTTTTAGTTAGACAACTCTAAGCAAGTTCATACTCATTCTGGAAAAACTTACTGTAATAAGCTTAGGTTTTCAAGCACTTAAGAGAAAGTTTTAATGGGCAAAATCAAGACGTTATTTCCTATTCCTGGGTTTTTAGCACCCATGGAATTCCTATTAAAATTGTTGAACTTCTGGCATAACTGATCAAGGAAAAATAATAGATGTGTAATAAATACTGGGTATGAAAATACAGGCATAAACTAGGTATAACCTGATTATAAATATAAGAAAATAATTGTAGACAATTTTATGAGAATTGAACTTGAATTCTTAGACAAATTAGACAAATTCCTAAACACATTTCTAACCTAAGCTAATTCAGGAAGACAAGTAGAAACAACTCGAATTAAACTAATTCTAATTTTTACAAAGACGCTTACAAATGGAATAAAAGAGAATATTTCCCAATTTATTTTATGAGGCTAGTATAACTGATACACATATTAAAGAAAAAACAGGAGAATATAAAAAAGAAAAATTATATGCCATTCTCACTAACGTATATAAACTCAAAAAAAAAATTCTGAATAAAACATAAGCAAATTGAATCCAGAAATGTACAGAAAGATTAAATCTCCTCACCAAGTTGGGTTCATTTCAGAATTACAAAATTTACTTGAACTTAAAAACATATTAATATAATTCACCATAAAAAATATATTAAAGAAAAAAATCCATGTGATATTTTGGGGACCAAAATCCTTAAGAAAAGATTATTAATTTAGAACCAAAAACTATTTATTTAGAACCAAAGCCCTTAATAAACTAAAAACATAACTTGACATAGGTTTAGCACTTTTGTAAAATCAGAAGTAGAATAAGGACATGCACCATCACTGTCTCTATTAAATATTTCACTAGCCAGTACATTGAAATAAGGACAATAAATACCGAGGTAAGTACCAAAGTGATTATCAAATGCGCTCTCTCTCTCTCTAGATAACACAATCTAAAGACAAATACTTGACCTAAGTTCTAGAGACAAGATGTACATATGATTCATGCTGCTCCTCAGTTTCTGGGGCTCTCTTTTTTTCTAGGCACATTCTACTTGACCCCTTGTCAAGTCAGAGGTGGTCACGTGACATGCTTTAGCTAATGAAATATGAGCAGTGACATGTGCCATTACCCGGGTAAAGCTACGAGTAGTGGTGTGCAATTTACTCTGTTTGCTCACTCTCTCACTCTGCCACGTCCAGATGGTGCTGCTCTGTCGGCCTCTTTCCCTGGCTGGGAAGACATAGATCAGAGTCCCCCTTGCTGGCCCTGTTGAACATGTAGCATGTGTGAGAAATAAACTTTTATTGTTTAAAGGAACTTTTTTGAAATTTTGGTCTTCTTTACTACTGCAGAATAATTTAACCCAATCTGATATAAAGATCAATGGACAAAAATCAATTGCACTTGTCTATGCCAGTTAAAGAATGAAATAAGCAAACTAGAAAATGTAACTAGTCAAACGATGCTATTTATATTATAAGGTACTTAGGAAGAAATCTAAAAAGTGCATTAGTACTATGAAAAAAAAACCAGCTAAGCTTTATTGATTAACATTTAAGAGACCTAAAACAAAGGGAGAGATAGATTATGTTCTTGGATTAAATGACTATCATAAGGATTATATTTTTTATATGGTAATCTATTAATCCAATGCAATTCCTATAAAAATCACAACAGAGTTATTTATGGAACTTGACAAACTTACCCTAGAGCGTATAAAGAAGAACAAAGAACTACAGTATCCAAGGCATTGCCGAAGTAGAACAAGGCAACAAGAATCTGTCTTTGCTAACAGATTTCAAGACATATATTAAAGCCATATAAAGTAGGAGAGTGTAACATTAGTGCAAAGATGGGGGGAAAAAATCCAAGAGAAACACAAAGAACCACAAGAAAATACATACCTCTTGGAACTTATATTTCTTTCTGCATATCAGTAGGAAAAAGACAAGTCAGTAAGAGTTGCAAGGAAAATTAATTACCCTTACTAGAAAATAAAAGGAAATTGGATCCCAATCTCTCACTAAATATAAAAATTACCATATACAGGTAGATTGAGACTTAAGTTAAAGCAGCAAAACTTTAAAGTCTTTTGAAATTAAAGAACACATTTTAATGCCCTTGAGACAGGAATGTATTTCTTAAAAGAGCACGAAACATAAAAGATAAATAAATGTTACTACTTTAAAACTAAGAACTTCTGCCCAAATGTCCTCATACGTGGTGACATAAGCCATTTAGGGGACATGTCACACATAACAGAAAAAAGATTACTATACAAAATGTTTACACAATTCCTACAAATCAAAAGGTAAATACTGGAATTTTTCAAAAGATGTGATATGAACAAGCAGTTCACAGACGAGTAAACACAGGGTCCAATAAACTTATAGGAAGTGTTCAACCTTATCACTAATCAGATAAAGGCAAATTAAAGCCACAATGAGATTTTATTTAGATAGTACAAATTTTAAATCAGGATAATGCCAACTGTAATGGACAGTAGGTAGTAACAGGAACCCTAAATATTTCTGGCGGAAGAGTAAATTGATGCAAATGCTTCACAGAACAATTTGGCATATTTAGAAAAGTTGAAGCTACATATATCCTAAGAAACACAAGTTTCCACTTACATACCTTCATTAGAAAACCAGCAGGTATATTCCCCATGTTCACAACAGCTGGTTTTGGTAATGCCAGAAAGTTGGAAAACACTCCATGTCGGTGACAAATATCAATAAGTTGTTATCCTATTACCATGAATTCTGCTGCTTATCTCATTCTGTATTATTTTTTTCTTATTTATTCTGCTTTTCTCCCGTCTTTTGTGGATTTCTATGATACATAGTCAATGTCTGGCCAACTTCTCTCCTCCACCATTGGAGGACAGACATTGGCTTTTCATTTTATACCGAAGTTGAGCTAAGCAGGTTTCATGGAAGTGGGGTGGGGTGTTGAATTGTGCCTGGAAAGTTGATGGTTTTTATAGAGAACAATGAGCATTAGGTTGACAGAAACAACCTAAGACATTGAGCTTAGAATAAAGATTGTCCCACATTTATGGGACATATTTTTCCTATAGAAATATGTAGAGAAATACAATTCAGCCTTCTAATATCGAATTTATCAGATTTCCAGATTTTTCTGAAAATGTTCAAAGCTTTAACAAGGGTATTATAAAGCAACTTTGAAGAGCCTCAGTTTTATATTCAATATCTAGGCCCTATCAATACTTATTCTATTGCCTTGATCAAAATTGTAGAACACATGTTCTTATACTTCTTAAATTATGCAAACTCTCCAATGATCCAAGAATCGTATTTGTTTGAGGTATAAAAGCTTCACATAGATATTTCAGGTTACACTGGGACAGGAGGAGAACTTGATACCATTGATAGAATGTGGCAGGCCATCTAATTCCTGTCCATTCTTTCTTCTCAGCCTGGGTAAGGGCTCAGACTGAGCCTGGCAGATGAATTCAAGAGTGACTCTCTAGCTCTGCGCCTGGCAGCGAAGTAACAGCTGGGAAGCAGTATGGGACAGTTAGCGGCAGGCAAAGTAATGGCTGGTGAGCAGGACAAATAGGTGGGTGTGGGTCTGAAAATGAAAATGACACAATGTGGGCAAGGACAGCAGGCAAGCAGAGCACAGAACTGAGCTCAAGCCAAACAGACAATCGGCAATAATTAAGGGTCAAGTTTCTACAAAGAGCAGTGCCCCTCAAAATGACATGGCGCCTCTTTCACAAGGTGGGAAAGCTCTGGATTGCCTGAAATCCATGGGTGTGTGGTTTTGAAACGTGTTTGGAAAAGTGCCGTTATCTTGAGGGGAGAATCATGAAGACAGAGCAGGATGCGTGGCTCAGGGAACTAAGCAGGGAGGGTGGTATATTTGGTCTTTGACACTCAATCTGATTGAATAACATCTAAAACAAAGTGAGTGAAAATTAACGTGTGCTATATTTAGAGGAAATGGAGGACATAAAAGTCATGATGACGGGGACAAAAATTGCTTTGCTTAGGAGAAAAAAACAAATGTGTTTGAGAGTGTTTTTGTTTCGACTGCTGGGAAATAATCTGGAATGTGCTATACTAGTAAACTCTTCTAAAGTGCTCTTTGTAACTCCATTGTAACCTACTTATGTGGTTTGTTCATATGGTTTTTAGGTTCAGAAGCCAAAAGCTTCGAGAAGAGGAGAGCAAGAAATAGAGAAATGATTAGGACAGTAAAATTGGAACAAAATAGATCTGCAGAACAGTTTCTAAGACATATGCAAACACTCACATTATCGGTATAACTAAAGAGGATAGTTTGAGAAATAAGAGGTTTTACTAAGAAATTGCGTAAAGAGAAGTGACATGATGCTCAGTCCTGATGGGACAAAATATTGTTTGTATTTGAACCAACCCAGGTTTCCTGATGCCCAAGCCAACATGATTCCTACCTCACTCCATACTCATGAACATATCTGATTAGTATGTAAAATCAAAATGTGCATGAAGAGAGCAATGAAGGAACATGAGCCTGTGAGCAATTTTTTGAAATAGTAACAATACTACTAATGATGCTGTGTGCACCGTATGTGTCAGACACCATGTGGGAAATAATAACCTCATCTAACTTCAAGCAATAGTTAATACTGCCCCTATTTTAGATATCAGGATATTGAGCCGTGGATATTAAATAATTTATTAAAGTCTGACAATTAATATTTAGGAGGAAAAACAAGATTCAAATCTAGCTCCATCTAAATCTTCACCACAATGCCAGGTTGTTCTTAAAAGCATTAATCTCAGAGAACATTCCAATAGTAGATATTTTCTTTTATTCTAAATATATCCCTTAAAATAATTAAGGTGATAGTAAGCATCTACAGTCTACCAGGCACAAGGCTACACTAATTGATGAATGGATACAAATCCTTAGAAAACTCTTGAAATTGAGGATTGGCCTTTTGCTTTAAGAAAAAAAGATTTTACTTCAGGAGGGAATAGAAAGCCCTCAGTTTAATTGTGATCCACAGAAGCAGCACCTTTTGGCTGTAATGTGTTCAGATGTCTCCAGTTCTGTTGTTCTAAATAACATTAATAGGGCAGTTTTAGAAGGATTAACTGAGAAAAAGCCATGAATATGAAAAAATGTAGAGTAAAGCACAGTTTTGAATGAGTACTTGATAAGACTGAAGTTATTGGCAATAAGGGAATCACTTTATGTAGGGGCAAATGAATCAACTATAATTTTAACCTAAAGTACCACTATAGGGGTTGTAAAATTCTTTCTACTTGGATAAATACTCTCTCTTTCAATCACAGCTTGCATTGAGAATGCAATAAAGAGTAACCTAACTTAACAAGATACTATGACCACAAAAAAAGGAACTCTTTGTTAGGCAGTTGCAAGACTGACTACCAGAATTGAAATGGAATTGGAATACAGTCTTCAAATAACTCATCTAAAGCAGAGTAGAGTTCAAAAGAAATTAGTATGGGCAAAGGTCTGATGAGACATATAATAGGTGAGAAAGTGGGCTACAGGAAAGAAGTACTTGAAGATTGGCCATGGGACATACAAGATCAGCAATTCTACAAGAAAGGGTCACTGTGCGTGACTGTATCATATCCACTTGAATACCAACACATAGCTAGTAATTAATGATTTGTTGAATGAATGAAGGAGTAAACAAATGATCCAAATCTCGAATCAGCCTGTGGTTGGGGTGCCAACCCATATGCTGGACAGCCATGCTCTATGTTCCAGTTTTAGCTTCAGGGGACATATAAAACTCAGAACTATAGCAAGATATACCAGCTTTGAGAGCTCCTAAAAACACCAACAAAAGGTAAATAAAGATATGGAAGACTGGCAAACAGAGGGAAAGAGAAACTAAAAGAGTCAGAGGGGAAAAATAAAAGAAAAATAATTTTAAAAAGGGTCAGAAGCCCCAAATGGACTTTTTAAAAAGTCAACATTCCATCTCTATGAATTTGGCTATGATAGTTACCTCATAAAAGTGCAATCATTCAATATTAGCCCTTTTGTGTCTTACTTATTTCACTTAGCATAATGTTCTTTTTTTTTTAAAAGATTTTATTTATTTATTTGACAGAGAGAGAGAGAACAAGCACAAGCAGAGGGAGAGGCAGAGGGAGAGGGAGAAGCAGGCTCCCCACTGAGCAGCAAGCTTGATGTGGGGCTCAGTCCCAGGACTCTGGGATCTTGACCTGAACTGAAGGCAGATGCTTAACCTACTGAGCCACCCAGGTGCCCAATCAGTTAGCAAAATGGTCTCAAGGTTCATTCATTATGTAGCGTAGGTCTAGA
Source organism: Leptonychotes weddellii (assembly GCF_054177405.1). Taxonomy (NCBI): domain Eukaryota; kingdom Metazoa; phylum Chordata; class Mammalia; order Carnivora; family Phocidae; genus Leptonychotes; species Leptonychotes weddellii. The sequence continues at coordinate 124,901,567 of NC_138374.1, forward strand.
ATTTCCTTCCTTTTTAAGGCTGAATAATATTCCATTGTAAGTAGATATCACATTTTCCTTATCCCTTCATTTCTTGATGGGCGCTAGAATTGCTTCCACATTTTGGCTACTGAAAATAATGATGCTATGAACATTGATGTACAAACATCTGTTCAAGTCCTTCTTTTGGGTATGTATCCAGAAGTAGAATTGATGGATTACATAATAATTCTATGTTTAATGTTTTAATGATCCACCATAGTCTTTTTCACAGTGACAGCACCACTTAAATTCCTGCCATCAATTTGTAAGTGTTCAAATTTCTCCATAATCTCACCAATATTTATTACCTCCTGGTTTGGTTTTGTTTTGTTTTCATTAATAGCCATCTTATTGAGTACAAAGGAATATATCATTGTGGTTTTGATTTGCATTTCCCAATGACTAGTGATGTTGAATACTTTTTCATGTGCTCACTGGTTGCGTATGGGTTTTGACATAAATTTACACCTAAACATAAAAATCACTTATCCAAATTTCTTCTTTGTGATTACTTTATTGCTTTATGCTTAAAACTATGGAAACTTTCCTGTGATTGACAAGAAACTCATTTTGTGGTATAATTTTAAATTCAAGTATTGTTTTTAAAGGTAACTATCAACAGAGCACCATTTATTAAGGTCATCTCCATTTCTACTATAAATGTGACAGTGGCACTTTTATCATAAAAAATTATTACATATAAGATTTGTTTCTGAACTCTCTTATCTGTTATAGGATTCTGTTAGATCTTATACCTTGACTTCATTAAATATTAAAGAATTACATTACGTCTTAATAACAAGTGAAATAAGTAACCCCCCTTGTTTCCCCATTCTTTGAAAAAGTTACTGATGCTTCTTATAATTATTCTTTTTTTCTTAAGATTTATTTATTTGAGAGAGAGAGAGAGACCAGGAATGGGGAGGGGCAGAGGGAAAGAGAGAGAATCTCCAGCCGACTCCCTGCTGAGCTGGGAACCTGACATGGGCTTGATCTCACGACCCTAAAATCATGACCTGATCTGAAATCAGGAATCAGATGCTCAACCAACTGAGCCACCCAGGTATCCCACAATTATTCTTTTAGACTCTTTCGAATTGCATTACTCAAAATTGAATAAACAAATCTTGTTAGCATATGTGAGATGATGTTAACATGTAAGATAATCTAAAAATAATTAACAATTTTTAAAAGTTTAAAATTTTATCCTTTCCTCCCCATAAACACGGTACATCTTTATGTTTATTCAAGATTTCTTTTAAATTCCCAAGTAAAGGTTTTTAAATACAATTATTCATAAAGTTCTCAAATATTTCTTTTTATTATTTTTATGTAATTTATATTTTCTCAAATGTCATGTATGACATAATTTATTTTCATTAAAATGTTTAAATGATCATTGTCATATACAAAAAATGTACTTATGTTTTATACATATATATACCTGGTCAGCTTATTGAAATATATTTCAATTTTTCAGTTAACTTAGGTCTTAATTGCAGAATATCAATTGCAGAGTTGATGATATTACCTCCTATTTTCTAATAGCTACTGCTTTTATTTTTATTTTATACAATATCACATTTTCTGAAACATTCAGAACAAAATTTAGTGATGAGGGTGACAGCAGGCATTGTTATATTATTCATTACTATAATGTAAATGATTCTTCTACCACTGGAAAACTATAAGGCCAAAATTGCAAAAATCACTTACTTTATTAAAAAGTCAACAATGGGGCACCTGGGTGGCTCAGCCGGTTAAGTGTCTGCCTTCAGCTCAGATCATGGTCCCAGGGTCCTGGGATTGAGCCCTGTATTGGGGGTCCCTGCTCAGTGGGGAGCCTGCTTCTTCCTACCCCTCTGCCCCTCTGCTCCTGCTCTCTCTCCTGCACTCATTCTCTCTCAAATAAATAAATAAAATATTTTTAAAAAATATATCAACAAGATATGTTTGTATTTCTAGGTGTTATTCATATTGCTTCTACAAATTTTAATTCACATTTCAAAAAGATTGTTTTTTCCATTTTGATATAACAGTGTAGCATTTTATTGATAGGTTATTAAATGTTAGATACCTCTACATTTTTGGAGGCAAACCCACTTGGTTGTGATGGTTTATTTTTTTTGATATATAAGTAGATTAGATGCTGTGGTATTTTATTTAGGAATTTACATTAAAGATACCACCTCACACCAGTCAGAATGGCTAAAATTAACAAGTCAGGAAATGACAGATGTTGGTGAGGATGCGGAGAAAGGGGAACCCTCCTACACTGTTGGGAATGCAAGCTGGTGCAGCCACTCTAGAAAACAGTATGGAGGTTCCTCAAAAAGTTGAAAATAGAGCTACCATATGACCCAGCAATTGCACTACTGGGTATTTACCCCAAAGATACAAATGTAGTGATCCGAAGGGGTACATGCACCCCAGTGTTTATAGCGGCAATGTCCACAATAACCAAACTATGGAAAGAGCCAAGATGTCCATCAACAGATGAATGGATAAAGAAGATGTGGTATATATATACAATGGAATAT
>NC_138374.1:124904627-124921822 GCF_054177405.1 Leptonychotes weddellii
CTCCCCCGCCGTCTATCCTCCCGAATATCACCTCGGATTCCCTTCTCCGCACGTCCTACTTTCCAGAAAGTGGTTGCTTTTCTGTTCAGAGAGTTGTTGCTATTCTCTTCTTTGATCTCCTGTTGAGTTTGTAGGTGTTCAGAATGGTTTGATCCCTATCCAGCTGAATTCCTGAGACCAGAGGAAATCCAGGTCTCCTACTCCTCCGTCATCTTGCTCCACCCCCTGGGCCATTTAACCTTGTAAATGACTCTGGTTTCTTCTTTGCTTTGGATTCTGGGGAGCTTACGGAACAATTTTTCTGACCATCTCTAGTAACTACAACTGCATGAACCCAAATGGTACACTTTCTGTGTGCAGTTGGATCCCTGATTTTGTTAATATTTACTGCCTTTATGTTTCCTTCCCTTCAACTGTGTCAGTTATCTGCCTCTACCTTTGTAAAAGTGTGTGTGTGCATGTGTGCGTTGTATCAAATATTCGTGGAACGGAGGAGTATAAGAATGGAAGTGAGTAAATAAATATTTTTTAAATTCTATCTGGCATAAATAAATAATTGTGCTTACCTAATTATATCACAGTTGCCTTGTGTTGTCCCCACAGCAGACTGTGAACTCCAAACTCCAAATGCTTCAAGCAACATGTCTTTTTCACTACTCTATTCAATGATTGTTAAATAACAAAGTCCATTTCTTACTGTATTACTGTATTATTGATTCTTTTGCTCTTTTAAAAAAGATTTTACTTAGCTTTGCACAGTGGCAGTATTGTAGTCAATGAGGTTTATCTGAGGCACGATTATTGCTAATTAAAAAAGATTTTATATATTTATTTTAGAGAAAGAGAGAGTGCATGAGAAGGGGGAAGGGCAGAGGGAGAGAGAGAATCTCAAGCATACTTAGCGCTTAACAGGGAGCCCAAAGCAGGGCTCGATCTCAAGACCCTGGTATCATGACCTGAGCTGAAACCAAGAGTTGGCCACTCAACAGAATGAGCCACCCAAGCACCCTATGGATTTTTTTGCTTTGACCAGTAAGGAATCTGCTCAATTTTTTTAGAAACAGAGAAAAAAAATATGAGTTTTAGCTAAATATTATGAATGCAGGTCGCCTTTATGTTAAGGATAATTCAGAGTTAAGTAAACCAGACCATCTCAGGGTCCCATGGGAAGCCAAGCCAGGATTACAACCCCATACCCTGGCCATCCACTGATTTTTCCCTCCATATTTCAGTATATCAACTCTATGTTTATTAATAGGGTAATAGATATTCTGATTTCGAGATAACAGTAAAGTCAGCTTTTAATCAGTCTCAGAAAGTAAATTATGAATAAAAATAGACAGGGAACAGTTACACAGGATGAACTTGGACATTCAGCCTTCATTGCATAAACAAGCTCAAAATCCAACTAATGCTTTTAATAGACTCTACATAACTATCATTTGTCTTGGAAAGAGATAATAAATTAATGGTGTAAGCAGCAACCAGATTTATATATACATTAATGTCCTAATTTATGAAAACCAATTTGTGTGGTAGGGGAAAAAGAGTGCAATGCATTTCTCAATTTGTTCCCGTGATCTCATTTACCTTATTACTTTGTTATTATTTGTAAAATTAATTGATTTCCCTTTTGCTCCACACTTTTCTCTGATTTTCTAGAAGGGGCAACAGCTGCTTTCTCAGTTCTGAAAGGCACAGGGAGCCTGTGGCGGCTGAGATGCTGACTAGTGGCTTGGTGCCCATAAGTGCTGTGATTTCCCCTCCAAGCTCTGTCAAATGAACCGGAGAACGGCTGAAAAGCAGGCCCTGCTATTCTCAGCACAGACTGGCAACAATTTGTGCTAAATTGCATTGAATTTGGGGATCCAGACAAATGCCCACTCGGGACTAAGTTTAACTCACCTGGTTTCTCTGAGTAACAGATAAATCCCAACAGAGGAAAACAGTTTTCAAATAAAGAAAAGGAAACTTGAAATTTTCTAATGTCTCCGGATTTGTGGTTGCTTCCTTACCTCTGCTCCTCATTCCTCCACTTTTGGGAAAATAATCTTATGTTCTAACCTAAGTTTGTTCACATTTTTCCAGGTTTGTGCCTGATTTTTTAACAGAATATGTGTGTCAGTATGACTTTGAAAGTTAAAACATGGGGCAAAGTATTCCCTGGGTATTAATAAGTAAAAATAAAGATAATCTTCACATCAGATACTAATGAAGAAGCTTTCTAGAAAATATCACAAAGCCTCATTGTATCTTAAATATTAATTTAGCCGAGTCAAATGGTACAATCACATTAAATCAGCTACCGATAATTGAGAGTTTGGGCATTAGGGTAAGTGAAAACTCCAAACTGACTGAAAAAAAAAATACATTCACTAACTCTAACACATGACATTTCTCCAAGTGTCCCAAAGAACAATAAGAACTAGCCAGTCCCACTTCTTCCCCATCCTCTTACCTGACTGTGGTTTTCAGTCTCCTGACTCTCATGATTTTTAGCTCCTCTTCAGACCTTTCTGTATCCTTAATGATCCTTAACATTCCACCCTCACATCTTTTATGTTCTCAAATATCCTCTATAGTCTAATGACTCCCTGTGCTTAACCTTTTCTTTCACAGGCAGGTTTCATACCTGTGTCTCTAACAACCTACAGGACATCTCTATCTCCATACCTGTGTGTCTAACAACCTGTGGGGCATTTCTATCTAAACCTGAGCAGCTCTCTCAAGGGCCACTAGTCTGCATGAAGTGCTCAGTCAGTCACCCTCGACTCTCCACCCCCGATATCCAATGGGTCAATGATATCTATCAATTCTGCTTCTTCCTCTCAGAACTTAGACAACATTCCCCTTGGAGACATTTGCATTTCCACTTGAGGTGATCTCCGTCATTGAGCCTGTCTTCCAGCACACAAAACTTTCCATCTGATGTCACCATTCTGCCCAAATTTTTCAAGGACCTCTCCCTGTCTCTGAGAGAAAACGAATGGCTTCATTACAATATTCATTCCATCGGTCTATCTAGTCACTCATCTATTTGTTTACTCAACAAATATTCACTCAGCCCTTCCTAAAAGCCAGGCACTGTTTATACTGAATGTGCAACAGAAGGTAAAATACAAGACCATGGCTTCTCTGAACCCCGGCCCTTTATCCAGCCTCATCTCCATCCTCTCTCCCTACTATACCCTACACTCCATTCATACCAAATTTCTGAGTTTCCTAAATATGCTTTATACGTTCTACCTCCCTGTCTTTCACACATCCTAGGCTCTCTTTTATTTTTATTTTTTTTAAGATTTTATTTATTTATTTGACAGAGAGAGACACAGCGAGAGAGGTAACACAAGCAGGGGGGGAGTGGGAGAGGGAGAAGCAGGCTTCCCGCCGAGCAGGGAGCCCGATGCGGGGCTCGATCCCAGGACGCCGGGATCATGACCTGAGCCGAAGGCAGATGCTTAACGACTGAGCCACCCAGGAGCCCCTAGGCTCTCTTTTAAAATGAACTTTTTTTCCCTCTGAATTGTGAATTCCTAATGATACTTAAAGACCAATGTCAAGTGTCACCTCTTCTGAGAAATACTCCCAGGCTGTCCTAAAGAGTGTGGACCACTCATTGAGAACTCTCAGTAGGGTTTTATTCCTATGATAGACATCCTTCAATTAAACACATCTAAAAAGTGGCCAATAGCTAAGCACTACAGGATGGACTGTCGTTTTCTATTTATTTATTGCTTTTTTTTTTAATTTGCAGCACCTCAAATAATGCCTTTCAAACCATTAAATGTATGTTGGGTAAAACAAATTTTTCTCATTCCACTTCATAAATGTAAAAAGCAAACTAGTTTGGTAAAATGAATTGTCTAATTCTAGTGATGGAGGCAAAACAAATGAATTTAAAATAAACCCTACTCCCAACTTTTCTGGGTGAAAGGAAAAATTGGTCTTCTGGCAATTTTCACTGCTGCAATTATTTTTATGACCTAGTTAGAAGGTAAATGAATGACCTAAATGAAAAATCTGATGTAGATGAATGTACTGATGGGTTTCAGAACTTGAAGACAAGGTGCTTTTCTCACACATGCAGCTTTGAGAGGTTCTAGGAAAATTGTGTGCTTCCACATCATTTACTCCCAAAAGTTAAGGATTTTGTGAGCACCTCTCTAATTACACTTTAAGATGTAAGTATGCAAAATGACCTCCTTTGGCCATATTAGCAGTAGCTGTCTTATTCTCAACCTGCCACTTCTTGAAAGAACATTAGTTTTTACCAATGGCTACTATTCACATAGTTTAGAATAAATGTCTTCACAGTCCCTCGGCATAACTCAGAAAACTGACAGGGTATAGCATATTCTCCTACCCAATCTCTCCTTTGCTCCCCACCCCCACCCCAAACCCTTTCCAAGGCACCAATGTAAAAACTAACTGATAACATTCTGTATTCTTCACCCATCGCTGGTCTATTATGATCTAAAACTGGGCTGCTTCTGGCTACCGGGTGGAAATCCCATGAGCATCTATTGCTACATCATTCAAAGACCAGCAGCCTGGGATTCTGAAACACAGGAGTAGAGGAACAGGAAGAGGCTCTCATGGGACATTTGTTTCTTGCAGATCCATAAAGCCAAAGTCTTCCTGGCTGCTTTTCATACATGGGTTCATTCTTTGTTAAAAAGATATGGCATAAGGCTTAGCGGGTATACAAGAACTCAAGCTGTTGGATTGTATAGAAAGGGGGAAGGTATTTTGTCAGCTTTTGAGATTTCTTTTTAAAATGTGACCAGACATTCATATACGCATACAGACTTTCATTTTAATCAGCAACATGCAAATTGCATATTCATCTGGCTAGTCATAGGGCAGGCACTGTTCATAGAGATAGGGCTATGCATTATAGACACAATTCTGGTGAAAAGGAATCTTTGTTTTAAAAAAAGTACTGGAGGTGAAAAGAAACAAGTGTTATAAAAGCAAACACAATTTGGGACCAGGACTCCTGAGATGTGGTTCTTATTTCTGGTTGCCTAGTACAAAGCCAATCAAATTTCCCATGATTGTTTTAAAAACGTCAATACAAACTCCACCATAAGATACAACTATTTGATTTCCAAATGTTTCTGTTTGCTACATTGGTGCAGTTTTCCTAACAAAAACCTTTTAGTTGATTATGAGTGAGTCCTATTTCCATGCTGGCTTATTTTTAACAACGAATTCCAATGCAGTCAGGACTATTTTTGTGGCTGAATATGCTGAATGTCATTCCAGACTCTTTTTGTCAAACTCATCAGTATCATGCTATATATCTATGTTTAATGTTAAAATAATAATAAGTATTTATATACATTTTATATTTCTTATATGATAAAAAAGACTATTTTCACCCTATGCTTTTATTTAGTCAGTGATTATCTCTTTCACATCCTGGGGAGCATCAAATTTATACTTAATTGTAATACTCTACAGGAATGGTGAATCTGCCTTAACATTCCCACCCCCATACCTACTTCTGAGTCACAGGGAAGAGTCATGGGATGATTCAACTTCCGTTTGATCCCAGGTACATATGATGACTCTCTTTTCTTCTATTTCTATAACACATGGAGATTTTGGAAAACTATGGCCAATCTCTGCTTCCCCCTTCACCGCACTGACCATCTTTTACTGTTAGTACCTAATAATCGCCTTCCAAGAGAGACTACAAACTACATAAAAGAGAAGGTTGTCATCTGCTTTGTTCATTGCTACATCTCCATTGTCAGGAACAAGGATAGTACAAAGAATTACACGATGAATCAATGTTTGAATAATAAGCTCAAAAGAAACAATAAGTAAATTGCCTAGATATCTGCATCTTCATTTATATACTCTTATTTGTTAAAATGTGAATAGTTAAGTAAATTTTGGAATTAAACATCAAATTGATAACAAAATAAATGTACATAATTGAACAAAAATTTAAATACATGAACAGAATACAGTCTAGAGTTCACAGAGAAAGAGAGAGAGAGATGTAGTGGCCTGCAACATACAGTCAAACAAGGTAAAGGAAGGACTTCTATGGGGGCAGAAAAGCAGAGATGTGACCATTCCTTTATCAGCAATCAAGCTGCACCATACTTCTCTCACATTCATCTTTAAAAGGAAAGGGAACAAAACGAAGAGAAAGTAGACAAGTACCCCTCTATCAATTGCACTGACTTAGATTTGGGAAGTATAATTAAATATATGCATGAGATGATATTAACAGGATACACCTCTCCCACCTGGTCCTATACTTGGTCTACCTTGACCCTTTCTCATTTCAGGAGCTCCCAAAGCTAGGGAAATATGTACACTGGGCCCACTCCTCCATCATTATCTTGATTTTCACTTCAAAGTGAAAGTCCAGATGTCAACCTATAAGGAAAGATGTGTAAGAATGTGAAATCCTACAGAACCAATTTTGTACGGTTCTCCTCCCATCTCCAGCTGCCACCCCCCTCACTCCAAGCTAGCAAAAGAAGGAGGAGCAGAGTTGAAGAGGGCAAAAAAAATGCCCTGGTAAGTTTGATTACATAAGTGTGGGAAGGCCTTGAAGTCACTTAGGTGGAACCCAATGAAGTAAACGAGATCCATTGCCAGAATGCAAAAGCAGCAGTATAAGTCAGGAGCAGTAAGTGTGGGCAGGTTCAGTAGAGAAGACAGGGCATAATATTCCTTTCAGTCCCCCTAGTTCTACCCCCACAAATCTCCAGAAGCATAGAGAACACAAGATAATTTCCCCAAATTTCCTATGCCCCCAAAAGAATTGTGTAGGTATTGAGATGTGCTCAATGTAAAGAAAGAAGGCCTTGCATTCAGGACAAAGAAGCTAAGAGTTCCTGACTGAAGACTTGAGACGGCACAGACTGATGGCCATTTTAGTTAAGGCATCATGGCCAGAGATTTCTACATGATGCCATGATGCTATGGGAGTCCCAGGAATTCAATGGTACTCATGGGGGTAGAATAAAGAAGGGGAAAGTTTTAATTAGCTGAGCTAAAATGCCTGAGAAAACCCAGAAGTGGCTAAAACGTGTTCAGCCATCAGCTGGAATGAGGACTCGATAAAGAGACTTACAGCATGATGGACAAAGTCCCACAGTACAGCTAGGAAGCATTCACATCTATTAGCATATATTGTAACTCCATTTGGCAAGATACATGCTGAGGATGACAAGCATAAGTGTAACTAAACAATCTTTAAAGTGTCATGAATACCTGAGAAGAGATAAATTCAAGTTTAGTGCATTTTATCTAAATTGAAGGCAGCTAAAATAAAGGAGGCAGCAAAATACACTGTAGACACAGATGTGACCAATAATTTCCTTGAAAATATAGTTTAAAACCATTATTAATATTTTATATCAAATGAAAATATTATAGTACTATTTAAATTTCACTGTTCCTAGCAACACTGTCACCAGGAGGGAAAATGAGATGTTGACCTACTGTATTAGGACATGTATTTTAAATTTCTGCACACTGAGTCATTCCCTTACTTTACCAGAAATATTTGCTCAGGAGCTGGGTCAATGATTAAGGAGTACAGGATGATCAGAAAAAAAGTCTAACCTTCTGATCCATAAAAAAAAAAAACATATACATGATTTTGATGTAATTATTATTATTATTTTCATTATTTTATTGTTATTCAAGAAGCATCATCATATATGCTTATGACCATGGACTCTAGAGTCAAATTCCAGCTCATTCACTTACCAGCTATGAAACTCTGCAGCAAGTTGCTTAACCTCTCAGTTTACCCAACTGTAAAATAGAGATATTCACCATACCCACCTCTCAGTAAAGTTAACTGAAAGAGGTATGACATAATAAAGCACTTGGAACAGAGTCTGGTACATAGTAGATGCTACTAAGGTGTTTATATTTACATATATTACTCCTGGTAGTAAGTTTGGTGGCATCTAAACAAAAGGGTATTTTACAATTTAAAAACCATACCTATACACACTTATCTATTTCAGTCTTCATAAGATCCCTTGAGAAGTAGGTGACACTGACCTCCACTGTTAAGAAAGAATACTGAGGTTTGGAGAGATTAAGTGACATCTCTAGTGAATGAAAGAGAATGGGATTGGAACCCCAGGCTCCCGACTTCAAATTCAGAGCTGTTGCCACAATATTTGCATTCTTGGCTACACTTGACATGAATTGTTCTCCTTTTAGGGAAACATAGATAAAGGCAAGTGGAGCTAATACTACTTTATCCAGAGACATCCTATATGTAGACAGTGTGAATCAATGATGACAATGGCATCAGAATTGGGAAAGAATAGGTTGCACAGGAAGAAGTTGTCCTGGGTCACGATGCAAGAGACCAGCCTGGAGGACTGAGATCCATCCAAACCAGCAGAGCCACCTAAGGAAACCTCACTGTGCAGGAGGTAAGTTGTATACAAAGCAACCCCACTTCTGTGGATTGAAAGGGTGAACAAAGAGATACGTTGGTAGTCTTGTCTTGGAAGATCTTCTCTCTAATCATTGTAAGTGAAGTTGGATAAAATTTACAATGACCTTATGTGTCAGCAATTAATAGGACCTTAACAGACACCTCACCAAAGAAGATATACAGCTGGTAAATAAGCATATAAAAAGGTATCCCACATCATCAGGGAAATGCACCTTACAACAACAATGAGATACCATTACACGCCTATTAGAATGGCCAAAATCCAAAACACTGACAACACCAAATACTAGTGAGGATGTGGAACAACAGGAATTGCTGTTGAGAATACGTTGCTGGTGAGAATGCAAAATGGTTCAGCCACCTTGGAAGATGAGCGGTTTCCAAAAAAAACTAACATATGCTTACCATATGACTCAGCAATTGTGCTCCCAGGTATTTACCCAAATGAATTCAAAACTTACATCCATACAAAAACCTACATATAGCAGTAATTGCAGCTTTATTCATAGTTGCCAAACTTGGAAGCAACCAAGTGGATAAATAAATTGTGGTCCTCCCAGACAATGGGATACTACTCAGTGCTAAAAAGGAATGAGCTACTAAGCCACAAAGAGACATGGAGGAATCTTAAATGGATATTACGAAGTGAAAGCAACCAATCTGAAAGGCTGCATACTGCAACAACAGGACGTTTTGGAAAAGACAAAACTATAGAGACAACAAAAAGATCAGTGGTTGTCAGTGTTGGTGGGGATTAAAGAAGGAGACATGAATAAGCAGGACAGAGAGGATTTTCAGGGTGGTGAAAATATTGTTTACTATTATAAGGATGGATGCATGTCATTATACATTTGTTTACACCCATAAAACACAGAACACCAAAAGTAAACCATCATATAAACATAAGGACTTTGGTTCATTCTAATGTATCAATCCTTGGTTTATCCTTGGTTAAAAAAAAAAAAAAGTATCATTCTGCTAAGTGATGTGGATAATGAGGAGGTTATGCATATGTAGGGCTAGAGAGCCTATGAGAAATCCCTGTGTTTTTGTCTCAAGTTTGATGGAAACCTAAAACTGCTCTAAAAAATCAAGTCTTTAAAAAAAAAAAACATATGAATAAGAATAAATAACAGTACTTTGAATGATGTCGGAGTGAGACCGTCCAAGGTTAAAAATATGTCAGTTCAAAGAAATATGGAGGCCAATATTTGCAAAGATTATGCTGGAAGGTAATGGAAATAATCCTCACAATTAGATAATAGAGCCTTTCCATATTAACATAGATGATATTTAAAAATTGAAACATTAAGCCATAGTAAGCATAAGCTCCAACATTAATGGGGCACATAAACAGAAAAAAAATGGCTTTGTGCTATTTAATCTCAAAAGTGGTTTAGTGACCCTTATCTGATTATGAGAACAGCACAGGTAACTGTATTAGATAAATAGGACATTAAAAATACTGCTAACTGGTAAGCACCTTGAAAATATCCAAATGAATATATTTTTAAATCAAATTTAATAGTCACTGAAGGAGTATTAAAGAGATGTCCTGGATATGGCTATGACATTGGCAAATACGAACACATATAAAGAAAGTTAAAGAAAAGCACAGACTACCAGCTAGGAAAACAAATCAGAGAGTGAAAGTTAAGAATTTGGTTAATTTAGTTAAGTCTTGGTTTCTGCTACCTCAGATACATCGATCCTCAGACCAATAAAAATGTTGAATAGTACGGTATGCTTTTAATGCATAATTACAACATCCTAATACTAAAAACATGGTCAAATAGTTTTCTCTGGAATTAGGTTTATTTTATATTAGGAGTCAGCTCTTCCAATGGACTGGAGAGAGCTTAAGAAAACCTCTGTAACATACCATACTTGAAGCTACCACCCCTTTTCGCTACCACTTCACTTGTCAGTGAGTGTCATGATGACAAATGAATGGGCATTGTTTGTCCTTCAGTGTTTGATTGTTGGTGGATTTGGTTTGAGACGATCCTGGCTACCCTTCTGATGTGCTCATTCATCTGCCCTTCTCCCTTATTAAGGTGTTAGTATAATGGAGAAGAACTTCACCCCGGAAGAAGATGACTAGGTGTGGGATCTTGCTAAGCCTCAATGCTGTAACTTGTAAACTAGAGCGAACAATAATGCCTCATGGGTGGTTGCATAAAAGAGGTAATTGTGCGCTTGGTAGAACCCACAAGCTCAATAAATGTTACTTGCTCTTCTACACCTCACACTACACTTGGAGTTCCTGAACATTGCTAACTGGCTCCAATCCCATGGTTCAACCCACTACTGATGGCCATCTGGGAATCTCCTGATGTGGGCCATGGTTCTTTAAATTGCTCTCCTGGTACTATAACAGTGCATCTGAAATATGTATGTTAGATTAATTGTAGTTAGAAATACAAGAGAGAAATATATGTCACAGATAGTCCCAAAGAGCCGAGTCATTACCCCAAAACATTTGTTTCCATCCCAAGAGCAAAATTAGAATCACCAGACAATCTCAGCACCATATCACTGATACCCTAGAGCCAGAAAGGAAGTCTGACTGATGATGGTTGGAGTCTGTCCCACCTGTACTGGCCACTGTATTGTTAGGTTTGCACATTTAGTTCAGCTCTAGAGGTGGATATCACTAGAAAATGATGACTAGGGTTGGAAAGGATCTAGAATCAGAAAGGGCAAAACTTTCTGTCATTCTACGACATGATACTTAGATATATTTTACCCTTGCCACTTACCTCACAAAAACTCAACAGTCTATTCTCTCCTCATTTTTCATGGTCTAACCTTTTGAACTCCAATTTGGAGGAACGGACCAAAAATAACCTCTGTTAATAAAACCTTGTTGACTTGTTTTCTTTTGTTTTCTCCAGGGAGCTGAATGTTTTCTTAAGGAGTTCCCAAATGAGATAGCTGTCTTTATGAATTCATTTTCCAATTGGAAAACAGACGTGAAATCTAAAAGAATGAGAAAGGCAGTGAGATAATCTAAAATGTATTCCGGCTGCTAACACCTAGGTTTGACATCCCTTCTCTGAGTTCTGGAAACTTCTCCAACCTTTCCTGTAAGAACTCTAGTGCTACTGTCAGCTGCATCCGGAAGAGCCAGCAATGGTTTATGTGATTTCTCTCCCTTTTCCTTAGGAACTCCTTAATACCTTATCATCCACATGACTGTTTGTTCCCAGATACAAGTTACTGAGCACTTCCTATCTTGCAGGTGCTGTCCTGAAACAAAGTGTATAGGACCAAATGGAGAATGCTATGGGAGGCCAGCTAATAAATTCTACCATCTGCATATTTCCATAACTACCCCATAAAACCATATACAGTAAATGATTTCCAACTGTGAATTTTGTGAACTCAGTTTTTATTTTTTTTAACCTGTCTCTGGAACTACTTCATAATGGGAATATATTTGTTTCTTTCATTTTTATCCAAATTCTCTTTGGAACCCAGTAGACTACAAAGGAAAAATCATTTTTCCAACCAGCATCATTCCCTACAACACCCTTAGCAAAAGGAGGAAGGTATCAGATTGTTAAGCAAATAATAGTTGGGTGTGACGTTCAAAAAGATAGGAATGACTATTTTCATTTACAGACAGAGCAGCTGGAAGCTACCTTTCTTAATTGACAATTATAGATGCAATGCATCAAGTGGGTATGTGATAAATATCAGGGCTTGCTTGACTTACCAAATGTATTTTGTTTGGGAAAATATAAATGACAAATTGACCTTCAGATTAATAGCTACCATATTGGTAAAGTACAAATCACTTTTAACAGCCACATTACTTTAGGAAAGAGAAGCTTGCTAACTGCTCTTTAATTAAGTACACTAATGACCTTAAGGGGATTAGTAGTCTTGTCTGATAATCAATAAGCATGGCGAGATTGCTGCCTCATAAACTGGGGTGGGAGAACCAAATTAATCTGCAAAGATTAGTTTCCCCTACTTTCTTCCTTATAGTTTGATTCTATGCAATCCTTAGGAAACTCATAATCCCAGACAAAAAGAACATACCAATAATCTATTTGTTCTGAAGATGTGTATTTATTCTAGCAAACATGGTTTAAAAATAATTCCCGAAATCCAAGTGATAAATAATAGGTCTTTGCCTACACATCATTGTTTGAATAATGCTCAAAAAGAATTCTCTGTTGCCGTATTTAACAAGTGATTGACTAATGGATTATAACTAACTGTACCACAATGAGATTCAGTTTCTTCATTTGTAAAATGAAAGTGGTGGCCTCGGGGCACCTGGGCGGCTCAGTTGGTTAAGTGTCTGCCTTTGGCTCAGGTCATGATCCCAGGGTCCTGGGATTGAGTCCCACATCGGGCTCCTTGCTCAGTGAGGAGTCTTCTTCTCCCTCTGCCTCCCACTCCCTCTGCTTGTGCTCTCTTCCTTTCTCTCTCTCTCTCTCTCAAATAAATAAATTAAAAAGAAAAAGAAGAAAGAGGAGGCCTCTAAGTTCCTTTCATTAAGTTTCTACATTACATTTTGAATGGATAATAATGGATTTATTTATGAATTATCCGATTTTTAGTAGCCAGTCAGCCTTGTGCAATCAGACTCTAAAGTTCTGGGCTAACGCTCATCTTCTTCTGCTCCCACACACTCAGCAAAAGCAAGCATAGTGGACAAGAAAGAATATTTGTACTGCATTATCAAGGTAAAACAAAATAAATAAATTAAAACTTTGAGCAGTATTTGATGCAATATGGCCCAGTGGAGAATGGAGGAGATGGGGGATGAGGTGGAATTTGGGAATAATAGTTTTGGAGCCACCTTTTTGTTCAATATTTGACTCATCTACTTTTAAGATTCATGACCTTAGACAAATTGTTCTTTTCTTCTCAACCTCAGTATCTGTGTATGAGAGGATTAGCGTTTAGGTCATCAGAATTATGGTGAGTAAATGTCCTACATACATATTATGATATTTTCCATAGCAGATGCTTAGTACATGGCAGTTGCCTTTCCCATCCTATCCTCTGATGTTTCTGGGTCACAGGTAGATAGATCTCACATGCAAGTTGACATAGATATGTAAAATTACATGAAGTCTATATGCAATATAAATATATGGTATATAAATTCTACTCTTGTGTCTGAGTACCCATAAAACCCTTTGGAAATGGGACTATGTCTTATTAATCCATTGTTTTCAGCTCTCAGTGTAGTAAACACACATATCAATCAAACTATTAAGTACACTTCGTAATAGTTTATTGGGAGCATTTTATTCATTTATTTTAAACCTTTAATGTTGTGTTGAGGCTACCTAGCCAATGAGCCTAATTGCTAAAACTAATACGTAGGATATGATTTTTCTTTAATTATGTCAGTATTACCAGTTTTATGCTCATTAGTTTACTTATACAACAATTAAGCCAATGTCCCAGGGATTGTGTGAAGTAGTTTTAAATATGAAATGACTAATTTGATCACAAAAACATTATGTAGCTATTTAATATGTGCATTCATATTAGATAGGCTTTTTCTTAAGGTCTTTTCATAGCCACATTCAACTCATTTATTATCGTAAATGTACGTCAATTTTTATGCAAGAAATACTGTAAGCCTTGGGGACTCCATGACCGTGGCCATGAAGGTGAGGAAAAGCTAGCATGAGATAACCCCCTATTTACTAGGAACATTAAGATAATGTAACAAGAGCCACATTTGCAGGATAATCTCAGAAACTTCAAAAGCGAAAAAACAAAAACAAACCACAGAACGTCTAGTGATGTTCCTGATATTTCAGAGATCCTTTACTAGGAATTGGCTATTAAACTTAAGTAAGCCTTCTAGGAGAGGAAAATGAAAAAGTTCCTTAGAACAAAATCTCTGAGCAAGGGAAAGAATCCTTACCTGGTTGTAAAAACTGTTAACATTGCCCATATTCTAAGACTGAGAAATCCATACCATTTGTGGTAATGAAGCCCATTCTGAAATTCTTATGTGAGATGCCTGCTTTCTACCAAACACTGTTATCCATATTTTTAGATCCCATTGCAATCCATATTTTTTCCATTTGTGGAAAAACAGATAGAAAGGTCAGCTCATCTCCAGCACTGGTATAGCCTGTAAATGCTTAAATACTGTTGTATTTCATTCCCTAAAGTTTGTATCTGGGCAAATGTTTCTGAAGCCATTCCTCAGCTTCCTCACCCTTAGGGGTGATTAGGACTCATGCCCTCTTTCCCTAAGGGCAATTTCGGCAGCCCCTACTCTGATCAGTGAAAAGACACTACACTATGTAACCATTGTTGATGCTTGTGGACTGACTGGGTTTTGCTCTTGGTAATTTGACCTGCCAATTGATCTTGAAAAACTGCTGAAATATATATGTTTCTGGGGTCACTCAAGAGGTCCTATCGTCAGAACCATGAGCCATCGCTATCCTTATAGTCATCAATTTGATCTAGAGCGTCATTATAAATTGCAAAATGCTTTGTTCAACTGTTTCCACATGGATGTGTTAACCTCAATATCAATACATTGTAGTAGGTCAGGAGATTTTCTTAATCTCTCTCTTCCTGATCAGCCATTCCCATTAAAACAAACAAATGCCAACCATTCACACTCATAAATGTTTCCTCAAAGTCCCTAGCTAGCAATGGGATAAAATAATAACAACTATAAAATTATCCTAAATTTCCACTGTGCCTACAAATTCAGTGAAGCCCTACAAATTCAAAATGTCCAGGATGCAGTGATACGACTGTCCAAGGAACAGCTACGGAAAATAAACACTCCTGGAACTAAGACTTCATTCTTGATTTAGCTCAAACAGTACTACAAAGTATTATACAATTGAAAGAGAGAATGATAGGGTATTGTTATTATTATGCTATTAGATATTTATAGGCAGCAAGAAAATGAACAAGAAGGATAGAATATTCCAGAACTGGGGGTGTCTGGGTGGCTCAGTCAGTTAAGTGTGGGACTCTTGGTTTTGGCTCAGGCCCTGATCTCATGGGTGGCAAGATCAAGCCCTGCCCCCCCAAACTCCATGCCTCCATCCTCAGTGGGGAGTCTGCTTAAAGATTCTCCCCCTCTGACCTCCTCCCACTCTCTCTCTCTAAAATAAATAAATTTTAAAAAAGAACATTCCAGAATTGATTCAGTTGAGGATTGATGGGTCTGCTAAGCACTCCTCCTCCTTTCTCGCTCTTACACATGCGTCTGCCTGAAGCCTGAGAAGGCTGTGATTTTTACATCGTCTCCAAAGGCATGACTAAAACATCACAGGGGTAAATGCAGAACAGTGAGGAAAACACAGGTGTTGCTACCATCATCTCCCACGTGATCTCCATGGGACTTGGGCAAATCCTTTCACTTCTCCAGGCCCACATTCCTCTTCCATAAATATCCATCTCACAGGGCTCTTGAAGGTTCAAAGCCTATTTATATGAAGCACCTAGCACGATGCTTAGGTTCAGAACAATGATTTTTAAATAGATGCTTTATTTTTCAAAAATTAAAATTAAAAAGGCAAATAATTCAGTGGTGTCAATGCCCATTCATCCAGATTAATTCATTAGTAGCTAATAAGGCCCAAAGAGAGCTGAATGGAGAGCAGAGAAGGTTCAGAGAACACACCTGTCCCCTGACCTGGGAGTGGGACCTTACAGAGGTCAGGAAGTAGGAGGTTACAGAAGGGTAAGCAAAGAGGATGCTCAGAAGCAGTTTTCTGAGGCGTCAAACATAGTTTCTTTGGCAGTTTGCTCTGGACTAGCACTGAGTCTGGACAAGGATATTTGATCAGAGAGCAGTGTTATTAACATCCAATTATAAATTTTATCCTGGAATAGTCGTTTTCATTTCTGTTTCTCTCTTGCAGAAAACATTTTTCTCAGCATTCTCTCAAATTGGCATTTTCTTCCCTCACAATGGTGTTGGAGGTTCCAGTGATGGAAGACCTGACCGGAGGCATGAAGCACATTAGGAGCCCGGGGTCCTATGTTTCGGTTGGATATATTGATAAACCACTCTGGAATCAGGTTGCAGATGCCTTCTGCCACAGATTATGAACTGGGGGCCAGGCTTGTGAAACTCTAGGCAAAGGCATTCTTTTTATGTTTTTATTGCCTACAAAATGCCAGCAGAGTTTCCAAGTAAGAGCAATCACTGTTAAAGAAAATAGAACATAAAATAAACTGTTATTACCTGCAAAACAGCTGTATTTCCTTTTCTTCCCACAGATGCACATAAACACTCTGTATACTCTGACATGAAGAAATGTAATAGAACTTTTATTTCTGTAAACACTAGATATTTGTTCTTTGATAGGTAACATCTGAAAAAAAAAACGGTACTTAAAATTTTATCAGCTGTTCCATGATCACAAAATTAAAGAAGAGATTTCACAAACTAATCTGATCCATTCTTGGTCTAAGACAAGGGATTTTCAAGGTTAAGAGCAAGGGTTGTCAGTCATCATTTTATAATATTGAAGGGGGCAATGAGAATATTTTAATTGCATACTGTCTTTTCCTTTTATTTAAACTCATTGCTTTTCCTGATTGTCTTCTTTGAATGCTGTGAATGGTTTCCCAGCACCTGTCTTATAGACATATTCTTCACATATCTAGAATCATGATTTTACAGCTGGGAGAGATGTCATATATAATTTAATGCAAGTCCCTTGTTTTCTGGATGATGGAACTAAGCGTTAAAAGATGACATGACTTGTGCAATGTC
>NC_138374.1:124922322-125126837 GCF_054177405.1 Leptonychotes weddellii
CGCTCCCTGGTTTCACTGAGGGGTGGAGTGGGGATTGTGGGGTATATGCAGAAAGCTAGATGATGACAGAATTACTTTCAAGAAAAATACTTCTTTTAAACCTGAGTGAAATGAATAGAAACCCTAAATGGAAGGGAGGGGAGTGGGCAAAAGGATGAGACCACATTCTCCATCCATAAAAGCATCTGGCACAGGGAGGATGTGTAGGAAAGGAAAACAGTATCAAGCCCAGATGGTAACCAGCTCTGACACAAGCCAGGGAAGTCTCTATGGACAGAAATGCCATAAGGGATGCCTGCGTAGCTCAGTCAGTAAAGCGTCTGCCTTCGGCTCAGGTCATGATCTCCAGGTCCTGGGATGGAGCCCTGCATCGGGCTCCTTGCTCAGCAGGGAGTCTGCTTCTCCCTCTCCCTCCGCCCCCTGCTTGTGCTCTCTATCAAATAAATAAATATCTTTAAAAATAAAATAAATAGGGCGCCTGGGTGGCTCAGTTGGTTAAGCGACTGCCTTCGGCTCGGATCATGATCCTGGAGTCCCGGGATTGAGTCCCGCATCGGGCTCCCTGCTCGGCAGGGAGTCTGCTTCTCCCTCTGACCCTCCCCCCTCTCATGTGCTCTCTCTCATTCTCTCTCTCTCAAATAAATAAATAAAATCTTTAAAATAAAATAAAATAAAATAAATAATTTTTAAAAAAAGAAATGCCATACAGATTGCAGGTGAGGAAACACAAAATACAGTCTTTAAAAATTACAGATGGAAATGTTTGTGTCCGGGTAGAGGAAGAGAATTAGGATTGAGTCACTATTCTAATAATGATTGCTTTCTAAGACCTAGAACATTAATTTATGTCTATGCTTTCCTTTGGGATGTATTGTGAGATATACGGCAGTTTTAAGCTGGGAAATCACGTTGGGAGGGTGTCTGTGTTGCTGGGGGTTGAAAGAGCCAACTGGAAAGGCAAACATCCCCCAAACTGGTCTGCATGCTCTGAAATGCAGTTTAAGGTACAACTGGGAGGTCAACAATAGGCCCCTAATTGTTCTCATTCAGCATGCATTTAGTGCCTGGCATTGTTCAAGATCCCCTGAACCAATCTATTCCCCTTCTCTACCCCTCTCTCCCCAGGAGAGCTAACAGCTAGTTATTCTCAGTTCATATATTTCTTATTCAGGGAGAGTTTCTTCAACCCAGAGAGGCTGGATTAGGGCTCTCACTTCACATGCCTTAGAAGCCAATATTTCCTTTTTGTAAGAACTCACTGCAGTTTCAAAGCCTGTCCTCCCTCTCACCCCAAAATGTATGAATGCAGGGAATAAGCCCACTTTCACACATCCTTCTCCAGGGGCTACAGCACGCAGTGCATGACGGGCTCTCAGTCTACCTAGCGGACATTGTTCTATGCACCTGTCACATGGTGATGAGCAAAACAGACACAAACCCCGCTTTATGGAGCTTACCTTCTATGAGGGGAGACAGGCAATAAGCAAATAAGCAAGACATTCTCTAGAGAAATGTTTGATGGTGATGATGGCTCTGGAGAAAAAGGAAGGAGGAAAAGGGGATAGTGAGGCTGGGGAGCGGGTTTTCAGTTTTAAGTAAGTGATGAGAAAAATGTCACTGAGGGTTTGAACAATGATTTAAAGAAGGTGAAGGAGCAAGGAAATCTGTCAGAATGGTGTTTCTTGGTTGAATGAACTAGTACATGAGAGGAACGGAGAAAGAACACACCTGCTGGTCTAGGGCCTCTGTCTAGGGCCTCCATCATTGGACTGGTTCCAACCTATGTGCCCAGTAGCACGATGGCAAGTTAGAAATGATCCAAATAAAAATCTGAGTAAGGAGCTCTGGCTTGGAGTTACTTGCTTTCTAGTTAGAAAAACATTACTGGAAAGAGAAACCAGATCATGTGGTATAGATCCACAAGAAGTCAAGGAAAGGAAGGATGGACACCAGCTGGGGCCAAGTTCCTAGAGAAGAGCAGGGAGGGGCAGGGCACCAGCATGAGCAAAGGTGGGAAAGGAGAAAGGAACAGGAGACACAGGGGAGGATCTGATTTCTGGGACATTTGGAGATGAAGCCAGCTTGCAAGGGTGGGTCAGAGACAGAGAGTGTTTAATGCCAGAAAAAAGAAATTTTGTGCCTGATGTGACAGACAATTGTATTAACTAGCAGATTTTATGATGATTAATTTGAGACCCAAGATAGATGGAAAAGGAGCAGAGAGAAAAAGCAAGTCAATTAGTGTATGACAGCAACATTCAAAGCATGGAATGATGAGGGCATGGCACCAAATAGGGAGAGATGAAAAAGCAAGTAACTAACTGCAGGATGCTGGGCAAACACTAAACCCTCTCAATCCATATTATTTTTTTGCCTGTACCATAAATGAATTGGGTCAGATAATACATGCAGTGAGTTCCATCTCTAATACGCTATGACTTTGTTTATACTATAAAAGGATAGCATAAAGAGAGAGATCTGTATTTTATATTAACCGAGCCACAATATTGCCTCTTTCCATGGTCCTACCATTAGCTATTGTGGGGATACCTAGACCAGTATGCTGAAATATTCATTGGAGGCTTCACTTAGAAAGTCTCTTTTCAAGATTCTTCTGAAATTCACATTCAAATCACTTTGAAAAATACAAAACTTCACATGTGTGAAACAGCGAGAGTTTTCAGAAATAGTTTACTTTATTCTGTGGCCATTGTGAGAAAATATCCAAAGGAGATAAGGAAAAAAAAGAGAGGGCTATCACTATTGAGAATTCTACAAGTCCACACTTACCATGTATGAAACCACAAAATGAGGTAGATACTAACTGTAAGAGCCATCGGTCGTTTGAAAAACAGTAGCACATCGGCAACATCACCCTTTGGAGTCGAGAATTCTTGTTTTCCTTTCTCTCAGCTACATTGACTGTAGCCGAATTCATGTTTGGCAAGACTTGACCCACATCAGCCTGGTAATTGACCAACTTATCTACGGTGTGAGGAAATCTCAGGCAAAAGTTCTATATAGGCAAGTAAAGTAAAAGTTCATTGAGATTTTAATTTGGGGGACCTACCTTTAACTCAGTTTGACTATTCATAGATTGTTGTTTTGGATTCACATGCTAAACTAATAGTTTCATTCTGTTTTGGTGTTCTCACACTGTAGGGTAAAAGAAGTCTTCGTAAGAAATTTTAAAATTAGGGTGCCTGGGTGGCTCAGTCGTTAAGCGTCTGCCTTCGGCTCAGGTCATGATCTCAGGGTCCTGGGATCGAGCCCCACATCGGGCTCCCTGCTCGGCGGGAAGCCTGCTTCTCCCTCTCCCACTCCCCCTGCTTGTGTTCCTGCTCTCGCTATCTCTCTGTCAAATAAATGAATAAAATCTTTAAAAAAAAAAAAAAAAGAAATTTTAAAATTAGTTTTGTCCAAACATATTTATAACTAAGCCTGCTTCAGGACATCCGGTTACCCACCAAGTGCCACCACCAATTCCAGTGTTCGTCTGTGTGTGTGTCCACAATTACTCTGGCATCAAATTGTTTCAGGACCATGACAAAAGTATAGAGGTATATTTACCATATAATGTGGTCTGAACATCAAATGCATGCTAAAAGTTTACACAATCTGCCTCAGAGCAGAGGGTTCAGAATAGCGCCTCCAGAGAAAAGTGGTCATCTCAAATTCACAAACAGGGCTGACTCTGTAATTTGCAGGAAGTAATGCAATATGAAAATATGGGGCCCCTGGCTCAAAAAAAAGCAGAGGGAAAATGCATTTATGTTTCCCCCATGGATTCTCTCTTGCCTCATTATGGCCATTTTATCAGGTATTTAATATCCCAGCCCCTTGAGGGCAGGGATACTCCCCAGGCTAAGGCAGACCCTCGCAGACACCCACGACTTGGCTCCATGAGGAGGCAGTCCACCGCAGCCTTCCCTCCACCTGCATTCACAATAGCATGTAAATGCCAAACGTGATAGGACCTGGGCTTTAGTGGCTGGCAGCACACTGAGCCTGTACCAAATCTGGTTTTAAGCACACAGCATCATTGATCACTTATTCATTTGTTTTGTAGAATTGTTTTGTTGTATAATTGCATTAGAAGTGCACCTAATTTTGCATCTGTAACTATTTAAGTAACATTATGATAAAAAAAATAAGTAAATCTTGGAGATCTGGGGCTTTTTTTTTTCCTTTAAAAGCATCAAGATTATTAACTAGCATCAACTGCTTATAACGCCCCCTCCACTCTGCACCGAAGATGCCACAAACATGAGGTGGATTTATGAAGTGTTAAGAAAAAAAACCACCTGTGAGAAATCCTTGGGGAAGCATGTGGGAGGAAAACCACACCAAGAGAGTGATGAGGAAGAAACAAAACTCAAGAGAGATTTGTCTTTGTCATTGTGGAGCAGGGAAAGAGAGTGGGGCCAAAAAAGGGAGGGAAAATGTGTATTATGAAAAAACTAATAACACTAGTAGAATTATGAGAAAAAAATAGACTTTAAAGAGAGAATGGATCCTAGAGCTAAAGCAGGAAAGCTCATAATGGTAAAGGTGTCATTTGCCAAAACCATCTAAGAGGTCTATAGCCCCAAAATAAAAAGAATTGACAAACCTACAATGAGAAATAAACAAATACATGATAGTAGGATAGTTAAATATACCTCTCTTAGGAACTGGTAGAATAAGCTGGTAAAATATCAGAATTTTAAAATATTATAAATTGTAGACAATTTGATCAGTAAAATTTACCTAATGGAAATATATATAATGCTGGACCTAACAACTGAAGAATTCGCATTCTTTTCAAGCAAATAGGAACATTTATAAATATTGGCCATATAATGAGTTACAAGGTTAAGTCTCCACAAATTTCAAAGGACTGAATTTGTACAGAGCATGTTGTCTGACCCTAGAGCAGTTAAGATAGAAATTAATAACTGAAAGAAATCTAGAAATATACTTCTCAATAAACTATGATCAAGAAGAAATAGATTAGGATATTAGAAATCCTTTTGAATTTAATGTTGATGGAACAGTTAATGTTAGTGTATGTAGTTGAGCAAAAGCTGTCAAAGAAGAAATTTCGTAACATATTAGAAAAGAAGGAAAGACAAAAACTAAATTAGCAGGCATCTATTTCAAGAACTTAAAAAAACAAAGCATGTGATCTAAGGAACAAATAATGAAGGAAAGATTTGAGAACAGAAATTAACATAACGACAATTTTCTAATAGAAGGGGGAAAAAATCCAAGTTTGTTCTTGGAAAAAACTTTTAAAATTCATAAACTTTGGAGAGAATGATTAAAAAAATAAGAGTACACAAGTACCCAATGTAAAAGGAATTTCTAGTGGAAAAGGAAATGCCACCGTAGCAGGCTAAGCAACACCCCTGAAGATAGCTGGTCTTAATCCCTGGAATTTGTAAATGTTACCTTATTTGGAAAAAGCGTTTGTACAGATGTGATTAAGTTAAAGATCTTGAGATGGGGAGATTATACTAGATTATCCTGATGGGTCCTAAATGCCATCACAAATATCTTTATAAGAGAGAGGTAGAGGGAGATAACATACAAAAAAGGGAAGGCCAAGTGAAGACAGGGCAGAAAGAGATTTGAAGATTGGAATAATATGGCCACCAGTCAAGGAGTGCTAGCAGCCCCCCGTAATTGGAAGAGGCAAAGAGTGGATGATCCTCTAGAGCCTCTGGAAGGAATGCAACTCTGCTAACACCTTGATTTTGGACCAAAGAAACTTATTTCAGACTTCTGGCCTGAGAATAAATGTCTGTTGTTAAGCCAGCAAGTTTGGGGCAATTTGTTATTGTAGCCGCAGGAAATTAATATAACCACTCTACAATAGACTTCAAAGTCATAACCTGAGAATTACGTTATGAAAAAGGAAAATTATGAAATTTTCTTGCTCAGAAACAGAAATGGAAAAATTCTCAAAATATAAGCAAACCAAATTCAGTGATATATAAATAGATTAATATACCATGATGAAGTTAAGTTTATTTTAGGAAGGCAAAATTAGTTTTACAATAAAATAGCAATCAATACATGTTGTCACATTATCAGAATAAAGGAGAAAAATCTCAGAATGCCTCAGTACATGCAAGAATAAGTATCAGATGAAATTCAAAGTCCATGTATTATGAAAATTGTTTGCAATAAGTGGAAAAGAAGGAAACATCCTTAGTCTATTAAAGGCTGTCTACAAGAAACTTACATCAAAATTAAGGGTGAAATGTGAACCCTTTTTCTCTGAGATAGGCGAAAAGGCAAAGTTTCTTGCTCTCACCAGTTTTATTCAACATGGAATGAAGGACTTTACCAGTACAATGAGACAAAAGAAGTAGAAGATATAAGGACTGAGAGGGAAGAGGTAAAACAGTAATTATGTGTGAAAGATATGTTTGGGTACATAAAAACGATAAATCATTAGATAATAATTTATCTAATATTTATCTAACAGATAATTATTAGAATTAATAGGTAAGTTTATCCAGGTTGGTAGATGCAAAATAAATATATGAAATCAATTGTAATTTTATATATTAGCAAAAAGCATGAAAATTTAAAAACTAACTATAGATATATATCCTTTATAAAAGTAGCAAAATATTTCATATGCTTATAATGTATATGCTATAAGAACTTTTTTAAAGATGTCGTTTTATTAAAAGCATAAAAAGTTCAAGAAAAGTAAAAATGAGTGTTATACTCATGAACTGAAGTCTCAATGTAACATGGATATAGATTTTCTACAAATTGATCTATAGAATCAATGCCATCTCAATGAAAATATTAATAGGTATGTGTATAACTTAGCAAGATGATGTTATATTTTATACAGAAAGGCTAAATGACAAGATACTTAGCAAAAACACAATAGTTAAGTAGAATTGCTCTGTCAGCTATCAAGCCTTATTTTAAGTATTATAGGAAGTAATTAAGAATGTGCAGGATTGGCATGAAGATTGACAAATGAATGAATAGAAGAGGGGACCCAGAAACAGACCTGTGTGTATCAAAGTTGACACTACAGAGCAGCAGACAAAGGTCAGTCTTCTCAGTAAAGGGTGTTTACACAATTGGATGTTCGTATAGATAAACAGAAAGATAGAAAACTTGGCCTCCACTTTATGTCATACGCACAAATCAATTCCAGATAATTGGAAGAACTAAAAGAGAAAGGTAAAACAATACAAATTTTAAAGGCGATGTTTGGAAATATTTTCGTAACCTCAATGAAGTGAAACATTTTAAAAAGTAGGGCACTAAAAGCACAAACTATAGAAAAAGATTGATAATTTGGATCATATTAAAATTAAGAATGTCTTCATCAAAGCATTCAGAGGGTGAAGATGCAAGCCACAGAGTTGGAGAATGTATTTGCTATACATATAACCCCCAAATGCTTCATATCTACAAAATATTAAAAACACATACAAATCAAGAAGTACAGATCATCAGAAATGTGGATGAGGCAATTGACTGAAACAGAAACTTCATAATAAGATATTCAAAGGGCTAATAAAAGTATAAAAATATTGCTCGATATTATTAGCCCTCTGGGAAATGAAAATGAAAACCATTATAAAATGCTACTACATAGTCATGAAAGCGACAAACTTTAAAAGCATGCAGTCACATTCAGACTTTTAGAATTTTCTCCCCAACTGTTAGTGGGAAAGTATATTAGTATAACCACGTTAGAAGATAGTTGAGGATTAACTACGGTTGAATGTATGCAAGCTCTGTGATGCAGCAACAGTGCCCTTTGGAGCAGAGTAACAAACAAATGTACATAGAAGCCAGGTGGTGTAGCAAACAAGTTTCCAGAAGCATTATTTGTACCAGCAAAAATTATATACAACCCAAATATCCATCATTAGGAGAAATAAACAGTAGTATATAGCACTGAAGATAAACAAACTACCATTAATCACAACAGGATGAATTTCTCAAGAGTATTGTTGATTCAAAGAATCCAGTCATGAAATGCTATATAGTATATAATTCAGTTTATATGCATGTCACAAGCAAACTTCTACTGTGTTGTTTAGAGTCGTACAACTAGAAGAAAAAGTAGATCATGATCATCTTTGTTTTAAGGAAGGGGCATAGATGTGGTGTTTTTGAAGTTCACAATGTTTTAATTCTTGATTTGGTTGGTCCTTTCATGGGCATTAACTTCATGAAAATTCTTTAAAGGGTATCTATGTTTTATGCCCTTTCTATGTTTAAAAATATTTTAAAAGAAACATTATTTACTCTTAAAGTGAATGACTGATTAAAATGTCATGAAGATGATAAACATATGTAGTTGATGGTATAGACTCAATATATATAAAGCCCTTAAATGAAAAAAACTACAAATAAATCAATGATTATAACTGGTGATTCGAACACACTCCTCTAAGAAACTCTAATATCAAGCAGACAAAAATAAACAGTGATTAAATATTAAATAACATTAATAATGTGCTAAAATGAAGATTTCATCCACCATTCAGAGTATTCACATTCTTTTTGAGCATAAGTGAACTTCCTCAGAAACTGGATCCTAACTTAGCCACAAAGCAAGCTTTATTAAATTCCATGTTTCAACCTCATACAGACTATGTTCTCTGACAGTAACAAAATATAATTAAAAATGATTAACAGCACATATTTAAAACAAATATTTAAAAACATACACCTGCAAAGAGATACACATACATAACATGCCAGTAGAAAGCCTTTAATTAGAGAGAAAATCATAAGAAAAATTGTGGAATACTTAGAAGTGAATACCAACAAAAACACTGCATGTCAAATTTTGTGGCATACTGCTAAAGCAGTATTTAGAGGAAAATTTGTGGCTTTGGATAGAATCATTAAAGAATTAAAAATTGAAACAAAATTATCAAAGCATTTATGGTAGATTAAATTACGGTTTCTATTTCTTTACTCCTGCCAATGTCTATACCACTTTGGCATGTAAATTTGAAGTTTCTTCCACAAAATTGCACAGTGTATAGCTCTGTTCTTTGACTGTGAACTCGGCTACGTGATTTGCTTGGGCCAATGGGAAGTGAATAGACATGAGACAACTAAGAACTTGAAGCGCACTGGTACCTTAGGATTTGCTTTCTTGTGCCTTCTGCCACCATCATGGTAGAAGCATCTTCTGAGGTACCTGCTGGCCCTTCGGCCCAGACCTCAGAGTGAGACAGGAGGGGCTGACCTGAGCCAGCCAGACCCACAGGTTGAAGTAGAGCTCCTCAGTCAAGCCCTATCTAGACATCCCAGCCAACTCTGGAAATAAGTACCTATCTTATTCTACACTGAGGTTTCGTGGTTATTACCCAACAAAAACTGCCTGATAGGAAAATCAGTACCTAGAAATGCAATTGCTGCCATAATGAAAACCTAAAATATATGGAAATGGCTTTGGGACAAAGGCAGTGGGAAACTTGTATAGAAAGCTGAAAAATGTTATTGAAGGCTGACAAATGGCGGTTCATGTTACGTACTGGCAACCCATTTGTAAAAGTTTCGCCTTCAGTAACTTGGAAGAAAGAAAATGAATCTAACAGATTTATGAGTTTGGGAAAGGTGGTTTGTAGTCAGAATGCCAGAAGCTTGAGTAGACTGCTCTTAACTGCCCATAATAAGGTACAATGGGAAAGAGATGGATTCAGAAATAAGCCAATTAGTTTGCAATCTAAATTTAGAGGGGCTATAGATCATTTCCATTGAAAATTCAGGTCTGATTACAACTACTAAGGACGTCCAGCAAATTCCCAAGTGTAAGATCAATATGCAAAATGCAGTAGCATTCCTTTATTCAAAAACAAACAACTCACTAACGCAACAGAAAATGAGTGGTATTTGGCAGTAGCTACATATCTATAAAGTACCAGGATTTGACTTAAAAAAATAAGCCTTGGGGCGCCTGGGTGGCTCAGTTGGTTAAGCGACTGCCTTCGGCTCAGGTCATGATCCTGGAGTCCCGGGATGGAGTCCCGCATCGGGCTCCCTGCTCTGCAGGGGGTCTGCTTCGCCCTCTGCCCTCTTCCCTCTCGTGCTCTCTGTCTCTCATTCTCTCTCTCTCAAATAAATAAATAAAATCTTTAAAAAAGAAAAAATTTTAAAAAATAAATAAATAAATAAATAAGCCTTAAAAAATAAGGCTTTATGTAGGTAGTTTTTAAAAATCTCTACTAAAGAAACAAAATATGAACAAAATGGAGAGAGATAATAGGTTCATTGAATTTGATTTATAAAAATGTTAATTTTTTTCCAATTTAATTGTACATTAAAAAGTCTAGTAAGATTTATAAGGGGATCATTTTGAAAACTTGAAAAAGCATTTTGAAATTTATGAGAAAGAATAAAATTTTCCAAAAAACTAAGAATTTGAAAAATAAGACAAAGTGTATGTGGGTGACTAAAAGATGCATTCTCTCAGCTATTAAGGCAAACTATAAAAATATAGTAATAAAATAATAAATATAATATTAAAATATACTACTAATAAAATATAGTGATAGTATAGTAAAATATAGTAATAAAATATGGTATTATGTCAATAACATAGAGATTGTCCAAAGAGCAGAATAAAAAAGAATCAAGAAATAGACTTTTTAATATATGGTAGTTTGGTCTAATATAGATGTGACCTCACACATTGGTAGGGAACCAGGCAGTTGAGAAATAAAGCTTCTTATATCACATCAAAGATACCCAAATTGGATTATAAAAGACCTACATGTGAAATTTATACTATAGAAATAATTGCAAAAAAAATAGAAACAGATTTTTAACTCTGAAAGCATGAGGATGAAACTGATGAATATGACTTTATCAAAATTAATAATACCTAGTGAACAAAGGTCAAAGTCAGTAGATGCATGACCGACTAGAAGACATTTGCAAAACCTGAAACTGACAGGGATCAATATCTAGAATATACAAAGAACTCCCGCAAATGAACAAGAAAATGATAAGAACCCAATAGAAAAAAGAGTTTGCTCTTTATAAACAGGTTATCAATACGCAGTTCACAGAAAAGAGAGCCTGATCTAGTACAAGAATAAGATGTTCAGAGAAGCTTAAGTCAAGACAACAATATATTAATTTTAAAATAATCAAATTAGTAAAAAAGTTAAAAGCAAAATGTATCCTATGCTGCTGAAGGAAAATAAAACCCAAATAGACTGCTGCTGGGAGTTCAAACTGCTCTAATTGTGTAGAATAATTTC
The DNA here is from genome assembly GCF_054177405.1 of Leptonychotes weddellii. NCBI lineage: Eukaryota > Metazoa > Chordata > Mammalia > Carnivora > Phocidae > Leptonychotes > Leptonychotes weddellii. Next base: position 124,933,575 of record NC_138374.1, read on the forward strand.
TGTAGTGAAAATAAACATACAAATGGTCAATAACTCAGTAACCCCCCTCCTGGGCATATAACTTAGAAAAATAATTACATTGGTCCATAAGGGAAAGCACCCCAAGATGTTCATTGCATTATTGATTGTATTAAGGAATTGAAAGCAACCTTATCATTCATCACAAAGGGAACAGATAAAATGTGATGCATGACTTCAATGGTTTACTATATGCAGCAGATTTCTTCCCAAAACATGGGTAAGTCTTAAAAACCTAGTGCAGAGTAAAAAATAAGAAACAGAATAAAATAGTCAACCCAGCACAATTTCTGTATATAAAAATTCTGATGCACACAAACCAACATTATGTAGTTTCCAAAGATTCACAGGGAGATTTATGGTGGGGGATGGGAATGAACTCGTTGCCGGAGAATGAGGACAGTATTCCTTGATCAAAGCAATAGGATTAATCCAGTCTTGTGTCCCATATGTCCAAATAAGAAAAAAAAGATGTATTATCTACTATCCAATTTTGAGAAACTGTTAAATACAGAGTTAAGGTTTTAAGATACTAGTCTTGGGAGTCAGACAAATTGGATTCAAATTTAGTCAGACTGTGTACTAACTAGATGGTCCTTGGACAAGTCATTTAACTTCTTGGAGCTTCCTTTTTTTCTTCTATGAGTTGGAGATATTAGTAGTATTTACCCGATAAAGCTGCTGGGAATATTAAATTTTATAATGCATTCAAAGAACTAGTACAGTGCCCAGCACATACTTATGTCCATGACTGCTTTCTAGGTAGAACTGCGCTGCGCATAGGCACGTGGATGCTGACTTTGTATTATTTCAGTGCTGCCCACTCAAGAGGGGTTCCGCAGAGCAGCAACTATGCATCTGGATCCAAGATACCTACATTTCCCCCCTGCCCTAATGACTTTTTCTCCCAGTTTTAATTAGATTATTCTGGAAGCTTAGCCAGCCTCTCTCATGGAAAAGGGAAAAAAAATTTCACCATAATGAATACAAGATATTTTCTTAAGGGGCACCTGGGTGGCTCAGATGGTTAAGCGTCTGCCTTTGGCTCAGGTCATGATCCCAGGGTCCTGGGATCGAGCTCCGCATCGGGCTCCCTGCTTGGCAGGGAGCCTGCTTCTCCCTCGCCCTCTACCATTCCCTCTGCTTGTGCTCTCTCGCTCTCTCTGTCAAATAAATAAATAAAATCTTTAAAAAAAAAAGATATTTTCTTAAATTACCTAAATTCTATAATAAGCCCTTGAGAGTATATATGTATCCCCATTTATTGAAGTTGAATAGACTTTAGTAACAAGGTCCCATAGCTGGTTAGTGGCAGAGCTGGGATTGGAACCCATGTATAACTGATACAAAATCCACGCATGAAACTAGTAAGGCAAACTGCATCTCTTCATTGTTACCCCTAGTCTACTTCAGCACAATCAAATCTTACTAAACCAGAACAACAAGGAAGTCACACGGTGTAGAATTCCTTCCTTGTAAAAACATCATCTTATCTAAACATCATTTTACTTCTTATCCAGCCTGGAAATTATTCTCACCTACATATTTATTTCTGTGGAGGAAGGGATTTTTGCCATACATATCCTTAGAAATATAGTCTATATATCTGTTTTGATTTAAAAGCATAGAGTTGATAACTTTAGGGTGAGTCGATTCATTTTGTTCACAAAGGGAAGAAGACCAAGGGAAAATACAAGTCTAGTGGAGATAACAAATCTCAGATTAATACAAAAGGATCCACAGGGTGTTGTTTTGTTTTTTTTTTACCATGAATATTTAGTATTTTTCATTTGTAATGATATGAAACCACATATTTAAAAGGAGAAAACCCAACCCTTATCTAGCTCTAGACCTCATTTTAGAAACCGCTGTTCTGATGTTGGTTTTCTATGCTGTTATTTTTTTAATAGCAGATCGTTCCTCACTTCCCAACAAAACTGTGAAATTTGACTGAGCATGGCGGATCGCATTGGAGTGTGAATAGTGTGATTTAATGCTTCCGCTAGTCTGAAATGTTTTCCTGTTAGGTCCTTAGTCACCCCTCCCAACAGCTTGTTTGCATTTCCCAAAACCAGCTCTCCAAAGCTCAGTCTGTTATGGAACACACGAGCTTCTGTGATTTTTCACAAAGGTAACAGGCAGTTTTTGGTAGAGTGAGGTCCCAGCCTAATGTGACTGCATGTAACATTTGTATTGACTGAGCTTCATTGCCGCAGGGTCCTTTGCCAAAGCTGCATGAGAGGGCCTCTGGCAAAAATGATCCCAGGAATTCCGTATATTCTAGGACATTTAATTCTTTTTAAAAATAATATTGGAAAAAATAAATTATGCTCAAAGAGCATTTTGATTCATGCTTTGGGCTTCTGTGCTATTTATACTATGCTATTTAAAAGTATTTTTACACACACACACACACACACACACACACACATTTGATTTATGACCTTAAGTTTAAAACACTTCTTACTTGGGGCAAAATTTCTCATAGCCAAAATTCTGTGGCATGCTATGGCAATGCAGTACTATGTTGGGACGTCTTTTCTTTTTTAAGGTTGTACAATTGACAGCATAGTTAATTATTAATCTGGCTGGCATCTGTAATGAAAAAGGGAGTTCTCTCTCTCTCTCTCTTTTTTTAGGTCACGGACTTAGTACGTAAATCTCTCGTGAGGCTGCAATCATAATATTCCTGCAGCTAGGTGTCACCTATTGTAATTTTTCTGCTAATAAACAAATTTGAACTAGCCAGGAATCCTAAATTTTGAGACTAGTTGTTTATCTAAAATATACTCCAGAGAAATAGTAATGCAGTTCTGCTTTGAATTTAATTTAAACAGGAACAGGCAAAACAAATCTCTATGGAGGACATTTGACAATAATAAAATATTTCTCCCAGCGGGTGAGCTGGTAGCAATTGTATTGTTGCAATCCAAGCTCACGTTTCAGTAGGTCATTACCATCATAACAAGCCCTTGGACCAACTGGCATGGACATGCAACATTGAGCCCCTGATGGGCACATTATTTCAGACCTTTAACTTCATGGAGAACAAGACAAATACTCCTGGGAAAGGGGGATTATATTTTGAAATTCTTTTCTTTTCTGTTTTGTTTCATAATAAGATGAGGGGGGCAATCAGTCTGCTGCTACTTGTTTCATTGTGTTTTTTCCACCCTACCAAGGGGCCCAAGAAGCTAGACCTCCAGATTCGAAAGGGCCTGAAACACTGATTTAAACCCTTCGGTAATCTCTGGGACTGTGGAAAAATAGCCATTCAGTATGCGAACCATCACGGATGAAACAAGGAACTGAAACAGACCCCTTTTCTTTTCCAGTCTGATCACAAATTAAACTTCACAATAAGCAAAGTGTACCTAAAGTTTTTGCATAGGCCCAAGAGTGAAATATTCGATCTCTGTTCTCATTTCTACCTCTTACTTACCTAAATCTGCAACTTGGAAAACGTAGGGAAGAGAGGTCATTCTGAGAAATAAATTTTGTTCGAATTTTGTTCCTGTTTTGTTTTTCAGTAGGGAAAAACAGGTAGTTGAGCCATACCTAAATTCATTTTCAAGCACACAGAAGGGTCAAATGAGGATTTTTTTTTTTTTTTAAAGGGATCGTGAGATGTTCTGCACAAGGTTTTGAGCAGCTATCTCTACTTTCAGATGGGGCATAACCAGAGGATGTGGCTTGGGAGCCACCAAATAGAATGTGTCCCCCATGTGGCCAGGGAAGAACGGGTGGGAAGAGAGGACCAGCCAGTGTGTGGTGAAGGGTTGGGAGAAGTGGCAGTCAAAACAATCCAGGTGCATTTCATTGGCCTTGTGATTAACAACAAGGCTGAATCTTTTTGTCATGATATTAAAAAAATTAGTCTAAAACTCTCACAAAAATTCAGAGCCAAGGTACTAGAAGTTTTTATTTTTTCTGGATATTCCTGGCCTATATGAGTAACATACAAAAATTTGAAGCATCATTTTCTCATGTTGTCTTCACATTACAATCACCTGGAGATTATTTTAAGCAGGCTCCATGCCCGGTATGGAGCCCAACGTGGGGCTGCAGCCCAACGTGGGGCTTTAACCCACAATCCTGAGCTCAAGACCTGAGCTGAGCTCAAGAGTCGGATGCCCACCTGACTGAGCCACCCAGGCGCCCCTGGAGATGGTTTCTTGAACTGTTCAAAAGCCCAGGCCACAACTAAACCCCAATCTTCCGTGGGTGGGATACGAACATCGGGCATCTCGAACACTCTTCAGGGGATTCCAATCTGTGGACTAGTTTGGGAACCACTAGATTAAAGCAAAGTCCTTTATAAACGTCAGGTGAAAATAAAAGCGATCCCTTGACACAAACACATAACCCATTTGTCAGAGTTATTCCTTGTTTATCTATCCAGAAATAAACATGTTAAAATGTCAAAATCCTGTTTTATTTTCTTTTACACCTGAGCCATCTCTGATAAATACGTCAATACCAGCGAAGTTACTCTGTCATAATTCAGAATTAGAAAAACCAGCAAGAGAAGTCTGACATCCAAGTTCATAAAGGCGTTTGCGTGTGACTTACATATTTTTTAAGAGAGGACCTCGTTGGAAGATTACAGACACGCTTTCCCCTGTTGGGTCTGTATCTCACATTGTGTCAGTTTCCGCCCAGGTACTTTGAAAATACCCAAAGGAAAACACCTCGGATCCTCTGCTGAGCTGTTGCCACTCGAAGGACACGAACACAGGAAAAGACCCTGCGTGATGCTGCCAGCTAGCGCAGCTTGGTGATTTAGGTAATCTCACGCCCCGAAATCGGATTGCGTTTAGTGGCCTTTGTGTCACCAGCCTGCGCTAGAGATCCAGCCACCTCGGAAAGGTGAGAAATACGGTGGGCAAACACAATGACAAAACACTCTCAAGATCGGCAGAGAAGCCAAGAAAGCACGTATCAGCACCTCGGTGATGGCTCCAGGAGGGTCCGGTGGACGCGCAGCTTGACCCGGAGCAACAAGGGCCGTAACCTCTCCGAGTGAGAAGAGCGAGGGGAGGCCATTTGCTGTGAGCAGAGCTGTTTAACCCTCTTGAATTCGAAGACAGCTCCCCCTCCTCGCGCACACAGATCTGTAAGCTCCGCTGTTGATTTCCCATTCAGGAAATCTGGCCGGCAACCCCCCTGCTGCTCCACAAGGCCTGCAGCTCGCTGACGAGCTCCATGCAAGCCCGTGATTTAATTGTGGATGGAGGGAAATAACAGGTATCTCTAGCAGGTTTTAATATGATCTTAAAATAGGGGGAAAGTTTTCTGTTATGACATTGACATAGAGGCGATGATTTTGAGTAATGCAGGATGATGTGGAGATGCTTTAAGATTAAATAAGAGCTATATAAAGGCTTGTCAGAATGAATTCTAATGTGCCATGAGACACTTTGCATACTCTTAAATATGCAAAATGTCTCTTGGCACCCTAGAATTCATCCTGACAAGCCTTTATATAGCTCTTATTTAAACTCCTACTTTATTTTTAGGGGATAGGTACTCAGAGATACTCTTTGAATGGAAGCAACAAAGGGCAGTGTTTATTGATTTCGTTCTTTAGTGGGGGGAACAAAAAGAAACACGATACAAAAGAGCAATCAAAAGTGGAAGCTTGTTTAATATTGCTCTACCATCATCCTGAAAGGCATAATAATTTGAGTTACACATCTGAACTGATTGGAGTTACAGAATCATATCTCCTTTTTGCATTTAACAATATATACAATATAAAATAAATACATTTACACAAATGGACATTTGCTGGAGCACACAGTATGGTACACATCACAAAAATATACAATTGATTGCTTTACAGATGTGAAGCCCATCTACAGCTATAGACATGGTTTTATTATTATTATTATTCTTTTTACTACTGGCTATAATGCAACTCCTGGATTATGATAAGCAGTTTAAATTTTTTGTCCTTTTACGATCTTTGCACATAAGACTGCCATAAAATGTTTTCCTAGGCAGGTAAACAGAGACGCTTAAATAATTAAAATACAATCACCAACACCCATTTTCTCTTCTATAAGAAAAATAGCAGTTTTAAATATTTCATATCTTTTATGTTATCATTTAAATGCAAAATAGTGGAATAAATACAACAATCTGATCTGATTGAAACACAAGTGTAACTACAGGAAGTCACACAATCCTATTGCTTTAAATAAGAACAAACCTAAAAGAAGCAAAATACAAATTTAAATCATATGGCAAAAACATACACTTTTATAACTTTCAAAAACTTCACATTAAGTAAATGGTCTTGCTTGAAACTTGAAAAAACTTACCTCGAGCGAGGTTTAAGATGAGCACTTTACCCTAAAGCCCGTGCAGTTCTTTTAGATCTACGTTTTAAGTTGTGTTTCCTATTTGTGAGATTCGTGTTCTCTGTAATGCCGAGAGTCACTTAAACTGAAAACTAAAATTTGTACTTGATTCTTTTTTCCCCATCTCCATCTGGTGTTTTCAGTTGGTTGGCTCTGTGTTCTGAAGCCCAAGTACTTTAATGTGATACAGTGAAAACAATGGATATAGCATATATATTTATATATAGTGTGGTTGAATAGTAGCAACTTAAACCCTGCACAAACGTTCTGGAAAATAATCTTTTTAAATACTCACATATATAAATAATCTTATAGAATCAGCACCTTTTGTTCCCAGGAGTTGTATTTTCTGTTGTTATTTTTTAAAGGGATGTGCCAATTTCTGAACTCCTATCACAGCTATAAATTTCAAGTTATTGACCATCTGAATGAATTGCTAATGATGATTTATCTAGAATCACACTACAGCCACTTCTCTACTGAGAAACCACAATCTACGATATAGTCCCATATAGCTAATGATAGATACACAGTATTCCTAGCACTAGGCTGATGAAACATCAACCCAAGGTATTTTGTTTAAAGCACACAAAGTAGCAATAGTTTTGGAAACGTGTCCGCACCAAAAAGTTTTGCAACAACACAGAGCTAGTTAATAACAACATCTGAGAGATGATTGAGTGAAAGCCATATATATACAGCATTTAAAAATTAGACTTATCTATATTCTTGAGATATTCAAAGTTTTATTTCTAAGCTATACATTGGTATTCTATAATAAACCATTAGAGAAATTATTCCTTGTTTTGAAAATATTATGATTTTGATGTGTATCTGTTCATAATGAGTACTTGTTTGGAGTTTCAATCTCTTAATTATTATTAGGAAGAACCTTATTACTGGTAAGGAATAGAATATACTACTGTAGTCTCCTGAGGAATTGTACATCCAATATTGTCTCTAATTCTACCCTGTGTCTAAAAGCACACACCACAAGAATTCCAAACACCACAAGAAGAACAAGACAACAGTCTTTGAATGCAACGTAAAATTCAGAAAAGCACAGCAAACATGAAACATTGAAAAGCTGAACTACATTTCTTTTGTTTGTTAGGATTACAATTTTAATTACATCTGTGTACATAGAATAAGACTGTTCACATAGTACAGGGAGCAGCTCCTAACACTGGTCCATTGGTATAGCATTTGATGGAGGTTACTGTTTATTGGTTATTCAGCGACTGTAGATTTCGGGGGCATCTAATTGATTTCTTCATTAGATTACACCTCTTAACAGTCTGGAACCTGACTGACTTTCTTGCTGTGAAAATACTGGTTGAAAAAGCACATATATTGGCTTAGCTCTTGGTAAAAACTGCAGATTAATTTAAACAAACATTCCTAAATGAATAAACTCATAAAGATTAGGTTTTAGAATTTGGTCAGGCATCTGCTGTCTTTGATGTTTTGTTTTGTTTTTTTCCCCAAATTCTGGCATTTGCCTTATTGCCTCTTAAATGAATACTGGCTCACAGCTCCTTCTGAGACAAGGTCTGTAACTTTGCAAACAGGCAGTATCTCATTCCTAACCACCATGGCAGCTAGAAATCATATGGCAACTATACCTCCCAGGTAGAGAGGTGCACTCCTGATCACTCTACGGATCTGTACTCCATGTGCAGTGCTTTATAGACGTGACTACTCGGAGTCACAAAAGGTGTAATCTAATCCTTTGTGTCAGTGAACATTTAGGTAAACTGGAGCTCATGTTAAGAAATTGATGTTTGGGACCAGACTGGCACACGACATAAATTGCATCCGTGATAATATGCACCTTCCCTTCAACTATTGCTTGAGTTAGTTAAATTCCCATATTAATAAATGGCTGAAAAGTGGTAAAGCTGGTACAAAAAAATCTCCATTTGTAAGAAGAAACAAAACATTTTTAAAAATCTTCCTTCAGGATTCATTTGTCCTTCATCATTGTTCATAATTGTTCAAAGCCAGCACAAAATTGCAGTATTCTTATTTCTCTTTAGTATTGCATGAATGAATAAAGCTTAAACTATTCCCTGAAAAAGTTACATAGTAGCTAAACTAACAAATACCTGGAAGACTTGAAAAAACAATTAAGGAATCAAATGGCTGTAACTGATTTGGATGGAAAAGCAATGATAAGAAGCAGCCGATGCCACGTGGCTTAAGTTGTCTAATTAGAGGCTGCTCCCATGAAATCTAATACTGCACTCAGTCAATCTGTCTGTGTTGCACTGTACTTTTAGGTACGTTGGTTCTCTCTCTTTGATTCCTTAGTCATTGGGGACGTTATGGTTCACAACAAGCTCACTGGTATCCATATTATGGATCTCCATCCTTTGGCAGGGCTGGCTTCCATCTCTCTTCAGTTAGAGACCTCTTTTAAAAGTTCAGCAGCAGAAGGAAGGAAGGAAGGAAGGAAGGAAAGAAGGAAGGGAGGGAGGGAGGGAAAGGCAAAGCAAGGAAGGGGACAATTCCCTTACAACTAGAGATATTTTCAATTTAGGAGAGGGGGGAAGGACAAGAAAAGAGAAGGAGGTGAGTAGGAGGAGGAAGGAAGGACAGAGGGAAGGAAGGAAATGAAGGAGAAAGGGAACCAGTAATGAAGGAAGCCAAGAAATGAGGAAGAGGATGAATAAGGGAGGGAGGAAAAAAAATGAGGGAAGGAAGGGAGAAGGAAGATGAGAAAAGGGAGAAAGACACTCATCAGGAAGATACAGAGGAATCTGAAAGCTGCTTCATAGTCTTGCTGCTAAATGATCAGTGCAGTCCGTTGATTTTTGATGTTGGTAACTAAACTCTAAGTTTCCTCGACTTCACTCTGGGGTTTATTTTCCCTTTTTCGGCGTGCAGGACAGGAAGGCCCAGGAAGCTTTTAGTCAGACCTTGGCCTCCAGCATTTCCAAAAAAAGTTTGTGCATGGGCACTTTGCCTTCTAGTTTGATGTTGTAGAAGTGCTGCACCGCCTTGGTGGAGGTCTGCCTCAGCAGGGGCAGCGTCATCAGCATCTTGCCGGCCCTGCGCGGGTCTTCCATGTGCTGGCCGGCCTCGTAATCCTGCAGTGCCTCGTGTAACACGTCCTGAAGCTTCTGAACAGCCTCCACGTCTTCTATGTGCATGGAGTCTGTACAACAAAGTGCAACACAGAATCATGTCAATAATAACCAAAACCCATGTGGGGAAGTTCCACAGTACACTTGAAATTCCCTAAGCGCTAAGCTGTGATTTGCTCCGAGCACTTTCCATTTCCGAAAAAATCTCTGTTTTTTTTTTTTTCTAAATTTCCCTCCAGGAGATGATTTCCAATATGGATTTAGAGCACGGAAATTACTACCAAAATATCCATTATTTAAAACTGCGTTTTTTTTTTTTTCCTCCTAAGATGGAGCAATCAGGGAAGACTTTCTTTTAATAGATGACAATCTTGGTTACTTTATTCATTATCTCATTCATATATTTATTCACCCATTCAACAATTATCAAAGGTCATCTATTGAAAGTATTATTCCAAGTGCTATGGAGGTAACATTGTCTAAAATTATGATGTTGCCCTCAAAAAGCCTGTATTTCCCAAAAGGAAACAAAAAGTAGATGACCAAGGTTTTAAGAACTCAGTATAAATACACCGATTTTGGGGCACCTGGTTGGCTCAGTCGGTGAAGCGGCTGCCTTTGGCTCAGGTCATGATCCCAGGCTCCTGGGATCGGGTCCCACATCGGGCTCCCTGCTCAGCAGAAAGCCTGCTTCTCCCTCTCCCTCTGCCTGCCACTCTGCCTACTTGTGCTCTCACTCTCTGTGTCAAATAAATAAATAAAATCTTAAAAAATAATAAATAAATACATTGAATTTAACACTATGTTCTGGTATAGACTATACAGAAATCACAATAAAGTGCTTATCCTTTCAAGATTTTCAGTGTACTGTTAACAGTTCATCAAAGCATCCTTACACAGTCTGCTTCTACTGAAAAACAAGCGAAGTCTTTAGATTAATGAGTTCTGAAATATTTTTCACATTGGTGAAGGTGAACTTTGCCCTTAAGTGACTCATTTAAAAATCTAATTCAATCAAGCAAGGAAAGGGTTAACAGGGTTGCCACAATTATTCTTTTGAGAAATGTGAGATGTGGGGGAAAAGAAAAGTTACTGCTCTAGCTCTAAAACAGACAATTATATACAAGTTTGAATCATTTAGCACGTTTTATTGATTCTGATGACAGTTTATCTGTTAATTACACATAATGGAGTCTTTGGGGGATTCTTCATGTTTAATAATTCTCGTTCCCTGAGAATGCAGAGCTCTAAGATATATGTAGTTAGCCTAATCTTTCATATAATTCAAATATCAGGTCACATGCACAAAAAGAGAGAGGAAGTGTAATTTAAAATCAAGGGGCTAAACATATGATAAAAAAAATTATGGCAACATAATTAAAAGGCTTACAGTTATAACCAGGAACATGTTTAAAAATTTCTTTGTATTTTGTTGTTTTTTTTTCTCTTACACTGTCATTCTGAAATTTTTTCACCATATCATTGGTAAACTGACCACTGTTTACATGAGGTGGTTAATGACACGTTTCTCAAAAAGAGTTTTAAATAACTTGGAATACAGTGGCTTAGGAGGCTTTACCACTCAAGTCAACTCCTGCCTGGATGAGCCAAGAGGAGGAACTCTTCCAGGTTGTTAAGGTTGATAGAGTGGTTGATAGTGTCCCTGGTGTGGAACTCAGGACATTTCCCAACACATAAGCTAGCCGGTCCCGATAGATTGTTTCTACCCAGGCTTCTCTCCCCTCTGGGTCCTTTCAGTGAGACAATCCCATCCACTTCCTGTGTGCCTTCTCACAGCAACAAGCACACATCATTTCCAAAGATGTCTACCGGCTGGCAATGTGAGAGAGGGAAAAACTGTCATGGAGCTCACAGCGCGCACTGCATTTTTTTTTTTTTTTCTATTTTTCCTCTGAAATGCTATCTGAAGGGAAAATGGTGGGCCTGGACGCACACTAATAGTGAGCATCCAAGGACACAAAAAACTGACCTTGCACATGAGGGAAGGTAGATAAGGTGGACTTACCCAATCTGTCCTGGGACTCAAAGCACTCGAAGTGAAAATGGGAATAAATGGATAGGGAGAAGAGGAGTTGCATCTTTACAGACACTACTAAAAGAAGTAACTATTTTCCCACCAGACCAAAAAAAAAAAAAAATCTGAACATAGTTAGGTCTAACTCGGGTTTCTTTGTATCAAAATATGCTGCTAGAACGCATACCACTGCACGTGGCATTTCCTTTGTTAAAAAAAAAATGAGTTAAAATGATCTTCTGAGTCCATTTTATTCAACCTCCATCTTCATCAAGAATCTTCTCTACATTCCTAATGAAGACATTTCCAGATGTATGTGGAACATTCTATTTTATAAGGGACAGAACTGCTCCTTAGAAATGTCTTCCTCAGATTTTTCCAAATTTGTCTACAACATCCGTGCTTGGGTCCTGGTTCTAAATACTGGAACGATACAGAATAAATGTCCTTCTTTTCCATGGCAGATCTTTAAATGCTTGAAGTGACTGCAGAGTCACCTCAGCCCCCACCCCAAGCCTTGTCTTCCCCACTACTCTTGCCCAGCAGGAGATATATTATAGGATGTCACAGGAAATGAGGCGAGAACAAATAGCAGAGAGATATGCTCACAAACAGCAATTAAGACTTCAAACTATTCTTTAAAGGCTGTGATTTAGCTTGAGAGATTTAAAAATGATTTAATCAAATTACTATGATAATTTAACTTCCCATTTACAGAAAAGATTCTAACTCATTTTAGCTTTACCCATTCTCGTATCTGCTAATACTTTAAATGCAAACTCACTAAATCTGAACTATTTAATTAGACCATGATTCAGCTGGCAGACTGCTGAAGAAAATATTAATCTCCATTAGGGATCCTAGTTCAAGTTCTGGCTCTGTGGCTTTAATCTCTGTTTTGCTCTTTGGGCTACATTTATACATTTATGCTAGGCTCAATAGAACTGCATTGATTTATATAATTATTTAGCTTTGGTTGTTGAAGCTGGTTTCTTTTTAACTGTATATTTTAAAGGAAATGGTCCCAGTATTGTGCTAATGAAAACCAGTGAAAATTAATCATGGGAATCATAGGCGTAGGAACTAAGTAGACACGGTGAGCCTATCCATTAAAAACACTGGGTGAGTGGTTAAAAACAAGGATGTCTGGGCCCAAGTCCAGACCTATTAAACAGAAAATTTTAACTAGATCCAAGGCATCATCCGTATTTTTTAAATATCTAGGTGCTTCTACAGCCAAGCCAGGGTTGTGAACTACAAAACCAGACTGCTATTCTAAAAGAATCCAGATTTCAAAAGATAACCAGTGTTCACATGATGCACGTATTGTCAACCATATATTAAATTTCAACACTTAATAATAAAATAGAACTCCTTCACTGAATTCCAATATTTTATTCTGTGAAGTGGGACCATAAAGGAACATGTCTAGTTCAGATCATTACTTTGGGAAGGGAGCTAAATATCCTCACACCTACAGCTGCAAAATTTGGTGAGACTCAGAGTCATTGCAAAAGATTTGTCAATTGCCCACATGAATAGGGTAATAAGGGGTGAGCAGACAGGACTCTCCAATCACTAAAGGAATGAAGCACCACATGGTGGAAAAGATGGAGAAGTGAGCAAAGGTCTATTTTCTAAAAGATAATTTGATCTCAAAATTTTTATCTGCAATATAAGGAGTCTAACAGAGCAATCCTCCTGGCTGCCATCGGCTGGGTACTGAGGAACACCGGGTGACTGTAATGCAAACTAGCTCTTGATTGACATCGATAGTTGACCCTGAATTTCAAAAAATGGTGCCAATCATAAACTTTCTAGGAAGATGGCAGTGGCGGCAGCAAGATATTTTAATCTTTCCAAATCTGCACATAAAAAAAAAAAAAAAAACCAGAACTAGATGGCCAAACTAAAAACCCATAGACAACACTCACAAACAAAACTAAGTGACAAGGTATCCCCAAGATACACACACACACACACATACACACACACAATCAGGATTTTGTGTGTTCCTAGCTCTGTCCACGGAGAAGGCCTAGGAAGGATGGCCAAGCCAGGAATGCAATAATTAGCAATGAGCAACCTAGTACCCAGCTTATAATTAGATTCCAGGCTTCAGCTGGGAAATATTTAAGATAAGTATGGAACATCTTATAGTAGATAGAAAGAACACTATCTACAACTACTAAGTCATTCAGAAAGATTCCAGAAGCCAACCTGAAGAGACTCCTGCTGACCCAAAATGGGACAAGTTGAGCTTCCACAAAAGGATTATAATTGCAATTAATTGAAATCCACTGAATAGGGATGCCTGGGTGGCTCAGTTGGTTAAGTGTCTGACTTTTGATTTCAGCTCAGGTCATGATCTCAGGTTGAGATCAAGATCTGTGTTGGGCTCTACACTGGACATGGCGCCTGCTTAAGATTCTCTCTCTCCCTCTCCACCTCCCCCTACACCGCCCCACTTGAGCTCTCTCTCTAAAGAAAAGAAATGAAGGAAGGAAGGAAGGGAGAGAGGGAGGGAGGGAAAAAGGAAGGAAGTAAGAGAGGGAGGGAGGGAGGGAGGGAGGAAGGAAGGAAGGAAGGAAGGAAGGAAGGAAGGAAGGAAGGAAGGAATCCACCAAATATGTTTAAATAAATTTGAATATAATGACATTTTAAAAAGATAGGGCATCAATTCTTTATTTTGAAAACTGGCAAATGAAGGGAAAGAATCAAGCTCCTATATAAACTGAATCATCAGTCATCAATAAGAGATGAGAAAAAGCATATATATATACATATATATATATATACATACAGACTTATATAAAATAAGTATCCCAATGATTGAATGTAAAAAAGAGATGAAAAAAAATCAAAGATCATCATTTTGCAACCCCCAGCAATGAATGGATTTAGGTAATGAGCATCAATAGCTGCTCACAGAGCATAGAGACAACCGGACGCTGTGTGCCTCCCAATGAACAGCACACCACCTACAGGTGTCACAGGGATTGAACCTGAGCCTGATTAAGTCTCTGGATCCAGTTGTTAATTTGCACAAAATGCAAAGGGCAGAGAAACATGATGAACTGCACCCAGAGTATGCAATCTGTAACATCCAGACTGTGGGAAATTCTGTAGGTCAAATGCCCTGGCTTCTTCAACAGAGAAATTGGAAGAAAATGAAAATGAAAATGAAAATGAAAGATGAACTTTTAGATTAAAGGAGAGTTAAAAACTCCATTAAAAAATTTTTTTTGGAAGTGGGCAAGACTAAACTATCATGTCTGAGGATACACATTTAGTGATAAAGTCATAATGAGACATGAGGAAGTGATAAAAACCACAACAGGATAGTGATTACTTTTGTGGGAAAGGGGGGGGCAGGCGGTGAGATTGGGACAAGACACATGGAGGGGTTTCTGGATATCTAATAAATTTTCATTTTCCATCCTTGCTCATATTGCCATCGTGACAGACAGCAAAATGGCCCCCAAGATACCCAAGTGGTCCCTCCCTGGAAGCTGAATGTTACCTCCTAGATTATCCAGGAGGGTCTTCAGTGAAGTCAAAAGTATCCTTATGAAAAGGAGGCAAAGGAAGAAGAAGGCAAGGTATGGTGCTAAACTGCTGCTTTTGATGATGGAGGAAGCAATATAACTCAAGCAATGCAAGGAATGTCACTCTAGAAGCTGGAAAAGGCACAGAAACAGGTCCTCCCCTACAGCCTCCAGAAGGATCACTGTCCTGTCTTTATCTAGTCTTTAACCTTGTGAAAATGCTTCTGGACTTCTGAGCTCCAGAACAGTGAGAGAATAAATATGTACTGTTTAAAGTCACCAAGTTGTGACAATTGGTTGGAGCAGCCATAGAAAACTAAGGCACTCCTTAAGTTATACATCCTGTTTGGGTGTGTTTTTCTTTTAAATCTATGTTTTATTTCATATTAAATTGGTGAGAGACAGAGACGGAGAGAGGGATAGTGAGAAACTTCCAATGGAATGGTCCCTTCTGGAAAGTAGTGAGTTAAGCAGAATTCCGAGCAAGCCGGCAGAAACACTTGGCAAAAATGCCAAGGAAGCTGTTCACATACCAACTAGGAGGTTGGATCAAAAGACATTTTAGGTCTTTCCTAATGCAGGAAAATTATAATTCTAATGTTGGAAATAGTAATAACAATTCTTATTACGTGCTTTATCACGGCGAGAACAGAACTGATTTTATAGCTTTCCACTGAGACATACACATTTTGGGGGGAGGACTATTTTCCTCATTTCTGGCTCTGGCTATCAAGCCGGACTTCGACATTTATACCAGCCCCACAAATCACTCCTCTACTGTGTTTATATTAGGGGTTGAACCACAGATCCAGAGCCCCTGGTTTCTTTCCTCCCGGCTTCCCTCTCATAAATCCCAAATTATTGTTCCCATTATTCTGTTTACCTTGCATAATCGGAATTCCCTGCTAAGACTCTTATTTCTCTACAAGTACTCAAGGCCTCTCTCTCCCTCCAATATCTAACACCTATCCAGAAGCTTTCTAACTCCCTCTACTAGAAGTGATAAAGACAATTATACTCAATAAGTGAATGTTGAGGGGCTCCTGTGTGGCTCAGTCAGTTGAGCATCTGACTCTTGATTTGGGCTCAGATCATGATCTCAGGGTCCTGAGATGGAGGACCCCACCCCCACCCAGGTCAAGTTCCCTGCTCAGCAGGGAGGCTGCTTCCTCTTTCTCCCTCTCTCTCTGCCCCTTCCCCCACTCATGCACTCTCTATTTCTCTCCTTCTCTCTCAAATAAATGAATAAGTAAATCTTAAAACAACAAGTGAATGTTGATAGCAACTTGGGTGGTAAATATTTCAATCTTCCACAATATCATAAATGATCTGCACCATGCTAATGACCTTTTTATAAGGGATCAGTCATTATCTTAAGATCTGTAAATGAAAATAATGTTATATTATGTCATTCCCTAGAAGTAAAGCAATTGTATTTATGTGCTTATTACGCAATTGGAAGCACAGAGACACTTGTGGCAAATATTTCTTACACTATGTCAAGGCATAGCGAGCACTGAACATAAGAAACACCTGAAAACCTACCTTTACTTTTTACATAAAAATTTGATATATCATAATAGGTATGAAATTAAAAGGTTACATTAAATAAAACCACCACCCACTTCAACTCAATTATATCATCTTAAGCAAAACTGAAATAATCCAAATAGCGATGGCAGATTTGAGCAAAAACCAAAGAAAAGTAGACTAGAAGATGGAAAATCGTAATTTTGATTTCCCAGAGAGTAGTAATTATGGTTTGGTCTGGGTAAAAGTTAAATATAAATATCTACCTGCCACAAAAGACCTACCCATACTTATTTCTTATTAAATCCTATAAAGGTAGTAAACATTTTGTTTCCAAATCTTTTTTATCACTTTCAAGAGTGGTTTTATACTACGGGAACTCCAAGAAGACAGCAAGATAAAGTGAGTGCAAAATTCTAAACTAAATTAAAAGTACTAATTTCGGTTGGCAGATGTAAAATTGCATTGGCTAGTCTTCTGTGTTGATCCTTTTAAAGACGTCCTATCTACTTATTTGTGGAATAGAAATAGCTTATTGATAGCAAGGGACAGAGGGTCCAACCCTCTGCCTCACAGTGGTAACACATCTTTATCATCTTGCTTCAGTTACCTGCAAAAATGCTATTGGACATGTCTACCTCACAGGCATGTCATGGAAATCAAATGAGATTCCCCAGCAAAAGCTGAAAAAAAAAGAAATGTCTACAGAAAGATTCTAAAAAAAGGATAATTGCTTGATCAATATCTAAAACTAGGTCTAGAATATCACATCAGCAAATTTAGTCAAAATTTCAATAAAATTGTGTTTGAGGGCCCAGGAGATACTAAGGGACTGAAGAGGTTTTTCACTTTTATACTAATTGTTCAGATCCATGAAGATATTAATATCCCTATATTACAAATTCAGCATTAATACACACATAACCACACACAAAATATGTGACCAAACTCACGGCCCTCACTTAAAAGTCACTGACATAAAAATTTTAGGCCATTTAGCAATATGAGACATTATTCACCTGCCTCATGTTACAGACAAGAAAACAGTTATGTGATTAAAGCACGCATTCTTAAAGGAAGTAAAATTTGGAATTGGAAAGTAGGGAAAATCTCTCTTTTTAGGTAAAATGCATACCTATCCAGTACACAAACAGATATATATTTTCATGATATTAATATTTCATTGGGGACTTATTAAGAAAAAATATCTAAAAAGGCTACCCCAAGGGAGAGATAATGAAAAAAGACTGAAAAACGAGACCAAACTTATATGACTAAAGATGGCCCTCCTTCCAGTCTCCTACAGTAATCATAAGCTTTCTATCCCTTGAAATTATATCACAATTCTACACATCAAACATTTGTTTTCAAGAACAAAATACTGTCAGGATGTGGTTATAATTACTTATGATTTGAAATTGATGACCAAAATATTACTCACAGCTTTATATCAACAGATACTATTATTCTAGAAGTATGGTGTAGAAATAAAAAGAAAAGTCAGCTTTAAGCATAGATTCTGTTTATTCTTGAATGAGTTGGGCTCACAGGGCTCCAGGTTGGAGGCAGGGCTGGGGATACCACTTGGGATGAGTGACAGCTGTGAAGCTGGAGGGCCTTGTGAGCAAAAGAGAATGACCAGACTAAAAGTAATTCTTACTCTTAAACTGCTTTAGTCTTCTACTATATAAAAATGAATATATCTCCTTGGGGTCAGTGATAATAGTTTCAAACAAATTCTTAAACATAAGAATCAATAGAACCAAACTGAGACAATAGAATCACATGAAATCATCTTACCCAAAATGCATGTAGTAATATTTCACTAAATTTTCCAATGAAGACATAAAATTAATTATAGAATCATAAAACTCCCCAAATGGAAAGAATTCTAGAGATGAGTCTAACTTCTTGGTGTACGGATGAGAGAACGGGGCCTAACAACATTATTACAATGTTAACATTGTGACTCAGATTTTCCTTTTTAAATTCAATTGCACCCTGGGGTGCCTGGGTGGCTCAGTCAGTTAAGTGTCTGCCTTCAGCTCAGGTCATGATCCCGGGGTCCTGGGCCCCGGGATCGAGCCTAGCATCGGGCTCCCTGCTCAGCAGGGAGTCTGCTTCTCCCTCTCCCTCTGCTGCTCCCCCTGCTTGTGCTCTCTGTCAAATAAATAAATAAAATCTTTTAAAAAAATAAATTCAATTGCACAAAGATATATCAGGGAGAAAATAACTGCCTAAGAGAAAGTTGGTGCTCAAAAGTAAGAAAGTATATAGTTTAAGTGAGCCTGTGAGTTTCTTACCTTCAAAAATAATTGGGACAATTATTTGGGGTTTCCAAATATTTGATTGTGAGAATGACAGTATTGGTTCATAATATATTGGGTTTTTTTTGTTTTTTTGTTTGTTTGTTTGTTTGTTTTTGCCCATATCCTTTAAGATAGGGAAAGTTCTTCCAATGGTGTTCCTGGTGCTGTAAGTATTCCTGAATTCACATATGCCAGAAACAGAGCTACAAAAATATATGACAGGTATTATCAAGAAGACAATTCTCTGTTTCCTGAGCATAAGCACAATATTAATAATTACTGAATAAAGGCAGATGTTTAAAATAAGCTGAAATTGAGATTAATGAGACATTGGTTGTTAATACCTACAGCCATAAAGGGAACGCTAAGATATCTATAAATATAACACTAAAATTGAATTTTTTTTTTTTGCACAAAAACTCACGATCATCTGAAATTTCTAACTATTGAAAGAAAAACTATGAACTTTTTAGGGTATCTCTGAAACCATTTTTCATACTGATGTACTTTTGAGCAGTTTAAGAATCACTGGATCTAAGCAAGAATGAATCTATAACTTTATTACTGTCATCCAAGTAATGGTCAAAAAATGGAATAAAATAGCATCATATTGACAGTATGAAAAAAAAGAAAAGATTTCTCAGTGGTTTATCCCATGCTAAAATGGTGCGGTTTGGGGGTTGAATGCAGGAAAGAAGGGTCATATTTATACAGCACACGAGAGGTGGCACAATTTAGACATCAATATATTCCTTAATCTTTTCTCCTTTCTTATGGACTCTGATTCAATTAACTTTTCTTGGTATTGAGAAGTTAAAAAAAGTTACAAGCACTTGCACAATAACTTTGTGACATGGAGAAATTTCCTGAAAGAAGTTAATGTTACTCACTACCAGTATAAGAGAAAAAAGAGAGGGCCTGTTAACCATTTCTGGTTTTAAACAAGAAAACCAACTAAGGAGTTCTTTAAAGACTTTCTAATCACCAGTCATTGCTCTCAAGTAGGTCACTTCCTCCTTCTAACAGCAGGGTCTGTGGTATTTGAATATTTACATATCAAAACACTAATGATTATACTTCTAAACAACAGACAGAAATGCTGCTACTAATTAATTCAGGTACTCTAAATTACAATCCACAGCCATAAAGTATATATCTAACACCTAAAATTATAAGATTTTAGCAATCTTGATCAAGTTTTAGCATTGCTCAACACTCACAATTAGTTAATAATTTAAAAAAGCATTATGTAATATAAAAGATATAAAACATGTTTGCTGGATTTTAAACATAATTGACCAAGTAGACGTTTTCAATTAGAATCACTATGTGACTACCAAACAGAAATTCTTCCCCAAACCATTGCTACAGAATTTTTCATCTGATGACGAGAGATTCTATAAAACGAAGTCCATGCAAACTAATAAATTCTCGGAAAATTTCTCTCCCATCTCCCACTTTGGTCTTCTAGAGAGCCAGACACGGGGCATCTGAGATGTTTGCAGCAACAGTGCCACTTGTCATAAAGAAACCTATGTTACAGTTTCACAGGGGAGGAGGAAAAGGGAGGTGAACGGTGTGCTCAGCAATTAAAAGTATGCAATGCTAAACTCCATTATGAAGACAAATAGGAAAGTACAACTTCATTGTTGAAAACAATTTCCCTCCTATCAGTCCAAGGATGCATGCATCAATATTGTAGATGAACTGTTAATTACAAAATCAATTAAAAATTATTTCTAAAAACAGTCACGCGTCCCCGGCTCTCACGGGGGCAATTTGGGCAGAAGGGTCTCATCTCACTAGGACCGCGCCAAATCACAAAGTCGTCATCCACAAGTAAGCAAAAGCAATCTGGTTTTTCATTTTTCAGCGCGGCTGAGCCCAGCCTGAGATTGATCGTCACATATGGCCCCAGAAAACAAACTGTCAATACCTTGAATGCTGCAGAATTTGAACAAATAGCCGTCCGCCCATTCAAGCCACTCATTGCATCCCATTTAACAGATTTTATTGACAGTTTCCTTCTTGTAATTAAAGGGAAAACTACTGGCCAGCAACCAAGATAAAGTTCAAAGATAGGGTCAAAACAAAAGCAGATGGAGGGGCACGGTGTGACTGTCAATGGTACATAGCATCAGAGCACGTTATTGACACGCAGGTATCTAAAGATCGGCACGTCATTAAGGAGGGATATATCCTGAACTATATGCAAATGCTAAAAGAGACTTAAGACCACAATAAAGCATTAGGAGAGGCACAAAGGGAAAAACAACAAAGCAGCAACGATTTTTACTTATCAGAGGTTGCTATTTTAGTACGTTTCAGTTCAAATGTAAAGACTGTTTATTCCCATAATTCTTAACCCTTACTGCATAGGTGGACCTCTCGGAGAAATACTCCAGCAGAAGTTGCCTTCTGCAGAATTCCAGAATACAAGAAAACAAGAGTATTCTTTGATAAACAAAATGAAAAACAACACTACATATGTTTTTCCAATTGCAAATGTGCATTTATGAGGGGGGAAAAGTGCTTTCTGCGTACCCACCGTGCACACTTTTTTTCACTTGTGCCTACAAGAAAATGAAGGTAATTTTGTCCCGAGACCGTCCATTTACACTACAAGTTCGGAAATGCACAGGCTGGTAAAAGTTTCACCACTTTCAAGAAGTAAATATAATAAAAATAATTCAAGTGGACTTCTCCTATTTCTAACTTTTCACTAGAAAGCTGTAATGACTATAATTTTGCTGTCTCATACAGAATTTACAACTGGGTTTAGCAAATCCCTGAAGAAGTCGAGGGAAGGGTAAAACTGAAATATTAAAAAATGTAACAATGACCATGTCAATATGCCAACCTGAATTAGCAAGAGCTATCGCTTTGAGGGTGACAAATTCTTCTTTCTCCAGCTTCATGCTCTTGTATTTCTTTACCAGCTGCAGGATAGCATTATTTAGGTCAAGAAGGCCTGCTAATTTGGACTGGTCTTCATCCATTATATAATCATCTGCATAGACAAGTTCATCCTCAAATGAAAGAGATCGGTATACGACACCAAGGATCAAAATTTCCATCCAAGCACTCTGCAGAAGGCTCATCTGGTCCGCCAGGGACAGCGTGGAGAAGCCTGCATGGGAAGATGGGCAGATCAAGTTACTTTAAAGCCATAATTTCATAATGCAACATTAGTTTCATATGGTAGTTGGCTTCTGCATCAGTGCTCAAAATTATGCTGAGCTTTGATTAGATGCTCTTAAATTTTCCCCTGATCATTTTGCGAATGGCAAAGTAAAAGTCACAAACCAGTTCAATTTCTTGGCGTTTTTTATAGGTTTTATAGACACAAGTGAGTATAACAGAAAAGTAGGTTTGTTTCTTTCATTTCAGAAGAAAATAATATGTAGCCTTTAAATATAATCTATTTCTGGCTACAGTTTTTATAAATGTCTTTCAGAAAGTCAGATTTTCATCCACTTCATCTCTAACAACTACTATTGAAAAACAACATAAAAGTTAAACAAACAACAAAAAAAGAGCTCCCAAATAAAGGAAAACAAACAGTTTAGACTCACACCGTAGAGTGCAATTTGGAAACATTTCTCATTGTAATAGTCAGATGCTCAGTGAATAATGAGTATTCGTATACCCCAAAGAACCTTCTTAACTGGATATTTTGCACCCACTGATATATAACACGAATTCCTCTTACAGTGGTGTTTATTGGTATAAAAGAGAGTAGAATACTTAGCAGCTTGGCCTCTCCGCCAAATCAAAAAGCTGCAGTTTATTCTTCTTCTTAAGATCAAGTTATTTAAAAAGTTAAATATGGCGGCACTGGAGTTCCATGGATAGGATATAGGCAGAACCAGATCCTCAGTTTAAATATTGGCCCCACTGAGCTACTGGCTCTTTCACCGTGAGCAAGACAATTTACTTGCACCTCAATTTTTGTTTTGGGGACATACAAAATAACACCCAGCAAAATACTAATTTATAATATGCATTCAATAAATGTAGCTATATTAAATAGTATTTTTATCTGAAATATCTGGATGAGTCCTTTAATTCTTCACGAACAATCTGGTCTGAATTCACACATAACACACGTACAGGCTTAAAGTTCCTTGTGAGCTTAAGAGAACATGCAAAAAAATGAAAAGAAAATGTGGTTCAATAGCGAAAGAGGAAGTAGTAAAATTAAACCTAGTTAGGAGTAAAAATATTTATTTATATCTCAGAGGGACTAGATCTGGATTCTAAACAGAAGTCTTAGTGAAGATACCTGATGATCAGCCACATACTTTTTCCAAGAGTTCTAAAAAATAAATGTTTCTTAAATCTTCACTTTCATTTCTAGTAATAATTTATGCCCAGGGATTGGTAATGCCCAGGGATTCCAAGGGTGAGCAACCACCCCTACAGTTACTGAGGACAATAGTACTATGATTTAAGATCCTGCCACCAATAATTCTATAGAAGGAGAAAATTTTAACAATGCAACTTGTAAAATCTATTTTCACTCCTTCTCTAGACCCTGCTACCCAAATCATTACTATCCACTGCTGCCCAATCTTCTTAGTTTACTGTTTATGGTCATTGCTTTTGTCTCATTTTTATTCATATCAAATTGTTCCCATCCCATGTGATATTAGAAACTACTGCACAATGAGGAAAAGAAAATGATTTCCTGCCCTGTTGGTGAAAACTAGTGGTTTGCCACTTGGCACCATTAACTGGAGTGTTTAATAAAATCATCAAGAGGGTTTAGTCCAGCTTTTACTAAAGGCGGGTCTTAAGACGTGTAAAAAGCATCTCTTTCATTGTTTATCAAGCCATTTACATATTACATGACAGATCTTCTTTTGAATTGGCGTCGTCAATCCTTCTTTCTCTTTTTCCACTCCTTTTCTTTTTTTGGTCATCCCATTGTGGGGTTACATAAATTTCCTATTAGAATTAGAGCTAAAACATGTGGTAATATATTCAAGAGAGAGTCCAAAGAGAAAAATAATGACCTAGTCTGACTAGGTTAGGTTCCATTTGCTTTCGATCTTGAGACTGTTACACTCACAGCAAACAAACCAATATTGCTCCTTTTGCTATCCCACTCCCCCCACAAGAAAAGAGATGCGACGCACATCCAAATGTCTAACTCAAGCAAAGGGAACGGTTGGGATTTGTTTTGTAAATGAAACAGATGAAGAAATAAATGATCATCTTAGGAAGTTATGAGCCAAAACGGATGAGTATTCTCCCTTTGCCTTCGTGTGCTTGCTCCTTTCCATGCTCCCAAGCAGTTTTTTCTGCTGCAGCAGATGGACAGAGTGCGTCGCCCAGAGCACCTTCCTGTGACAGCCCTATTCTCCCTCCCAGACACTGCTGTTAGTAAATAGATTTACACATTCTCCAATCTCCACACATCTTTCTGCCGAATAATTAAAAGCAGGATGATTAGTTTATTGAGTGGAAGGAGGAACTTTTTTATTGAGGTCCGTCCACGATTTTATCAGGCCCAGCACTTTTACGGTTGTCAAGAGGATGCAGGCATCCAATTTTTCTTATCTGCCTGATTAATACAAACGCTGTTTCAGGACGCATTAATTAACAGATACAAATCTACGTTCTCATGGAAGGATCAATACGGAGAAGAAAAGAGGCATCAATGTGAATTTAGTGCTGATGATGGAGAAGGCATGCTATCGACAGTTACGTGCACGGAAACTTTAAAGTTGCACAGGGGCCCTTTTGTCCCTGTGATTTACAAATGCGCAATTTTCAGCCATAACAAGGTTTTGCACATTTCTTTGGGGTTTAATTAAGCAAAAAACAATAAAATTTCATTTTTTTCCTAGGTTGATCCTGCAATTTGTTGGCTCTCTGTCGATGACTGTGTGTGTGTGTGTGTGTGTGTGTGTGTGTGTGTGAGAATCCTTCCTATAAACCTAACTTTTTTCTTTCACTTCTTAATGAAATAAAAAGAAAAAGGCCAGGGAGGATGGGGAGATGGATACAGCACAAAAGGTTTGACAAGTTTGCTTGCTTGATGTCCTCACATCTATTTCAGCTGGTTAAAGGAAGTGTAATTTTGCAAAAACGATAGGAAAAGGGACCATCCATGCTTTCCAGAATGTAAATAAAAGTCTGTACTTTTATCTCTTCGTGCTCTAGAAAGAGCTGAATCGCAATACTTTTAACCCTTTCCTACCACACCTCTGCATTCTGGAAGCTGGCACAAAGAGCGCTCGTGCCCAAATACCTGGGTGACAGTGACACAGCCTTGTTAGGAGACTGTTGTGCTCACCTGGTTACGAAGGAGGCGGAGTACGTAACAGAGCTAACATTTGAATGCCACAAACTTCTACCTGCCCTGCAGGAGTGCTCGCCATAGATACTTCCCATACATAACGACATGGATAAGATAATATTTTGACCAGCACGCCTGAGCTAAGTATAAAAGCCTAAATGGCCAAGATCTAAAATAAGCTGAGTTTAAGGAATTTTCTAAAAGCACAATGGCTCTCTTGGTGTAGCCGTGCTTGTATCCAAATGACAATTACTTGTGTGCACCTGTGCCCGGCGCTTAGCGGTGTTTTATAGCAATCGGGCTACAAATGAGAGGTCCTCAGCACCTACACCATTTAGCTACCTCTCTCCCAAGTGAAATAAAATATGCTTCGCTGTTGTGTCGTTCGAACTTCATGTTTTGTACATCCCGGGATCTTAATCTTTGGTGTGTGACAGATTATAGTTTTAAATGTCCAGCCGTATTACAGCTTTTTAAAATACATTGATACATGGCACATTTTTTTCTCCTCCCCAGCCATGGCCCATTCCATGCATATTGCTGACAACCCTGATCTCTCTTCGTCTCCATCCTGGAATCAGTGCCATTTAATGTATCTCGGGCATTTTGCTAGCAGAATGACTCTCTACCTTGACCCGCTGTTAAATAGCATGTTTATCTGCAATACAGTGTGCTCCAAATAAACCAGATGACAGTTGGGAATAACATCATTTGGAAGGATTGAAAAGCATCTCAAGAGGCAGGTACCCCTGAAGTAATAGGCTTGAAGAAAGTATGTTTTGTGCCAACCCTCTTGCCTCCTTCCCCTAGAAACTTTGGAGGATGACAGTGGTACCATGGGCACTTGTCAACACTTTTTTTTTTTTTTAGCCTGGCAAACTGATGCACTTTGCAGTCAACTTACAGAAAAGGCTAAGCATTTGAAAGTGTGAAGGGCAAAAAATATCTGACGGCTAGTCTTCAAAAATACACTTTCATTTCAGAAAGCATAAATGTTTATTTCCTGAGCGTAGTGTTGACAGAAATAGGCTGCAGTGCAGGCATTGGGGTTTAACCCCTGCTAGGCATTTTCTTCTCGGCTGCTTCCTTGAAACAGAGAGCAAGCATTTTAAATCTTCAGGGTGTCTGTTAATATCAGTTAATCATGGCATTGATTTGCCTGCTCACCGTTTCTGAACTGTAGTTTCTCTCTTCCACAAAAAATTGACGGTTTTCAACAAATAGCATATCATGCCAGAATTGTAATTATGCCGTAATGACTCACCGAGATGGTAAACGAAATTCACTGAGAGAAGCTGAGTGAGCACTGGGGCATAAGCTAGATTCTTTCTCTCCCATACAAATAAACCCAATGTTTACAGGAACTAGGGGAGAAAAGAATCACAATAGCACTAAGGTTTGGTCTTAGCTACCAACAGATACACAGATGCTTAACCCTTGTTCGAGATAAACTTTATTTTTCAGCCAGTTGCTATTTTCACGTAGGAGCCAACATAACACGTGTTGTATGATTCACAAAACACACAGCTCTGGGGTTGCACTGTGTGTGTATATAGAATATACAAAATTAACATCTACAGAGAGACCTTTATTTTAGTCTGCTTTTTAGAGAGATGGACTTTATGGGCTGGCAATCAGTAGGGGCTGGAGTTAAGCAAGTACAGATGGTCAAGTGCAAACGTGAAAGCTGGAATCTTTACTTGGTGCTATCAGAAGCACTTTATTGAAAACTTTATTATGGATGACAAATATTACCTGTTACATTAGCACATAAGCATTAGATACAATATCTAATTATTGTTATCTATTATCCTTTGAGTCTTTATTCTTTCAGTTTGACCATAAACCAGATTTCAATAATTCAGACTCCATTTCAATTAGTTTGGGTCAAATACAAGAATAACTGACAAAAATGGGATAGCTCCCCTTCTTGGAATTTGATTCTGTTTTTCAACATTTGTTGATTCCCTGATAACTCTGTTTCTTTATTCCCGTTCTTATACTTCAAGTAGGATTCACAGAGATTTTATGAAACCATTATTTATTTTTTTAAAGATTTTATTTATTTATTTGACAGAGAGAGACACAGCGAGAGAGGGAACACAAGCAGGGGGAGTGGGAGAGGGAAAAGTAGGCTTCCCACGGGGCAGGGAGCCCGATGCGGGGCTCGATCCCAGCACCCTGGGATCATGACCCGAGCCGAAGGCAGACACTTAATGACAGAGCCACCCAGGCACCCTGAAACCATTATTTTAAAATAGTGGTTTCATAGGACAAATGTGAAAATCTGAAAGAACTCCAATTCAAAAAATTCCATCTATGTGGCAAACTTGACCACCATCCATAAAACTTAGCAAACAGTCTAGGTGATGGTGATAAATTAAAAGGAGGGTAGAACAGAATCATAAAAGCAGTATCTACCAGTCCAAGACAGAATTATCACTGTTAACTGAGTTTACAGATGCAACTGGCCACTGACCACTCATGCTGATTATGGGAACAGCCAGAGGAAGTTTCAATTAGTCCACTCATGGGCACAGAAATTAAAAACATGCCTCCATGGCACTTGTGAAATGCTATCTTTAGTAATTGTTCCTTGTTTCCAAGGCCAGCTTGCTAGAAAAATTAAAAGTATAATAGGAGCTAAAGAAAGATATTCCAAGTGGCTATGCAGGGAAGCCTCAAAATGGTGACCAGAGGGGTTTTTTGTTGTTGTTGTTGTTGTTTCATTTCTGTGAGTGTGGGAGGGTGACAACTGCCAACCTGCTTTGAAAAAAGGACTAGATATGGGGCATATGACTGTAATACAAGAATACAGAGAATATCTAGATGAAGTGTACAGTTCCTCTGTGGAAATCCCACTTACCCACCTACTGTTGAATGATTACAGGGGGCCTAAAAATACTCCTTTAGCTTCCCCCAAACTCCCTGTTACCTGACCTCAACTTTACTTCTCCCATCCTTTCATCTAAGCCAGGAAGAAACACAAATGATTGGAGGGCACGGAGAAAGGTATAGGCTGAGCTGCTTTAAAGGAAGGATACCTAATGGCTTTCTTTTCCTTCAACTTTTATTTTGCACTAGTTGAAAACAAGAGAGCTCTGCCTGGAAAGTTTCCTTTTTGATGTGACTTAAGTTTGTTTGACCATGAAGAAAAAAGGAAGGCAGTGCCATATAATGTAGGACTCTAAAAAAAAAATCTTATAAAAGGGCATTTTCAGTTTCACTTTGGGATTAGATGGACATGGAGTAGGAAAAAAGCTCATTTTGAAGCCACATTTCTGGTTTGAAAGAAAAAGATCCTGTGCTTGACTGTGACTCACTCTACCTAATCACTGCTGGGACTGGTCAAGAAATACCACAGGGTGTTACAGGGCCCTGACCAGTAGTCCAAGGAAGATCGATCCAGCCTGTGCATCAGATATGCATGCAGGCACTGCCTTCAGGAAAATTCAGAGCCCTCATC
Organism: Leptonychotes weddellii; assembly: GCF_054177405.1. Taxonomy (NCBI): domain Eukaryota; kingdom Metazoa; phylum Chordata; class Mammalia; order Carnivora; family Phocidae; genus Leptonychotes; species Leptonychotes weddellii. The sequence continues at coordinate 124,962,242 of NC_138374.1, forward strand.
AAATGTGCTCTAATATTTGATTTAAAAGGGTTAAGCGTCTGCCTTCGGCTCAGATCAGGATCCCAGAGTCCTGGGATCAAGTCCTGCATCGGGTTCCTTGCTCAGTGGGGAGCCTGCTTCTCCCTCTGCCTGCTGCGCCCCCTGCTTGTGCTCTCTCTCTCTTTCTGACAAATAATAAATAAAATCTTTTAAAAAATAAAATAAAAAAATAAAAATCAAGCCTCCAAAATAAATGCATGTTGACTCTATCTGAATTTTGAGGATCTGTAGGATGACAGACATTTCCACAGACTTTTAAATAATCTGTGGGAAATAATTACTATCAAATAACCCAAAGCTAAGGACTTACTGCCACTGAGTGATATATGAGAGAAGAGGCTAGCATGGGGAACGGTGACCTTGAGGTCTGGAAATGTGGGTTCTAGGTCTACCCACACTATAACCAATAGTGTTAACTTGATCTCTGTTGTGGGTTGAATTGTGTCCCTCCAAAAGATGTTATAATCCTAACTCTCAGTACCTGTGAATGTGACCTTATTTGGAAACAGGGTCTTTATAGATGGTCAAGTTGAGATGAGCTCCTTAGGGTAGGTCCTAATCTGACTGTAGCTTCATTAAAAAGGAGGAAATTTAGACAGAGACAGATACAAACAGAAGGAAAATGATGTGAAGGTACACAGAGAGAATGCCATTTACAAGCCAAGGGGTGCTTGGGGCCACCAGAAACCGAGAGCGGTTCTTCCTCGCAGCCCTTGGAAGTAACCAACCCTCCCAAAACTTTGATCTCAGACTTCTAGCTTTCAGAGACGTGTGATGATACATTTCTGTTGTGAGCCATCTAGTTTGCAGTACTCTGTTATAGCAGCCCCGGCAAACTAATACAGACCCACAGGTGACTCCTCATCTGTCAAATGTGCAGTGGAAACTAGACATCTCTGAAGAAGCTTCCAGTTCCAATGCTGTGTGATTTGGAGTAACACCATGAGCAGTACTGACATGAAGCACAAGGCTGTGTGGGTAATGGTGAGCACCTCAGGTAAAGATCACTGGACTGGAAGTTAGCAGACCTAGCACTGGGGGCCACCGCTCCCGCCAAGTAACTGTGTAACTCTGAGCAATGAGGCAACTTCTCTGGTTCCTGCTTTTTCATCTGTAAAATGAGAAAGGAGAAAAAATGTTCCCAAGGGTGTCCAGTCCTACATTATTCAGTTCCCAATGGCTCCACTGTAACAAGATTCAAATCAATTGCTATTCAGTGCATCTATGGTAAGTGAAGCACCATGCTCAGAGTTACACAGTATATCCATTAGGATATACAAGATGAGTACAATATAATCCCTACCCTCTGAGATGTTACAGCACAGTAAAAGTAAATTAGATCACAATGAGGAAAAGAAGGTAGGTACCGTAAGGAATGATGAAAGTGCACGTATATGTGAGGGAGGAAAGATTGGTGTTTGGTTGTACACATCCTCTTCAATGTATCCATCACTTCTCTCCTTCCTGCCTCCCCACAGTTTTGGTCCAGACCTCCATCATCTCTTTCGGGATAAAGGGATATTGGTATTTCCTTCTTCCATCCTACCCGTGGCTATTCAAGCATTCTTCTAAATATGAATTCTAAGTATGCCATCCACTGACCAAAATCCTTTCTTGGCTTCCACCCTCTGAAGGACAAAATGGAAACCCTCTGGCACAGGATGGCATTTCTTTCACTATTTGGCCCTTTTCTTCCTTTCCTGCCATATTTCCTGAAAAATCCTCTTCTGGTAACTCCTCTGTAGACAGACTAGCATGTTGAAAACTGGAGCATTTCCCAACCCCAGAGCTCCAGTACTCCTCAGCTTAATGGCATCATCATCCACCTGCTGCCTCATTCGCAGGCTTTCAATGATCTATCACCAAGTCTTCCTTTTTATATTTCTGAAATCAAGTGCATACACTCCTTTCCATTCCTACCACCATTATTGTTGTTCCTGTGTAACATCCATGGGCACAGGTGCAAATTGTAAAATATAAAAGTGGAGCTTCGGGGAAAGACAGAAGCAAGTAATGTAGTGAATGTGATGATGTGCCACCTAACAGATAGATCTTTCCCCGTGGGTTGCCATGTTTTCCGAGCTCTTAATAGTGGAGGCCTCCTCTCTTTCTTGTTCCTTGCTGTAATCCTAGCACCCGCAACAGTGCCTACCACATAGCAGGTGCTCAATAAGTATGTGCCAAATCAATTAATGAATAATTCCTTAACAACTCATTGACTGGCTTTCAAAAGGAATGGGACACTAGGAATGAAGACAGCATCCAGATGTCAGTCCCCTCCCCTGGAAAGAAAATCTGAATATGCAACAAAAAAAAGTCGCCTCATTTATTTTTTCATAATTCAACAAGTGTTTATTAAAGCACTGATTATATGTAAAGCTCTTTGCTTCTAAGTACCTGTATAGTATATAGGATTTCCTCCGGAGCCACTTAAACTCTGATAAAGTCCTTCTCAACATCAGCTAGTTCCTTTTTAATTTATAATTAAAGTTGACCTTTTAATCATATGGCCTAACTGCCTTCTCTTATATTTACAAATAACCATTCACAACAGATTCCATGATAATGTCACAATGACTTTTATTATTTATAAGTATCTATGACTGATTTCTCTATTTTTTCCTACCAGTTTAACTATTTTGACAATGTGTGAATTTATTCTCTGTAGCTAGAACTTTAAACCTCTGAAATCCTAGCCGAGTCAGGAATGAAAACAAATACCCTTTGCTTCTTTCCACTTGCAGGAATAATAAACAAAAAAAATCTGTAGGTCTACTTTTTTAACATAAATTCTCCAGAGATTCCACATCTAGTTTCTGTAAAACCCAAACAACTAGTAAAGGCACTTTCCACACTGTGGAAAAAAAAAAAATGGCAAGCAGATTGAGAAATCTTGGGTTTCCTTTCCCTGAATCAAAAACAGCAAAGAGAAGACAACGCAAGAAAAATGCATTCATACGTCATCTCCCTCTCACTCCATTTTCGAACAATGGGATTCTCACTGAGTAAATACTCACTTGTCAGGAGTATCTGCAACACGACAGCCACTGAGCGGCACCAAGGGAGTAAGGTGCCTTCCCATTTTCAAGCAGCAAATTAGACATTTACAAACAGCGAAGACGGTACTTGTCGGTTATGACCTTTCACTGTGTCTGTACAAGTAGGTGTTAATGTAATTTAAATGCCATTTAGACATGTTTCAGGTTTATCAAACTGGTTTGTATATCCATTCCTATGGAATAATTTTGAAGGAGAACCATTTCCACCTCCTGTAGGAACAAGCATGGCTGGAGATGGTCCTACGGAAATATTCTGAGCGAGTAAAAGAGGATCCATTTAAGTCTATAAGAAGTCAGGTTGGACCTTAAGGAAATCAAGCAGGGGGCCAAAACCATTGTTAGTCAGACAGGTAGTAGGTTCACATGATTTTTGTATGAAATTTTTCCCACCATTTTTCATACACATTTAGTTGAGAGTTTGGGCTTAAGGGCAAACAAGTTATCTCTGTTAGAGATGATAGTTTTTTCCAATTAAAATACAGATACGGGGAGAAACACAAGAAGATGAATTTTGTTAACATCAGTTTTAGGGTCAAATATATGTTTTTTCACCATCCAACATTAATAAACTAGCCAATAAATTATTAATAAAGCATGTCATTTGTCAGATTTCAGCAAGAGATAAATGTGTCTCAAATAGTCTTTAGAACTATTGGAGAAACAACCACAACTGTAACTTTTAGTTAACTTTTTTTTAAAAAACAACAAATTCTTGGCATGTTTTACTTTCCTCCATAATTTCTAATATTGGATTTTTTTTTTTTTACTGTTTCTGACCTAAAACGGATTTTAAATTAAAAATGAATTTTTGTGTATTTTTCTTTTGCCCACACATAAAGTTTAATAACTTAAAAAAAAAAAGATGAACTGCTTCTCTTGGGAACATTCAACCATTAAAGGAAATCTATAAACAGCAAGTTAGCCATGGTTGCTTTGTTTCTGTTATATGTGACCCAACATAATATTCTGATACTGAAGAATCTAAAAAGCACATTCCATACGCTGGATAAATTAGGATTAAATATATACATATATATTTAATATTTACATTAAATATTTATATGTATATATAAATTTACTGAGATAGCATAAAAGAGAAAATTAGAAGGGAAAGAGAAATGCTTGATCCCCCCCAGTCTGACTTTGGATTAAATACTGCCTATCTACAGAAGGTGAGAGTTCAGAGTTTGTCCCAGTGCATCAGCTTGCATTAATGAAGGCAGAGTTGCAGACTTTAAAGCTCAGGTTATCTTTTCTTTTTGTTATTTTCCCATTCATGAAGGCCACAGCTACATGCACGTTAATGTACAGAATGACGTTTGCATCATGAAAACCTGGGTGATTTCATGAGCTCACCTAAAAACTTGAAAATGTCATGCCAGCTACCAATTACAAAAAAAAAAAAATAGATTTGTGATCATCTAGTGTGCTTTCACTGAAATGACCAATAGCTGATTCTACGTGAGAGTTCTCTTATAATTTCTATTTTAATTTTAAATAACATGCCTTCAAATCTTTTCAGATTTACCTAATTGGTCCCTTGGTAGAGAAACACAAATTCTAACAAGAGCACTAATTGTTAAAGAAAGGGTATTTGTGGAGTTAACGCTAACATCTCTCCTTCTCTCGCTTTCTTACTAGTTACAAGTAAAGCAGAAAAACAAAAACAAAAAAACTTCAGGTGTGCTTTTCTTGATTTTCCCCAAATAGAAAGACACTATAACTCAGTGTCTCCAACATATCCTGCCCGAGAAGGAGGAGAGGCAGGAAAAAAAAATCAGGAGGTCTTCTGCATAAACACATGTTAAAGGATTTACAGCACAGGCCATTAAAAACAAAGTGTCATATGTATTCATGAAAGAACGTAGGAGAAATATGTTATCCATGAGATGCATGTCACAGATATGAAATTACAGCTTGCTGACCCTGAAACTCCACATTCAAATAATATTAGAAATCCTCACTCTCTATGCTTAAAGACCTGGGCATAATTTGTGCTCTGGACAGAGTGAAAAAACAGCTTCTCTGAATTTCTAGCCCCGAGAGTTCGGTTTAAAGTCAGGCTCCCACACTATTTTTTTCGGTGGCTAATGAAGATCTGTTTACGAATATTTACTCCCAAGTTCACGGCTGGTGTTTGCTGGCTCAAGCAGAGCTAAGTCATTACGGCTTGGCGTACGTTCCGCTGGGGAGGCTACAGTTACCTTCTCATTGACAATAGAGGCAACCCCTTTGAGTCCTCTCTGCCTTCCCTTCTTCCTCTCTTCACTGCCCCCCATTTGGATAACTGGCCAAATTAAAACAAAACAGAAACAAAAACATGAAACAACACAGCTCTTGGAATCCCCCAACCACATGAATGCAGAGTCGTTATCAGGAGTAAAAGGCTGCCTGTCGTATTTACCACGGATACATAATATACAAACCGAACCTGTGCCTCTTATAATAACTCTTTCGGAGACAGTGTTCCATTCAAAAGTAGAATGGAGGAGGAAAATGCAGCTGCGGTAAAAAGCTCTCACGCTATAATTCCTCTCCTCCCTAAATGAACAAGGGCACTCGGAGCACTGCCCCGGAGTCTCCCTGCTTTGATCTGTTGGAAAGTGTGTTTATCTTCGTATCCCACCTCTCCTCTACACTGTGACCAGTCCCTTTCATGTCACTGAGATCGTGCAAATAGACCCAGGAAATCCTGGAAATTCCTATATGAGGTTGATTCAAGGAAATGAGCACAGGAAAAGGCAAATGTTCCTGTCCATGGCTGAAATCTGTTCGGAAGTTGCACTGTTTCCTAACTCGTTCTGAGGAGCATTAAGACTACCTCTGCAGGCAGAGACTCTTATGTCTGCAACAGTCCAAAATGAAAGGGGGGTGGGGTGGGAAGGAGGGGGAAAAAAAAAGCTGCCTGATTCTAATACACCTAATTAGCCATCGGCAGACTCTTAATTGCATACATTAGGATGATTCCATAGTGGAGATTAATTCTAAATATACCCAAGCAGCTGGTTAAGATGCCATGGATTACAGTGTGGACTGTACTTTTCCACTTAATTAGATATCAAAATTAAGCAGCAACAAGCATTTTGACATAACGGGGATCAAGCCGCTGCTTGGTATCCCAGAGCTGCACTAAAGTGACCGCTAAACAGAGCCGCACAGATGGAGAGATATTAAATGCCGCACTGGAAAGTAATTTCAAATAATAAAATATCAATATTTACATTTTAATTACCCCTACTGAGAGCCGCTCTGTCATTTTCACTATTGCCGACGCAGCAAGGGGTAGTGGAATGACATTGTGGTTCTGGATGCAATGACTATTTTGTTTCCATTAAAGAATGACAAGTGTTTTAGAGGCAGGGACGCTCGGTATGTGAACAAGAGTGACAGCAGATCAGAAAATTCCTATTAAGGGACTAAATGCCTCAACAAGAGAATTTACTCTGAGCAGTAGCTCCTCCTTGAAGCCCATAATCCTTTCCAAATTTTCTGCCGAAAGTTTATTATTGGGGATGCCCCAGGGAAGTTTTAGTCTCCCATGAAATATTTAGATCTGTAAAACGTTATATGATGATTGTCAATTTAAAAACAATAATACTTGACATGAACAAATATCCAGGAGTTAGGTGTAAATTGCAATGATATTAGGGGTTTCTTTTTTTTTTAAATTTTCTCTCAGGTACGTCGATGGTGCCATTGATCATGTTGCCTTGAAACATGTCTGTTTCCTACCGGTACATGCATGGGATATGGCTCAGAATCATCATAATAAAAATGCTGGGCTTGTTTTCACCATCTTGTCATTAGTATTTTATAGTACGCAACCATCTCAATCATAATTTCCTTGGCATGGAAAACAAAGTCAAGAATGGGTCATAATTTGTATGCACAAATGCACATACACGTGTATGTATGCTGTATACTTTACTTTAGCTTCTGTTATTATTTAAAAACAGCAAATTCCTACCAGCTCCTATAGGCCCTCACAAAATTTAATTACTCTTTATGGGGTGTGAAGATGAGATAATGGAAAAAAATAAAAGGTATATATTAGATGTGACATGCTGGATTCACAGGAAAATAAATGAAAACAGTAAAGTCTTCCTTTGGGGATGAGTGTCAAAACTGTAGAGATCTTGAAAGAAGTTTAATGCCTCCAGATATGAGAGAGTGCATGAGAGAAACTCCTTGGTCAGTATACTATCGTAGGCAGTTAACTGACCCCCTATCTGGGAGCCTGCATTTATTTAATGTGTAGAGATGAACAACCATAAACGTGATAAATGGCTATAGCAGGAGGCTGAATAGAATTTTTCAAAGAAGAGGAAAGGGAAGTTGGGGAGTTATATAGACCCCTAGCACTCTCACTCCCGTGCCTTTTAAAATAGCAGTTTTGAAGTCGGAATAAAAAGTTGCTAATAGCCATGGTCTACTCACGCTTTTTCTCTAACTAGGTGTTCCTCGTCACAAAAAAATAAAAGTGCCTAGGAAAGTTATTTCTTAAGCATCCCTAATGCTTTTAGGACAAGATAGATCCCCATTTCTCAGCGACTAGCACCTTTTAATTTCTGAAAGAGCCACGGTTGAAAATCTTAATTAATTGTTCCATACTGCTTCAGGATCATTATGCAATGTAATAAAGGCCGTGTAATTATGAAATTTTACAGCCATTACCAAGGCTGATGGCTCGTATTTCATCCTCAGCTGGACCCGATGGCTTTTAGGCACTCGGCTCCCCTTTGATGAACTACAGACAGATCTATCAGGCCCAAACAATATCCAGGCGAGGCAGCTATAATAGCTACCTACAGATGAAGCCATTGATAAAGATAAACTATAAATCTACACACACAAATGCAGGCACATCGCCTGGGGATGGCAGAGAGAGGATGAGGCACTGGAGAAAGGCAGTTGCCCCCACGGAGGTGGCCTCCTGAGTCTCTCGCTCATTCACTCCAGAATGGGTTGGATTTCATAAAAGACAGCGAAACCCAAGTGAACATCTCATTTATTCTCTGTATCTCGAAATCAAATGAGAGAAGGAAGGGGTGTGAGTGTGTCCATGAGCATTGTATTTAGTGCATTATTTAAAGGGCAGGAACTACTCAGATATCCTAACATCTATTTCAGTGGTTTAAAAAAAAAAAAAAAGGTTAGATATCTGGGACTTTTTTTTTTTCTCCTGCACATAACACTAATATAGCAATTCAAAATAAGTACTCTGAAACAAAGTAGATTATAGCTCAGGAGTATCTTTTTCAGAGATACTAATGTTTAAGAATATAATTTAAGAACAGAAACCCATGCCGAAATGTAGACAGGGAAAATAAAATCATATTCATATATCACTAAAACATTTGTAGCTCAAGCATATTTTCATTTTGGAATATAGGAATTCATATAGCCTAAGAATTGATAAAACTATGGTTTGCTTAACATGTTTCCAATAATATCTATTTTTTTTTATTTAAGCATTTATGTAGATCATTTAAAATATCAAGTTCAAGGGAAAAGGGCCATCCAGGAGGTACATTTGACAACCATAAGTGCTACACTCCAGGGAGCATCTAGTTCAACTCTGCCTTTGGGATATGGCAGCAACTTCACAGAGCTAATGCCCTCAGTCCTTATGATGGCATCAGCCTCATGCTGGCTCATTTCATGAATATGACCAGACAGCCAGTCTGCAACATGGCTTATCCAGGAGAAAAAGCCCATCTGAGGGTCAATCCAATTCAGGCTGCAAGCTGAGACAGTGGACCACGCAGGGCAAGAAAGACAAGCAGCAGGATGCATGTAGGCTGATTTTGAGCTTGAAGACTGGCAGGGAGGTAGGGTGTATGTGTATGTAAGAGGGGGGTGATGCCTATAAAAAAAAGATATATTACTGGTTTAAGTGGCATTAAGTCTTTGGAAAGCACAGCTTGAAACACTTCACTGAGAGTACAAATGAAGAGAAAAACTGGTTTCAGTAGAATGCTGGCTACTAACTAGCCGTATAACCTTGAGCTAGTCACCGAATTGCTCAATGTCCTTATCTACCAAACAAGGATGCTCGACTGGATGCACTAGTCTATAGTACATTCCATACTGAACATTCTATTATCTTTGGTGTTCTTTGTTTTGGGCAGGAGAAAGTGTGGATCTGAAACATACCTTTCCTGCACGAATGGATGGTCTCTCTGACTGAATCCCTTTCTCGGCTCGGCTGTATTTTATTCTGCCCATGTGATCTCACCTCCCACTTTATTGAGAAATGAAGAATAATAGATATAAATGCCCTTGACCTGCTTCTCCTTCTCATCTATAAAAGGACCAATTCCTAACACCTTCCCATTGTCTCTAAAGAAAAGGGACTGTTATTTCTTCCCAAGGAAGGTCTTTACTATGTTCTCAATCCCATCTGTTCTGGCCACCCTGAAGATTTGTTCCATCAATTTTCTGCTCAGCCTCTCTTCCTTTCTTGTGTTTATTCATCTCTCCTTCTCCTGAGTTCTCATTCCTTCATCCTTCTATTCTCATAAAGTTTCCTCTCCTCACTGGCTCCTCCTCAATAGCTAGCTCTCTGTCTCTCTGTTGGTGTCTCTCCACTTCCCCCACCATCTCACCATTGGAATTCGCAAACAAATGGTATACTCACACTGCTCTGCACATTCATTCGCAGTCCACTGAAGTCAAGATCATGTCTCAGCCCCTCCATCCTACTATGGTCACCAACAATCACCTCATTACCAAATCCAATGGCCTGTCCTTCAAATCCTATTGGCTCTTCTGCCCTTCTCTTCCTTTCTGAAACACCTGTGCCCTGCCCACCCCGACATCATACCACATATTTTTCCTGGTCTCCCTTCTTTTGTGCCAATCCTTTCCATGCCATACCTTCAATAATTCTGCCCTGGCTTCTTTTCTTCTCCCTCTACTGCTCTCCCCACTTCTAGGGATATAAGAAACCTGTGTTACAAGTACACACTTACTTCCAGCTCCCTGAAAGCCTCAGACAACTCATCTCAAAACATATTCCAAAGTATTCCCCAGAGCATCATCAAATACTCAACAAAATAGAATCAAAATTTTGTTATTTTCTTTGACTCTTCTCCAATGTCCGATTGCTTCTATGAAATATCCCTTAGTTGCACCTTTTATTTCCAGTCCCACTGCCTAATTCAGCCCTCCATTATCTTCCACCTGAACCCAACTCATGGTTTCCCTAACTTGGATCGGACCCCTTATGGATCTAGATCACAGACAACCTCTTCCATGCTCCTTTGATTTCTCTCTGTGAGGTCCCCTGAATCCTTCACAGCCAGGGGTCCATTCTCTTTTCTTTATTTCTCGTTCAGAATGATGGGGGTGGTAAAAGTCTATAAAATTCATTCAGGGCTTTATATGTGCCAGGCAGAATGCTAAACTCTTCCATGTATCATGTGTCTGTCATACTCCAGGCATGAGAGATACCCATGGGACAAAGGACTGGCAGGGGGAGAAAAACGAATAAAAATATAAAAATAAAAATACAGTAGTGCTATGGAGAAAATGTCCACAAAACAAGGGCAGAAAACAGGCACCAGGAAGGGGCTTGGGGAAGGAGCTGGAATTTTCAGCAGGGCCACCCAGGAAAACCGCCCTGAGGCTGGACCTTGGGGGAGATCTGAAGGAGGTGGGAGAGCAAGTCTTGCATCTCTCTGTGGAAGGGCATTCCGGGCAGAGGGAATGGCAAAGATGCGCCAGCTCAAAGGGGCCTTCTTTTTGAGTTTTGGAGGACTGCAAAGAGACCAGCGTGGCTGGAGAGGAAGAGAAGGAAATGGGGCTGGCAGCATCTCGTGGCGTGGACGGGGTACAAGGTTCGTGACTTTTTGCAAACTTTTGCAGCTTTCACTTTGAGTGAGATGAGAAGCCACTGGGGACTTTGAGCCAAGAGGAAACAGACTCTGACTTGCGTTTTAAAAAGATGGCTGGGTAGAGGAGAGCAGTGAGCAAGCTATAAGCATTTAATTCTCACTAAATCCTTATGGAGCATGTAGTAGTCCCTTTCCCATTTTACACAGAAGAAACTGAGGTGCAAACCCACTCAAGGTCACATGGCTAAAAGTATTAGCGGTATGATTTGTACCCACACCATCTGAGTCCAGAACCTGTCATCTGACCACCGTGACGCCTGGTTCTCTACCTGTGTTCCAACCATTAACTATCCCTTCCCCAAATAGGCCACATGATAGTGTACTTCTGTGCTTTTGATATTTCTTTACCTCTGCATGGGATGCCTTTTCCCTTCCTCTCCACAGGGCAAGTGAAAACTATCCATCTATATTTGAAATAGTTTTTTATAAGCATTTCTTTCTTTTTTTTTTTTTTTTAAAGATTTTTATTTATTTATTTGACAGAGAGAGACATAGCGAGAGAGGGAACACAAGCAGGGGGAGTGGGAGAGGGAGAAGCAGGCTTCCCGCTGAGCAGGGAGCCCGATGTGGGGCTCGATCCCAGGACCCTGGGATCATGACCTGAGCCAAAGGCAGACGCTTAACGACTGAGCCACCCAGGCGCCCCTCTATAAGCATTTCTTTAATGACTTAGGGAGAGTGACGCTCCTTCTCGAGTGTTTCCTCCCCCACGACTTTGCCCTATTTCCACGATCACTTTGCATTGGCACAGCTGAAGTCACTACGTCTTCTGTGATACCAAACCGTTCATTCATCTCTGCATCCCCAGTGAGTGACAAACAGCATTTTTAATTGAAATATTTTGTATGTGTATGCCCAGAGCTTGCAGGGGTGTCAAGGACCTAAATGGTCTTAATCCATGTCTAGGAAATAAAAAAATAAAGAAATGACTGGTGGGAAGGGAAAATGGTCAGAGCTTGGGTAAGGGCAAAAGCAGTGAGTCTGTGGCATCTATCCCTCCTGCCCCTTACTGGTCCCACTTTCCACTCTAAAGGCTGGAAATCAGAATGCAGGGAAGATTTCCCACTGCTGCTGTCCAGTTAGAGGTGACTCAAGCAGCTGAATAATTCCTCAAGGGGAACACAGGATAAGCCTGAGAAGCTGGATGAGTTTGAGAGTGAAAAAGGAGCAAATGCATCCCTGAGCCCAAAAAGAACATGCTAAAAACCTTTGAAAAGGGCCTTCTCATCATATTCCCCAGCTTAACACCAAGCTACTGCTCCACATTCTTGGGTTTAATTCTCCAGCACTCCAGGCACCCAATTAATAGCAAAACTGTTTCAAGGTAACTTTGGAAAGCTAAATGCCATAGTATGATCATGTTACCAGGTCTTTATTAAATGAGGTCCATAAGAGCATAGGATACAAGCCCAGAAAGCAGTTTTAAAAATTATCTTATTCACAGTGCTTATTTAAAAGACAAGAAAGCTGACAGCCCTTAGGAAAACAAATTCCATCATTATATTAGACACATCATATCAGTTAGCAATTGCTCTAATCAACAACAGTGGGACTTAAACATTTGTTGTTACGATATATGTTTAAAATGGATTTTGATATGTTTGCTCATGTCCCATAACATAAGTTCAACATTCCAAATACAGTCAAGGAAATGAGGATAACCATTTTAAATGCAGAAATAAAGTCTAACCTCAAATCTTTGGAGGGATTGCTCCTCAGATATAAGGATAGAGTTAGGGGCGCCTGGGTGGCTCAGCTGGTTGAGTGTCTGACTCTTGGTTTCAGCTCAGATCGTGATCTCAGGGTCGTGAGATCAAGCCCCATGATGGGCTCCAAGCTAGGCAGGGAGTCTGCCTAAGAGTCTCTCCCTCTCCCTCTCCCTCTGCCCCTCCCCCTGCACACATTCTTTCTCTCTAAAATAAATAAATAAATCTTAAAAAAAAAAAGGAAGAAACAATGGAGTCAACAGGGACATTTTTTGCCATGCCACATGAGATAATGGCTAAAACGTATTTGCTGACAATTTACTGAATGAATTTGTTTCACAGATTGTACGTAAGCCTTTAATAAGGAGAGCATGTCCCTAACCTCATTTGAAAGTACAAAATTTTAATATGGTTGATCATTGACAATATTAATGCACAGGTGATTAAATAAAATGATGCATTTGAGGAGCACCTGGGTGGCTCAGTCAATTAAGCATCCGATTTTTGGCTCAGTCATAATCTCAGGGTTGTTAGATCGATGCCCTGGGATGGGCTCTATGCTCAGCAGGGAGTCTGCTTCAGAGTTTCTCTCTCCCTCTCCCTCTGCCCCTCCCCCCTTAAAAAAATACATTAGAAACTGCATGACAGTCAGTGGCCCTCTTCTTTCCCACCTCATTTTCTACCACCCTCCCCCATCCCAGGGCATTGCATTCTATTCCAACCAGCTGGGCATCCTTACTATTCCTGGAATATTCAAGCACACTCTTGCCTCAGGACCTTTGCAGATACAGTCTCTCCTATATATATTTTCTGTCTCCTCTATTAGAGCTTAAATTCCACAAGGGTAGGGATTTTTTTTCACTTTTGATCACTGCTACATCACCGGTGTTTAGCACAGCCTCACACAGAATATGTGCTTTATAAAATACTTGAATACAAGAATTTAGGGAAAAATGTCAATATGCTCAGCACAAGCATCATATTGTGAACTGTATAGATTTTTAATGGAGATTGTTCAAAATGCATTAGTTTCTTTTCCCATTTCAGAGCAAAGGAAGATCAATTAACTCAATTTGAGATTGAAGAAATACATACAATATTTTTATTTCAAAAATATTTCTTCAATCTGCTCTCTAAAGGGCAGTTTAAAAACATTATTTTAAGTTTTAATTAGACTGGAAGAATACTTAAAATTAGAAACAGGAAAAAATACTATAATTTAACAAAGAAATTTGAAATAGAACATATTTCCCCCTCTCTAATCATTCCAGGATATACTATCTGGCCACACTGCATGTAGAATTTATGTACTTTAATATTTCCACCTTATCATATACCTAAGATAGAGGTAGCTTTATAAGCCTTCTCTCTTATTAACACTCCCCACAGAATTCAGATACTGCAATTTTCATGTTCTGAAGAATCTCAGCAAAGCCAGTGGACTCAATGATTCATACATAAGGAAATGGGAATAAACTTCCATATTCCATGCAGAGAAAAAATTTGTAGATGATATATTACACATATTTTTCATTTATTACATATTTTTAATTAGAACAAAAAGGTATAATATCAGACTCATAACTCATAACTGAAGCCTACACATGGTCATAGAGAAAGGACTTTACTTAATTTCTTGACTGGTTTATTTTTTACCACAAAGTAGTCACTCAAATAAATATTCATTAAATGTATACACTCATAAGAGTGCCTCTATCAGTCAATATCCTGTTTGAAATAATAATGTGTTTTCGAACTTTTCATTTCTAAGTCCAATTTTAATAAAAATAAAACAGTCACAAATAACTTAGCACTTACAAATTGACAGTAAAATGCAGATGTAATGGTGCTATGTACTAACCTCGGTTTCAGTTTTCTAGGATCAAGGACTAGAAAGTACTTGAGCAATTGAACTATGGGACAAATAATAGCTAGAAGTAAAGACTAATTCAAAGCCAATTATATCTCAATCCCGAACCTTTCTTTATTCTGGAGCTTTTACTAAGGTGTGTTCCTTAGAGTAAGTCCTGTTGTGCTTGATTAGGATTTTTTGCTACTTAAAATTCAATGGTTGAATTATTTCTAAAAAAAAAAAAAAAGGCCATCAAAGAATTTACGTTTTCATTCCTATTGAAAACTGGCAGTTTTTCAAGAGGTTTCTTTATAACCCAGGAAGATGACATTTACTAATGTGGTGAGGAGACAGGGATTCTCTTTCGAGGCAGGCAGCACTAATAAGAAAGATATGGTTCAATGTCCTAGGTATTCTTCCAAGTTTTATTAATTAGGTGGAAAGCCTACTTTCCCACTGGAATAGTGCAAGGTATTTATTAACACTTCAGCCCACAAATAGAACAAATGTACAGCAAAGGAGGTAATTATTAAATACACCGATCCCTTTATCAACTTGGCAGGGACAACCCAAAAGACGGTTTCTGATTATGATCTTTTTCATGATATTTTAATTGTGCTTCTTAACCTGCTAAATTAAAAACTACAGGGCAATCTCACTTAGATCACAGACAAAGAAGATCATATCAATTTGCAACAAAATGTATGAATGCTCCTATCTGCTTTAATTACATCAAGAATTTAACAGGCAAATTCAATAGGATCACAGAAGGATTGAGAGCTAAATGTTATCTCTTAGCCAATGGCATTATCATCTCCCGTATGTTGTTACACATTATGGAGTGTGAACCTCTGTTTAATAATAAGTTTGGGAAATAATGATATTTAAGTAAAGGAGGCTTGTTCTGAGTCTGTTATTTTTATATCAGCTACCCTATAGATATCCTGGCCATGGGCATTAAGTTCTGGGACTAGAAGATAAGCCCCTGTCTCTTAAACCAAGTCAAGATATGGATTCCAAATACGCTTTTTCAATTTTACTTTATTCTATGTCGTAATCCACTTTAGACCAAAATCCTGCCAGAATCTCTTAGCCAAACCTGTAGTTTTTCTCAAGTAGTCCATTTACCTTTATCCTAAAACCCATCATACCAAACTTTCTTGTGACCCCTGAGCATCATTACAGAGCAGGTTCCTGGGAGTGTCAACAACCAAGTTTTTTATTTTTTTTTCGTTCCATCCACAGCTTTGGGAGCCTAACCCAGGCCAATTTCCTGGTAACAAATTTACCTAAAACATGCTCTTTGGTGAGTCTTCAAGAACTGGATATACTCTACTACATTTTGTGGTTGTACTATGTGTGTTTTGTTGGGGGGGGGTGCAGGGAGTTTTCTGATTCTACTACTAATCCTGGTTGATTGATTCCTATTTTTTCTATGCTATTTGCAAAGGAAATCCACTCTAATGCTCAGATCCTGCTGATCTCCATTTTTTCCCCCTCTTTCTGGTACTATTTTCTATCTCTGTCCCAGAAGTGAGACTTCTTATTTAATCACTTCAGCAAGATTCAAGCTTTTTGCTCCTAAAGGAATAAAATGATGCACTTCTTTTGGATTCCTTATGTAGTAATCCTTAGCACAAACACCTGAGACATTTCTTCTAGAACTCTACTAATCCCTGGCAGCTCTAAAAGAGTAAACAACTAATTTCCTTGAGCCCCAAGGCTGCAAGACCATCTTGGCAACCCAGGTATATATCACGTGAGCATTCCAGCGAGCTTCTAATTTCGTTTTATTATTTCAATATTAATGTCCAATTCTTACCTCTTGGAGACTTACTGCTAAAATTTTGGGTTGGAAATGCGTGCATTTCAATATCTATTATTACCATTATATCATTTATTTCCACCGTCTATCAAAACTACAATTACATTTGCAGTGTGTTCTCTCAGTTCATTGAAGAAAAATATAGTGCTCACCATCTGTTGAATGGTATTTTTACACCATTCCAAAATTTGTAGCATTCCATCTATACTTAACATCATAATGATAAGTAAAGTCACTTACATTTCTTTTTAAGAGATAGAGCCATTTTTAAAAAAATAGAAAGAGGGGCACCTGAGTGGCTCAGTCGATTAAGCGTCTGACTCTTGATTTCAGCTCAGGTCACGATCTCAGGGCCTGGGATTGAGCCCGGCATTGGGAGTCTGCTTGAGGATTCTCTCGCTCCTTCTCCCTCTGTCCCTCCCCCTGCACTCTCTCTCTAAAATAAATAAATAAATCTTTAAAAAAAAATAGATCATAGAAGTTGTCATTTTTGTGTTTATGTTCAGTGCATGTGAAGACGAGAAAAATCTTGGAAAATTGTTTCAAATGTCAAAGTAACAGAAACTTGATCATTTGAATTTACGTATCTTGTAAAATGTATATAGCAATTACCTAAGCGATACTATTCAGGATGCAGATATGCATACAGGGTCAACTGTGAATTTGGAGAAAATCACTTCATCTTTAGGTCTTGGTTTCCTCATCTGAACAAAAGAAGAGGGTGAATATAACAACTTCATAGGGGTGATGTAGGTATCAAATGCAAGTAAGGATCAAATTTATTTGGAATCATGCTGTAACCTAAGCATCCCTAGGCAAATGACAGTCATTGTCATTATTATTCTCTCATTGATGGCAATACTGATTCAGACTCAGAAAGGATAGTGGCATCTCACGTAGGTGTATTTCATTATCTAAAACTCCAAAACTTGGGCTCCTGCGTGTCTCAGTTGTTAACCGTCTGCTTTCGGCTCAGGTCACAATCCCAGGGTCCTGGGATCGAGCCCCGCATCGGGCTCCCTGCTTAGCAGGAAACCTGCTTCTCCCTCTCCCACTCCCCCTGCTTGTGTTCCCTCTCTCGCTGTGTCTCTCTCTGTCAAATAAAAAAAAAAAAACAACTCCAAAACATTTCTAAAGATTTCAGATATCTTGGATAGAGTCCTTTAAAATGATTACATATTTCTCAGTCTTCTTAAACTATGTCAATTAAACACATATTTAATTTTCCTGATGACTCAGAATCAGCATGCTAGGAACTGACAGATCATCCAAACTGCGCTGAGCTGCCCCGAGAGGTACCTGAGGAAGTGGGGCTGCCCAAACCCACATTACATAACTTCCAGTGCTAGGCTTCCCAGGACCTGATCTGCATTCCATAGTTTTGCATGCGGACTCTTATTTCCTAGTGCTGTCCCTGGGATTCCTTTTGGTATCAGTCTCTCCTCAGATTTGCTGTGTGCTAGAAGAGCAGGCTAGTTGGAATGGTTCAAAGGAAGAGTGTAAGTAGCCCTATGAGTGAGGGACTTCACAATTACAATACGTTTGGAGGTTACCTAGAGGTTTTTTTTTTTCCTGTTTTTTTTTTAATTATGCTCTAGGCTGCTCGAAATTTGACATATTATCCCTAAAATGGAGAGAAACTGAGTTGAAAAATAGTACATAAAATTTATTGAAATGGGAGTTTCTGTGGAAAAATCTGGTTATTATGGTTTATTGGGTTTTCCTCTTAAATGATTGGAAAAACAGTTTAAGCATTAGAAAATGCCAGTAAGCATTGAATTATATAGCCTCATACATGCTTATGAATAATTACCAAAGTATTTATGCAATATAGCAATGTTTTTTACATATAATGACTTTATATAAACTTTATACAACTCATTGACAAGCTTATGACATATCCATCCCAGCTCACCAATTCTAAGCATGTCCAGACTAATATTAACATCTTTAGAATTATTCTGATGTTATTTGTATACGCTCACATAAAAGATCTGTCAAAAATTCAAATGTCTTTAAATATACATAGCATCTACCTGAGTGCTTAGAACATTTATCACTTAATGTTTATAAATTTTTATAAACATTATTTACATCAAATAACTAAGAAAATGTTTCTGTTTGGTGAATAAATACATATTTATATATCTGTTAAAATGCATATTGTTTACTCGATGTGCTAAAAGGGCTCCTTTTTCTCCATTATATGTGAATATGTAATTAATCCCATAATAAATATCTCCTATGAAATTTCCAAGAAAGCTCTTAATTCAAATGTGCCACAGTCACTTTTCAGGGTTCACTAACCTTTCCGTTTTATTTTTAAATGCCAAAGATAAAACTTACAGCTTGGCCACAAAGTGCTGGAGCAAATGCATCTTGGCTGCCCAATAAATATTTATTGATCTGGTTGATGAAGGTGGCTTCTTGTGAAGTAGGCCTTCTCCTCAGTAATAAAGCTACCATATTTATTTATGTATGCATTTATAAGATTTGCAAAACTGAATACTAAACTCACAAACCTTACGAGGA
The DNA here is from genome assembly GCF_054177405.1 of Leptonychotes weddellii. Taxonomy (NCBI): domain Eukaryota; kingdom Metazoa; phylum Chordata; class Mammalia; order Carnivora; family Phocidae; genus Leptonychotes; species Leptonychotes weddellii. The sequence goes on from NC_138374.1 coordinate 124,981,153, forward strand.
TGATAGTTTACGACAGGTTTCTCAGCACTGTTGACATTTTAGGCTGAATAAGTCTTTGTGGGGGAGCAAGGGGGGAGGGGCTGCTCTGTGAGGTGCAGAATGACGGTATGATGCATCCTCCCAGGCCTCCCAGGCCTCCACCCACTAGATGCTCCTCCTTCCCTGCTGCTTTCCTGACTACACCCACCAAAATGTCTCCAGGCATCCCATCGCCAAATGTTCCCTGTGAGGCAAAATTACCCCTGGGTGGGAAACACCAGTTAGGGGCAATGAAAGACATCTTTTCCTTCCTAAATGAATGACGAGTTGTTGAGAATGATGGTATCAAAAATAGCTTGTCTTGGTCTCTGTAGCATCTTCCCAGACCTAATCATACACAGACTTGAAGAAACATTCCTCTATTTATGAAACTTGTCCCCAAGCAAAATTTCCATCTCTCACAGCAATACCAGGCCAAGTTCCTGGGTATGTGACCCATACAGAGAGCCAGACTTGGTTTCATGCTCTGCTGTTGCCACCCTGGAATTCTTAGTAATTTTTTAACAATGAGTTCTGCATTTTCATTTTGCAGTGGACCCCACCAATTATGTAGCCAATCCTGCAGTGACTATCATATCAACATGATTGGGACGCACCAATGAAATCTGTGTTTTGCCATGCCAGCAAAAGATTTTAAGATCCCCTCGTGCTAAACTAAAAATCAAGTTGGAACTTTAAAACAAAATGAATGAGTTCATATCAGGAATTTGGATTAGCACTGTAGATAAAAATCAGGGTCTGGAATCCAATAGATCTGAATTTAAATCTCACCTCCTCTGCCGTACTAGCTTTGGGAGCTCAGACAAATTGTTTGATTCCTCTAATACTTAATTTTCTCAGTTATAAAGTGATGTCAGAAGCAAACCACAATTACAGGGTAGCTCTGAAGAATAACTGAGGTAATGTACATAAAACAATTAGCACTGGACCTGGCACCTAGTAAGTGCTCAACGAACACAGCTCCATGATGATGATGACGCTGCCCAAATCCATTCTGGATTGGGATGAGAGAAAAAAATTCCAACCCAAAAGTGTCATTGTACAGTTTTTGAAGGAAGTTTTACAGAGTTCTAAGAGTTAGTCGCTTACACTGAACAGTACTTACCCAATATTTTCCAATCACTATGGACAAAAAAAGTGTCAGATCTAACTTTTAAAAATGCTCTCAGGTGCTCAAAACCTGGCCCTGAATTTACATATCCAGGTCCGAATGTCCAGAGGAACACAGCCGAATGGGACTGCGTGTGCTTGACTGCTGATATCCCCCCTATGTCGATGGTGCGAGCGTGTGTGTTAATACATTTCATACATTAAAGATGTAAATTTTATTCTTCAAGCTGAAAGCCAGGTGATTAATTCTCATAGCATAGTGATCAATTGGTGCAGATGCTTCACCTGTATTAATGTTTGTTTTTGTACGCATTAGTAGCAGGAGAACACCAATAACACAGGTGTCTGACACAGAGCTGTGCAACATTCCTGTTAGCCGGCAAACATCGAGATCCGTAGTTAGGCTGCACGCAGCACTGCCAATTTTTTCAATTAGACCCATTATTGATTTGATGAAAAAGCAAATTAAACATACCATGGTGGTATGTAAATCGGTTAGAGAGAGCATCAGGTTCTGGTACAAAGCTTCAAAGGCACGAGCTGTATGGCTTTCATCAGCTGTAGCTCATAGGGGTTCCTGGCAATTGCTGCGATGTATGGGGTTCCTTGAGCTACATGGGCTGGCTGGCAAAACAGTCACCTGGAAAGACCAGAGCTGTATTTAAAAAATTCATCACAGTCTTGCAGAAAGGAAAAGAAGGCTGGGAATCTACTAACTTTGAGAGGATATGGCGATAGAGGTGCAAAAGCAGCATAGAATTGTTTTCATAAGTTGATGGTGCATTCTGCCTCCCACGGGTACAGCATGCAGACGGCAGCCAACGGGCATACACAGGAGATGCTTAAGGAGCTGAGTGTGCTGTTTCAAAAGCTGTTTTGACCACTACCTCAAGCTACTGGATGTTTTCATTGTCTAAGTTTGAAACCTCCTGGCTTGTTTTTCTTGCCAAAATCTAAGCCAACTTCTGTATTATAATTTTATTAAAATTTGGAAGAATGTTCTTCATTTTTCAATGAATGATGTTTCTCAGTCCTGCTAACAAATGGGGCAGAGGTATTGAAAATGGGCCCGTTTAACCTACACTGTTTCATTAGCAGAAGGAAGCCAATGCTTAACTAAAACATCTAAATACCTCTCTATAAATTTATCTTCACTGGATGTCTATACAAAAAGCCTTCAAGGCTTCAGGAAGCCTTCTCTGATTCCTAAAGTTAGAGTGTAGTAATGCTTCTTTGTTTATTTTTATCCCCAACAGACTGTGACTGGATCTACACGGTTTACTTTTGTATCCTTCCCTCAGCAGTGATTAGGTTACGAAGGTACCCAACACATTTAAAACAAATAAGTAATGCAGTCAGAAATTTAATTTTAGGGCGCCTGGGTGGTTCATTTGGTTAAGCGTCTGCCTTCGGCTCAGGTCATGATCCCAGGGTCCTGGGACCCCAATGGGTCCCTGCTCAGTGGGGAGCTTGCTTCTCCCACTCCCCTTGCTCCTCCCCCCTGCTCATACTCTTACTCTCTCTGTCCAATAAATAAATAAAATCTTTAAAAAAAAGAAATTTTATCAATTTTAAATAATAGATTTTATTAAATAATATTTCAAAGAGTTTGCCTTTCTCACTGCAAATAAGAGAATCTAGTAAGCCAAAGGGTTGGCTTTGCCAAATCTTAAGCTCTAAGCTTTAACTATAAAGAGTATGATAAATCTGTCGAGACAAACTGGAATCAGTCAATGATTGGAAGTGCCACCAAAATAAAGTAGCAGGTGCACTGAGGTCATGTAAATTATGCTCTTCACATCCTATTTAGCAACTTACACTGGAGAAGGCAAGTAACTTTTGTCGAGAAGAAAGCAAAAGAACAAAAGTGATGTCAGTAACTAGGTGAGGCTAAGATGAAAAACAAAAATCAAAGAGAGAAGTATTGCAAATTCTAAATATCATCATATCAATGATTTAAAAGAGCTTTTTATATTAGAATTCAGAAAAAAGAGAAATAGACAAGAGACATTATTGGAAAAGGATGGAAAAGTACGAATATTGACGGTATTGAGATAAACAGAGCCAAGCAAGATTGGGGAGGATCCTCCATTTGTGAGAAGTTAATTCCTATGAATGAATAAATGGATGAGGGAATGAATGAGTGAATGAATGATTGGATGGATAGGCAACTGTCACAGTTCATCAGAAGACACTGAGTTGCCAAGCATAATTTGGGAAAAGGCATTCAGATTAGCTATTCCAGCCAAATAATTTCATTTCTTATCTTTTGAATTATAACATTTTTTATTTGTCAACATCAGTATTGTGTCAAAAATTAACACTTACTCTCTTCCTTGGCCGAATCAGGGCACTGCATACGTGCACAACTTCGCAGAGAAGGGCTTAAATGAAAAGAATACACTGTCCAAACAGAGAAGCTCTAAAAACGTGAAACTCAGAAAAATGAAAAGTTTTTGCTCCCTTCCTGCCCCGAGGGAGATTTTCTGTCAAAACAGATGAAGATGGTACAGATTCTCTGAAGAGTTCTTGGCTGTTTTTGTTTTTCTTTATTTTTTACGCTTGTGAGTTCATTTTCTTTTTAACAGAAAATATAGGAGATTGGAGCTGGTACTGCCAGGAGTTTCTGATAGGAGAGAGCATGTGTCTCCTGTCATGTTGGCATCTGACTGCAAGAGCCGCGTGGAAGTCAGTTCAAGTCCTTACATCAAAGTTTGCTTGCCATTGTAGGGACGTTGTTAGAAGTTGAAAAAAAGCAATGTCCATTTGAAGCTCGTCTGTGAACTTTGCATGAACTGCTAGGAATAATGTAGTGTGATGACAAGCCAGTTATACCTTCCACTAAATTTGCTGTCTGGAATGAACTGAAATAGTGTTTGGTTTGTGTAATTACGTCCATCTATCTTTATATTCCAGCGGCATATCGCAAATTGAAAATACTAAAAATTGACTGTTGGTTCTGATATTTAATGATTGCCAAAGACAAGACGATGATTTATTGGTTACTTACCGATGTGACACATTTGCATCTTATTAGACGGAGATTACTATTCCTTAAAATGCGGACGAGGCCTGATCATGTCTGATGGATTGATTTGATTTGCAAATGTAATCAAACTAATAAGAGGGAAAAAATGAGCAATAATGCCTTGTTTTTCAACTGGCAATCACTCCCCTGCCAACAAGGCTGATATCCCTGACTAAGCAGCCTTTACACAGTCTTCCTGTCGCCTCAAATAAACAAAGGGATGCTAAGAGCTTGATAAGAGGATAACAAGCCAAGTATGGATGCAACATGGAGCCCACACCTCCGAACTGTGCTGCTGCAGATGAGAACAAAAGTTAACGGCAGGAGATGCAAGGAGACCTTAATCATCTCGAGCAAAAGCTCCTGCTGAAATCAGCTCCATATTCCCAGATTATGCCAAGGTAGATGGAGAACACTTTCTTAAAGTAAAAACATTGCAACCCTCCCTAATGCAGTAGGCAGGTCTCTTTTCATAAAGACACTCCATTCCTGAGGTAGTTTAACCATTTAAAATCCAAATGGGTTCAGAACAACCCCCTCTCTATATAGTTTGAAAACCTCTTAAAAATCCTTTCAGGCAGCTGCTGGCCCTCAGTTTGGTCCATGGGATACCACTGATGCACAGAACCCAGGGATAAAGAGCTGTGGAGGGGAAAACACTGAAATACTGGGCCAGGAGGCACGGCTGACATCTGGCTTAGATCACTCTCAAAACAGTTCTTCAGGACTCTTGAGTATGTGTGACAGAAAAATGAAAACCATGATCCTGAATGAGTTGCAAAGCAACATTCTTGAAATAAAAATCCAAAAGAAAAAATAATTCAAAAGATATTTTGGTGAGAGATCAACTCTGCCTCACAGTCATATAATAATGACAAGGAGAGACTCCCAAGAACAGCAACTATATATAGGATCAGGCCGATCAGATAGCAAGGAGGCCTCCAATATATGTATTTTTTCAGTGCAGGCGTGAATAGGTATTAGCTTGTTACAAAAATATATTACACACGGTATTTTTGTTGGGGAACTGAATATTACAAAGAGTTTAGGGAAATGTTGAACTGAATTTACAGAGCTTATTACCATATTCAGATATCTCAAATATTATCATAGTTGATGTTCTGAAGATAACATATCACCCACTCTCAGCCCATATAAAATTTATTCAACCATACAATCACAGTATGGTCAGACTCAAATTAAATAATAAATAATTCTATTCTAAATATGTCAAATTGCCTTGGAAGTTTGAGTTAAAGTTTCATGGCAATTACAGAGATGTCAAAACCTAAAACCCTCACTGAGTGTAACAGGTCAGATAACTAACCAGGTTAATTAGCATCCGTGGATTATTCACAAGAGAATTTTAACCAAATGTTATATACTGATCTGTCAGAGACATTGTTTTCAAAGATAGCATCAGTATTTACAGAGAAGTATATTCAAAGACGCTTTATAAATAAGGCCCACCTCATGTATTCATGTTATTTTATCCTTCTGCTATCTAGACACTTAGTTCTGCACTAAGATCTTTCACTGAGCAATCTTGAGGCTACTTTGGCCTCTTGGCTATGTTTCCCCACCTCCAGCTTTAGTTAGGGATTTTTCTCTACTGTATCACCCTGTATGCTACAGAAGTATTCTGAGCCATACCTATAGATTAATAATCCCTCAGAAAGGGTTTTACATCTGATATATCCGGATATTATACCCAGGCTTTACCAAAGAATAACAAAAGAAAAGATAGGTGTATTGCTTATAATTTGCAGTATGCAGTTTAAAAATATATCACAATAACTTTTCCATAACATTTTCACTGCTAGTCTATCTTCAAGAAATGTGTGTCCAAATAAATACATGTATATGTATTATATAATGTAATATAATGTGATGTAATATAGAAGAGACATAAAGTTAACATGATAACTTGCTAATATTTAATACTATGCATAAGGATGCATACTTTTTTCTGAAAAACTGGTAATGACAATGACAAATATCAGTAATGCCCAACTGGGAATTAAAAGACTGAGTTTTCGTCTCAACTCTGTCACTGACTAGCTTGTTACTCTGGATAACTCATTCAGTTTTCCTGGCTGTAAGTGTCTTTATCCATAAGTGAATTTATAAGTGAAGGCATTTAACATTCACTGAACACTTACGATTAAAAGCCAGGGATGGGGTTGGGCAGTTTACAAACATTAACCCACAGAATTGTCCTAGCAATCTATGAAGTGGGCATTATTATCCCATCTTACGCATAAACACACTGAGTTCATGGTATGCAGCAATATCAGAATTTGAATCATAGTCTCCAACTCTAAAGAGCACACTGCCCACTACAGTTTAGTAAATGAAATGCACTTAAAATGCAAAGTTTTAGCAAATGATCTCTAAGGTCCATTCTGGTTCTGTCATCCCATGATTAATTTTGGGGGGAAAGAGGTCTCTCTTCAATATTATTTCATTTGTTTTTTTTAAAAAAAAGGGTGTCACAAAGATTCCTCCTGGCATGTTCCTGAATAAACAAGTGTATTTTTAAAACTCTGGGGAAAGTCTCTCATAAAACACTTTACTTCAGAAAAATAGCAACTTATAGAAATAAATCTGAAATGCTATCAATAGTTACTCCATGTTTTTCCACAAAAGATTAATCTGAGTAACACGCAGAGGCGAAACAACCATCAGGAGTGTATTCCTCTTTCAGATATATGGATCTGTGTTGAAGATACCCTGCCACTGGGCTCTGCTATGACACAGAAAATCACAAGAATAAGTACAGATGGACCTTTTTTTTTTTTTCCCCTAAAGTGCCGACCACATCGGGAGGAGCCAGTCTTTCCATGATCTCCCAGCTGCTCCTTCTCCCTGTCTCCCTCCTCAGCCGAGGCCACCATGTGCCCTGGCACAAACGTGCTGACTGGCTGAGGGGCCCACACTTCAGGTAATTAATCCTTTCCTAATGTAGGTTAAGCAGGTGTGAAGCCTCCTTCGCAGAGAGAGGAGGGAGCCGCTCTTCAGAGACACCCCTGGAGTGATAGTATTTATTAATTGGGCTCCGATGACTCTCTAAAACCAGACAGTCTGGGCTGCTGACCTGGACATCCAGTTATCCACTTGCTTCATCTAAATCCAGCTGAAGAAACTGGTCCTTTCCCCTTCTTGATCTTATAGTAATAATTTGCAGTCAGGGCTTAACGCCCATTTTGGCAACAAAAATATAATTTCTGTATTGGAAGCAAAATTATGTGATTTGTAGACTGGTAAAATTTTGGGATTAACTAAGTTGAATTGACTATAACTCTCAGAATTACCAAGGGGTGATGTTTATCCATTATATTTTCCTCTTTAACTAGGTAACAATGTACTACATTTTTTTAATTCATTTAATAATACTGCACTGTACCATAAGAGATCCAAGTATATGAAACGTAAGCTGAACATTCCTTTTACATAGAGTTTGTGTATTTTGTACATATTTCCTGACTCTCGCTGGGGGGAAAAACAGTTAGCAAAAATAAATAAAACATAAAAGTTGTTGATTGCTTCAGAGAGAAAAATTGTGGTGTTTTTTTCTGGGAAAAAGAAAAATTTTCCTAAGAAAAATATCAAGGTATTTATAAACAAATGGAGGTGTTATCTATTTATCAGATAGCATAAACTTCTTAGAAATTCTGGTAAATTAAAGTGATTTGGGCAGATTAAATAGGTTCTTCTAATTGGATTCGTCTAATTAAGAGTCATTTATGATGTTTGGAAGTGGGCTGAATTGGGAAAGAAGTAGCTTGATTTTAGGGAAATCACATGCCTATGGACAGATCAGATACATTGTTAAGACATCTGATGAGTAAAATGCCACTGATATGGAGAGTTGGGGTCACACTGGAAATATTCAAAATAAGTTAGATTTTGGGACGCCTGGGTGGCTTAGTCACTTAAGCATGTGCCTTCAGCTCAGGTGATGATTCCAAGTACCTGGGATGGAGTCCCGCATCGGGCTCCTTGCTCAATGGGGAGCCTGCTTCGCCCTCTGCCTGCCACTCCCTCTGCTTGTGCTCTCTCTCTCTCTCTTTTTTTTTTAAGATTTTATTTATTTATTTGACAGAGAGAGAGCAGGAGAGCACAAGCAGTGGGGGCGGCAGAGGGAGAGGGAGAAGCAGGCCCCCGCCGAGCAGGGAATCCAATGCCGGGCGCAATCCCAGAACCCTGGGATCATGACTTGAGCCGAAAACAGCTGCTCAACCGACTGAGCCACCCAGGAGCCCCAATAAATAAAATCTTTAAAAAAAATAAGTTAGATTTAGGGGCACCTGGGTGGCTCAGTTGGTTAAGCGTCTGACTCTTGGTTTCTGCTCAGGTCATGATCTCAGGGTCCTGGGATGGAGCACTGAGCGTTGGGCTCCCTGCTCTGTGGGGAGTCTGATTGTCTTCCTATCTGCCCCTCCCCCACCTCTCTCTCAAATAAATAAATATTTTTTAAAATAAAATAAATTGGATTTATTGAAAATTAAAGGAAAGAGAATAATAATATAGAGTTAAAGGGAGAGCACCTTGACTATGTGGACCCCAACTTCAGTTAATAAGGAATAGTCATACTGAACAGGAAAGAGGTCAATGAGCACCCAATTCCAGCTGTAGATTTTACTTTCCCCTTATCCTTTCTCTGCTCTGATAATCCCTCCACAGAAGCGAGGCAACAGTCTATTAGATCTCAATATCAAAAAATATTCCCTGATACTCCTCACACCTTTAATTCCTCCCCAAGTGCCCCTGGTGAGTTCAGTTCAACTTCCCTTCCTTTGCTTCATTGACACTCCAGCACTACTTCCTTTTACATATCAAAACCACACTTTGTGTCTTGAACCTGATGGTTACTTACTCACTGAACCTTGGTCTAACAAGGAAGTAGGCTGGCTTAAGTCACATAAAAGAACACAGCCAAGGCTGACATTCTTGGGAAAAAGGCATACAGAAGTGCCAGTTGCATGGCTTTTCTCTACTGAGATCGTGATCCAAAATTATTTTAAATTCTCCTTATGGTGATGAAGTAGTTCCATTCTTTACAACACACACAGCTACAAAGTACTAGCACTTTCAAGCTAACTATTCTATTTTGTATAGGATTATTCTTGAATATTTCTTTTCCAAAGTAATTAGGTTACTTCCTTGCTTTCATAAACTAATTTTGATATATACAATCCTGGATTACATAGCTATTTTACAGCTATTTTTACATAGCTGGTATAATGTTTTGTACCAGAAATTCTGAGTTCAGCTGAGTAATACTTACAACCTCTTTCAAAAAGAAAACTCGGCAGTTAAATTTTTTGAAGACATCACTTCTCTCCGTGTTTAAAAAGTGCTTTTAAATTACTCTGTATTCTATAGAAAACTGTTTCTCTGATGCTTGAAGTCTCCAGCTGCCACACAATTTATATCTCTTTCTTCTGCTCTTTGTTTTTCAGCCATTTTCCCTGAATGTCAAAGTCAATTTAGTGCATTTCACTTTGCTGAATAAATCAGAGGCGAAATCCTTGCTAAAAGTGAAAATTTGATTTGCTAAAAGGAGCTTAGGGCAACTATTAATCAATATATCCAGAGTGTCAAAGCCAAGGCCAGGATAGACATGCATTCATTTGGAGATTGGCTGAGGCAGATAAAGGGGGACGCAGGGGAAAAGTGCAACCAGCCCACAGAAGGTAGGCGGGGTTAGGGTTGGAGGGAGGGTCAAAAAGGAGCAAAGAGAGAAACAAAACATACTGGCATCATGTTCTGCTCTTCTCCCTCAAATTCTTGTTTTAGAGGTAAAAAAAAAAAGATATTTTGATTAAGCATTTAAGCATATATTAATTATACTAATTATAGCAGCTCTCACATAACAATTTCCTCCCAAGACACAAAAGTCTTTCTTTAACTCATTAAGTAGCCTCAAGAAGAATCTAAGAGTCAGAAGTAACAGCTCCATTAACAGAATTCCAGAACAGAAAGAGTTGGGCCAGGTATATAGGATGTCAATATTTTGATAATCTTCAGGTAGATTTCAAGCTATTTCAGGCTTCTGAAAGATCATGACTTACAGTAAACCAAATGACTGGACTCATCCTATCACCTCATCATGCAAAAGAGTTTAACAATTACCAAGAACTTGCTTGAAAATGGTATCCTATTTTAGGACCTGGTACATACAGAAATCTTTAACACTCAGAAATTGAACAGTGTTGTTTTCAAAAGTACACTGAGTAATCTTTCTCTATGTAAGTTGGCTCAAGGTTCAGATTCTAATCTTTTCAAAATGCAGTTTTAATCATGTCACTGAGTTAAAAATGTTAATTGCTTCTATTGCCTTCAGTATAAAATGCTATTTCCTTTGCAAGAAACTCAAGATTTTTCACGATGGGGTCCTTGGCCACGAATCTAGTCCCATGCTGCTCCTTCCATGCTTTCATGTGACTCTGTGTGACAGCAGCATCACAGCCCACATCCCAGAGTTAGAGCTGTCCTTTCATCTCTCCGAATTACCCACTACACTGGGAGGGTCGTAAAAGCAGATCCTGTGCTGTGTTCATACTCGTGTGCATATCCATTGTGCACAATGCCTGACACAGAGCTGACTAAATGCCCATTGGAAGGAAAGAAGGAAGGAAGGAAAGATGGAAAGGAAGAAAGGCAAGACGGAGGGAAGGAGGGAGGGAGGGAGGAAGGAATGGATTCAAGTTGGTTAAGTGGTGGAGCTAACATTTTGATATTTGGTGTGGTTGAAAGTCACTTGACTCACTTCTGCTCCGGTTTACCTATAACTCTCAATCAAATTCAATGGCCAGTGAATCCAAACACAGTAAGGGAGGGGGAGCATCCAATTTTAAGGAACGTTCCAACTACTCCGATGAGTAGTTAAATGGCAATTACCTTGTTTCATTAAAATTTGTGATCAGGCATATCTAGGGTATACTATCAAACACGTTGATTTTCACTGATTGAAAAAAGTGTCATACATTTCCTTTTTTATTCATCCTCCTTTCCTTGAATCTTGCATTTTGTAAATGTATAGACAAAATTGAAAGATAGGGCAAATATGTTACATTCACCTAAGCTTGTTATGAGAGGTAGGTAGATAATCTGGAACAAATGATACAGAACACAGGGGAAGGAGATGAGGACAGGGAAGAAAGACATAATGAAGCTACTGGTGAAAAGCCATTTAAGTTAAATATTCTGGGGGTCCAAGTAACATAAATAGGGTGAGTCAAACTTCCTGACTCTCAAGTTTGCTCATATATAAAGTGGGGATAATAAGAATAAAACCTACCCAGAGAATAACAACAGAATTGTTGTAAGTATCCAATAAATGTTTATGAAAGTGCTTTGTCAACAATAAATAACCATATAGATGTTAGTTCTTTTTGTATTGAGAGCTTAATCTCATTAAAATGCGTATATATTTATTTGGACAGAGATACATGATTCAGGGTAGAGATCATGTCATGTATATCTTTTACATTTCCCACAGTACCAAGCATAGAGTTGGGTACGTGGCACCTACTCAAATACTTAAATTGGATTCAATGATTACTATGAAAGTACAATTCATTTTTGATTAGAGGTATACAATAGCATGGCTATGTATGGGTGGCAAACATAATTTGGAGACACCTAGTAATGGAGCCTAAGGAACGCTGGAATACAGATGACGTGAGCACAGGTAATCCAGCAGGGTTACAGAACGGGCATTAGGTCACGAACCATGGACTCAGTGGTGACAGTCAATCTCTATGAGCATCTTTAACAAGATTTGGGTTGTCTCTTGAACTGGATCTCTGTCTAGGAAAACTGGCAACTTCTTGTCGGTCTACATATATATATATTTTTTTAATTTCTAGGAAGGGTAGCTGCAGAAAATGAAGGACCTTAGGTGACCTTTCAGATTATTTTTTTCATAACATATTTTTCGACTTACTGGTTCCTGTTTCCCTGTCATAGTTGTGACTTCAGAAACTGATAAACATTCAGTTATTTTAGGTTTGGCCAAGAAGGATGAACTAGATTATTTAGATGCTAATGATCCTGCCCACCTAAGACAAATGATGACCATATCCATACACAGATCCTTTTGGTTAAATAAGCTTCCCTCCTACTTTTGTATTACAACCGATGTTTATGGTGGATATCTTTTGAAATGGGTTTTATTAACACTGACTTTTTGGATCACTTGGTTTTAATTGCAATAAAATGACAATCTATGTGCAGTATCTTAGGAACTAAAATGAACACTGATATTTTACATTTAGATCATGCTTTATAATTTGCAAATTAATTATACATATGTGTTTAATTTGCATGTGTATTCTTTCCCTCGTTTGATTTTCACAATATAACTAATGGCTAGGGCAATTAAGTGACTTAAAAAAATTACTCCACTACAGCTTAGGTTGTCTGATTTTACTTTCAGGTTCATTCCAGCCTTGGAAACCACAAGGATAGGTGCAGAGGTAGACAACTACCAGGTACATGAAACAGAACTTCTAAATATTTGGTAATTGAATAGAATTATAATTTAAATAGTATTTATAAAGTACCAAGGCTTTGGGTCTAAAATTTATATTTTCTCCACTTAACTAAAAGACTCAACTACTTCATAGTTCTGCAATCATTAAGTTACATACACAAAAGAAAAATTAATCCTGAGAAAAGAGGCTGTGATCACTTCAATTCATTCACAGCAAAGCAGAAATTACAATTCCCTGTAAATTCAGTTCTGGGATGGGCTAGAGAGGGGAGTCTCAGGGCCAATGAGCAGTTTGGGGCTATGCATATTTTAAATCAACTAATCAATAAAATATTTATCAAGTTCCAGTGATAGAGATCCCAAACTGAGTCTTAGGTGCTACTTACATAACTCTCTCTTAGTCAAACATGCCCTTGGCCCGCACATCAAACCATAATCACACACATATACACGTGGAAACATATTTTTGTGTTATAAATGGAAACATAATCTTATGGTAATTATTTCCACCACATTTGTTTGTGTGTCTTTTTGCACATATCGTCATCACTTAATGGTGCTACCAGTTTAAGATAAGGAATGGGCATTTTAAAAACCTCCACAACTTTGGCTGGGGATGACATCATCTTAAAAATCGGTCTCTACATAAAATGCTGTTAGAACAATAGAACAATCTTTAAACAGCATCATTAGCAATAGATGTTTGAAATACCCTTGGGTATTTGCCCACAAAATTTATATGCTAATGTAGAAATAGTTTATACATGTTCTTTAAAGATTTCTGCTGCTTCTTGAAAAGTCTCAATACTTCTGTTGAGAAAAACATAAAAATCCAACTCAACGAGCAATTTTTGATACATTCTTCTAATTGCATATTTTTTTTTACAAAAAAATGCTTCAGTGTAAATGAAAAATACCGGTTTCTATACTTTAGATTTCTGTTTCTCACACGAATAAACTACACGTAAAGACTGATCACATTATCTTCCTAGTGTGGTTTTCCTGTAGAGCTTAATATTTCCTGCCTTCACTGAGTATGAGTAAAAATTGTAGAGTTTTTCTGTTTTGATATCATTCCAAAAGATACCATTTTATAAATGTGACTAAGAGGACCCAAACTTACAGAGAGTCCTCTTCTTTAGCAAGCGAGGGTTTAATTTGTCATGTTAAAAATAAACAAACCTACCTGAAAATCTGCCATCTTTGATAAAGGAAAATTTTTCTAAAATACATTCATTCACTTAATTGTTCAAATACCCTTCTATTCTCTTAAACTGTCAGATGAGACCCATAATATATTTAAGCCACTTATATAGGTCAGCTAATATGGGTTATGCTTTTTTAAGCACCATCTGACTAAGCACATTTTGCATTTTGCTAACAAAGTAACAGTACATAATAATATTTTAATCAACCACAAAGAACAATAATAGATCTGACTGCTGGGCTGATAATCGTCTTATCACACCCTGTGAAACCTAGCTCTAATATTTGGCGGAGCCTCCATTACTTGGCAGCCCATTCTAAAAAAGGCCAACAATGGGGAGAGAATGAAGTGGAGTGTGCAGTAACTCCGTATCTACATAAAAGAGATTAGAGGCGACAGCGTTCCATTTTACAGCTCAATCATATTGTGTTAGCATGCGCTTATCCGAGCGCGGACGAAATTGAAAGAGAAATAAAAAAGAGTCAGGCAGATAGGAACCAGAAAAGCGAGGCATGAGCAATTTCCAAGGATATAAAAGGATGCTAATGGCGGGGCCCTGTCATTCTTAAAAAGGGCTATTAGGGCACCATCATCTGTTCTTGTGCCCTTATGCTCCTCCAACTAAAGTCAAGCATTTTCTAAAGCCCTTGTGATCTTTTTTCTTCTATAGATAAAGTATGGTCATGTTTCCTAAGAACACACTTTTCCATTTATATGATTTATTAAAGTAAGTCAACTAATTCGATTTACTGATAAAAAAAAACCACTCCATATGTATTTTTCTTCAATATTTTCTTTTGTTGAATTCTGCACTTTTTTATGTAGCAAAAGCAAGGATGTAAGAGTCTATTCCCAGCAGTGCAGAGAGGCTACTGATCTTATCTTAGATGCTAAACTTAATTTTTGAACTGTGTGTGTGTGTGTGTGTGATGACACAAACTGAGAACAGCATAAAGAGAGCAAAGGCTTAGATTTTAGCATTAAAGAAAGATTTCACTTTAATTTTAACAGAAGCCTTACACAAAGAGTTTTAAAGTTAAGACAAAGACAGGTGAAATTTCAGTTCTGATTTGACTTTAATTCAGGCTCTGACCCCAGTTATGAGGACTGGGTCATGTTATCAAGAACATGATTTTACTTCTATCAAGGCAGAAATGTGACCTTAATCTTTATATTCTCTTTGTCTCCCGCCCTCCCAGCCCCCCATCCTATACTCCAAATTGCTGCGAGGCCCAGCCTCCCTGAACCCAGGGTAAACTAGCACTCTTAACATCAGAGCATCCTCTTCTTCTACCTCAAAACACCGCATGGCACGCTTATTATTTAACAATTTAAAAGAATTCCAGTTAATTCTTGTTTGGCTAATCCTTTTCTGAAAAGCCAAGCCACTCCTTGTAATCATTTAAACACCCTGAGGGTATCACAAGCACCAGGGCTGTGAATCATCACTCCACAGTGACCTCCTCTGGCATTTGCTATGGAGAGAGAATCACGTCAGTCCCCACCAATTCTAAGCCTCAGCTTAAGACTGAACACATAATCGTATAGTAATTGTTTCCACCACTGGAAATGCTGTTACTCATAGTTATTTAAAGTTACTGTCTTCACTAAAGTCACCAGAGAGCCCCTTTACTGTGACAGGTTCCTTTGTAAGCTGACATTTCTACTTAGATGCACAACTGGACCCACAAATTTATCATTGACTTTTCCTTACCAGAGAGCATTGTAAGAAGTTGTTGACTTTTATTGGTCTTTATTATGGGATGTCTGGACAATATTAAAATATTGGCTTAACACGTCTCTTAATTCAGGGAGAACCTGTGCAGAGTTCTCTAAAATAATGGGTGGTTTCGAGTCATAGTGACACAGTCTTTCATGCTGCTGTTATCAGTAATATGAACACTATCACCATTATTATTTTGAAGTGGCTCTTTCAAATGCAGTCAACCCGGTATCCTGATTCTACTCCAGGAAGCAATGCTGAATATGCTTTGAAGGCATCGGATACATTTGTGAATTTGTGTAAGTGTTTTTACCTCTTTATGCCTCAAACGTCCCTATCTTTGAATTAAAGATAATAGTACTTGATTTCTGGATTAAAACAACAGTTCTCAGTTGGGGAAGATGGGCACAGTTTTGCCCACCAGAGGACATATGTCCACATCTAAAGACATTTTTGTTTGTCATAACTCAAGGGTGCTAGTGATTGAAACCCAAGATGCTGAACATCCTACCCCGAAAAGGACAGTCCCCCACAACAAAGGATGACTGGTTTCCAATATCAATAATGTCAAGGCTGAGAAACCCTGGGTTCAGATAATGATTTTTTTGGTCTTTTTTATTTTATTTTATTTTTAAGAGAGAGAGGGAGGGAGAGAGAGAGAGAGAGGAGAGAGGCGCAGAGGGAGAGGGAAAAAGAAAATCTTAAGCAGGCTCCTCACCCAGCAGAGAACCCCATACAAGGCTCAATCTCACAACCCTGAGATCATGACCTGAGCCAAAATCAAGAGTTGGATGCTTAACCGACTGAGCCACCCAGGTGTCCCAGAACAATGGTATTTTAAATATGTGAGTGTAGAGGTGCCTAGCTGGCTTAGTCGGTAGAGCGTACAACTCTCGATCTCAGGGTTTTTGGTTTGAGCCCCACATTGGGTGTAAAGATTACTTAAAAAGAAAATCTTTTTAAAAAATTAAAAAAAATAAAATATGTGAGTATGTACATGCGTGTTTGTACATGTCTATACATATAAAGTAATGAAATATATAAATACAAATGATACATATTGATTATCTAAAAAAGTGTGGATACTTCAACAAATGTTAAATTTTTTTGCTCTAAACCCTTCACAGCACTTTTAATCTGGATAAGTTTTCATACACTGTTTAAGCAAATTCTGATAGTTCCCACTGTCACAATTCCCAAATGTCTTAACGTCTTTTAGCATATCCTTTTATTTTTTTAGAAATCACATAGATGTGATTACAATTGAAATGTGGCTTCAACTACCCATATGATCAAATTCTCATCCTTCTCGTACGTGTAGCAACCCTTGTTAGGTATCTTCTAAAGAACACACTGAAGCTCACCTATTTAACTAGTTTTGACTTAATTTGGGGTGCTTTATTAGCAAACAGTGTAAGACAAAGTAGCTAGTATAATACAGAGTGATGTTTAAATTAGTTTACAATTTGCTTAGCCTCATCTAGAACTGCACCGAACAAAGCCACTCAGAAACGTCAGCTGTGTTCCTAACCACTGTAACAAATTGTCGCTTGAACGCTGCACACCTAATGACTTCAAATTAGCTTCACTGCGATATCGCCTGACAGTTCGTTACGACTGTTAGCAACATAGCTGGCGTATCATGACCAAGAAATTGGTTTCAGTGTGGGCTGGGAAAGGGACTTCCATCAATTTGATTAAAGAAATTACTGTAGCATTCCAAGCATAAAGACAAACTAGTTTAAGGAGACAGAAGTAAGTTCACCATACCAGAAAAACATTGCTCATCGTTCAAAAACTTGTTTACAAATTACTTGAAGATCAAAGTTCAAACAAACAAAAATAATCCAGGTAGGTTGCTAAAATTCTCAACACTTGTGACCAGGTGTGTTTACTGATGTTATGGGATGGGCCAGGAAAGAAAAGGAATAGGATACTTTAAAATACTACTTTTAAGTTACCACCTGAGAAGGTTTAGGTTGTCTATTTAATATTTATTTTTACAACTTGTGTACAAATTCATGGTAAATATCTAATTGTCAGCCAAAGCTGCGCTGGTAAATACGAACAGCAATTCAATGTAAACAGCCACCATGAACAACAAAATGAGTGATTCTTAAAAGGAAAAAAAAAGGTACGTTAGATGTGTGCTGACAAAGACATTTTTTAAAGTGAAAAGAAAAAAGCGAAGGATTTCTTTAGGAGAAAGCTCAGAATTTTAAGAGGGAGAAAGATATATTTTTTTAAAAGTTATATTCTCTTTACCTTATGTTGGCAATAGTACCTTTGCATACGAAAAAAAAAATAACCAGAGTTCAAGGTGGTACAGACAGAGAAAGGTTTATGATTCTATTAAGGTCAAGCAAAGCTCGAAATTAAGTATGATAAAAGCAATGTAAAGGTTAAAAAATACAGTAATGAGAAATTTTTAGATTCACCTAAAACTACATATTAGGGAATTACTGAAACCTTTTCTGTTTCATTTTTTTTTCTTTTCAGAAAATGTACCTGGAATATGCTTCGCCCATCCAATGATAACCACCAACTCGCGGTCAGCCAAGTCACACAGGGTAGTGAGAGCTTTGATGTCACTGTCGGGGACAGTAGGGTCAGGCATGGCATAGATCTTCTCCGGTTCGGCCACCAACAAATGTGAGACAATCTTGTTATCTGCAGGATCAGACCAGAGCACTACAAGATCACTAGCAGCATCATCCCTCTTTCCCAAACCCTTAAGTATGCTGCGTTTTGACAAATCATTCCAATCGCCTACAATAAACCCCAACTATTCTGTTTCTGGTTCAATATATGCAGAGTAAACAGCATTCAGAAAAACTCAGAGGAAGAAATGAGCCACTGCAGTCGTAACGGAATGCATTCCTTTCTTCTTCTTTGCTCTACCTGCCTTTGCTGGAATGAAGCATCTGTCCTGTAATGAAATTTTTTATAGCAAACAGATAAGAGAAGTTAGATGCTTTCTGGGTTGGCTCTTTGATTCTTAAGTGGGATTTGGGAAAGCAGATTCAATAGTGTACAACATCTTTAAACTAAAAATCCACAGTCAGCCCCTGAAATATAGAACATAATGTGGAAGGCAAAGAACTACCTACGCCCATAGTCATAATGGGCACGAAAGTCATTAATTGTCTTAATTCCTTTAAAGAAGAGCAGAGGTCACAGCCCTTCTGCCTGGGTGAATTACTGACTATATAACTCTATCTCTGTGGGATGCATTAAATAGGAATTTCTCTCCTTGCTCTCCCTCCCCACACACCCAGCCAATCTTTCAAATACAGCCAACATCCGTTTCCAGAAAAATACTCGTATTTAAATGTTACAATATTTTCTCTTCGGAGTGTCTAATTCTTTAATCCTCTATTTTCATCTGTTGTCTTTAGCTCATTCTCTGGTTCAGATTTATCTGTCTGAAATTTGTGATATATGTTTTTAAAATCCTTCGTAAAATAAACACTAGAGACAAATGGAAAGCATCACATCAAATGTGTTTTATTGCTCAGGGGCATGTGAGAGTTTATGGAAAGGTGGTAAAGCCTTGCTAACAGAATGATTTTTCTTGTTGGCCCTATTTTCAATTTCTATATGTAGCTTTAGATTTTATACTTTCTTCTGAGTGAAGAGATACAAACGGGTAAGGATAAACCCAAATATTTCAGTGTTCTGTGTATTATTACTCTAGCAAGCCAGGGCATTAAATGGGACTTTCGTGAGCAAAGCCAGTTTCCTCTGTGTTTACTAGATAATTTTCCTTTCATTCTAAGTTTTTAACTTTTTTAGCCCCAAATGAAAAGACTGCATATATCTTAGAATTGAAAACATAGCATTCCCTTTAGTCTTCTTTAACGAAATGACAAGGAAATTATCCAAGCTATAATTAGCCACTTTTCTAACATTTTAACATTCTATTATTATGGCTGCTATATGAATTACATTTATTGCAAATAATCAACAGATAACCATTCATTGACAGTAATATTCAATTATCACCAAATTGAAAATGCAGATTTGGAGATTTGGGAGGAAATATTCCCAAACACCATATTTTGTAGGGAAAAAAATAAAAATAAATAAAGATTCTTTTTTTTTTTTTAATTTCTAGGATCTGTTAAGAATGGCATTTGTTTCTTGTATATGCTATGGAAACAACACCCTGTATTTTTAGTTACGCTTGGAAAAGTTTCAACTTTCATTGCTCTGACAATGCAACAAAACCTGTCAGCAACCGCGAGTTTTCTGAGGATTAGACGAAAATGCAGTATTTAATAAAGGGCACAAAAATGTGCCCAAAGGAAAGCCTGATTCTGGTTCTTTTCATCCTGGGAAGATGGTTACCTGCTTGACCCAAGTCAATGGATACTTGACCGGAAGGGTCGGAGAAATCTGGTTGAAGCTAAGAAATTCCCATCATTCAGAAAATGGAATAGCCAGCAGCACTGTTTCTAGGTAAATCTTATTTAATGTTTTCCTAATTAGAATCAATAGAACCCAATTTCCATTCTTGGGCTTCTGTAGTACACAAACAATCAGTCAGGGTCCAGAAATCTCCCTCTGCCACTTTCTCAGCAAAGCCCATGCACAGCCTCTTGACACTTATCTGACAGGATCTGAAAATTAAGTTTTATAAATGTTTGTTACAAAAACACACTAATTGGATGGACTAAGGAAAATTAACACAGAGGCCTTGAGATAATGAGTAATGATTTATTAGGAGTCCTCTTTATCTCAGACAAATGGAGCTCGCTGAAATTGCTATAATCTTCTTAAAGGTACTTGACGAGCCACTTCCCAATTCCTCAGGTTTACACTGAAAACCATAGATGTTCCTCCATCATGTGGACTTGCAAAACGGCCTAGAGCTCATTTTTCTCCCAGTCGAGGAAATTATCAATGGTTTCAGTCAATGTTCATGTAAAATGAATGAGAAATGGGCAGTCTGTATAATACTAAGTCTAAGTCTAGGAAAACTAACCTCTAATGAAATTAAGCATTAGTGTTTATTGCGTTTTATTGTATTATCAGAAAGTTTTTTACTGTAATGTGCAAAATCTGCTTAATGCAGTCCTAGATTGTATTTGCAGAATGCCAAACAGCTTATGCAGGCTAAGGAGGAGATGCCAGATTGGACAATTGAAGGTATAATCAACATAATGTTTTTTGGAAAGGCGAAAGGAAACTATGCCATATGTTCACTTAAGCTTTAAATTTTATGTAAAACTGGTTGTTTTTCCTTTGACATAGCTAACATGTCCTTTCATTTACAGTTCAGGGTCTCTTTTATTTATTTAACAGATCCCCATATGCTCACGTGTGTGATGCCTAGCAGCGACCCCTCCTGGAGAGTCGGAATGAGAAGCTGACACTTTCTCTTCCCTTGAAAGCAGATCAAACATTGCCCGTGTCTCTTCTACAACCACTATGGATGCAGCCTCCTCTGATAAGTGCTGGTTGTGTCTTCTTGAGACCGAGACAGCTAAATGTAGGGACTGTTTCCATCAAGCACTTCTCAGTGCCTTGTACAAACTCTATGCATAAATATCCTAAAAGGCTAGTTCTGTTGCATTAGAACTATGAACTGATTTTTCAGAAAATGGGATGCAGTTATTGCCTCAATCTACATCCCAGCTCCTTCTAGTTAATGACAAAGAGAATGGGGCTTGCGTTTTAGCAATGTACCCATCATCCTTTCAAATTGCAATCTGGCATTATAAAACCATGGACTCTTTAAAAACAATTCATAATGCCCACAAGGGCATCTGAGATAGAACCATCAACCTATGCTTGTTATCGGGAGGGCCTATTCTTATTTTAATCTATTGCTAGGTAGTGTGTTAACCTTCTATAGCACCAAATTAATGAGGCTCCTAATGTATTTTCATTGGGAGGTTGAGCAGTCATACTCATTTAGTTAGTGAAAACTACAAAAATCACTTTCTTGTGAAATCTGAAACTAACAGCTCCAATGAACTAATGATTACAGTATGATCCATTTTATGTACCTCTGGAAATAAAGATAACCAGTAAATGTAAAATTCGCACTATATAAGCTATGCCTTAATATGCTTACACTTCTACAAAATGACTAGGTGAAAAAAGGGCAGGGGAGAGAAAATCATAGGAAAAAAAAGGAAGAAGATAATTAGCGGAGTAGCTGTTGCTCCTCAAAGGCAATCCTTGGGAACAGAGCCACAGCCCCCCAACAAAGACAAGTCTCCTTGGAGTTGGTAGGGATGGGCATGCCAAAACTGATACACATAGAGCCAACTGGGAGGATTCTGTGTGCTGGAAAGCCAGACACGTCTGCTGTACTTACATGGCTTTTTGGCTGGCTGAACCAGCTGAGGGTTCAGGTAGGGGCTGTTCTCCGCATCTATTCTGCGCTTGTACTTCTGCCGACCTCCACGTACTCTGTCAAGACGCACCCCTGTGGGCAAAGACAGGCACTGGCTTACTGCTGACGTATCCATCTTTGAGACCAGTCAAATACATAGAGTATCACCCATGGGTGCTGTGGAGACAGACTGCAGAACACAGAATGGTCCAGAGGTACTGGAGGAATGTTTAAAAAAGTGGTGGCTAAACCAAAATGGCCAGTGGTTGGAAACCAAATCTGGGAGAGCATGACAAACCTGAAACACATTTCATGCAAGGCCATCAAAATCACATTTATATACCAAAGGAAAGGCACATTTCCATGGGAGTTAATACAAAGAAACTGTTACTTGGTACTAGCCTAGTTTCTCAAATTAAAGACAATGGCAATCTGGTATCCTTTTTACCAGTCACCCATGAAAGCTGACCGCGTAAGAGTGATCCATCCCTCCCTAGTCTACCAGAGGGTTCACTACGGACCCATGGAATTTAAGTGAACTGAAGACACCTTCATGCTGTGGAAAGCTGGAATTACACTCTGCAAGATGAGATGTAAGGCTTGTTCCCTATTATAATGTCAACATGTCTCAGAGGAGAATGTTATTTACATTTTGGCACACATTTGTTTTTTCTTCCAAATGAGAGAAAACTGGGAGTAAGTTTGGACTAGACATGGGACAGAAAGAGGAGCTTCCTGAAAGAATTCAGAAGGCTAGGATGTCGCAAGAGGGCTGTGCTCGTGAGGCAGAGCTAAGGGTGAAGCCAGAAAAGGAGGTAGACAGGCAGTTACTAAAACTTCCCAAAGAGTGATGGGTTGGGTCAAGATGCAGCAGTTTTTGCTGGCATGGGATTTAAAAGATTGAGGAAAGAGGTAAAAGGTAAAGAAAGGAATTAAAAATAAATGTTTCATGTATAGGGGGGAGTGGTGAGAAGAGCTTGTTAATAACTTGGTTACCAGTCTGTCATGGTGAAGTTTAGGACAGGACCATGTAACACTTTATCTAATACAGAGGTTACTTGGGAGTAAGAGCAAGGCAGAGACTCATTCTATGATATTATCTTAATTGATAAAACAGTGTAACATCATCCCTTACTAAATTCAACCGAGTAGTTCGCTGTACATGGTGTTTCCCAAAATGTTTAGAAAATAGATTTGGTTCCACAGCATCATCAGTATGATTATTTTACTGAAAGGCCTCTCAGAGCCTTTAAAATGCAAATGACCTCTGTAAGACTCTCAGAAGGAGATACAGCCTATGCAATGCTTTGCAAACCAATTTTACCAAAGATCTGGTCTTGGGAATATTTATGAATATCCCATGGAACATGTGAATTGTGGGTTCTCTGAGTTATGCGACACAGTTTGGGAAACGCTGACACAGTTCTGTGTGAACCCTGAAGTGAATATAGATACTCGAATGTTAAGGATTACTATTCTATCATGAGATAAAGTAAAACACAATTTTTCATATTATCTTAATAATACAACTTTAAGAGTTGATTATCTTTCAATGAAACACGGAAATACACACTTGTTTCTAGATAAAGCCTGAAATGTCATACTGAAACGTCCGAGCAGCATTTAAATGAAATCAGGAGATGACTTCAAGAGCAATTAAGTAGGTTTTGACAGCAAATTTCACAAAACAAAGACATTAGTATAGTGCCTAAGTATTTACTGAAAATAGTAGCGCTTGTGAGTCGCGAAGAAGCTGTATTTCCTTACTGCTGCTTTTAAAGCACTTTCTGCCTACAGTAGAGCTCTGTTCCCTTGTTCATCTAATTTCTAGTGTACAAAACTAGATGGCAAACAAACTGTGTAACTGGGATACTACACTTCATTGTATTAGGATGTTGATTTCATAGAGATGAAACACAGAATACAAAGAACAGAAATATTTAATCAAAATGTTTAAAATACTGTAAATCAAACACTATAACTGAAGATTCTACCTCTATTGCACTTGACAACACATAGGTTTAAACCGTAATTTCTCACTGGTAGGAATAAATGCAAAGGATACATTGAGTTAAAAAAGAAATACCTATCTATAAAAAAATGAAGAGCATTCAGAGGGAAAAAAAAAGATATTAAAAGGCACCAGATAAGAATATTTTAATGTAATTGTAAGTACTCCTATTTTATAGAAAATGTCTTGGGTTATCTAGTCTAAAATTGTTTGCCTTGCATCTATCAAAATGCAATATGTATCATCAATTTATATAAACTTGTTAGCCAGATCCACAGTCTGTTATAATGATTTTGTGAAAAGATTAAAGATCCCCCTTTTAATGTTTCCAACTATAATAGCATAATAATTTACTCCTAAATATTAGGTGAAGAATATGTTTTAAAAAAATAAAGCATAGTTTCCAAGGCAGAATGGTTGAGTTTTTTTTCTGGCTCTTTAATTAACTGGCTCTGTAAACTTGGATGAGTTCCTTTTTCCAAATATAAGATGGATATAAAGACAATATCCTTCTGGATGTTTTGCTGTAATGATCCAATATTATATTTACATAATATATTAATATGTTTGGATATGATACACATGCATTATTAAGATATGTCATAAACCTTAAAATGCCAAGGAAAATAAGGAGGTTATTGTGTCTGTTTTGTTGAAATATTGCTATATTACTTCACTGATATATATTTTGCATCATGATCATTTATTAAAAATCTATCCCCATGGAATAATGGTCTACCTTGCCTCAGTTCTGAGGGAAACAGATTGAGGTATGATGGAGTGGTAAGATAATTCAAAGGGTACAAGCCAAATAATCATACTCATTTGATGTCTAAATGATTTATAGAATTACTTGGTATCCCATTCTATGTACTGCTCATCCCTGTCATTAATAATGTCATTTTAGATATTATTTTAGAATAGATACAGAATCGAATCCAAATTCTACCAAAAATGAGGATGCTATCCCCTCATGTGTGCTTACCTATAAGCACACAGTACAAACTTAAGCAGAGACCTGACAATTATCCAATTCACCTAATGCATTTAAAAGTCTCCAAATAGTTTAGCAGACACAAGGATAAACAACAGTATTTATAATCAGGACCTAGGAAATCCAGATTTGCCCTAAAGAGACATCAATCGAATCCAAAGTGACGAAGCCTGTCTCTTTCCTTCCTCAGTCCGTCGAAATACAAACCATTTCTGTCTGGACTTCACTAGTAATCAGTTTTGAAAAAGTTGAAAAGTAAGATTTCTCCCAGGAAATAAGATACCCACAATGTTCAATGTGTGACAGGATTTGAAGTTAATTAAGGCAATTGGATTTTCTATTCATGTGGAGACCCCTATTATCTTTTTTTTTTAAATAAAAGATTTTAAGAGTTGGCATTACCTACCAAGTAGAATGTTTCACATCGCTTCTTCTTTCACATACTGCATGTGCCTACCTTGCCACAAGGGAATTACAAATCTTCTACATTGTCAGAATTTACAAAATTGAGAAAGCAAGAATAGGGCAAGGAGGGAAAAAAATACGCCATGAGGCAAATAAACGCCAAGAGAAGTAAAACAGTTCAGAGGCAGGTCTTCTTAGGTCAGCTCATTTTAAGTCTACGTTTTATGCCCAAATGCAAATTTTCCAATTTTATACAGTCCAAAGTCAAACGTATTTTTCACATTTTTAATAGCACAAAGTCAGAGGCATTTCATAGGGTAATAAAAGATCTCCCCTTCAGAGAATTATACAAGGATACCCTAGCCTACTTTTCTAAATTAAAGACCAGGCTTTTACAATGTTGTTCCCAAGCAAAGGTTTGCTCAAATTATTAATTACGCAGACCCTTGGAATACTTAAGAAAGATGCAGACAGTCACGTTAAAGTGATAATACTTTTTAAGAGATAGTGAAGTTTTTTAAAGATTAATTTAATGAATGCTAAGTAAATCGTTGTGTTAAGTACATGTTACCACACACGTCTTGTAATTGAGTTTTTGAGATCAGCCTGGAAAAGCAAGCCTTCTGAAACAAGAAGGTAAAGAAGGTGGGAACTTTCCCCTCCACTCTAGGTCTTCTTGATACCGCAGTTGCCTTTGCTGCAGAAGGAAACCACGCTCCTTCCCTTGGGGAAGAGAGGTACCTAGCAGCGCCCTTGAATTCTCCTGAGATTCCTGTGAGGGAACCACCGTCAACAGAGGATAGAGAAAATCCCTTTGAGGAGCTGTAGGCAAAGAAGCTAAGGCAGATTAGCAGTATCAGACAGCAGTGGGTCATTTTAGTGGCAGCCTCTGATGGGGTTCTCCTTCGGGACAATGTCCTAAAAGAGCATACCAGTTTAACCGAGAGTACTTGTGCATATTTATAGGTTGCTCTTACAGGGATGAGTGAAAGTTATTTGTATATTCACACATATACTCCAGCGAGAAACTAATCATATTAAATTGTTGAGGATTGTGTGAGAAAATAAAATGTACCAACCCCCAGCTATCTTCAACTACCATGGCCCCTCTCAAAATAGACAGACATACTGTTACCCTCGCTTCCTGATTCAGCAGTCTTTATTCCTCATACCTACATTTTCCTCCCAAGCCATGTCTTCATTATTAATTGAATGAATCAATCTCCGCATGAAGTGTCTTGGAATACACCAAATATCAGCCAGTTACTAGCAGTCATTGGCTGTCAAGAGCTTATTATAGTCTAGGCAACGGGTTAATTGTTTTACATATATGAACACATTTAAGCCTTATAGCAATCCTATGGGGGGGTGCTATGATTATCCTGGTTTACAAAATGAGAAAGCCGGAACAAGCGCGCAAGAGGCAGAGACAGGGGTGGGAGCTGGGAGAACGGCTGCAGAGTTTAAGTGCTATGTTTATACTGCTTCCCTGCCATCAAATTCTATTTTTGGAAAAGAGCATTTGGTATTTACTCCAAAAGCTAGAACTGCAGGCATATACAACCCGATCATCACGGTAAACAATACTTTCGGCACGATGCGGGGTCCCTCTGCCTAGGTAGGAAGGCAGAACGCTGGGTGAGCGGGGGGAGATGAATGCTCTTACTCAACAGAAGGGCTAGTGATTGTGCATCACTCCATAAAGGGGGGGACAGGACTTGAACAAGTTTACAGCTGTGAGACTGTGGACAAACCGAAAATAATAAAAAGATTCCGTGTCTCTGCTTTTCCACCGAGGCAGGGGCCCAAAGACATTCATTTCCTTCCTCCTTCTGCTATTGCAAATGAGACAAGCCTGTTTTGCCTGGGCCACGGATGCAGAGCAACCTTCTGGCTGCATTTTCAGCTCATGAGGGAGGCCCAGACAGCAGCGGCTTTTCGACCAGACACCCCTGGTCTGGCTGAGGCTTACATTTACTTCCGCCGGAATATTATGGCAACAATTCAGGAACTTTGGAAATGGCCTAGCTGCGTGTGGAAACGCTCTGAGTTCTGCTGAAATAATAGGAGAAAATCACACAGGGAGAAAAAATGCATATCCATTAGGTGGGCTCTTTTTTTTTTTTTTTTTAACTGAGTCCTTAGTCACTAAAAGAGATAAAAGCCATGACTCACATTAAAGCTTTCTTGCTCTACAGATGAATTAACAATTAGCAAGGGGAAGTCTTTCGTTTTGGTCTCCTGATAGCTATCTGGACTATTAAACATGTGGGGCTTGCATAGGCAATTACAAAGGCTTCCCTCTGTTTCAGATTCAAGGTGCATCCAAAATACATCTGTAGATTTCTGCGCATAGGACTTCCTCCTCCATTTTTGCAGAGTTCACGTGATTCACTCTTCTTGCCTGGTTCAGAGGTATGCGCTAAATTTATAATCTGGGTTGGAGCTGAAATCAAAATGACAGAAATTTGAAATAGCCATAGACAAAATATTTTGCAGGGGAAATGTTGTTCCATCAGGGGTAAAGCTGCTTCATCTGAAGCATGCAGCCCTAATCTATGACACATACAGGTACAAATTAGGTCATCTGCAACAGGTGACAAGTTTTAATTGAATGTCTTCTGTCT
Organism: Leptonychotes weddellii; assembly: GCF_054177405.1. Lineage (NCBI taxonomy): Eukaryota > Metazoa > Chordata > Mammalia > Carnivora > Phocidae > Leptonychotes > Leptonychotes weddellii. Next base: position 125,009,146 of record NC_138374.1, read on the forward strand.
GCAATTCTGACAAAAGGTGAATGGAAATAAATGAGTCTGGCGACACGGCCCTGAGCCTTACAATACCCAATATCTCATTATTTTTAAACAGCTATCTATAAACTGATGCTGACAAGCCTTGAACCTTTTATTTCTGCTCAAGATGAGGTGGTTGTGAGGGGAAAAAAAAAAAAAAACAGAAAAAGAAAAAGGGGCATCCAGAACATTACATTAAACATGCAATACGTACCATTATCACTTCCCTGATGTAATTAAAGGAAATCTCCTATTCAAAAGGCACTATTTCTTACTTTACTTCATGTCAGAGAGAGAGAGGGGGAGGGAGGGAGGGAGGGAGAGCATGCTTGGCCTGCACTTGCTAAACATAGAGACAACCTTTAAAGACAAAAAGAAAATTTTCCCTTTCCTGCTTTTTGCCTGTTAAAAATTTCATAAACTATTGAAAGAGATATCGCTGTGACTTATGCCTATCTATTTTGTCTTGTTACTCTTTAATACCAGTGACTCTCCCCTTTATCCTTTTTGAAATTGCCTTCTCATATGAATAAAGTTATGAGTTAGTGGGTAAAGACATGAAATGTGGTCGCACATCAACATCAGGAAAAGTGATTCTACTAATTCACAATTAAATGTGACACCAGCAGCAATAAGTTTAACACAATAATAACAGTAATAACAGTGCACAGCACCCCATGGGGATGCTCTGTGTAAACAGAAGCACAAATATTATTTATGCAAAATTCAATGCCCTGTAAAAATGAATTAAATATGAAATCAACCAAGCTGGGTTTACAAGTTGCTGGGTTGAGAGCCAGAGTCACTTTGTTTCATTCAATGGGGAGGAAGACAGGAGGAGGAGTCTAATGACCAAAAAAGCACATGTGGATTTCAAAGAGAATACAGGTCTGGGGGGTGGGGTGGGGGGAGTGAAAATAGGTAACAGGGAAAGGCAGCAGTGAGTCTGGAGGTCATTTGGTTTCATTAGGTGTGACTCGAGATCAGACGGATACCCAGCAAAAAGCTTTTGAAGCTCAAAAGAGAAGCACATGATATTTTTAGCAGAAGAAAACTTAAAGTCCTGGCCAATTTGTCAGTAATTCACCGAAGGTATTATAAATGTACCACCAGACTCAAGCAGAGATGCTGAGAGCCAATTATAAGATACCAAAGTGACATATGATGTTTAATAATATTTTTCTGGTTATGTTATTTTGGCAACAATTGAGATTCAAAATAAAGTACGTCTCATACAAAAAAACATAATATACATATATCCAGGTCATGTAAAAAAAAGAATTATACCTAGCACACAAAATATGCAGGGAAAAAAATCAGTTCGATAGATTAAATGTTCATGTAATATTAATGTATACATGCCCAAATCTCATACCAGTGAGAAATTTTCTTATGACACTAAGACACTCATTTCTTATTTCTTGTGATACTGGCAGCAATAGTTTTAATACGATAATAATAGTAATAACAGTGCACAGCACTCCACGCGGATGCTCTGTGTAAACAAAAGCACAAATCCTATTTATGCAGAATTCAGTACCCTGTAAAAATGAATTAAATATGAAATTAAACAAGCTAGTTTTCGAGTGGCTGGGATGAAAGCCATGGTCACTTTATTTCATTCAATGGAGGGGAATATAGTGGAGTCTAGCAGCTCCACTGAAGGTCTGGTGTGGAGTCAACAAGTGGCATGGACTGAATGTGTCTCACCGAAAGTCCTATGTTGAAATGTAATCCCCAGTGTGATGGTATTTGCAGGTGAGGTGTTGGGGAGGAGATGATGTCATAAGGGTGCAACCCTCATGATCGGATTTGTGCCCTTATAAAAGAGACCCCAGAGAGCTCCCTCGCCCCTTTGTCCATGAGGGACAGAGAAAAGAGGGTTGTCTATGAACCAGAAAGTTCACCACACAGTAAATCTGCCAGTTTCTCCATCTTGGACATCTCAGCTTCTAGAACTGTGAGAAGTAGACTTCTATTGTTTGTAAGCCACCCAGTTTCTAGTATTTTGTTACAGCAGCCCACATGGACTAAAAGAAGAAAGGAAGGAACATAAAAAAGGAGTCGGAGAGCTAATCTACAATGGGTTGACTCAGGGTCTGATATAAAATAAAGAAAATACACTGGCCTCCATCCCTATCATCAACTCCATATTCCATCACTAACCCCCTTTCACCTGCCAATGGGTTGTTAAATATCTGTGAGGCAAGTTAATGGAGAAAAGGAAAGGAAAAACGAGAGTATGAGAGTTAGCACGAGTCTTGTAGAAATGCAAAAGTAGAGAAGACAAGCATGTAAGAATCGGAGTACGTTCCCAGTTGCCCTTGGCGCTGAGATGTCCACAGCACCACGTGGCCACGCTGGGCCCATTTTCAAGCTAAAACTTTTCTCCCTCAAAGTTGGCAAATTAGATTATTGAGGAATTTAAGACCTCATGAGAAAAACTGGGGTAGAAGAATCATGAGTGGAAGTGATAATAAGAAAGCACCTTTATAAAAATAATACTCACTAAAATTAAATAAAGAAAAATATTAAAAGACTATCAGTAGCAGGGGCACCCAGCTGGCTCAGTCCATGGAGCATGCAACTCTTGATCTCAGGGTCGTGGGTTTGAGCTCCATGCTGGGTGTAGAGATCACTTAAAAAAAATCTTAAATAGGGTGCCTGGGTGGCTCAGTTGGTTAAGCGACAGCCTTCGGCTCAGGTCATGATCCTGGAGTCCCTGGATCGAGTCCCGCATCGGGCTCCCTGCTCGGCGGGGAGCCTGCTTCTGCCTCTGACCCTCCCCCCTCTCATGTGCTCTCTCTCTCATTCTCTCTGTCTCAAATAAATAAATAAAATCTTTAAAAAAAAATCTTAAATAAAAAAAGACTATGTTAAAGTAATGTTTCTTGTCCAATTAATTCTCATTTATCATCTTTTGATCTCTTGAGTATTTTCAGCATCTCTGTTCTACCTGGTTTCAGCAAGATGACTATAAGCTCAGTTTGCTGGAGACAATATGCATATAAAAAGGAAAAAAAATGTTTACATCCAGTTTTCAAGCCAAACATTTAATGACATATTTAGTTTACTACTCTGAGAATCTAGGTTTTAATAAGGAACTACTCCAGACTCATGCTTAATTGATAAACAATGTTGAAGATTTGGGGGAGAGTTATGCATAATGTAAACACATCAAAATGTTCTGTCAAGGAAAGTAACAAATAGGGAAGTGCATACTCGGAGAGCCAAAGAAAGGTGTACGTTTATTTTTTTTAATTTTTTAAACATTTATTTTATTTATTTGAGAGAGAGAGAGAGCACGAGCAGAGGTAGGGGCAGAGAGAGAGGGAGAGAAAGTGGGAGAGAATCCTCAAGCAGACTTGGGGAGTGTAAAGCCCAATGAATGCAAGGCTCAATCCCAGGATCTTGAGATCATGACCTGAGCTGATATCAAGAGTCAGACGCTCAACTGACTAAGCCACCCAGGTGCCCCAAGAAAACTGTACATTTAAAGTGTTATGACAGGGGTAGGCCATAACCTGTACTTTTATTCTCAAATTAGGACGTGTGAAGAGTGTGGAAAGAAATAGAAAACATGAATGACACTTCCAGATGCGAAATACGCTGGGTCCCAGCTGAAGAAGCCTGCGCCAGGTGGTGAATTTCCCAATGGACTTCCTGTGTAGAGATGCTACGTGACAGGTTAGTTGGGCGTATACTGCCCCATACTCACATGGTCCACAAGGTTAGGAGGGATCTTTAAATCCCAAAGTGTGCCAAGAAAAGACAAACACACTTTTCTAGGCACAAGACAACTCAAGGCAAGATTTATTATATTTCTGAAATGCAGCCTGGGCTAAACTCAAACTTCAAAATGTTTTATTTATTATATGTATCCAGCTTAATTCCACAAAAAATTGAGGGCAGAGGGCATGGTGAGAAATGACATTCCTAGTGCAACAGCTTCAAGTGATCAAAAGTGATTTTGGTGTATGTTTTAATTGTATATTGCTCATCATTGTACATGCAGGATACATCACATGCCCGCCACACATTAGGCATTCAACAGTACTGAGGAAAATGAATAAGTAAATAAATTTATAATACGCTTTATTGCTATGTAATAATTAGGGGTTTTTTCCCCATCTTTTGGTTTGTTTGTTTTTGATACTTCAAAACCTCGAATGCAGGGTGCCTGGGTGGCTCAGATGGTTGGGCATCTGCCTTCGGCTCAGGTCATGATCTCCAGGTCCTGGGATGGAAACCCACGTTGGGCTTCCTGCTCAGCGGGGAGTCTGCTTCTCCCTCTTCCTCTGCCTCTCCCCACTCTCTCTCTCTCTGTATCTCTTTGTCTCAAATGAATAAATAAAAAATTCTTAAAAAAAAAAAACACAAAAAACCTCGAATGGACCCATGGAGAGTTAGGAATCTCTTGTCAATTGTCTCAATAGTTCTTGTTGCTTGTGTTTTTCTCAATGCACTAATATATTATAACTTTAGAAAGGTATAGAAAACTTTTAAAGACAACAAAATAGCTTGAATCCTGAAAAAAGAAGTCGCTGAAAGGTAGGACATCGGAATTTAATTTTTGTATACTCATCCTGGACAATATGAGAAAAAAAAACAGCATCTGGTTTGTTGGGAAAAACCTCAGATAGATATGAAGGAAACTTACTAATGAGAATTACATTTAGAAACTGAATATTGAGCAAGAAAGACCATAGATCCTCACAGTTGGGAAATTTGACAAATGAAGAAAACCATTCTCTTTCCGAGACGTTTTTATTGCCCTCCTGCCTGGAAGCAGATGAATGAGTTTGATCACGTGTTAAGCTCTCTTCCAGTTCTAAGATTCTGTGAATGAAATGGTGTATTTAAAAAGATGGAATTGACCCACAGATTCAGAGTACGACAACTGCTTGGCAGTTGGAAACATCAACATACTTCACATCTTAAATCAGGGAAGACCGGAGCCAAATGGAGAGCATTAATGAACCAGAAGAGCAGTAGGCTTTCTGGCACAGGTCTTAGCATTCCCCTCACACTGACCTTGGCCAAATGCATTTCCTTTTGTTCTTGACAATAATAAAGCAAATAAAGTGCCCACACTTGAAAAATGCATCTAGCTTATTACTGCATTAGGAAAAGATCAATGCCTGTTGCACATCACTGTGGAGAATGAAGTATGGAAAATCATAAACAGCTTCGGATTTGTGTGCATTTTACAACAGATAGACTACATTATGCTAAGGGGAGGAGAATATGACCTAATAATGGATATTTTGAAAGCAACCAATGAGTAGTTAAGGGCTATTCTATTATTTAACTAAATTTCATCTGGAGTTTAAGAAGAAAAAGGTATTTGACTAAATATGACCAGAGTTCAGTCACCAGATCACAATGGGGAAGGTTTCATCTCAACTTTTATAGCCACCCACTTTTCAGAAATTATAGTGGATATGTGTATATACACATATGATAAACATGCACACACATGTATGAACACATCATACAGAGAAAGATAGACACACAATTCTAAATATATAAGCTATTATTCAGTTTCTTTATTTTCCTGATAAAGGTTTGGCTAGTCAAACGATTCTGTGAGAATTTTTTATTTGCAAAATTTTTCCATCCAAACTCATGCTGTGTGAGTTTATATGGATATTTATATCAGGAGTTGTGAATTCAAACAACTATGCAGAGCAAAAGGACTGTGTTTAAAAAAAAATGAGGGGTATGTATGTACCGCGGTGAATGAAAGAGCACTTGGCTCACAGATACACCACTAGCCTCTACCAGCACCCATGTGATATTGCCTCGTGGGAGGAAGAGGCATAACTGAATACGATCTGGTGTTATTAGAGTTCCCACTTTCAAAAGATGCCAGCAATCTGGATCTTTATATAAAATCACCCAATATTTTAGCTAACTGGTAAACGCCAGGCTGCCAGCTTATAGCATTGGTCTACATTCTTTTATTCAGGGGCCCACTGTCCGTAATTCCCTGAGAGAGGCCAACTCTGACAATTGGCCAGTTAAACTGATCATATTATAAGTTGGTAGTTATTTAGAAATTATCCTTTTATTTTATGTAGGCCCTCATTATATGAGCATAAATTAAATTGCCTAACTGCTTAAGTTATTCCATAGGCTACATATTGAAATTCTAATTTTAAAATGCTGTTTAGCATGGTTTCAAGTATAACAATAATAATGATGTATAAAATTTAAGGGGTTTTCATTAGAAATCATTTCAAACAAGAGTAAAAATTTAATCACCTATGCCCATGCATGGCACCTGTCATTTAAGAATACTGACGTGTTTTGATCCACATAAGCCCTCTTCAAGAATCTCTTGTTAAGCACAGATCTCCACAGTTATTTATTGTCAACGGCAGCAAAGGCTTTCTTTAAATTCATCTGTTATGTTTACTAAATGTTTTTACTTTTTGAAGGAACATCTTTCTGCCTAGTAAAATCTGTTGGAAACTGCAAGTTAGTTCTTGTAATACAACTGGTGCATTTTCATTCTCACTAAGATTGTATCAAATGAATCACCTTTGGGAATTAGCTGACAGAGAATCACTTTTCTGTTGGCTTCGACCTTTTCTCCCCCAACTTCTTGCATGATATGGAAGAGAAGGTCCTTGAAGTGGCAAAAGAGTAAGATCATGCTGAATGCTTTTTGGAACAGTCGTAGAAGGAACAGTTGTAATAGTGTTTTCTCTGGGTTAGTAGACTATAGAGTACGAAGGACCAGAAGATGCTGTTAGAATGGAAAGCTGAACGGGGTGAGTGTACGTGGGAGATGGCCAAGATTGTGTTACTGTCTAGCAAAGATATTGTGAGAGAAAACAAAGAGAAAGAAATTTAATTTGAAAAGCCTTGAGTGTTTAAAAAATAAAACCTATACATTTGAAAGAAGGTGGTAAAAATCATTTTTCTAGTAACTGTTCTGAAGACTAGGCAAGTATATTATGAATAATTTTCCATACGCCAAATAACATATTATATAGGGTGAAAAAGTGAGTCTCTAAAAGGGCCATGACACACACTGGACAGCCAGCAATAGGTCTTGGACCAACATATCATGCAGCCAAGATCAGTAAAAATACAGATTCATTGGTAACAGAGGAAAGCCAACTGTGTATATCTGATGAACTAAATGGTTACTGGCTTCTTCTAATGGCATGAATTTCAGAAACTCACTTTCCAAAGCCTCTTATCTCTGCTGCCATCAAGAGAATAGAAAGAAATGCCCTGAACTCGTCATCACAGTGCCCTAATCATTCAACAGGGTTGCTACTGGGCAGCATGAAGCATCCCCTCCACTGACAGGGGCTTCCTGGTGGCCCTCTGAGCACTCAGTCCCTGCTGGCCAAGGAAATGAAAGACCATGAAGTTGAACCCAAGTCATCACCTGGCAGGTTAAGAAAGCACAGCACCTGGTCCACCAAAGCAGCCTGGGAGCGAGACTTCAATGTCATAATAACATTTCCATCCCAATGTTGAGACTGGAAGAAAGTATGATCCTTAGATTCCTAAAAAAGTTTGGGATAGTCATAGATCTTAGTTCACTCATGCATTTAAGCACACCCTAAGGGAGATTATCAACACAGCCAAGAATTTATGTGTTTTTCAGGGGAAACAGTAAAGTCTTTCTTCCTCTCATCCTCCCTTACTTTTCCTGTCTGCCCAACCAATTTAATTTTATATATATTCACACACATACACACATATATCTGTATTATGTATATATGTATAGGACTGATTAAATCTTTCTAAATTAAATTATATTTTTTGTAAATCTGTGTACTTTGTTTTTAAAAACTTATAAGTTACAGATGGGAGAACATAAATACATCAGTAAATTCTTGTCAACATTCCTTGCAGAGCCACTATTCAAATTATCTTACAGATTTCAAATAATTTCCAAGCCATCATAAAAAATTTTTGCATATCCTTTGAAAGTTTTCACATTGCTTCTACATGTATTTTACTTGCTATTTATAAGGTTAAAAAAAATAAGAAAAGTACTGTTTACCTAGTATTAAGATGGGGAAAACAGAACTCAGCTCTATAATTCTCTACATAACCCTCCATAATATGACTTACTTTTTGCTGCTGAGGGCATGATTCAGGAATATCAACATGTGATAGAGTAGTTTTCAGGCCAGTTGTAACTTAAATACTGGATAGTATTAAAATGTTCCAGATCTCATGGCACAAAAAATATTCGGTAAAAGTTCATAGTTAATAAGGATGAAAGTAAAAATAGGTGGAATTATTTTAATTATTAGTTCTAATAAAATGAGAATTCAATTCATCTACCAATGCACATTCAGCCCCAAATTAAGACAAATTTAAAAAGTTAAATCCGATTTGGTACGGACCTAGTACTGAGATGAAAAAAAAATCTGCAAAAAATAGTACTTGGTATTTTTTATGTTTCCCTGGTCCTTATTATGGATTTTCTTTTTCAACACTGAGGTACACTTAAAGAAAATGGGAAAATAAAGAGTATGGTATGAGCTCTTTAAGTCTACATAATCACACTTACTAAACTACTAACATGTTCTGAATTTTCATGTAAAGTCTTTAGCATAGGATTACACCAAATATTGTACCATCTTTAAATTTGAATTATAGGTTGCCTACTTAAGAGAATGAGGTGGTCAGATATGAACTGAGAATACATAATTATAACATTTCTCTTGAAATCAAGTTAGGTGAAGAAAAAGGGAGTAAATAAATCCTAAAATATTCACTTATAAATAAATGGGTGAAGAAACCAGATCTTTGAGAAAAAAAAAACTTAAAAAGTAGGCTAAGTATTTCAAATAACGTCCTAAGAGATGTTTGTGAACAGTTGTGCATAAGTAACATATTGTTTTTGAATAACATGTTGCTATTGAATAATGTGACAAAAATAGGAATAAAGGACTGATTGTACAAATTTTCTCAATCCCAATAATTGAATCCAGTGAAAACACATAAAAATAAAGCTTGTTCTTTAATATTTAACAAGTTCTTTTACTTTTTAAAGAAATCCCAGTAACAATACTGCACTTTTCATATAATGAAACGTGAATATATACAAATGACAATTCACAACAAGAGTAACGATTCTTTAAATTAAAAATTGAAATCTTTACAGCTTTTCTAGTTTCCTGTAGGGCATAAGGCTAGTTTCTGAAGCTGCCTGGGTTTCAGCTTCCTTACTACATACCTCAGCACAATCTTTCCAGGACTCTGAAATAAAAATTACTTTAAAAGTATTTAAAAATATTTAAAAAGATATTTTTGCCATAGATGAAACGACATTTTGGAAGCCAATAGTTAATGTTTTCTTATAAAGCAAATTAGTGGCAAAGTTAAAAGGTGCCATTAATTTTGGTCAGTAGAGGAATGTGTTGTTTTTAAAATGTAATCTAATAATGATAAAACTATTAAGTGAAATCACAGCAACTCTATGTCAACTTCTACATGTGCAAGGAAGCTGGTTGCTTAAGTAACTTTTGGGTTTCCAAATCTTCCTTTATTAACACCTCCAAAATACTTGAGATTTTTTTTTAAGATTTTATTTATTTATTTATTTATTTATTTATTTATTTATTTAGAGAGCAGGGAGGGGGCAGAGGGAGAGGGAGAGAGACATTTCAAGCAGACTTCACACCCAGTGCAGAGCCAGATGTGGGGCTCGATCCCACAACCCTGAGATCACGACCAGAGCCGAAATCAAGAGTCAGCCGCTCAACCAACTGAGTCACCCAGGTGCCCCAATACTTGAGCTATTTTATCCTACTTATATCTCCTATGTCTGATGTCTAATTAATACCCATATGATAACTGAAACTTTAATAAAAGTATATTATTAATTCTTCTCTATGAATTGGTATTATAAATCTCACAGGTATATATATGATAAACTGGCAATGGAAGTAAAATAATGGTACATTTAATATTAAATATTTAGGCATGCATTCCATGGAATTCTGAGCAAGAAAATCATTTTTGAAAAATTATAAGTCATTTCACAATCCCTCATTTTGTTTCAAATCAATGTTTTGGACCAAAATGAAATTTCATTCAGAAATTCTAACGCATTTAGTAATAGTTAGACAATCTACACCTCGATTACAATATGTGCCCACTCTGAAATTTAAAAAGAAAGCAGGGGCAATTTTATTGTAATCTGATGAAGAAGTATTTGGACCTTTTGGGCCAGAGTTAATGAATTACAGATCTGAAACCAAGTTCCAGGGATTCACTGTGAACTTCCATTCAAGTAAAGTACATGTCTGTCAAATTGCTTATGAGGACAAATTTATGGAAAATAACCAAGAGTAAAGCTTTATTCTTATTAAGAAACATGAATATGTATGTAATTTTAGCCAGACTAAATTAACCCAAAAATGAATAAATAAAAAAATAAGGACAATAATTGTCACAAGAGAAGGTTTGCCTCCCTTCCCGCTCTTAGAAAGGCATTTATATTTAGAGTTTCACAAAAGAATTCTTGTTTTTAAATAAAACTAGTTGGAAAGAAACAAAAGGAATGTGCAAGGAAGGCACCATGGGAGCCAGAAACATGTAGTTTCCCCCTTTCATGATACACCTTTTTAAAGCAGGGATAGCCTGCAGGCTTACTATGGACACAATACATGAGAATTAGTGTTCATGCAAGCAGTATGTTATGGCTGAGGTGTGTTCATTTCCTAAGCATGACTCTATTTAGAAAGGTTACACTGAGCCATTAATCCTAATTTTACATTAAACATCTTTCGAAACTGCATGAGCTCTGAACAGAGTAAAATCCCATTTTAGCAGCAACAGCATAAATCTGACACGAATATCAAATATATCACAGAGAGTTGTGTGAACTCCTCCGTGTCTTTGTGGGCATGGTACGTTAACATGGGCTCACCCTGACTCATGCACAATCATCAATTAATTTGAACCAATATCAATAAATAAGTGCATTATGCCTGTGGTTTCACCTTTATTTTCAATCTAGTGATTTAACTTGATTGATGCCCGTGGATCATTAGGAATTTTAGCATATGAAATCAGTACTATTTAAGTTAAGCAAACTTGCAAATTATACTGCTGTTAACTCTCTTGTATCTATGGGTTACTGTCTCTTGCATAATCTTTTAATATGTGGAGTAAGGAACTACTACATTAAGCAACACCACCAAAATTTAAAAACAAAAAAACAACCAAGGCAATCAGGAGCGTTTCTATTAATAAATTTATTATTATGAATTAACTCTGGTATTGTCATATATAAAACAGAAATAAATAACTATAACTTCAATACCTTTATGTTCCAGATGGCTCAAATATATAAATCAGCTATATTTAAAAGAATCTGGAATACAGTAAGTAAAAAGCACCCAAGTGAATTATTAATGTTTACAAAGCACTTTCATTTAGATCATCTCATTTAATTCTTATAAACTCAGTGCCATCGGTTTAGGATTACTGTCTTTAGTTTGTAGGCTGAGAGGAATTAAGCAACCTATGATCAAGATCTTGGACTTGGTTTTGTAATTCTAAATGCTCTTTATACTTATATATATATATATATATGTATAGTATGCTTTTATATATATTATAAATATATATACTTTTCAAAACAATAAGCAATTTTTAAAAAGAAGATAGAAAAAGAAATTAAAAGCAGATAACTCACTCATTGATCCTCCCACCCCTTGTCCCCCCAAACAAGCACTTTGAGTATCTACTGGGTCCCTCTCCAAGGACCTGCAGTCAATGGGAACAAAGTGAAAAGCAGCAATCTACAAGACATGAAAGGTGTTATCACCAAAACTCACAACTGAGTATGTATGTGGTAGAAGAAAAGACAAGGTCAAAGGAAGTGCCAAAATTTAGATCCTAAAGGAAAGAAAAACAGTGCTCTTGGCTAAAATGGAGAAACTGGAAAAGGGAATCAATTTCTAAACAAACATGAAGTATGGTTTTATGCTCATCAAATTTGAGATGATTTGGGGGAAATCCAAGATATAACACACAGAATTCACAACTGAAGTTCAGGTAAGAACATAGGATCAGTTAAGAACATAGATATTTGAAAATACATGTGTAGATTCGTTTTTCAGAGAGTAGAATAGAAAAGCTGTAACACCAATCTTGGGAACTACTTATAAATAAACAATAAGTGAAACTAGAAAAAGAAAGCATGGGTGATTTTAAAAGTAGGAGGGGAAAATCTGTGTAGGAAGTGGAATACATACAAATTTAGCAAAAAGAATGGAGATGGTAAAATTAAAGAAATAATACTACATCAACTTAAGGAACACATGGTAAAATTACTTATAATTTTATCAGTTATATTATAATTTTACAATAAAATTGAGTATCTTAAAATAGTATGAATATATATTCTTTAAAATATGTTTAATCAACTTTAATGAGAATATATTCAGTATATAGACCTTTATCTAAACCAAATCCTTCTAGTATATGTGCTGCTGAAGCGAGCACTAAACCAAATCCTTCTAAAGGCAATCATTATTAATAGCATGATTAATATATAATTATATTATAAGGCTTTATATCAAAAGGGAAACTATTATATCATATCTTATTGCTGTGTGTGTGTGTGTTTAAAGATAATTTTCAGTGTCTGTGTTGCAATGTATCCTTGTGTTTTCCTTAACACACTTGAAAAAAAAACAGTATATCAAAGTCAAAGGAGTAAGTATCTACACACAAAGCTTCATGCTTCCAACAGTTTCAGGATCCATGGTATGTTAGTATTGTTATTTTTTGTTAAATTCCAACAAGAACCAATCTCATATGAGATATCTACGTGAAGTACCTTGAAGGTTATGAACTTAAGAACAATACAGTCAACATTGGTTTATGTAAAGATGTCACATATGTTAAGAATGGGCAAAAGAATGTGGATATACATTACATGTATATATAGAAAATAAACCTGGATTGTTCTTTTGCGCCAAACTACATAAAAAGTAGTTTCAATCAGACTCATATTCAGTAACTAAAGGATAAATATGTGTTCCTTCTATTGTCTCCTAAAGCTTATGCTTTATTGACACATGAGCTTCTAAAGCTTAAGCTTTACTGACAAATGACCATTACCCTGTGGTAAGATGATGTTCCAATTATACAAACAAACAAACAAACAAACAATAACTACGGTATCATACAAAGATATTTAGTCTTTGTCCCCATTCTTGGCACATAGCTCCTAAAACTCTTGGAATTGTCTGAGTGATAAATAAGGGTGATAGGAGCCTCTTGGGTTCTAATAAGGAAACTCCTGGCAAGCTCCAGTTTAGCTTGAGGATTAGGATTAATCACCAGAAAGACCAAGCCTTTATTAGAAGCTTAGAACTCTCAGCTTCACGCCTCAAACTCCTGGAAGGGGATAGCAGCTGAACATTGATTGAACCACCAATCACCATCAATTTAATCAATCATGCTTATTTAGTGGACACCTCCATAAAATACCCTAAAAAATGAAACAGGGTTTGGAGAGCTTCCAAGTTGACCACACTGAAGTAGGAGGATGGTGCACCCAGAAAGGGCATGGAAGCTCCAGAACTTCCCCCATACATTGCCCAGTGCATATCTTCTGTTGGCTATTCTTCAAGTACATCCTTCATAATAATCAGTGATAATAAGTGAAGTGTCTTCCTGAGTTCTGTGAACCAGTCTAACAAATTATGAAACCTAAGGAAAAGGGGTGTGGGAACATTCCATTTATAGATAGTCAAAAGTATGGGTAGCTTGGAATTTGGGATTGATGGATGAAGTAAAGTAGTCTTGTGGGTTTGAGCCCTTAACGTGTCAGATCTGATAGTAACTGCAGATAGATGGTGTCAGAACTTAATTGAATTGTTGGACACCCAGGTGGTGTCTGGAGAATCAGAGAATTGGTTGTTGGTGTTAGAAAACATCACAGAACAACAAAAACCCAATAGCAATAGTGTCTAGATCTTGGTTTCTCAATACCATTCTACACCACAAGGAACTAAAGCTTCTTGGAGACATGGCTGACTCTAAGGCCATGACACAGAAAGTAGAAAATAAACTGGATTGTTCTTTTGTGCCAGAAAACCAAGAAAGTGAACCAAGAATGACAGCAATGTATCAGTAACTCACAAGAAGCCAGGTTGAAGAATGTCCCCTGCAACCTTGCTGGATAAGTCTGGGACAGTTTGAGCATCACATAAATAATGATAGCAATGGAGTATATATCTTACTGAATGAAACAGGAATCCATGAATCCAGACTGACATAATCATTTGCAGGTTGGATAAAGAATTGAATATTTATATAGTATCAAATTATCACCCCACAAAGTTCTTATTAATCTCAAAGGGGAAAAGAGCAACCTTATAGTGGAAGAGCCTGGTGGATACCCTCAACAAGTGGCCAAGCTAACGTCATCAGTAATGAGACAAGAGGAAATCATGTGCCACCTGATAGGATACAATGAAATCATGATATCACTTCTGTGATATTCCTGTCAAAGATCTATAACCTGAATCTGATCATGAAGAAACATCATAATAACCCAAACTAAAGAAGATTCTACAAAATAAATGGCCTGAAACCTTCAAAATTGCCAGTTATGACAGTCAAGGAAATAATGCAAACTTAATTATAAACCCAAATTTCCTGTAAATGGAAATATATTAGTCTTGGGAGTTTTCAGTAACCCCTTGAGTTTAGGGTTTTTTTGTTTGTTTTTGTTTTTTTAAATTTTTAGTTCCTCCAATATGGCTCACTCTCTCTGTCTTACCTTCTTTTTCCTCATCTCTCCTTTTCCCCAGACTCCAAAAGGTTAGTGTTACCAGGAAGCAAACTTATCCACCAATGAATTTCCATTTTCTTTTTCTACAGCCTGAACCTGTATTTTCAATGGATTTTAATGACATTGGAGTTGGTGTGATTTCAGGATGGTACTACTATCTTGGTAAAATCTGTCAGAGGTAACCATCTGAAGAATATTTGTGTATTGCTTTTTGGTTGAAGCACTTCACCTAGCTTACCTCTTCTGATTCTCCTATCCACTCTGAGAGACAGGTATTGCTATATTCCCCATTTTATAAATGAGGAAACTGAGGCAGACTCAATCCATTACAAGGTCTGTGGATTTAAGTGAGCACTCTGATATCAGCATCACATGGCAGCCTTCCTTATATCCAAGGGACTATCTGCATTTCAGCATTATAAAACAGAAGAAATCAATTAGACAGAAAATTGCCACTGAAGTAAGTTGGTATTGTACAGATTGCTCAATGTGAATGAATAACGGTCCCTATGCCATCTCAATTAATGTATGGAAGGATGCAGTAATCTATCTTCTTTTCCATTGCTACTTAGCTTTGTAACTAAAATGGACAGTCCTTTTTTGTTAATTGTGATTTTATTTAAAGAAGTGAAAGTAGAAGAAAAGAAAATGAACAAAATCAATTATAGCTGTTGGCGAATTCCATATATTTGAGGCAGAACTTTATTGTTTTAATTAAATAGAAATATAGACTCATTGTCTTATAGACATTAAAAAGACAATTCCAACCCTGACGCTGGCCCTCCTCCACACCCTAACTCTGTCTTTTTAAACTAGAACATCTATGACAACCAGGCGAACCACTGTATAGAAGACTGGATTCTGATAATGGCCAATTATAAATAACTACCTGCATTCTAATTATTCCTTTAAAAACCCAATTAATTACAAGTCCACTTTGTATGCTTTTGTAAAGTTTGGATAGTTATCTAGTTTAAAGTAATTTGATAGAGTTCACAGATTTGGAATCAAAAGGAACTATATATATGTTTGAAATAAATTCCCAGTGACTAATTCTAGGATTTATTCCACTCACACTGACTGAATCTTAATAGTAGTATGAATCCTGAAACACAGGGAAACCTTTCATAATTGGTGTAAGGAAGCACTTAATAGGGCATTGTGACTTTAAATTTGTGAGACAGGATCAAATCCCTGACTCCTTCCCTTCCCAGATGTGTGATTTTCCTCTCATTGGGCCTTAGCTTGCTCATTTATAAAGTGGGCATGATAACAGTATGCACCGCCCTGACACATGATGACTACATGAGATGTGTCTCTAGTACAAATAAAGTTAGCTATTATTGTATTTACATTTGCATTTCAGATATACTTTCCAATGAGTTAGACTTTGCCTTAGTTTTTTCAAATTCCTATCCTATTTAGATACAATTATTTATACCTCTTTGAATACTATTTCCAGTTGGAATATTCTGTGGATAGCAAAATGTCCATGGATATTTATTTGCTTGGTGGTTCCCTCAGCCCTGTTTTGTGGCCAGCTCTCCAATCTAGAAGGAAAACCTCCAGCAAACTGTCTTCTCTCACCCCCACCTTTCAACCTTGGTCCTCTATCTCCTGCCTACCAGCTGACTAGGGCACTGAGCATCCTGGAACCAGCTAATGAAATCTGATCTCTCAGGTCACAGTCAAGTGAAGTAGAAAAAATGATGGGGTTTTGCTTGAATCACAGGTCTCCCACTTTCTCACTGTGTGACCTTTGCACAATTCATTAACCTCTCTGAAGGTCATTCTCCTCCTTTCCTGTAGAGTTAGCGTGAGGATCCAGAAAAAACATTTCTAACAAGACTAGCACGGTAGCCGGCACACAACAGACACTTAATAAATAGTAATTCTTCACTGGCCTTCATTTTACCCCTTCCCAGGAAAGATGAACATATGAAGGAAAACAACTGCAATGCAAAGAAATTAGTCTGTATTGGTGGAGTTTCAGGACTCAGTAGTATCTTGGTAGCGAAGATATTTTGAGACCTGAGGCATTTCTAGCATGTGTCACATCACAATAGGCAACCACTTAATCCATCCCACAGAGTAGACAATGGCTAGAGGTGATGTTTCCCTAAACTCCTCTAGGAACAATCCTGCAAGTACTCGAGTGAGAGAGTGGGAAATCTATCTCCTTTCCTAAGAAAGACAAAGGACGTTGTGGTCTAGGCAAATATTTGAAATACATGTTTGAAAAGAGAAACTAACATGATTCAAACATTATATAGCACATGAAACAATGTTTAATGATAGAACATGTGGCTTTTTTTTTTTTTTTCCTGGGGTTGATATTATTACCTGGGTAGGCTTCCCTGGTGTCTCAAATTCTCTTGTCCTCATGGCACTCAGCTCTCATTACTTTAAGAACTCAGGTTCACTCAAAAATGACAGGGCCATGTTCCATACAGAAACAGGAAACTCTGATGTGGAGCAACCTCTCTAGTCTAACATAATCAATCCCAATTGGTCTTATTTATTTTTCCACTTGAGAAAACATATTCTGGAAATGCATTGAGAAGCATGTACAATAAGAACTTGTTTAAATTATTTGAGAGAATTAAGTTTCCAATAGTTTAAAAAATAAACTGCTAGTACCAAATGTCAAACGTCAAATGCATAAAATGTCAACTTCTTGGAAAGGGTGCAGCACAGATTTCATTTCTATTATGCTTTTAGCACCTTTCCTCTATTTCTGGAGACAAATTTTGAGCAAGCCTAATTAGCTGTCTGTTCAAGTACAACTCAGTGAAAAATCTAAGGGCATTCCTGCCTATTTTTTCCTCAACTTCTGATTTCTTAGAATGCTGAATTTCGGCTTACGTTGCCTCAAAGCCCTTGGGATCAAGCGACTGTTTTATTTTCTACAACATTGGATTATGAAAACACTTCTACAAAACATTAACAGGATTCCTTCTCTACATAATTTTGGTAGAAAATGGTAGAACATTAAAAGTAAAAAATCGGCAACAAGTTGGGTGTTTTCCTCGTGTAGGGGGAAAGACAAGGGTTTACTGCCATGTTTCATATGCATTATTTTGACGGGTGCTGCCCCAAAGCCAATTCAAAGAGCAATCAGGGATGACGCGCAGCTGTTTTCTCCGGAGAAGAACATGCATTCTTACATTGCTTCCAACCTGTACAAGCCCCATCCCTGGGGTCAACTGGCTTACTGAGAAAGTCAGATGAGGAACAACATAAAACACGATTACTACTCTAGTTTTCCCTAAATGCTCTAGGTAGCCGTCACTTTCCTCTGTGTACACCACATTCCATTACTGCCCAAAGTAATAAAGACTTCTGTCACTGTGAGAGCTTTTCATCTTCAGAGCTCCTTTCTCTTCTCCTGATAAGACTGCCAACTCCACTCTCAGTAAATGAGCTCATGTGAACACTTTATTTTCAGTGCGTGAAAACAAAAAGGGCCATCGCCCAGCTTCAGAGATGGAGGGGGTGGTGCTCTGTCTTCAAAGTCAGAGGAGGATGTTTGAAAGGGACTGAAACTGACCTAGGGAGCTTCCCTTGGAATAAGGAAGTCAAAGCTGAGCCATTATACCCTACTAGCCTCACTTTTATTTTGCGATACCTGAAGACCTGGGAGGGAAGGGGGCAGGGCAGGGATGGCCGGAGGGAGGGAGGAAAGGAGTAGGGGGGACGGAGCAGCTACCTCTAAATCAATTTCTGTTTGCGAACATTAAATATTTGCATTCACTTTGGCCAACACCACCAGCCAATATCAATGCCACCAGTATATGTGAGCTGAACGTCTCTTATGTGGGACAGATGGCTCAACCATCACAATGCACTCAATTCTGAAATAAGTGAATCGCGGCTTAGGCTTCCCCGTCCAAACAGTAACTAAATTTAATTTTTTTGCAATCAGCGGCATATGTTTGCATCTGCTTACAATATGACTTGGGCCAAGTCTGATCTGGCCATGGCATCCTGAGTACTCAGGCTACACAATTCCTAGTGGTAAATGTCGTCCAAATACCAGAAGGGCTGGGGACAGGTTAACTAATAAAAGATACACGTTGCCTTTTTTTTTTTGGTCCCTTGGAGATCTACCATGTTTGTGGTCAAGGTAAGAGTGGCTGACCAGCTAGAGGATCTTCTCGGTTGTGTTTCTAAAATGTTGAAACTTGCCCGATTGATGATGATGATAACGATGATAGTAGTAGTAGCAATAAAAAACAAGTGGACCACATATTTAATTTTCTGTCGCATCTAAGAGGTTGGCTTTATCGTTTGGCCTCATTATATTCACCCAAGCCAGTTGATTCAATACATATGGGGTGCTTATTATGTGCCAGGCACTGTGGTAGGCATGGGGCAATACCAGCGTATTCCTTTCAGGTTCACAGTCTGGTGGACTGCTGGGCATATAGATAAATTAATTACAGTGATGTAATGCTTTCTTTCTTTTCCTTTTTTTTTTTTTAAGATTTTATTTATTTATTTGACACAGAGACAGAGAGAGAGACCACAAGCAGGGGGAGTGCCAGGCAGAGGGAGAGGGAGAAGCAGGCTCCCCACGGTGCAGGAAGCCTGATGCGAGGCTGGATCCCAGGAGCCTGGGATCATGACATGAGCCAAAGGCAGACGCTTAACCAACTGAGCCCCCCAGGCGCCCTGTCATGCTTGCTTTCTAATAAAAGTCGGAGCCAGGCCCTAGATGGAGCATAAAGAAAAAAAATAACTTCTCTGTAAGTCAAGGAAGGTACTTGAGTACCACTGAATTGAGACACGGAAGTATATATACAGGAGAGGAAGGTCGAAGGACAGGACATTTTTGTCACACCAGAATAGCTGTGCCAGAGAAGCAAGTAAAAACAGGATCTGGGGGGTGCCTGGGTGGCTCAGTTGGTTAAGCGACTGCCTTCGGCTCAGGTCATGATCCTGGAGTCCCAGGATCGAGTCCCGCATCGGGCTCCCTGCTCAGCAGGGAGTCTGCTTCTCCCTCTCCCACTCCCCGTTTGTGTTCCCTCTCTCGCTGTGTCTTTCTCTGTCAAATAAATAAATAAAATCTTTAAAAAAAAAAAAAAACAAAAAAACAGGATCTGGAGCTGTGTTGCCCAACATCTGTCTATTTAAATTTCAATGTAAACGAATTAAAATCAAATCTAAAATTCAGGTTTTTTCAGTTATACTAGCTATATTGCAAATGCTCCACCATTGTATGGCTAGTGGCTACCACACTGGACAAGGCAGTTACAGAACATTCCCACCACTACAGAAAATTCTATCGGGCAGTGCTGACTGAGGAACGCAGGCTTTTGAGGAGTGACAAGCTATGAGGTTTGAAATGCAGGAAGGGACCTGGTCCCATAGATCCTGAGAAACCACTCCAAGAAATGGAGGCTTTAGCTTATGACATTTGAAAAGCCGCACGTGAATTTAAGTGGTGGAGTAAGTAGCGTGGGTAGAGGAGAAGAGCAAACGGATGACTTGATGAGACTTGCATTCTAGAAAGACTTTCACTGAAGCTACAGTGTAGAGGATGGTACACATACACACATGCACACTCACCCAGAAACATTCCACACACAGGCGTACCAGCCGTATATGCTTCTCTCCTCTTTTATTTTCAGTAACAGCCACAATTATAGTGATGATGATTAACACTTATTGAATGCTTATCACAGGCCAGGCACTGCCTCAAATGTTTCACATGTATTAATGCATAAAGATCAAGAGATAAAAGGATATCCTAGAAAAACATTTTAATGTCTACACGCCAATATTTCTATTTAATCCTTCATTTATATTGTTTTACAGAACTAGAAATAAAAGAACTGTGAGTAGAAATAATTACAAAAAAACATACAGACAGGTTGAATCAGTGGTG
The DNA here is from genome assembly GCF_054177405.1 of Leptonychotes weddellii. Lineage (NCBI taxonomy): Eukaryota > Metazoa > Chordata > Mammalia > Carnivora > Phocidae > Leptonychotes > Leptonychotes weddellii. The sequence continues at coordinate 125,029,851 of NC_138374.1, forward strand.
TAATTCATCCTGGCAACCAAATTTAAGCCTTAAGCAGGTTATCTTGGAACTTGGGGCTGAGTTAACTGTGCTTGCTACATGTATCTGCAAATAGGTAATATGGCATTCATGGAAGTGCCAATAAAAATTTCTAGAGTTGTATTAATAGGAACTTCTCTACCTAGAGCATTCACCTGCAAGCCCTGATGGAAACTGTTCATGTTGAAAACCCACAGTGTCAAACTTGAAGAAACAGAGGCAACAATTATAAGCAATAAGGAGCAGTGAATTCTCCAGTGACCTGCATTTCGCTCAAATGGTGAATTGAGGTGGCTGGATGTCTGGCCAAATCTCAGCTTTCTTTATTTTCTTGAGCAGGGTATTTAGCTCACCATCCTAATCACTTAAAGTCATGCTGTGCCTCACAGTACGCTCGTGAAATATGTTGTCTTCTTTAATGGACAAAATTTGATCCAGGTTCTGATGAAACAAACAAACAAAAAAGAGGTCTGATATGGTCTGGAGCCTGGAGCTCCTTCCAAGCTAGCGTCTTTAGTCCCTATCGCTTTCCTGTAATTTACTGAGCGGATCAGCCAAAATAGAACTAATTGAATTCCTACTGTGTACAGAGAAAAGCTCATGGCAGGTAAAGAAATTCATAATTCTGACATTCAAAGTGTCTAAAATCTAGTTAAAAGAGACAACATAAACATATAGAAAATAATATGACAACAATTAAAAAGCAACAAATAGTCAATATTTAAAATAATGTGTTCTAAACTGAATCCTTGAGTGCTACAGAGATTTGAGAATTTAGGATACAGGATGAGTATAATGATATGGGGTTCAAAAAGGAAGACTACCCGAAAGAATTGGTTGTGAAAATGAGCAAAGGAAACCCCACTTAAAATCAAGTTGGGAAGTCCTGGGTGGAGGGTGGGAGATTCATACACCACTACTTCCTACCATTCACAAGCTCCAACTGGAATAAGCTTACCCTATATACTCTAGTAGGAGGAAGAAAGATTTTCTCCTCACCCAGCAACAGCCCAGCCAATGACAAAATGCCCCACTCAGCCAATGAGAAGTCGTCCCCACCCTGAACTCTTGTTCTTCTCCAGTGGATCTGCATTCTAAACAGCCCCTCCCAGATCCCTCTCTTTCTCCCCAAAGGAATACTCCTTTCCTTTGTTTTCTGGACTTGCCTATGGATCACCATAGTCTTCATGTCTTGAATTGCAATTCCTGTGCTCTTCCTGAATAGACTCATTTTGCTGATAAAATAGCCAACCATTTTATTTCTAAGGTTAACATTACATGATATCAGGAATGGGATACAAAGGAATGAGCCCCTGAGGAACTAATGACCCAAGGATTCGGGTGTGGAACCCACTGGAACCCACTTAAGCCCCTCTGTGCTCTCCGTTTCCTTGAGTTACCTTTTTCCTCTCCATTTGGATGATCACCTCTTGGATTGGAGCTCCCTCCCTTTGGCTCAGCTCTCCAACTTTATTTGGATCTGTTTTTGTTTTTATGAAGCTTCTCAGTAAGCCACCCATCCTGCTCAAAATGGGGAAAACATGTGAATCCTGGTGTTTTAGATGAGCTGTTGGAAAACAGAGCCCCTCGTATTTAAGACGTTTTAGGGAATCCAAGGGAAGACAGATTCCACCTGGTCCTTACACCAAGATCTTGTGCCATTCTGAAAAAAGGGGTGAACTTTTGGATCTTTGGAACCATAATGGCCATTCTGGGGAACCTTTGACCTAGGTAAATCTACCTTAAGAAACACCTTAAAAGAGAAGATCCCAGACATCTCAGGGACAATGGAATATATTTTTTTTGATTTGTATGCATAAGTGTAAAAGACAAAATGACTCCAAAAACAGCTCTAAACAGATTCTTATGGCATGAAAATAAAAATCTTTAGCAAAGTACTTTGGCCACCTGAGCAGGTGACCTTAACTTAGTCCATCTGCCAGAAGCACAATTTGCATCCAACTATTCTTTTGAGTTTTGCACCTGATCATGGCTTAGATTTTTTTAAAACTACAACTTTAAGATCTTTGTGTCTGTCTTCATGTTTATGTATGTCTATGTATGTGTATGACATTTTTCGACCTCCAGAAGGTACTGCCAAAATTAATTTTTAAAGAGCTCTATTAAACTGGCTTAAAGAAAAAATCAGTGCTTATATAAATTAAGTAAACTAACCCAAATGTTTTTCAAGTTCATGTGATCTGGGATAATCTATGATAATTAAAAGATAGTTTAAATTTGTTGGTTTAATTAAGACAGACATGTCTTAGAGTTATCAACATTGAATAGAATGCAAACATACAACTTTTATTCTACATGGGTTTATTAGTCCAATATGTTCATGTTATCTCTGTCGTAAAATCTGTCAGCAAGAAAATTCACTTGAGATGATGCCTGACTTTGTCTAACTTCTCAAAGTTTTTGAGAGCAATCGAAACATCATTGTTGGGAACAAAATGATTTAGACAGATGAATGAAAATGGGATAGTTTTTAAATGCAATAATTATGTTTTAAAAAAAATATCTTACCCAAATCTTTTTTGGTAAGTCAAAACTTTAGAGTTTTGCTCAGTTAAACTAAATGATGGAATTTCACTGAATATCTGGATCATTTTCTAAACAAGATAAAATACTAAACCATTAATTTTTTAAAAGATTTTACTTATTTATTTGAAAGAGAGAGAGAGCACAACCAGGGGGAGTGGCAGGCAGAGGGAGAGAGAGAAGCAGGCTCCGCTCTGAGCAAGGAGCCGGATATGGGGCTTGATCCCAGGACCCTGGGATCATGACCTGAGTTGAAGGCAGACACTCAACCGACTGAGCCACCCAGGCACTCCTAAACTATTAATTTCTGAATATAGGTTTATCCACTTCTGGCTTCTCATTAGGGAGAAAGTAAAGATATTGGTGTCTATCAGTAAACATGTTTTATATCACCCTGGGAAAATTTTCTATGAGAAAGAACATATTTTTAGAAATTATAAAATGTATTTATAAATTTACCAGTTCACAATTGCCTATTTCTTAGTTTTTGCTGGCAATTAAGGATTCTAAGGGTTAAGAATTCTAATTAATATATATAAAATAAAACTACTAAAAATAATGAGGATCAAAGAAAATCACTGTATATAGGAAGTATGAGAGGAAAATAGGATTTTTTTTGTTGTTATTAAAAGATGGTATGAGGAATGGAGATGCATTTTGTTGAAGGAAATGGAAGTGTTTTTGTTTTTGTTTTTTCATGAAGTAAAGTTGGTTATTTCAGAAAGAGAACAAGGGACACAATAAAATGGACACAGGAAGTTTTAGGTTTGTGGGAAATTAATTTTATGTGTAATTAAGCAAGGTAAGATTAAGATGACTTTATTTAAAAATAAGTTTAGGGGTGCCTGGGTGACCCAGTTGTTTAAGCATCCAGCTCTTGGTTTCAGCTCAGGTCATGATCTCAAGGTTGTGGGACTGAGCCCCACATCAGGCTCTGCACTCAGTGTGGAGTCTGCTCCAGATTCTCTCTCCCTCTCCCTCCCCCAAATAAATAAATAAATAAAATCTTTAAAAAAAAAAAGTTTAAGTATCAAAAGCGCACTGGCAAAAAATTAGAATTTGTTTTTTCTTTCTACTGAAAGGACAAAGTTTTCTTAGATTATTGGTCATTCTTATTAAGAAATTATAAAAAAGTTTCTTCACCTTTAATGTAAACTGACTAGGAAACAAAGATCCCGTGTTTTGTCTTTATCAGATCTTTGATTACTCTAAACTAAAGCTGTGATAAATTTAAGATCAGAACACTGAACTGCATAAGAATTTCTAAAACTAATGAAAAACTGATGGCTTTAATGTTCTGTTTTTCCAGATTTAAAGGACCTCCTTTTCTCCTTTTAGCTATCTGTAACTTACAGCAATTTGGTAAAGTGTATCTTTACAACAAAGACTGAAGCATTGATCTTTTTCTCCCTACCTGATCTATCCAGAATTCTGAAGCTCTTATTAAATATTCTTATTTTCCATGATTATATATGTACTTGTATAAGTTCAATGAGAATATGTTCTCCTTGTAACAGGACACCCAATGCACCTAGCCCCTGCTTCCTTTGATTCACAGCTGATAAAAAGCGATATACTTCAATTTTGCAAAAGCCTAATCAAATCCATAGAGAATAATCATACTTTGGTAGGACAATCTTCCACAGTGTGCTCCCGGGAGGTGAAAGCATCAGATGTCATAATCTGCAGCCCTGAGATTTCATCTATTAGAAAAGATACCTCCAGAAAGATTTTCTTCAACCCTGTTGGAAAGGCTCCTATCAGGTACTGTTAACCAACCCTTGTGTTGTCAAACTCTAGGGAATAGACTCATGGATTCATGTGTCACATCTGGAAAAAAAAAAAAAAAAGAAAGAAAATCGCCAAACCCAGACTGGACCTACACACCAATAGGTGACCTAAAAGAAAAGATTTCTAGGGGCACCTGGCTGGCTCAGTCAGTAAAGCATGTGACTCTTGAATTTGGTTGGGGTAGTAAGTTCGAGGCTCATGTTGGATGTAGAGATTACTTAAAATCTTTTAAAAAATACAAATAAAAAAATATAAGAGTAAAGATTTCTCGAAAGAGATGAAAAGAGGTGACACTGGAGGGAGACAGATTTGCCAAGATGTTCAGGCCAGGCCAGTACACCTGTTTCTTGCTGTTGCTTCTTACCTTCTCTTCTCCCTCTTTCTCTTGGAAAGACTCTAATCTGCATTTCTCAATCCACTGCAAAGGGGAAAAACTTTCTGACTGTTGAATCTGTCACCAAAATCTCCGATCTGTTCATGATGTAGGAGATCCCCTGGTCTCACCTATAACCGATTCCTCTTCAGTCTCAAATGCCACTATTAATTATACCTGCAACTTTATAGGTGTTACTATCAGGTGAGGCTATTAGAGCCAAGTGTTCCCATACCTTGTTCCAACCTTTCTCCAACCAAAACCATACCAGTTCAGCTGAACACCTCTACCTTTACCAATTGCACAACGTTTGCCTTCCCCCTACACATTCTTTTCCCTATCTAAATATGAGCTGTTTCCCCGCACTCAAAAGAAACACAAGTGGGCTAACTCTTCTCTGCAAGGCTTTTAAGAAAAGACCCTTTAGGATGGAATGGACCCCTTTTCAGAATGTCAGCCCAATTCCTCTGCTACCTGGCTTGGAAACATCTATCAGGAAATTCCAGCTAGCAGACCAATCAATAACCAGACCTTGGCAGAAGTCCTCTGTACTCCACCTGGTTTCATTTTTGTCTGGGATAGACGGCATTTCCCATGAGTACGTGAATATTTAGACAGCCATCGAATGGGAGGTCAGTGCTTATTGGAATGTTTAACCATCCCTGTCAACCTCCATAATAAATCAGAAGCCTCCCATTGGCCCACGCCATTAAATCTCCATAGCCGCCTTAAACAGGAACTTACAGGAAGTGCACATGCGTTTGCCTCCACAGGGAGAGCTAGCTGATTTCCACAGTCAAAGCAGTAACAGCCCAACAATGACCACTTGACTCATTGGCCAAAGTAGTTTTGGTCAATTACATAGCTCTTGATCACTGACCTGCTAAGCAAGGAGGTATTTGTGCAATAGCAAATACCACTTGTTGCATATGGATAAATGTCTCTGAAGAGGTAGAAATTCAATCATACAATATTAGCGTATGAGCCCATTGGTTTCTGACAAATTTCAGCTAATGACTCTTGGTCATTTGCCCTGTATACCTGTTTATCTTCAGGTTTGGAATCCTGGTTCAGAACCATAATACAGACTGGATTTGTCATATTCCTTTTAATTCTGCTGTGCGTAATTATTTTTAAGTCTTATATCTGCTGCCTGTCAGATATATGCCTGTAGAAATGACATGCCCAACAGGGTGATGCTAACTCAGCACTTCAAGATGATATACAGTGATTATAATTTTGATTTAAGATGAAAAAAGCCTGAAGGTCCTCCCTCTTACCCTTCCTTGTTACTCAAATATGGCTTCCACATTTTCCAATCTGTGCACTCTCCCTCTGACATAGGATATGACAATCCGGAAAGGTCCTTCCTGGCACTGAGGAACAAAACCACCAAATGCAGAAAATCTAACTCCTGATCGGCAATGCTTTTGAGGAAAGATCTTGATGTAAAGGAGGAAATGTGAAAACGAGGACAGGAAATCTCACTTAAATTGAGTCTGGAAGCCCTAGAGAGGGAGATCTCATGTACTACCACTCACCACCTTTGGCAGGCTCCAGCGGGAGGAAATGTACCTTCTTTCTCCAAGGAGAAGAAGCTTACCTTCACATACCCTAGCAGGAGGAAGAAAGATTTTCTCCTCACCCAGCAACAGCGCAGCCAATGACAAACTGCCACACTCAGCCAATGAGAAGCCGTCACCACCCTGAACTCTTGTTCTTCTCAATGGACTTTCATTCTAAACCGCCCCTCCCAACTCCCCATTTTTCTCTATAAAACAATATTCCTCTTTTTTGTTTTCTGGACTTGCCTAGGTTCACCATAGTTTGCGGTTCCCGAATTGCCATTCCTCTATTCCCAAATAAACATATTCTGCTGATAAAGTAACTGGCTATTTTATATTTAAGGTTAACAACTGTGAATCAGGTCATGAAGGAAATATTGGGGAACTAAACGTATTGTAGGTTTGGATATTTATAATGGGTCCCCATGAATTCTTTCTGATTTATTTTATAATAAAACCACAATCAAAGGATTTAAAAATCTGAAAAGAGAAATAAGAGATAAAATACATTAAAGCGACGACTGGTTCATAAGTCGTTTTTAATTAGAAATTACATGTACTAACATCTCACAACAAGAAAGAGAACTTTACACATCGTACTTTCCTTATAATTTCTTAAAACATTGCTATTTACAATTTCTAATATAATTAATGGGGTGTTTATAATGCTTAATGCTGAAAATCCTCCTATCTAACTAATTTTTAAAATGAATTATTCCACTTAGTGAGAAAAAATTCCTTTTGATTTTTACCCACATGCTACAGTTCTCCAAGTATTCCATATTTTCAGCTATTATCCCTTCCTTACAAAGAGCCCACTTAATAATGTTCACTCTAACAACCTCATTTATTTTCCAGAAAATTAACTCAGTTTCAACCCTGATTAATGATTTCATCTAAATGAATCAAATTAAAAATTGAAAATTATATTTCAAAAGCCAAAGGAAAAAAAATTGACCATTTCCAGTTAACAAATGATCCTTTCAAATATTAAAAGATGACCATGAAGAGTGCGTGATAGTAATGAAATCTGGCTCAGGCCTGCTGCTTATCTGGAGTTCATGGAGGAAAATTAAAGAAAAAAAAAAAAGAGAAAGAAAGAAAAAAAGAAGGAAAGAAAGGAAAAAGGTACCCTATGCATTTTTTAACACTAAAATCCCTTGGGATACCAAACTGACTTCTACTTAGGCTTTTCTTGTGATCAGTGTACCAAAATAATACAAACATTTCCGTGTTAATTAAACCTGGTTGGGCTGGAGATGCCCCTCAGCAGAAGAGGGATTAGGGAGTCACATGCACACACACTAATAGCCCCTGTTAACAAAACCCAACCCATGAAATGCTGCTTCATGCTATCATGTCTTTTCTATGAGGCAGAAGCAGTCCATAAAGAAAACAAGCAACTCATGTGGGAGAAACTTCTTTTCTGATATTTATTTTCAAAAATTCACTTTTGGTTTAAGGGCTGGGGGGGAGGGAAGGATGAATAGGGGAAGGACACAAGATACTCAGGGCAGAGAAACCAATTCTGTATGATATAATAATGGTGGATATGGGTCATAATACATTTGTCAAGACCCACAGAACACCCACCATGAACCCCGATGTAAAGTCTGAACTTTGGGTGATAATGATGAGTTAGTGTAGGAAGGATTGTAACAAGTGGACCACTGAAGAGGAGTGTGCGCATGCGTGGGCGGAAGAGGGTTTACGGGAACTGTGCTTTCCGCTCAGTTTTGCTGTGAAACTAAAAGTACTTTAAAAAATAAAGTCAATTAAAAAGGAAAAAAAGAATCCTTCCCCTACCACCAAATCCACTTTTAGGGTCTACAGGCTTGTTCCATTTATCCCAAGGTCTATGGAAGAAATTTAGAATAAAGGATCACCTAGTTCTCGGCTAGAGCTCATTTGGTTCCATTTTTTAAAATGTATGTACAAGAGTAACAGACGCCCAATGACTGGTCTTGCAGCAGGTCTCAGAGAGTGTTAACGTAGGCCTGTGCATAGGCTGCATCCTGTATCCTCGACAGAGAGATGCACGCACCCCAAGCTTTACCTTCTGGGCACAGACTGTTCAAGATAAAACAGCATCTCCAAGTCTGCGGGCGAAAAAGCAGCTTCTGCATTCCTCCCCAATTTTTCTCTTCTCTGTGCTGTGGCTCTCCGGGGCCCAGGCTGCTGAGGCCCTCATAGAGACGCCCCTACCCCTATCCCCACCCCCACCCCCAGCCACCAGCGAAGGCGGCCGCGGGGCAGCTGCGAGGGGGGAGGGCATACCGGGCTCAGCCGGCCAGCTCCAGCCCCGGCCCCCCGAGGGCTGCCCGCGACCCCCGTGGGCGCCAGACCCCGGCGGCGGCCGCTGCGCAACGGGCAGCTGCGTGGAGGAGACGCCGTGGCGAGGTCAGCTGGCCTGCAGCCCGGGCACCCCGGTGCCGCCTCGGGCCCCCCTCCGCGGGCTTCTCTCGGCAGCCTCCGAGCCACCACCAGGGGCTGTGCGCCGCAGAAGCCAACGTCCCAGGCGGAACAGAACCGGGGAGCACCTGCCACAGGGAACGGGGGAAGCTCCCAGAAAACTAAAGACCATAAGGAACACCTCTTGTGCGTTACGGGGAAACAACTGGGTGTAATTTTTTTACAACATTTACTAAACAGTATGAATTCTCATGAGTTGTTTAGGTCTGATAGAGAAACGCAGTTTCAAAGTGCAGAAGCAAGGGGTGCACCTGTCTTCAGGGCAGGGATGTGGTGAGTTCGGGATTTATATGCTGGGGCAAGTTAGCATTCCTCAGTTGCTTTCTCTTCAGTGGCTTATTTCCCACATCCCTTGTCATAACTGTTGTGGCCACACCCCGCTTGCCCACAGGTTGGAGGATTACTTCATTAATCACCACAACAGGAGGCAGACATTATTACCTACAATTTACAAGGGGAAATCAAGACCCAGGAAGAGATGACTTGCATCAAAACAAAACAAAACAAGTGTCATGTTATATTGCTCCTTAACTAGTATTAATCTGCCAGGCTTTCTAGAGCATGCATCCTAAAATTCTAGAATTTTTCAAAAGTACTTTTTTATAGAACTGTAAAAACCGAAGTCCATTCAAAGCCCTGAGAACTGAAGTGGGTCTAAGGGAGCTTTATTAAAATGCCTCCATTTAACAAATCCATAAATGAAGGCTCAAAATGGTAGAATGACTTGTCTAAGGTCATGCAGCAAGTAAGTAAACATAAGAAAAAATATATGAAAATGTCTGAATAAATCCTAGTCTTTCTATGTTCTGCTGAAATTCCCAGTGCTTTCAGATATAGTAATTGTTTAACACAGTTAAGGCTATTATCCACATTAGCACAGAAAGTGTTGGCCTGAATGAGCCTTTAACATCTGCAGGGATTTTGTAATGATTAGTGGGGAGAATGAGAAGGATCGGGTGCTGCTGTACATCTAATTCCTCTCCATTACATTTACCCGAGGAGGCTAAATGCCCATTGACCCTATCTTGTCATGAGCCTGACAAGACTTTGTAGACTATTCCAGGTACTATCAGCTTTTGATATGAAATGTAAAGCAAAAAATAAAATTTTGCTTCTGAAAGCAAATACTCTTCAGTACCAAATATAATCTGTTTCTTTGCACTTTTCAAACAATAAAGCTGGGATGAGAAAATCAGAATGAGGTCCAACTGTAACAGGTGCTAATAAAATTTTTCCATGAACCACCGTGTTGGTATAATCCCTTCTCTGACCTGGAACACTTTGGCCATTTTAATGCCAGGACTCCCTGGATTATCTCTTCCAGGTTAAATGTTCCCAAGTGGATTGCTGACTCCATGTAATGGAGAGAAGGTCTATAGGGATTATTCCAGAATGGCACAAGAATTTCTCTGACATACAATCTAGATGAACCAAGTTTTCAAAACTGTGATTCAGTGAATTAGCTACCAACCAACATCTTCACAGCTTAACAGAACAGTGAAATGATTTTTCCTCCTGTTCAAAGTTCTGAAAATAAATGTAAACTCACTGTAAATTAATTTAGTCTTTAAATTAATACCTGATCAATAATCGGACATTGTTTTCATTGCCTACATTGCCTATAAGACGAAATAATTTCTCAGCTATGTCATAACAGTGTAAACAATATCTATGCAGCAGAAAGGAAAATAATAGGTGGAAATTCTATTTGCTTTGCTGGCTCTAGATTGCAAAATCCAATAAAGATTTCAAAGCATTGTCTTTTTAGTTAAATCACAAAGTTAGCTGCTCTCTGTATTGATCAAAATAACCACACTAATTTTCTTGCTTTTACATTTCATATTACTTAAAACCCCGTTTTAATCATTAAATGTGCTGAATGACATTTTAAGGGAAATGAATCTAAGTAGTCCTTAAATTTCATTTCATTTTCATTAATATTTCCTGTTGTTCCTTTTTAACACTAACTCCTTTGCTTACTTTAAAATATAACTCAAAACCCACACTCTACACAGTTTTTCAAAATCCATTTTATTCATCTCTTCTCCCAAAGACTCACACAATCCATGAATCGACCCTAATTTTCACTGAAGTAGTATGCAAATATTTGCTATAACTCTATGTACCTATCTACTTTATACGGTTTGACTACTAGCTGGATGAAGATAGATTTCTATTTAATCTTCACTATAAAAAGACACTCCTGGACGCTAAGGAGCCTGGGACCATTTCATAGAAGTTCCCCCCTCCCCCCACAAACCAGCTGAAGTAAGAGGCATACAAAAAATAAAAAAACACAGAGGCTCATCGATCTCAGTAATTTTTAGATGATTCTAGAAAACTCTGATATTTCCAGTCAAGAAAACGAAAACTGTGCCATCACACCCTAGTCACACATTCTCGCCCCCAGTGTGAGGCTGTGAGGATAAAAGAACTCATGTATATTAAGTTATCAGATTGTGGTTCCACCTTTGTCTGTGTCCAGATAGGAAAATGGAAACCACCCTAGGCATTTCCACAGGGAGAATTTAATAGGAGAAGTTGGTTCAGAAGGGGTTGGGGAACTACAGGAACAAAAATGGAACAGGAACAGTAACTATGACCACGGCTTCTATAGGTTATGGGAACAAAAGGAAAAGTCTGGCTTGGAGACTCTGGAAGCCCAGGGAAGACACCCTGCTGGCTGAGACTCCGACCTCTGAGTAGGAGACGCCAGTGGCCAGTGCTGGGTTGTGCAAGAAGCACCATGGGCCTTGGCCTGGAGTGCCAGAAAGAGCTTGAAACTGTGCCAACTGCCACTGCCAGGGCAAAGGGTCTCCGATGGGGCGGCACTGTCAGGAACAAGTCAACAGGAAGCAAACATAAAGATCAAATTTCTTCTCCCTCCTCCAGCCCTAAGTCCCAGCCCCCGCACCACAAAAAAGGGTGGGTTTAGAGCTGAGAAACAATAGCTTGATAAAGGGCACTGGGCTTAAGAGGGCTTTCATAACTGGATCATCAACCTCATCTCTAAGAAACAGTAACCTTTCTATAAAAGTGCATCCTATGGCATTAGAAAGGGATTGGGTCACTTTCATGAGCCAATAATCTGTTGCTAATACCTAGTGTTCACCCCCCGAGCTCCCACATTTTCCATTCTTTTCCATGGCCTGTGTCACCTAAAATATTTCTCCATTGCTCCTCGTTCTAAAAGCATATTCTTGACCTTTTAACCTTAAAAAGACAAAGTATATCGTCGTTTGTCGCCAAATACACAGTAGTATTTTTGTGCAGGATGAATACATCTTTGAAATATATTGAAATCCTAGCCCTGTGGCCTTAGGGCTGCATTGGCTTGTGACCAGGTGGACAGGTGGATGGAAGGGGGAAGGGGAGATGCCTGTATGTGAAGGGCGGATGAATATGTGTGCACAATGAGGCTGCCTGTGTAAAGAGAAGCACAGCACAAAAACTAGGCCAAAAAAATGTAACCAGGAAACAGAGCTCAAACCAAAACTTGATAAAGGAGTTATGTGGCTGTTTTTTTTTTGTTTTTTTTTTTTTTTTTGCATTAGTGTTTTTGGTCAGCTCCTTAATGTTATATGAAAACAGAACTATGGCCTGTGAACCAATTTACTAAACAAATAGCAGCTGTAGTAAAACATCTGTTTGGGAAAGAGGAAATATAAACTCATAAAATCAAATGAAGGCAATGCGATCTGTACTTTCACAAATATGTGAATGTGAGACATATGGAGCAGGTGGTGAAAGATTATCAATCATTCTATTAAAAAACAAAGTTTGAAACAGGTAACATTATGATCTTCATACAACATAATAGCCAGTATGTGAATACGATCTCAGAAAACGGTATGTGAATATTTCTCGGGAATGAGGGTAGCTATGAACATCTTCCTTGCAAAAGAAATTTTTAAAATAAAAAATAGGATTATATATCTAAAAATAACTATATGTGTCTATACTGTCGCCAATAGTAGAATGGTAGAATATAATGATATAGAGCTAAATAAATTAATAATAACAATAGGAAAGAAAGACTGTATATGGAACTCGGGAAAGACATTTGCTGTATTACACATAGACCTGCCCTATAGTTCCTTGGAGTCAAAGTGATTTGCTTTCTGAGATCAATCATTAGAGGACCTCGAATAAAAATTGCAATGAAACTAAGAAAGAGAAAAGCAAACGAAAGACTGGGTTTCATCCTTATACATCCAGCCTGGAAGAGAAGCAAAATCAATAAAGAGAGCTTAAATTAAAACAAAACAAAACGTACCTTCTGAAGAAGCTGTTGCTATCTTCATAATAACAGAAGAGCTGATTTCTTTGTTTGTTTGCAATACTTTTTTGCCCCTGCTCTCCTTTCTCTTTGATTCACAGAGTTTAAGTTAAAACCAAAGAAAGACATAATACACCCAAAAACAAAATCACATCACTAGGATAAAGCAAATCTGGGCATAATAATAAAAAATGTCAGAGCTATAAAAGCAAAGGCAGTAGCTAGGTTCTTTTTTTTCTTCTTCTTCTTTTTCCCCTCTCCATACTTAAAAGTGAAATACCTAGCTGTTATCTTGGTGCCTGCAGAGCCTCCCCATTGTAGATTCAATAATACAAGAGGCTTCTTATCAGCAGCTGGGGTGACTGATTGGAGCTGTGATATGTTTAGACAATGCACTGTATTTAAGTGAATTTACAGATGCCCCAACTCAGACGTGGTAGTAAACGCCAGAGACTAATAGGAAATTAAACATGTACAATGGACTAACTCCATTTGCTCTCACACAGTGTAATATGTTTAGTTAACTTACTCATAGTCCCACTTTATCTTTTTCTCTATGGATTCCCTGGGATATGTTTCAAATTGGCCAGAGATTAAATCTTCTTTTCAATTTTTTGTTACCATTTTATTGCTGCTTTCCCTTATTATTGGCCACTCTTTCTCTTGCAGAGATAAGCTAAACAAGATGACCCTCAGTACTCCACCCCCCCAACCCAATTATCAGATACTCAGCAAGGAATGCAAGGATACAGGATTCCATAATATTAATATTAATATAACATGAGAGGAACAAAAATCAGTCACTTATTTGAAAGCAATGGTGTATTTAACTCATTTGAAATTTAAATGTGAATTTTAATGTACCTGGTCTGTAACACATACGTACAGAAAGAGAGACGGTGTGGGAGCAGCATGCATAGGTCAGTTTGAGAATTATTTCAACTCTTCATTGTTTCACATATTTGCTCACAAAAACAGCGGCAAGAACACACGTGCCTGCGGAAGTGTGCAGCACAAATGTCGAGAAGGGAAGGAAAAGATGTCACAATGCTCTAGTACTTTTCATCTGGTTAACAGAGAAAGGTAATTTATCCTTAGATAAATCCACAGATGGATCTGTAGATCTGCTTTGAAAGAGGCTGTTCACAGAAAACTCTCGCTGTATAACAGCAAGTGAATCCATAATGGTTTTGTTGTCCTTAGGAAACTGTGAAGAATTTCTACATTCACGAGAGCCTGTTACCTAGAAAGTACAGAAGAGATCTCTAGCCTGTTCTGATCACATTCAGACTCCTGTGAGGGTTAAAGACCATTCCCTCTGAATGCCGACCACATCCCCACACCTCCGTGGCCCTTTCCTTGAGAAAAGCTGATGGAGTTCGGGGTGAGAAAAACTGACGACTAAGGCTGCCATCAGTACAGGAGAGACCATGAGGACCTCCGATTCACCTGTTTACCTTTATGACCTGGACAAGCAAAAATCCTTTGGTATCAGCCTAACTTCTAACATAAAAGGAAGGAAATCCAGAGCAAACGTGATAGTCCAGAAGGTTGGGCAGAGTGGGCATTTGCATGACAACTCACATGCCTCAAAATCTAAAGAATGAAATTGGATAGAAAGATTTTGCAGCCTGAACCCTGTCTCTACGTACTCACACCTGCTTCGGAAATTTTGGTGCCTGGATCCTACCACAGAACAGCCAAGTCTCCTATTGCAGGGAACCCAGGCCAGGGACAATGGCCTTAGTATTACCATTAACGCTGAGAATGATCCTTTCCGCTATTTCTTCAATTGCTATTTTTACTGAGTACACAAATGATTTTATCAGAATTCTGTATCTAATAAGACATTTGAATGCCTAAAACAGAAAAGAAACATTTGACTATGTTGATCAAATGATAAGTGCCTGAATATCATAGTCCTTTTAATCAACTTTTTAATTGGCTTTTTTTCAAAAGCAAGGATGGTGCTAAGGAAAAACACTGAAGCACATATAACCACATAAAACCACGAACAAACAAAATTTATATCGTTAATCACTCCAAAGCACTATTCTCCTCCACCTCCAGATCAAAATTCTACTCCATGGAAAGAACAGAGTGGCATGATATCAAGGAGCACTAATGTCATTTGAAAATCAAGTTATAATCAAATAACCATTACTCAGTAAAATGGACTTCATAGTAATCATTTCTTTCTATAACTGAGCAGTCCAATAAATGTTACTTCTCTTAATCAGTTCTGATTGGTATTTGCTATATGAGACACAGACAAATCTTTGACCAATCTTTAATTAGTATCACTGATGAAATATTTATTCTTTTAATTTGAATTTAGAAACCCAATAAAGCCATGTTTGCATCTTTTATCAACTTAAATATTATCCTCCTTTATTACTTTTGTCATGACTGCAGACTCTGAAAATGTTCTCCTGAAACAATGCATATTTCATATATGCATAGTTGCCCTGGTCTCATTGCTTTTAGGGCAAATATTTAATATAGGCATTCAGGTTATAAATTCATTTCAGTCCTCTTTCTGCGGGGATCATGGAGTAGATTTCCTCTAAGTGTCAAGAGAAAAAAGGAAGATATTTTTAGACATCCTAAGACCTTCTTAGGGAATCACAGATTCACCAAATCATAACCTAATCCTCCCTGGAGCTCCCGGTATCCAATTCACAGAAACGATGGGGCTGGACGTTACTGGGCCCTTGTGCATGGAATGTGTGGGATATTCTAGTGCCCAGACACTGAACTCAGAAGCCAGTGTTCTATTTTTGGCTCTACAACTGATGAGCTGCCACCTTTAGCTTAACTCATCTCCCCAACCAGAGCCACACTTGTATAGTTCCCAAGCCTGTACTGACCGGAGCTCATTTAAAATAGGCAGAAATCACCAAGCATATTATTAAAATCTAATGAAGCAATCAGGTTGCAACTTATTATAAAAACACCTTTACCAATCTCCTCTAGTCCACAAAACACCTCTGAAATTAGTATGACCAGAATAATCTAGAAACAACAACAAAAAAAGAGGGATCGTTTCTTCTGAAAGACACACAAAGAAATGACATAGATACCTTCTGTGTTGCTCAGAGAAATCTGTGGTACATGTACATCTTTCCTAGTTATGGGTTTTGAGTTTCCTTTCACCTTTTCTTTTGCATGGCACAATCTCTACTGAAAGTGACCTCTCTGTAACAAATCTATCACAAATGGGTGTTTATAATGTGTAGAACATTAGATGTTCATACCAGTCGTGCCTGTTAATCTATTACACTTACTTCCCAGCATCACCTACCTCTGCTACCTAGCACTTTTCACAGTTACATTTACTCAGGAGATTATTACACATGACATCATCAACTCTTCTAGAACATGGATCACATCGGCTTTTGTTTAGGAATGTATACTTAAAGCCTAGCACAATGGCTAGCACATTAACAGCAAAAGACGAGAACACAGACCTTTTCTCAAAGACGCCAACACTTATTCTGTACTTGTCTCAAAAGAGAGACTTTGATGGAGTCACACCTTCATCTACCCTGCAGAGCTCACTTCATCCTTGCCAATGGCTTCTGCAACAGAGCTGTGACCCGCTAAGTGGCCACAGTCTCTGATACTCCTACATTCCTACTTCTACCCAGAAATAACAAAAGCAATAATCAAGGCTTCATGTTCTGGCAATATCTGTTTTTTGTTTTGGTTTGGTTTTTGGTTGCCTTTATTTTTTAAGAGAGAGAGTGTGGGGGTGGGGGAGTGGGGGAGAGGGAGAGGGAGAGAGACAACCTTAAGCAGGCTCTACTCCCAGCATGGAGCCCCATGCAGGGCTCAATCTCACGACCCTAAGATCATGACCTGAACCAAAATCAAGAGTCAGATGCTTAACCGACTGAGCCACCCAGGTGCCCCTGTTTTATGAAAAAAATGCAAACAAAGTGGTTTCCCTATTTTAATCAGATTCGATAAGGTGGAATACTCTGGAATACACTAATTAATCATAGTTAAAAAACACTTTAGAAATAACAAGTCTACTTCTTCTTAAAATAATCTTAAAATTTATTAAAAATAACCACAAAAAAGACAGGAGACATAGATATAAAAATAGCATTATTGTTGACACATTAGGTAACTATATATATGTTGTGTATGCTGGCATTTCTTGTCAAAATCTTCATTAGTTGTTAATTCTGTCAAACAAAATCTTGGCCTATAATTCTATCTGGTGGTGGCTGTCAGCTTGTATTTTGCATGTTTCAGTATTATTTAAAAGTACTTTTCCATATTTAATATGTGATGGCTTACTGTACCTTTCCACTGGCATTTATCACCTCTCAAGAGTGATCAGTCTCCAAGAAAGTGAAGTTGATTGTCACAGAAGAGCCTAGCCCTCATTTATTTCCCTATCCAATATTTGGTATGGAGCAGCGTGTACAAGAGCAGGTGGGCCTTCGATTTAGAGGTCACACATTTGACAATAGAAATTTAAGTTATTAAAATAGACTTGAAATCTTTAAAAACATAAAGTGCCCTTAGAGTAAAGTCTAGATAACTGTACAAAATTCAGTGTGTATATTTTCTTTGGCTCCAAGTTCCAAAATGATCCTAAAGATGCTGCCATTTCCCAAACCAGAAGTCCTATTGTCGGCAGGATTTAACATTGAGTTTAGAAAAATATAGACTTTCAATAACCCCATCAACCAACTTTATCCTTGCCTAATTTCCCCATCTCTGTAATAGGTTATGTCAACATAGCTTACAGGGCTCAGAGTCATCCAAAGAATATCTAATGTTTTTTTCCCATTTGACGTAGCTTCAGTGTGATCATTTAATTTTAAAAAATTAATTTTTTTCTTCTTTTGAATCATTTAACCAATGATTTGGACAGGCTCTGATAGTGGATTTTGGAGGGGGAGGCATGCTTCAGTGGAGAAAAACATACGTGCCTAAAGCACTGAATGATTTTGCAGCCTGTGATCCCCCAGGCCCCCAGACCAGCTTTGCTGCCTCCTAGCTATGTGACTTTGGGCAGGATACCCAAACACTCTCTAAGCCCCAGCCTCTTTAGCTGTAAGGATATAAGGATAGTAGGTGCTACTGAAAATTATATGTATGTGTAGATATTTGATATATACATTTGTTGGCAATATTGAGCACTTAGTATATGCAAAGAAATGTCTTAAGTGCTTTACATGTATTAATTCATTTATTATTTATATAATCTATGAGGGAAAAAAAGTAAAAGAAACAGAAGCACATAGTGGCTAAGTAACTGCCCAAGTTGACACAACCAAAAATGGCAAGCCTGGGATCTAGCTATCTTACTGCCTCTGAGAGGTATAACTAAGATTATAAAAAGCATCTAAGGACAGAATTTGGCATACAGTAGCTACTCAATATAAATGGTAGGTTCTTGTCTCTCTTTATCCCTCTCTATTTTTTGTGTTTCCTTTTCATATGTATTAATAGCCAGAATTTCTTAGTGCAGCCTAGAGGACTACTTCAATTGGCATAACAGATCCTATCATTGAGTCATTAGATACAAAATCTTATAAAAGAGTATGTAAAAATTAAGTCTAGTAACAAATATAACACACACACACACACTCATACATGCACGATCACATAAAACATACACATTTCAAGGAGCCTCCAAAGAATGTTCCTGGGATATCCACTGCCAATGAGTTTATCATCAATATTGATGGAACATGGACTCAGGTCACAAACACTATGCTGGGTTTAGGGGCAGGAGGAGAGAAGGTCAGACAAGAATGAAACTTACTGTCTGCCCTCAAGGACCCAGAATCCACTGGGAGACTCTTTAATAACTCACTGTGATATATTCTGTGCTATGCTAGAGGCATGTAAAAAATCCTATGGGAATGTGGAGCAAAAAATAATTAATTCTGCCTGAGGATTCCAGAAGTCTTCACAAACCAGAAGTGATTTCTTCTAGATGTGTTGAACTTCTCCAGGCAAACATGAGGGTAAGAAGGGCATTCCAGGTTGAGAGAGTGAACAAGCAGAGATAGGTAGGAATGAAAACACACTACATGCAGGCAAGCATGAGAAAAGCAAGGTGGCTAAAATATATGGTACCTGAAGAAGGCTAGGGGGATAAATTAGGTTCTCATTGTGAATAGCAGCCTCTCTGATGGCTAGGAAGTTTGGAATTCATCCTATGCAGTGCAAAAGATGATGGGCACAGATGGCTCTGAAGACATATAGACCGATGGAGATTATTTCAGTCGTGCAGATGATAAAAGAAAGTGACCTGTACTAAAGTGGTGGCAGAGGGGATGCATAGACAAAGATCAAAGGATCCTCTGTAAGTGGAATCCACTAGGCTTAGTAACTGAAGAGATGTAGGAGGTTAGGAAAAGGATGACTCCCAGCATGTGTCTAATGATAGTAGTTTATATACTTGATACTCTTAAGATTTACATATACTTGATACTCTTAAGATTTACTCTTGCTCAAAAAGAAAGAAACAAAGGAAGAAGGAAGGAAGGAAGAGGAAAGGAAGGAAGAGGGAGGGAAGGAGGGTGAGAAGGAGGGAGGGAGGGAAGGAAGGAAGGAGGGAAGAAAGGAAGGAAGGAAAGAATGAATGAACGAACGAACGAACTTGCCTTGGAGGAAAAGGCAGGAAAAGGATTGTTTTAATTCTAAGGTGTCAAACAACTGAGGTAGAAACATAGGATCTTGGGTTACAGTGGAGCTTGCTAGGGGCCCTTCATCACTTCCCAAAATATAGATGTAACGTACCACACTTGACACTTCCTTTCTCCACTCCTCTTTCTTCTACCTCCCCCCTCTCCTTTCCCCTTTCCCTTCCCTCTTGGTGGTCTGTCCTAGGTCCAAACACACAAGTGGAGCTTAGCCCTCCCAGGCAGGAAGAATCTACACCGTCTGCACTCCCATTCCACTCACACAGACACACCCCTATTTCTACTCCTCAGAATCCCATTACGAAAATTCAGGTTTTTTCCAAAACTGCTTTGTGGGACTTGTTTAACCTAAAAGCTCAGCGATGTTTACTTCTGCACCTCTAGCACTGCAGTGGGATAACTTAATACATGGAAGTGGCAGAGACGCCTTTATGAAAAGCCATTAGTGGAAATTATGGAAGGTGAACACCAATGAAATACATGGCCCAGAATAAGCAGGATGACTCAACGGGTCTTTGGGGGCCTTCTCCTCTGCTGACAATTTTATTAGAACATTACCAGTGAAGAAATTTTTAGCTTTTTGAATTGAACTATAAATTGTTTCTGCTTTCCATGGTATCCTGAAGGAATTTCAGGGGGAATTTTTCTTCGGTTTATGGAGCAATTCCCTGTGGACTGGGGGAAGTCTTTTGGAAATTTCGAGGTTCCTCGTGGGGATTTTTCCTGAAATGGATTCTTCTTTAGAAATATTTTGGTTATTAAATATATATGTTGGAAATTTTTTGTGTAACAATTTATAGCATACCCTCAAGTTTCTGTTTACAGTGTTCATAAAACAAAACAAAACAAAACAAAAAACTAGCATGCTTGTAACATCTAATAATGGTGGAAGTGTTTCTACCAATTGTTATGAAACCCGGTACCGTGGCTTTAACCTCTGCACCGAGAAGTCATTCTTGTAAAAACTACAAAACATGGAATGTGTTTTTGACAATTATTCTTTCCCAATTTACTTTTGGCAGAAGTGCTATAAAGTGTCTCTTTTTTATTTATAAAAACATACTATTTGTGATTCTGAGAAACAGACTAAGAAATGATGTGGAAAGCACCTCATAATGTTTGTCTATGAGACCACTTAAATGCTCATAACTACTCTGATGTACCGCTTGTTGTGTTCAATCATCATGTCATTTATTGTATTTAAAAGTGTGTGCCTCTGCACACATCCCACTTTTAACAAAACCGTCTTTTACTGTGCCCGGCCTCCTCAGCAAACTCCAGGTCCCATTAATAATGCTCACCATTCACAGGAGATAACAGATAAACTCTTTTTACCACCTCCTCTGTTGTTTCTCCTGCAGCCAAAATTCGAACAGTAACAACAACAACAGAATGTATTTAAAAGATGAGTGGGTATGAATAGGGAACTGTTTCTCCTCTGCTGAGAACAGGATCTTATGATGCTTGTAAGGTTTTATTTCATGGTTAACCTTTTAACGCAAATAGGTTTCCTTCGCTATTCTCCCTGCTTTGTCCTACATTTCCTGAGGGTCTTTTCTGGGTTTGCAACTCCTGTAAAGTCAAACATCACTCTTGGGGTCTCCATAGGGGCCACATTGTCCAGGCTGGACTAAATTTAAAGTCCCTTCCCCCTGACTCTACACCCTGCTTTACAAAAACACACCATTTGCAGATCAAAGAGAGACGATTTATGCTTTCATCCAGCTGACGGACGATTAAATTAAAACAGATCAGCAGTGCGGTGCCTGGGCAGGTGGCTTCCAACACCACTGTCGGCCTCAGAGCGATTAAATTGTGGCGGAGATGGAGGGCCTTCCGCTCCCATTCCCGCACTTACAGATCAAACGGTGACAAATGAGATGTTACTGCTCTTGTAAAGCAAGGCTACAATCTGTCAAAATCCAACATAATTTGTGACCCTCTGTGACATCCTCTTTCTCTCTTTTTTTTTTTTTGACATTTGAATACAGTGATTGTACTAGAGTCAAGCCCATTTAAGTGAATATACTCAATTCTATCTAAAGGAATACAGCCTGTTAGCTCCAACATGGGAGCTGAATATATATCTGGTGAGTACTCCAGCGACCCTTTGTGTTAAGTGCATACCATTAACAATGAATTCTGATTTTTTCCAAGTTATATAATTTGATATCTTGACAGCCCAGACACTTAAAGCACTACTATTTGTTTTAAATGGCTTTATTTTATTGTTTAAATGTCAGTATCAAAATAAAGTAATGCATACAGCCATGTCAGTTCTAGTGCAGGGGAAGTGTTCCCGTTGAGGAGAGTCTTGAAAGAGTTTGTTCTAAAAATGGACTCAAAAGTCAATTGCAATGTCTCTTGGCTGAATCCTTAAATGACTCATGAAACATATTTATACTGCATTTTCTGTTTAGCTGGTGCATTTAATAAGGCACTGAAGCAGAAACAGCAAAAAGAAGCATAGTATCTTAACTTACTGAAGTTGACATCGTTGCCAGGTCAAAAAAAAAAAAAAAAATACCGACTATGGGAAATAATTAAGGAATGCTTGATAGGAAACCATAGCCCAGATACACGAACAGACCTCTCAGTGGGCTTTAATTGTATAATCTGCTGGATTATTATATGTGGCTTGGCATTAAAGGAAGAAAAAAGAAGATTCAAGAGACTGAGCATAGTTTGTCATATTTTTACCTACTAGAATGGCAGGGAGAATTGATTCTCTCCTGCCTTCACTCCATTCAGACCTGTTTGGGGTTTACGAGCCTGTCACATTTCAGAGCAGGCATTGACTTTCTACTTCAAAGTGGCTAAAAATCTTTCCCAAAAGATTTTTGTTGACCACAAACCTTTAGGCAGGGTAACGCTAACCTTCAGGGAAATCACTCTGAAATAACTGTTTACAAAGAACAAAAGTATACCTAGACTCTTTGAGCACTTTTTTTTAGGGTTATTCTTTAAGGTTCTTGGACATAAAATGTTTTTCTACTCATTCTGTGACCTACCTAAGTCAGTGTGCTCAAGGAATTCTGCCCATCCTGGTTTATTTCCTTAACTCTGGGGTTGTTTGCCCACATTTTAAAGTAACTGTCCCACTTGATGTATGATCCCTGTTAATGACTTTGCTTCGGAAACCCAGCTGGCTACAAAGCAGACCTCAGTTTACGGCATTTCAGAGTAATTAGCTGGGACAGAAGAGTTGCCTCCATTTTGGGTACATTGCACTGTGATATACTAATCTAGCCTTATTATGATGGACCTTTATATCCCCTCCAAGCTTTCATGCCTGCCATCATCCTATTATAGGGAGAGTGTGTTGCACAAGACCCGCAGACCTTGCCTCTTAAAGGCAGGGTGTCCACCGTAGTCTGAACATATCATAGGAGTCATGCATTTGCTTTCCATAGCCAAGAAAAGGCTTCTCTTCACCAGAAGAGGGATCCAGGTCTATGGCCACAGTTCCATTTTGTCAGAAGTTGCCAACAAGGATGCTGTATGTAGTGGACGATCCCAGAAGAAGGTCTACTGGGTTTTGGCTTCTCTACTATGTGCCTATAGGTATCTGAAATGTAGCTGCCCCAGAGCTACCCTCCCCTGCAGACTGGATGGGAGTGGCCTCTGCTGTCACTAAAAGCCTGTGGGGAGGTTGGAAGTAAATGAAAAGTGTGTACTTTGCTCTGAACCAGCTGGGGAATGGGCACAGAACACAGATAAGGCAGGTTTGGTAATGCTCTCTTCACAATAATCCCTCCCGAGTCAAAAAGTGCCGCGTGAAAAAAAAAAAAAAATTCAGAAAGGTTCATTTTTTTCCCCCTTCATTTCATCTTGCTATTTCTCCACCTTGTTTGTTAACACGAATATGATAGAATCCTTTGTTGATCTGTACCTACTGTGAGGACAAACAACAGTTAAGGGGCCTGCGTTTGTTAACAGGGCACATCTACTTTGTGGGAGTTCAGCCTGGCTCCTGTTTCAGTAAAGGCCTTTCCTGATTTTATAGTCTGCCACAAAACACAGGGCTGATCTCTTTCCCTCACTTTGCTCTCTCTTCTCTACCTTTCCTGCTTTTGATGTAGATTCTCTGTTAGACACATGGGATACAGGGCAGGTTTTTGCCTTTGCCTATAAGCACAAGGGAAGGAAGGAGTAAGGTGGCAGAAATATTACGAACTTTAAAATCTTCCCTCTACCTCCAAGATGAGAATAAATGTCCCCCAAAGATTCCCCGAGATATGCACAGACAGCTTCTTCCCCCATAGGAATCTCCTGTCACCTCAGGTTTTTTTCTTCTTTTTCTTCTTTTAATGGAATATAAGACTCTCAATGTATGAGAGATCTTTTCAAATAAAACCACTGTTCTGCATCTGTCAAATGACATTTTCATAATATAAAACTCATCCAATCTGTTCCTTTTCAACATTTTCAGTGTTTGTTATCTGATGTCAATTATCTCTTAACTTCCTTACTTCTAACAATTTCCCAGAGTTTCATTAGATGGGCCAGCTAAAACTCACATATTCCCATTTAACTTTTCAAGCAACAGAACAGAAGTGCATATAAGTGGCTGATGTTAACCAAACCAAAGGCCACTTGAGAATGCCACTAAAAGAATAGTGGCTGAAGGTTATAAATAGGTGACACTATTTATAAAGCATCAACAAAATGTTTCATGATGTGTAACATAAAGCCCAGGCAGTCATATTGTTAAAAGCCTGTTCCTGTGCCTAATGTCTACATAAATAGCAGCATGAACACAGTATCATGAGCTGCTTTGTTTGGCATCAAGCTAATCACAGGCACAGGAGATGAAACCTTTCCTACTAATGGCTGGTCTCCCTTAAAAAAAAGAAAAAAAGTTTGGGGGTGGAGGGAATTAAGGTGTGAGGAAGCACAGTAACACACAGCAGAGTTCCAAAGAATCCAAATTATTTAAACATTCAGCAATGATCATATATTGTGGTCCTTAAGTCCAACAATAGCATTTTGATAACAGGAATGCTAAACTCCTGGCCTTAACCTCACCCAGCACTTGTTGCTACTGAAAGATTAATGTTATCTCTCTATTTAAGTAACCCACATATATGTCCAAAATTAGACTGTAAAGCAAAAGCCTTCTTGGCTAGAATAAAATGGTTTTTAACATCAATTTATAAATACTCTGAAAATGCAAGTCACTTTCCCCGAGCTGAATGACTAATGCATTACAAGACTTTGTGATACCCAAACCACTGAATGTCAGAAAGATTTAAGTTCAAATCAACATGCATTTATTCTATGGTATAGTAATATGGAAAGCTGATGGCATGAATATTTTACGGTAATGTTTCAATATTAAAATCCCCACACTGAGATTCCGGAGTAACATACAAATTATATTTAACCATCAAAAAATTCATTGAAGTACTTATTAGAGTATCAGTAATAATAGTCATTAAAATTTTATGATCACTTAAAAGAACACTAAATAAAGACAGTTTAGTAAATGCCCTATTTAGATATTTTAACAAGACTTACATAGTAATATCAAAATCACATTGAATTTGAGAGTAAAATTAAACTTGACCTCAAAGGAACAGATACATTATGGATCCACCCTGATAAATTTGCTTGTTTTCACAATAGTGGGGTGAGTTGCACTGATTCATTTGCTTTGCCTTCTTGGACCAGCTGTAATATTATACAAGCTATGACCAAGGGTCAGAGGTTCAATCTATGGATTAAGAACTGAATTAACTAAACAGGCTGTATAGGAATTGGGTCTGCAACTTTAACCTCATTTAGTACCATGTCCTATTTTGCTCAGCTAAATGCTTATGGATATACACCACATAATTTTACGTATGTATAAATAAGCAATGTGTATAGGACTATTCCCACCTATGTATATCCATACACTTACATATGTGGCTTACTTTCATTCAAAATATTTTAGAATATTTATGAAAGCTCTAGTCCTTAAGCATTTTGCTGTATAGAATATATAGTTGATTTTTCACAGCCTTTTCGAAGGCTGAAGAAAATCATTTTCAAAATTGTGACCCTTACAATTTGTATACAGATACAGTGTAGAACATAAAATGGTGGGATTTGTGTTCTTCACCTTCTATATTTAAGGTTAAGAGTGATCACTGTAAATTCAATGAACTTGAGTAAACTGTAGGCCACTAGAAATTCTCAAAGGGTGATATATGTAGGTACTCAGGGAAGATCAGTGGCCTGGGGTCAACAACCAAGCCTTCTGAAAACAGCCATGCCATTGACATGGGTCACTTTGGTTTCCTTGGAATGAGTGATTTACTGGCAAACCCGTCCACTGGAACCCTAGGGTCTGTCAGAATTTGAGGTTCATGGATGACAAACTCATTTGGCAAGGCATGCACTACCACAAAACCCAATGAGGAATAAACAAGCCGTACCACATATGAGTCCTTAGCTATTTTGCTTGTTACTATTTACCAATTCAGGCATTTACACTCTGGAACATTATCTAACACTATGAAATCAAAGAAGTGAAAGACTTCCTAATGTCGTACAGTCCTGGATGTGTGTGTATATGTATATACATGCTCGTGTGTATGAGAGAGATAATTACAAACTCCAGAAACTCCTGCGATCAGAAGTGTATAGAAAAAATAAATACAAAATGTTGAATGATGTTTTCAGAAGTACTACCTAAATAAAGAAAAGATACCATCAGAAATATTTGGGCCTTAAAAAAATGTATTTAGGCCTATCTTCATTCTATGGTAGGTTACAGATTCAGCAAAAGGCTCGTGATCATTTTTCCTGCTTCCCTTCTTCAAAAAAAGAAAAATTAAGGTCTCTCACTTACATTGGACGCCAAATAAGGAAGACAGAGCAACAATTTATATGGTAGCAATAGTGAGCTTTACAGTTAGGATATTAACTTTTTTCTGGAAAACAGTGGCTAACACTCAGCTAGAAGCTCTACTATATTTTGAAATATATGCAATGGCAGTGGAAGACCAAAAAAATCCACAAACAGTAATTTACAATGTATTATGGGCCCTTCTTCCTGAAATATGTTTAGTTTCCCAATCATATTTTTTGAGGTTCATCTCAACATCTGATTACATTTCTCATTATACAGAGTGGTTTGTTTAGCTGAAAAGTGGATACCCAGGAAACTGACTTGCTAGCTCAATAATCCACAGAGTATACCCAATACATGTAGCTGCCAGACAGTCCGACTGAACTAGAAATACCTAGTCAGCAAAATACTTAAAAATGTTTTTAGACTGAAATGTTCATTCAGTGTGACTTTCCAAAAAGCCTGCATCTACAACAATGACTCAAGAAGATCCAACACACACAACTTCTCCACCTCATTGCCCTTCCCAGTGTTTCAAAAATTAATGAACAATCCATTTTGATAGCAAAAAGCTCTCAACACGTAGAGAACTAAATTTTTATATAATTTAGGAGTCCTCCACTCTATAATAGTGGATAGTATCATGACATTTTTAAAAGCCCGGGCTCATAAGTCAATTTCTGGGTGGGACTCTCAGCTCTGTAACTTATCAACTATGTGATTCTGAACCAGTTATGCAATACCTTTGTTCCCTGATTTTCTAATCGGCAAAATGGGTTAAAAAGAGCACCTAACCCACAGCGTGGTTTTGAGGATAAAATAATACATGTAAAGCTTGTAAAGCTTGCACAGCTTGCACTGTAAACTATCATTATTATCTAATATATGTTGATCAGTCCATCACAGAACCAATTTGCTAGTTTAAAAGCTATGCTGCCCCCAGAGAATCCTATTTACCAATTCAGGCTGTTATTCACTCATTCATTTAATGTTCATGTTCTCCAGAAGAGTTTGGGGAAGGACACACCACTAAAGGAATGGCAAACCAATAAAAAGAATTAATAAGGCCTAATCTTGACAATAAGCATGCATTTTAGTGGGCTGGAGTAATTATCTGAATTATATAAGCCAATCTTCTCTTCACTAATTCTAATTCATTCATATTACACTGTGAGCACAAAATGAATAAGGAGTTTAGTCACTTATATGTAACCCAGGAAAATGTTTAAGACATATTTTATTTGACCTCAAGAAAAACAAACATATAAATATTTACAACAATGTACATTTCCTATAAGATGGTAAACCCCCTTCATCCATGGCCCTTTGATCTGTGTTTATAGTTATCATTTGGAGCATCTATCTACTTAAATATTCTCCATTTTGAGAAAATAGTTCAAGGCAGAGAAGTACTTTGAATGATGTAGAAAAGGGGATTGATCTCTACACATGTTTGGTTCACCAACCTGAAATCTGCTATCCCTTGAGATAATATCAATATCGACATCAAGTTTGGACACCAGACGTCAACATGCAGGGTGTTTTCCAAAGAAGACTCCCATCCCATTTTGCTTTTACATCAGCCAATGAATATGGATAAGACCCTGAAAGCAGCCCTTGATATGTATCCACAGCACAAATTTAATGTAAGTGGCATATAAGTGATATTTATGTATAAAATTTTGCTTACTTATTCTAGGCTAAAGCACTCAAAGCACTAACCTTGACCTACCCTATCCAGATGGGCAAAAATCCAATTTATTATCCAATTTAAAGAATTTTCTTTTCTTTATGTTTTATTGGAAAATTATGCCTATCTCAGGGTACTCCTTAAAGAAACATCCTAGTTATATGTGCTTAAAAGACTTTTGACACAAAGATACAATATTGAGGGTCACACGCGGTCATTATTTTTGTCAATTCCACATATCCAGTCAAAAGATGGCTACCAGTTGTTGCAGTCTTGTTGCAGATGAGGGAAAAGGAGGTGGAGAAAGTTCTCAGCCCCCATGTGCAGGATATGTGATGATAAAGCCACACCCCGTGGAAGAAAGGATTCTCTAGTTAACATCTGAAGTTCTCAATAATGCTGTCCTCACATTTGTCACCCAGAAGAAGCAGAATGTCCTGTAATTAAACAAGCCATCTGGGGGCAGGTCATCAACCACAGAAGATAAAATTCTACTCTCCCAAGTCATGTTGGGTTTGCTGTTCAGAACTACAGACGACTGATGGTATGCAGGGATTAATCTATGATAATAGATAGCTCCACTGATTTTTCTGATGAAATGATTATTGCTCCTTCTAATATTCCCAAATCCAGTTAGGCACTGGGTCAGGTAATTCTGCCTTTGAAATGTTTCTTGAGTCCATCTCTTTCTTTCAAGGAAAAAAAAAAGAATATTGTTGAAATGATGGTATCTTCTTTTGTGTGGACCCTCATTGTTTGACACTTGAAATATCTGCAGTGTTGTGCCTCAAGAGACTCCACACCTGTCCCTTTCTCCATTCTTCCATCATGGATACATGTGCACCTAAGACTTCCCTTAAGGCACAAAAGCTTTAACTGAATGTCTACTTAACTGGATGCTACAGGATATAGGGCACATATTTGGTCTGGAATTCAAGCGATCCCCTCCACGCATCTGGGACTTATCTACTTCTACATCCTTATCTCCAAACTACCTTTTAAGAACAGGGAACCGAAACTTAACTCTAGCCAGAATGATACTTACAATAGCCTGAAAACACCACTTAAGTTACACCTGTGGTTTAAGTTCTACCTGCATGATTTTGCTGACCACAATTACCCCTGTGAGGAAAGTACCTCCTCTTGGACTTCTGCTGTTCTAAAAACTAACATTCATTTAAGAACAGTAGTAAGTCCACTTCTAAAGGACTTCTTAAAACACTCTGGTCATTTTTAATCAGCTCGGGAAGTGAATTCTGATACCTAGTGTCTGCCATATATGCATGGGACCTCTTCTCTGCTCTCGTAAATTGTTAGTTTTCTTTTAGGTGTTCTTTGATCTTTCTCGACTAGAGCATCAGCCCTTTAGAAGCACAGACTCTACACTTGAAATTCCCTGTATTAGAGTGACCAACACACATATTAGAGTGACCAACACATAATGGAAAATTTGTTCACTATAATATTAAGAGCAATGTGTGTTTCTCCCTTTTATTAAATAGCTCCAATGGGAAACAAAGAAAAAATATATATAGTATATAATATTATATATGTACATATGATTATATATTTTTTCCTCACAAGGTAGTACACATAATTATTTCATTAGTAGGCCATGCTTTTTATCAATGTTTTGCTTTTTTTTTTTTTTTTAAAGATTATTTATTTGACAGAGAGAGACACAGCGAGAGAGAGGGAATACAAGCAGGGGAAGTGGGGGACGGAGAAGCAGGCTTCCCCCTGAGCAGGAAGCCCGATGCGGGGCTCGATCCCAGGACCCTGGGACCATGACCTGAGCTGAAGGCAGACGCTTAACGACTGAGCCACCCAGGCGCCCCAATGTTTTGCTTCTTATAAGCCCAATCTATAAGGTCAGGATTTTCCTGAAGAACAAATTAAGATGCACACAAATTGCTCTGGTTACAGGTTTCTTTTTTCAAAATACTCTCCATTGATTTGAACCTTTTGAAGTTCCAAAATAAATAAATTGCTGGTGTATTTGAAAGAAATTTCCATATTTCTAGATGAGATTGGCACTTTTTAAAGAAACGGAAATAAAGCAGGGAGATTACAGTCACGTGAACTAATCTAAATGCTTCCTACAGAAGATACCATCATTTCAACAATATTCTTTTTTTTTTCCATAGGAGTTCAAAATATTTACCTCTAGAATCATAGTTCAATGCAACTTATGACTAAAGTTGGCAGAAATCAAAATCATTAAACTACCTTTTAAGAACAGGGAACAGGAAACATCTTGTTTGCAGCATTATGGAGAGTAGCATTACCCACACAGGTGATATCATTATATCTAGCTAAACTCCTGCATCCTACAAATGGTACAACCACATGTGCAGAAAATCCTGATATAAACAGTTCCCTGCCCCTGCTCTCCAGGCAGGAAAAGTGCCAGTGACAAAGCTCTGTTATTGTGTCACTAAGGCAACTGAAGAGTTACTTTACTCATTTTTGAGGGTACAGGGAAAGAAGAAAAACATCTTAAAACTAACCAGATGCTTACAAATACTGACAAAGATAACTAGACTATGCAGCACTGAATATTTCCTCACGTCGCATTAAACTAATGACCTTTCTAGGGCACGTTAACCTCCCAATGATGTTGAAGTCAGTAGTCACTAAGCACAAGAAATATATTGAGGATTTGCTGGTATCATATATGGGCTGGACTGGGCATAAATAACTTATTTGTGCATGTGTATAGCAAAATGCACAAAAACACAAACAAATATATAACAAGGCAGGTTTACATAGAGAGTAAATATTTATTGTGCTCAAGGGTGTATATCCATGTGGCTCCAATGCTGCTGTTCTAGTAGGATCGTCATTCAGAACTCAAACTCTACCGGTCATATGTTCATACTCTCAGACCAGTATTATTTGGAAAAGATCTGACACACTCTCCACAACCCAAAACTATGCTAGGTCAGTATCATTTCCTCTAAGACCTAGAAAAAAGCCCAGAGAGGCACAAAAAACCCATGAGAAACCACCAAATGCTCATCTTGCTATCTTTCTTCCATAAACCATAGGCACCTGGGTGTTGAACCCTAAAAATCTGAAGAGGAATAAATTCCTAGAACCATGAACAGAAACTTGCTTTTGCTCATTTCCAGCAATACTATGAGTTTCTGTTACTATGTTCACTTATCACTTGAAAGATGAAAAGCATTCAGATACTTAACAGTGTCTAATAATAGGAGACAGTTTAGAACAGAAATAATTCCAGACCTCTAAGAAACCTGTCAAAATTTCCCAGAGGTAAGAAAAAATGACCTACAGTAGACTGTGGCCATGACCCTGGGGTCCAAGTGCTAACTCTAAAAAAGTGCCAGGAGATATTTGATGACAGGTGATCAAGACATCATTTTTGCACCCTATCTGGAACAGATAATATAGCCTGAAATGAATATTCAGCATACCCGCCTTCAATGCTCCATGGAAATCCACACAGAGACACAAGAAAAAAATTAAATTCTTTTTCAGTTTAGGCTATTCTTGAATTGATACATGACCCAATTCTCCTCTCTGTGCCATTGCTCTCAAATTAATATCTCCCACCCTGAAATGCTTACCCAGATTCCAGTCTCATAGTTTTAATTGCTGTGAGCCATTTTTATTTAGAAACCCCATTATTGCCTAAAACCCAGTGCCCCTGAACTAAATAAACTTGTGCTGAGTTCATGGTCACTCCTTAACAGAGGGCTGGGCTCATAGGACAGAGGGAGCACTCAACAAATATGGGTTCAGTGAATTGTTTCTTCTCATACCAGTTTCTACTCTCACCTCCCCAATTCTGTTTCTGGCCACTGGTTTCCTACTTTGCTTTTTGAAATATTGAGTCTTATTCAGTTGTTCCCTTCCCCACCCCCTACCCCAGCTGAGGGTACCTCATTCAAATACTCATCAAATCATTCAACTCCTGAGGCGCCTGGGTGGCTCAGTCAGTTGAGCCTCTGACTTTGGCTCAGGTCATGATCTCGGGGTCCTGGGATTGAGCCCCTTGTCAGGCTCCATGCTCTGCAGGGAGTCTGCTTGTCTGTCTCTCTCTGCCCCTCCCCCTGCTTGTGTGTTCACGCTCTCTCTCTCAAATACGTATTTGAGAGAGAGAGAGACAGCGAGAGAGGCAACATAAGCACGGGGGGTGGGAGAGGGAGAAGCAGGCTTCCCGCTGAGCAGGGAGCCCGATGCAGGGCTCGATCCCAGGACCCTGGGATCATGACCTGAGCAGAAGGCAGACGCTTAATGACTGAGCCACCCAGGCACCCCAAATAAATAAAACCTTAAAAAAAAAAAAAACCTCTCACCACTTTTCACAAACTCTGTCAGAATGACCTCTTTGAACGCTGCACACCTCAATCAGATGCTGATCACGTTATACTTGGGCCAATGACACGGTCTCCCAGCTCAGCACTATTACCAGCCATCTCACTCCGCTTTCATCTAATCTGACTACTTCTACAGGATTAGGATTCGTAAGAATAACAGCTTCGTTCCTTTCTTCCCTTCGGAACCCACACTGGCTCCCAACTGTTTGTTACGTTAAGTCTAAACTACCACAGCTGTCTTTAGATGTCTCTCTAAGCAGAGTCAAGCCCGCCTACCAATCTTTATCACAGAGGGAATGTCTTTACAGCTTCCTTGATTGCTTTTGTCCCGACTACACTTAGGTAAACTCTTTACTGTTCTTCCATTGGGAAAAAAAAAAAAATCTATATTAACATTTGTTCTCTGTATGAAGTTGATCTTTATACTGTCGTGCTTCTGATTTTCTTCACCTGATCTCTAAACAAAGACTAAATTCCAGGTTGCTAGACCTGGTAATGTAAGAGGCAATATACACAGTGATTAAGACCCAAACCGGAGTAGACTGCTCAGGTTCAATTCCCAGCTGCAGCTTTTAAAAGTTCTGTGAACTCCGGCAACCCTTTTAATTTCTGTATCTCAGTATTCTCAAGCGTGGAATGAAAATAATAATATCTACTTCATATGGTTGTTGTAAGAATCAAATGGGCATATATACACATATGCATAGAGGTAGATACATATACATATAAAGTGCTTAAAAGAGTACATGCATGGTTAGTAACTCAATTACTTTTAGTTATTATATTTCCTCTAGCTACTATTCTCCTTCATTCTCTCTCTCTCTCTCCTCTTCCCCGCCAAGACTGTGGAAACATTTGTCCATGTTCATTGCTTCTACTTCATCCAGCCTATGCAATCCCCAAAGTGCCACTACCTGACTTCTGCCCCCAACCAAGCTAATGAAACTGTTGCTGCCAAAGTCAGATTTGACTTATTTGTTGCCAAGCCTAAAGGTACTTTTTAGTTCTTTTATTTGACCATTCTATGGCTTTTTTGAAACCCCGCCCTCCTTAAATCTCCATTTCCTTGGCTGCTGTGACACCACATTGTCTTGGATTTTCCTCCCACCTCTCCAATCTTCTTAATCTCCTATAGATTCCTCTTCCGCTACCCTTGACTTAACATCTGCAATCCCAGGATTCTGTCCTGAAGGCACCCTTCTTCTTATGTATTAAACAACCTCAAATCCCACCTCAAATCAACATGTCAAAAGCTATTCGCATCTGTTCACCTGCTTTTTTACCCCCAGTCCTGCTCCTCATGTTGGATTCCCTAGAGCAGTGGGATGCAGCATGATTGACCCCGTGGCCTACGTCAGAGATGACTCTGTATGTCCCTGTCCCCCATTCCACTAACT
Organism: Leptonychotes weddellii; assembly: GCF_054177405.1. Classification (NCBI taxonomy): domain Eukaryota; kingdom Metazoa; phylum Chordata; class Mammalia; order Carnivora; family Phocidae; genus Leptonychotes; species Leptonychotes weddellii. Next base: position 125,063,838 of record NC_138374.1, read on the forward strand.
TTACTACCTCCTGACTGCTCACTTCTCTCAGTACAGAGCTGATATCCGACTTCAGTCTCTCGTTGTTTCTTCCCTGGATTTCTGCAGCAGGATATGAACTGGCATTATTGCAACTACCCTTACAGGCCGCCTTGTGCTTAGGCCACATTACAGCCTAGCTTTCTAAACATGGGGATCTAATCATATCAGCCCCCAGGTTGAACCTTTCACTGTGTCATCCACAGTTGTCTGGATAAAATGCAAACTCTTGTGGAACAGTCTTCAGCAGGACCCTGAAGCTCATCTTGCCAGCCTCATCTCTCATCATTCACCTTCTCAGACTCTAAACTGAACCCCCTGCTGTTCTGGAAAAGTGTCATTCTCCTTCATCGATTCTGCTTGAGATTCTTTCATATCACCCACCCTTCTCTGCTTCTCTAACTCCTACTTGTCCTTTAGGGTTAAATGTGGTTGTCACCTCTGCAATAAGCCTTCCCTGGCTTCCCCAGATTGAATCAGGCAATCTTTCTTTGTGTTTCATTTGCATCTTCTGCATACCTATAACACCGCAGTTCTGGTAATCTTGTCATTCCTTTCTATCCCTTGGACTGAACTCTTTAGGGACAGGGGGTGTGTCTTATTCATCTTATCCTCAGAATACAATAGAGTCACTGCTACTTAGTAGCTGATCAGTATGCATTGAATGAATGGATGAACGAACCTTGGTGTGGTTCCCATTGCATAATATGCAACCTCATCATATTTTTGGTCAAAAATGTTTAAAGTCATGACTAGCTTTCTTGATAATGTAATGCCCCAGGAGAAAGATACAGTATCAAGCGAATTAATCATGCCATTCTCCACAATAAGGAAGCACTGTTGGTAAAAAGATTGGTGAGTATGAAAGTAAAAAAATCTCAAGAGTAAGTGACCGCATCATCTTGTAGATTATAATTGTGAAAGAGGTCATGGTGGCAATGTGCAACCAAATACTGACTCTAAGATGTATGTACAGATATAGCTGTAAAAAACCTCCAGCAATGTTTATGTTATATCAAGAATTACAGAACTGCCCATACAACTTGACCCATTTTTCTCTCCCTTATAAAGTTACCCTAAAGAAATTATTCAAAAACTAAAAAAATGCTAAAAGATATGTAGGTTGATCTTGTTTATAATGGAAGCAACAAATAATCCCCAGGAAGCAAATAGTTAGGAAAATTATGACATTAATTTTTAATGGCATAGCATTTAAGAAAAATACAAAAGTATATGTAAGAAACAATGTATACACCCTGATTGCAACCGTGAAATCATGTGGGAATCAAGGGGTCAGAGAAAAATAAAAATAAAAATTGTATTTGCTGTAAATTGCTTTCAAAGTGGAAAAATGGAAAGATCAGAAACAGTTGACTCCAAGGGAAGTCAGTTTTTAGATATCTAATTAGTTTTTTTAAATCTAATTATTAAATTGCTAACAATTTAGGGGCACCTGGGTGGCTCATTCAGTTAAGTGTCTGACTTTTTTTTTTTTTTAAGATTTTATTTATTTATTTGACAGAGAGAGACACAGCGAGAGAGGGAACACAAGCAGGGGGAGTGGGAGAGGGAGAAGCAGGCTTCCTGCGGAGCAGGGAGCCCGATGCGGGGCTCGATCCCAGGACCCTGGGATCATGACCTGAGCCCAAGGCAGACGCTTAACGACTGAGCCACCCAGGCGCCCCAAGTGTCTGACTCTTGATTTCAGCTCAGGTCATGATCTCAGGATTGTGAGTTTGAGCACCCCCTACGGATCTGCGCTCAGCGGGGAATATGCTTCTCTCCCTCTCCCTCTGCCCCTTCCCCCATGTGCAAGCATGCTCTCTCTCTAAAATAAATAAATAAATCTTTAAAAGAAAATTGCTAACAGATTCAAAGGGAAATGAATGCAGTATCTTCAGAACCTAAAGTGACTATTTACTGAACATCTATTATAGACTAGGTCCTCTGAAACATGTTCTTAGTTCATAAAATTATATTACAAAGTAGGTACTATTATTTCCATTTTATAGATGAAGGATTTGAGTTGCAGAGAGGCTAACTGGTTTATTCAAGTATCAAAGCTATTAATGGGACAGCCAGAAGTCCAATCCATGTACACCTTGGTTCTGACCCAGAACCTTTCTAATACAACATCCCACTGAAAGCCATTGTTTCACAAATTGGAATTTTAACAAACAAAAGAAAATGAAAAGAGAGGGGCGCCTGGGTGGCTCAGTCATTTAAGCATCTGCCTTCGGCTCAGGTCAAGATCTCAGGGTCCTGGGACTGAGCCCCCCTTAGGGCTCCCAGCTCAGTGGGAAGAGTTGGCTTCTCCTTCTGTCCCTCCCCCCTCACTTGTGCACGTGCACGCGCCCTCGCAAGCTCGCTCTCTCAAATAAATAAAATCTTTTTTAAAAAAATAAAAATAAAGAAAAGAGAAAAATGAAAATAATTCAGAAGGAAGGAAAAATTGTAAATAAGAAATACATATTCCCTAATGAGCCAAGGCTTATAAAAGATGTCAAAACAAGTATCATTTAGTCCATTTTAATTGTTTTGCTTTTCATTTGCTTAGGAAAGATGGTTATAGTAAGTATGTACTTATGTATTAATGGCTGGCACTGGCCTCCTACATTCTGGGCATCCACCAGGTGTGAATCCGGGGTAAGAGGACAGTCCCACCTCCCCCCAAAATGACAACTAAAATTTAAGACACTTGCTAACCTGAGCCCCAGCAGCAGAGTGGGTACCTACTCAGCAATCAGAAACCCCTGCCTGAACTACCAAAAGGGAATATGACTCAAAGGAGTAGTGTTGACAACTGACCCCAGCGCACCTTCCAGGGTGTGCTGACCACATCAGGGTGCTTTAGAGGATGTTCCTGGGCATGAACTAAGGGGTGAGCTAGATATTCAGCTTCTGGCAGCCTTGCCCATTTCCTGAGCCTGTTTCTCAGGTAGTCCCATTGAGTTACCAATTTTCCTGCCCATTTATGTTGAAGTTAACTGAAGGTGGTTTCTGTTGATTGCATCAAGAGCCCTAGTCAATAAAATAATGCAATAGGAACCACTGACCAAGTGATGCTAAGCTATTTTGCTGCTGTTTCCCCAGGCCTCCCTCCCCATTTCCCTCGCCAAACAAAAGGTTCCTCTGATTAGAGCAGGATAGATACCATAAAATAAAATAATAAGAGAGCAGCTACATACTTTATTAAAAGGCAAATTTCTAGGCCCAAGGAGGCCACATCCAGACTCCTAGGATAATGTACCTATGAAACTAGAGATGCACTTTCTTTAATCTTTGAGAGAACATGGGAATGGAAGAATCCCATCTATAGATTGAACATGCCTAGCCTCACCAGAAAAAGAGAAATAGAGGATTTTAAAAACTACAGATCCTGAGGTGTATCCCCTACTAAATTTTGCAGTAAATTAGGTTCAGTGCCCCATGAGCAAGCATGTGTTCACTAAAGCACACAACATAAACAGTAGTTGCCTTTGGTAGTGAAGTTTCCTTCTTCCTCATATTCTGTATTTTCCACATTCATTTTCTATCATGAATAGTTTATCCTTTTAGAATGGAGGAAAACAAATTTAAAGGTCAAATCATATCATATCATGAAAATCCTCATATCCCTTCTTGATTGGGTTATTCTCCTAGTAGATGAGTGGAATACCACAGACATCCTGATAGTGCTTTCAACAGGTACTGAGCAAAATCTCCATGAAAATCCTGTAGATAAGACAAAAACGTGCAGAGTGGATAATAGTAAATTTAGAAGAATTCAAGGCTGAATGACATTAGAGTTGGGTAAACTCACAGCTGGATTTACTATCATACTCAAATTATATGTATTAATGAGCTGGTGTCAATTTGCAGAGGAAAAGAACTCCAAGCATGAATTAGGAATTGTTATGGTATGTCCTGCTCAACATTAATTACAATGACTTGAATGTGTGATGGGTATTAGGGAGGGCACTTGTTGTGATGAGCCCTGGGTGATATATGCAAATGATGAATCACTAAATTCTACTCCTGAAACAAAGACAAAAAATTACAATGACTTGAAGACAAAGACTGTACATGTATTATAATATTTACAGGTGAGCCAAAGAAACATTTTGCTTATATAGGATGACAAAGTGACTCTGCAGGACCCAATTCAAGAAGATTAAAAACAAAACAAAACAAAAACCTAATATGGCTAAATTTAAAATTCAAGATTACACTGAAAAATCAATAAGGTAAGTAAAAACTACAGGAGTCAAAACCAGATAATGATTCATGAAAAAAAAAAAAAAATACCAGAGAATTGGAGCTGATGAGAAATAGCACCGACAGTGTGGAAAGAACTCCTACAATATCAAAGGGAACCAACAGATCTGGTAGGCAATATTTAGTCATAAAACATCAGTCCTATTTTGTGCAAGTCTGAGAATCATATTTTCAGGAAGGACATATGAAGTAAAAAATAATGCAAGTAAGACAACCAGAATGATAAGGGGCCTTAAAGTAATTTTAGGGAAGAATTAGAGACACTCAGCCTGGAAAAGTGTGAAGGAGGGAAAAGTAAGCAGTTTCTGATTTTTAAAACACTTTGATATGCATAGAAATATAAACTGCTGTGTGGCTCCAAAGGCAAAAGTAGGGATAATCATCTGTGGCAGTGAAAGGCAGTGAAAAAGTTATTTATATTGAGATAGGGCAAAGATAGACAAATAGGTTGGAGTTAAAAGTAGCAATGCTATACCGTAAGTTTATTCCACTGAACCAAGATATCTTTTGCTCTGTCTTTGTGCTCCATGGCTCTGCCAGAGCTTAAAAGACTTAAAGCACAAGAAAAACAGTAGCTCTGGGGTTTGTGACCACTAATATCTATGAAGGGCAAGGAAATCCTCAAGAGTAGGTTTTCTGAACCATTTTCAAGGCACTGGTTCCCAGATATTTCATATGATTATGATGGTACGATTTGATACAGAAAGTCTTGCTCCTTGTGAATGCAAATAATAACTAAAATGTCTCTAACCCACACAAAAATAACTAGTTTGTGGCTATGAATTTTTAAATGTCATCTGTAAACTTGGAAATCCCTCCATTCCCAGGCGCCATTCTTTTCTATTTGCAAATTTCCTGATCATAATCCTTCCCCTCTACCATTTCCCTCCACCTCTAGCTTCTTACTCATCCCACTTTTGAATTCTCTTCCTCTTCTTTTTGGTCACACTGTGTCTGGTTCTTACTTTCTCAGATGCCATCTCAGCTTGTCAACACATCCCACTCCTGCTTTGTTCTATTTCCACTCTGCTCCATCTAGTGGAATGCATTTTTTTACAGCATGGTGCCAGCTTAAGAAAACATAATACTCTTTGCAGTGACGGGCTAAGAAATAAATGTAGGAAACAGTATCTATATAAAGGTATCAAAACTTCTACTCTGGTGAAATAACTTAGGTGCCATTTCCCAAATACCAGACATAAACCTAAAATTCTGATAGCATACTAATTTGAAGAAAGTGGAAACATGTTCAGTCCAATAACAGCATATAGTCTATAAGGGCTATAAGAAATAAAAGACAGGTAAATGATGATTTTCTCTCCTCCTATGGAAGCTTTGTTAGTGTGGTACTGTTAGATATAAAGTATTTGATAATTGTGAAATATGCCTTAGAGATCATTAAGAAGTTTATGCTGGGTGATAAAGTTTACAATATTAGAAAAGTGAAAATACTCCTATGCTTTGTTTCTTTATATTTATACAAGGTGTGCCTGGAATTGTGAAAATTAATTTCATCACAAAGGCATGGGTATGGTTCCCTAGAAAACATTACATATTCCTCTATGAGGGTATTTTACAATGGTCATGGAAAATGAACTGTACAATTTACCTAGAGCCTGATGGTGTACTTTCTTTAGGTATACTTTGATTAATCTGCTCATGATATCCTCATAAGAATAATGGGTTTTTACAGTTGGAAAGGATCTTAGAGTGTAGAGCCACAAATTCTAATTTTGTGCCCTTCCTGCATTCATAGTGAACACTGTATTTGTGAATACAAGTAACTCTGTTGATCCTGACTGGACCAAACCTTAAAGACTCAAGCTAAGTCCAATCTGGAGTAGTTTCTCCTATAGTCTCACTTCTGGAATTGAGCAACACATGAATAAACATGGGCCTGATTATTACCACCATAGAAATAAAAACTTATTTTTGAATTTGACTGGGAAGAGAAAAATCAGAAATAAACTGGAAAGAAAATGAGTAAAACTCTTTCTGAAAATGACAGCAGGTCTAGCCATACCCCACTCTCATGCCAACACCACCAGTTCATTCATTGAGTCATTCGCTCCCCAAACCTGTAGCTAGGGTGTTCTTTTTATTTTTTTAAGGTTTTATTTATTTATGAGCGAGAGAGAGAAATAGCACAAGCAGGGAGAGGGGCAAAGGGAGAAGCAGACTCCCCACTGAGCAGGGATCAAAACAGTCAAAACAATGCAGGGCCATCCCAGGACCCTGGGATCATGATCCAAGCCGAAGGCAGCCACTTAACCGACTGAGCCACCCAGGTGTCCCTAGGGTTTTCTTCTTAAAACATAAATCTAGTCTTATCCAAAACAAGAAAGAACAAAACCTTTAAAACTCCTCATTAATTCACTAGGTGTTCATTCTTCTGGTATCACTTCATATATCACTTTCTTCAAAAACCCAACCCTGGGGCAGATGTCCTCCCTATGTGCATGGTACCTTATGGTCATCACCACCCCCCACCCCCCACCAACTGAACAGTAAACTACTCAGACTCCTATTCACTGTTCATCCTCATCACCAAGAACAGTGCTTAGAACAAAGGATGTAGATAACACACTCTTTTTGAGTGAGTCAAGGAGTAAATGAAGGGATGAAACTAAGATGCCAGGGGAGCATTGGCACATAAACCAATGAGCTGACACTGGACGTTTCAGAGCTCAGTTTTATTCAACATAAATATAGAAAGATATTTTTTCCCAAACATAACGTCTGGATGCCAAATAATTTTGCCCATTGGGTGTATATGGATATGAGACAGCACTGTGAGAAGCCAATCTAGGACATAGTTAGCGAGTTAAGTCAGAATGGAAGTAAGTAAAATCTCCCTATTGGACTTATTAGCTCCAACATCTAAGTCACTCCCTGGGGAGAATTTGGCTCTTATATAAGAATGCTAACTTTTTTTTCACCAGAACGGAGTCTAATCAAGTGTGTAAATGCTGCAATACACCAAATTGGCAGAGGAGAATTAATGTTCCTCTTGTGGGCTCCTGAACTGTCTCACCACCGGGAAGTAACTTAGGCACTGAACAGAAGAGAGATCATTAGAAACAGTTATGCAAAACTTATGAAGAGAAACACCCTTGCTTTACATGAAGGTTAGAATTTCATGATCTCTCTTTAGGTGCCCTTGGAGTAGAGACTTAGGTAAAATACCAAATCTTACCCACGCATGTTCACAGGGCTCAAAGTAAGGAAAGATAAGAAAAAAAGCCAGCTTACAATCCCTGTGGTGGTCTATTGTTGGCTTCAAACACTACCTGAACAATGCTATCTTAGATGGTCTAGTGAGTTAATTCCTTTGTCATATAAAAAAAAATTTTTTTTAAAGGCCACACATACCCACAAAGATGAAAACTTTGACATCACCATCACAAGCAGAATCCTGGGGAGGGGCTGAAGTCACCAGAGACCCGGGGGAAGTAACTTGACTTTTAAGCACATATTGCTTCTCATCACAAAGTCAGAATCAGATGACAAACAGGTAAGAGGAATGTTATGGCAAACTATTTGCTAAACGACAGCCACACTGGTGAATTTTGGTTTGTACATCATCAGGTTCCTTCATCCTCTGTGACTAGAGTGCCTTTGACACCCTAAGTCACAATCACAGATGATCGGCTTGAATTATTTCTCCCTTCCGACACAGTAAGATCACTGAATTATAGTAAGACTTTGGAAGTCCTGTCTACCTGCTCATCAAACTTCATTTTGGCAATTTTTTTCTAACTGTTAGTAAAACTAACACACACACACACACAATTAAATCTTATAGGAAAAGGCTTCTACCTCTGCCAAATTTCAGCTGGGAACAAATTTTTATGGCCAGCTAATAAACCTGCTGAAAATAGGGGTTTGATAATGGAAACCCTTCGGAGCCCTTAACTACAGTGTGCACGGCTATAATAAAAAGAATTAATGCAGTCAATTTGTACTACTGTTCTTGGAACAAAAAACCCTATTTCAACCACAGTCTTTTCAACAGCTGATTGGCAGCCCTGTCCATTTCCCCTCTGCAGTGTTGTCAGGAGTCTTCAACATGATAATGAGCCTGTCACCATATTCAAATAGCCCTGTGACAGCAAGTTTTGTGAGTGTGACGTCCACTGCAAAGGGTCTGTCAAAAAGCACCTTTCAGAAAATGAAAAGAGAATGCTTTCCTGATGATAAACCTAATTTCTCCATAGATAAAAGAGTGAGATTTTTCATCAGATTTTGTCAGTGTTGTGTTACATTTATCTCTTCAAATGTTCCTGCTTTCTTTTTAAAAAATATACATAAATTTAGATTTGTCAGTGACGGGGGAGAAAAATGATGATGAAACACATTTTTTGTTCTAGGAAACTGAGTCCATCATGTTACTGCAGAGAGGAAAGGGGAAAAGGGAGAGAAAACCCTGATGCATTTTCTATCACATTAAACACTGGCAACAGGAGTGGAAGGCTAACTTGTTACTGGCCGTCTTGTAAACTTCCAAGTGTGGGACTCCAATACTGTATGCTGCATTCTCTGAGGCCAACTGCCTCCCCCAAATACCCACAGGAAGTTGCTGTGTTGGAACTGTGTCTCCATACGGGCACCTCCTCAGTGACCTAGAGAATCCGTGACTATTCACAGCAGAGAGGCTGCTCCTGCTTCAGGATTTGAGGGTTATGTTACTTCGGTAAATTGTATTGGTTGGCAGAATACCGGGAAAAGTGTGTTTTCACATTTCGGCACGTTAAAGTATTTTGTGTGTAACTAAGATGTTAAAAATTCCTGTTGTTGAGGGGAAAAATTAGGTTTTCATCAGTTATAAAGAGTTATTTTATCAAAAGCCCACACTCTCTTGAGCATTGTTTAAATTTCAGCTCCCCACTCCTCACCAATGTAGATAAAAGCTCAGTGTGTTCAGCATAAATACGAAAACCTAATTTAGGTATCTTCTCAGAAGCGATGTGTGTATATGTATATATATGTGTATATAAAATATAGATACTGTACATACATGTTATCAACCCACATAAATGCATGTACTGTACATGTGTATTTTGTGTATATAACACACATGCAATATACCTATGTACATGCATAAGACATATACACATACACGCACAGCGGGAAGAATGTCAGTGTTACACTTTGGGGGTGTTAGCATCTCAGATTTTAATAAAATTCACACACACCGGACCCACAGAAAACTGGGAAGCTCCGTGGCATTGTAGTGGAGCTGTGGAAAGAGGGCTGGGATGAAGAAGCAGGGGGACAGGAAGCCAGCAGAGAACTGTCATTCTCTCACTCCTGAGCTGCCCTGAATACCACCTTCAGCAAATCAACACATGCAGGAGGTCCCAGAGGCTTCTAAGAAAGAAACCTATGTAGAAATGTAAATCCCATGCCTACTTTACCTCAGGCTCTGTGACAATAAAAAAAACCTTGTATGTTAGAAAGCACACATATTCTGTCCAGTGTGCGACCATATGGCTTAATTCATTACTATTTCTATATTAAACTATATCCAAGAGAGATCTCTCTCTCTTTAAAAGGTATTACAAAACATACACATAACTTGTGTCTCAGTAGCCTGGTTTCGGCTGATGGCTCATGTCGAAGTCCCGTTTTTAAAACAGTATTTTCTTTAATCCTCTGACTGTAGGACAACTTCTGTCTCTCTATGAGGGCAACAGCATTTGAGAAATCCTCTCACTATTCAAAAGCAGGGGACTCACAGGAATTCTCATTCTACCAGTTTCAAAAAACACACCTCCTTTTGGTTGAGGTTCAAATATTCCAAAAGGGTCTGTTGATTAAATAAAATGATAATTTCATGTTTTTGTATGTATCACATATATAAAGCTGACATGAATACAGAGTTTTCTTCATGAAAAATTAATACATTTTGGTGGTGGGGGAGGGAAACCTCAATCTTTGCAACAGAGATTATCCTAAATAGACCAAGGAGGATTAAAGTTAAAAACACACACGAGGCTTCTTTAAAAGTATGATTCCCCCTTACTAGTCAATAACTAGTGAGGCTGAAATTATTGAAGAGTTTCTAATTTTTTAATTCCAGAGAATGAAAAGGAAGCAAAGGGGTAAAGCAGGGTGGGGTGTGGAGGAGAGTAGGGCCTCCCCAATATGTGTAAATGCAACCCCTGAAAGAAGATAAAAGTAACCAATTAAGGATCAGCAATAAATTTGACCGATTTTAAGTTCGTCAGCTGGAGGGAACTATTATAAAGCCAATAAATAGAGCTGTAGACAGCTGGCTTTGTGCAGTACCCTGCTCCTTTGCCTAAACGTTTAAACCATTGATTTATTTGGGATTAAAAAAAATGAAATCTCAAACTAAGCTATTCCCAACATACAAAGCAAATTCCAGAATCTTGAAGACTTTCATTGTCTCTGAAAGTCATTGTCACCACCCTAATCCCCTCATTAAAGCTAAAGAAATGCTGGGATGGCATTAAAATGAATGCAAACCATTTGCAGCAATCTCCTGCTCACACCACCTCCAAATGAAGGCAGGCACATTGCATAATCCAGGCAGCACGAGCTCCTGACAGGTGGATGATTTATGCTCATAGTCAGAAGAATCGGAGGGCCTGCAGAGGAGACAGCATGAGCAAGGCGGTGGCGAGACAGATGCTCTCAGTGGGCTTGCAGGGGCTGGCAGGCTCCAGCTAGTTCAGGTGCAACCTGGACACTTTAAGTGCTGAACTCCTATTGCCTGGATTCCAACACTCCGATGTGCCATTTGCAATACTGTATGCAATGTACACAGTGAATAAACTGTCAACTCCAGGCAAGCACTCTCTACATGGTGCATATACCCCCTTTACGCCTAGATGCTACCCCAGCAACGGAAGCAAAAGGAAACCTATTTTTGTCAAATGAGTTTTATAACACAGATGTAAATATCATGTAGTTCAAATATCTGCAGTCTTGAAAATATGTAGTCCAGGTATGGTAAGTGGAGAGTGACAAGATCTCCAAACAACCGGATCGATATTAAAGATTGCACAGTGGGATTAGGAGAAACACACCTCAGCAGAAAACCGACATTCCTGTCAATTATATTAATTATTTTTCAGATACATGACATGCTTTCATGACATTTTATTCTGAAAAGGCGTTTGAATAGTTGAGAGGAAAATGAATAAGGGATGGATAAAAGAAAGGATCCCTAAAAGGCTGAACAGCTTTGAAATCAATCTTTAAAATAGTTTTTCAGAATTTCTCTCAATAGCCCCACACAATAACAATCTGGTAAAGATTATGGTATTGGTTAAAAGGGTAGATAAACCTAATTACAGCTATTGACGACAAATTACTGCTACTCCGATCTCTAGCACAAGTTATTAGCCAGCATTTAACTGGTCAGCAGTAAACCACCAATGGACAGAGAAATTCACTCCATGGATCCACACAGAACTGTACAGATAGATCACCATGTCCCTGCTCAGCCCAGTATCTCTGAGGCACAGAGCTTCTGGCATCAGGGAAAGGGATAAGCATCCAAATGTACAAGCTTCAGGTTATCTTGGATGAATGTGACTTTACTTTCAACTCCTAGATACTGCAGGGTCAAAGGTAGAGCTGCCAATGAGAATTAAAGACACAGGCATCCCTTTAATTAGATAACAGTATTCAAAGACGTGTAAATTCCCAAGAAGCCACTCTGCAAAGTCTGAGTTACAGTGTTTTCTGGGGTGGGGGGGAGAGAGTGGGGGTGGAAGGTGGGCAGTGGGCTTTTTTCAGCTATGCACCACTAGAAGAGAAATTTTTTAAAGAAGAAAATGGAATACATTGTAAGTAATTCAAAATGCCTCCAGACTTTACAGTTCTCCCTAGAGAAAAAACTCAAACAATTTCAAGTCTTCACAAACTGCATCCAAATCCTTTTTCTAACTTCATTAAGCTCCAGTGCTTAAAAATCGTTCATAGCAAGTACTTTAATTAGAGACGAGCCATTGCAGGGAGAGCTTGACAGGAGGTGCGTCCACCCAGTAACCAGACTGGCCGGGGGGAGAGTCTCTTACTCAACGGGGTGATGCAGCGAAAGGGCAAACTGGGGGGCTGACACATTCCCTCCTTCCCCAAAAGGAAACTGGGGGCCTGGCGGGGGGGGGCGCTACAGAGAGATTCAAACATCATTCTGGCCTCACCAGTACTCTGCCAGTTTACCATTATATATACAGAGAAAATCTGTTAAAGAAAGCACATTCGGAGAGCAGCAGAGAATGAAGTCATCTGCGCTATGTACCCTGAATTTTCCTTGTTTGTTTCACCTACTTCCTCTATCCTCCCTCCGTTTTCCTCTTTGCCTTCTCTGTCTCTCTGGGCAAAACCTTCCAACCCCCATACTTGGGGACTGAAACCACCGCCCAGAGTCCCACAGCATAAGCACAACACCAACATAAGCGCACACAGGTGCCACACGGAACTCCAAGATGCTGCATTTATTTCATGTCCGAAAGTCAATCCAAGGCTGGAAAGGGGGTGGCAGAAAGGGGAAGGAGGGGAGAACCGGAGGAGAATAATTCCCATGCAGGAGTAATGTATGCTCCCTCCTTCCCCAGCTGGAATAATGCCTTTGAGGCAGAACTTGAGAAGCCAAGTGAAGAACTCGCAGGTTCCAAGTGGCTTGCCATTTTAAACTCAAAGTTGTTTAGAGATCTAAACACACAGAAACAAAAAACCTAAAACAGAACAGTTTTTGTTAGAAGTTCTAGGTGGAGATAGAAACCCTTTCTTCCCCAGTGACTCATACACTCTTTATCCTGAAAAGCCAGAACTGAATGAACACATGAACATGTACAAAAGTAACCAGAGAGACCGTAAATTCGACTTTGGAAAAAGTTAGCAATGATCTGGATGAGAAGTGATTCCATGAATTCAAGGTCATTTGTTTCTGGTCCGTGACAGACTTTCCTGCTGTCCCCCCCCCCCCCAATCCACAGAGGGGTCTCTATAATTCTGGCAGGTTCTGCTGACCCTGCCTGTCACCTTCAGATCTCCTGCACACAGGCAAGGGTCTGGGGCTGGAGTCACACAGAGCATTACTGGGGACCTCTGACCCAGGGAGCCATGAAGAGCAGCAGTGGAAAGACAACCCAGGCCTGCTGTGAACATAGCACTTGGTCATTTTGGAGGGGAAAAAAATCCCAGGAAGATGACATTTGAGAACAAGCACAGCCGATCCATTTTTGGCTTATCTAGGCAGTGTCCTAAACACTTGGACAACAAAATAATAGGGATGCTCATGCTAATAATGAGAATAATAATAAAAATAATAGCTAATATTCACCAAAGACTTACATTTTTTTTTAAGATTTTATTTATTTATTTGACAGAGAGAGAGAACACAAGCAGGGGGAGTGGGAGAGGGAGAAGCAGGCTTCCTGCAGAGCAGGGAGCCCGATGCGGGGCTCGATCCCAGGACCCCGGGATCATGACCTGAGCCGAAGGCAGATGCTTAAGGACTGAGCCACCAGGTGCCCCACCAAGGACTTATATTTGTCAGGCATTGTGCTAAGTATTTTAAATACAGTATCTTATTTAATCCTCACAGCAAACTCTGCAGGATAGTCATCACTATTACCATCACTATTTTACAGATGGAGAAACTGAGGCCAGAGGCATTAAGAAACATGAGTAATTGACAACTGAACAGCCACTCCGGGTTGTCTATTAGCAAATCCCATACCTCAATAATGCGCGGTGTGGAATGACGGATTAATAACACAATTCTAAATGCACTAGCTTCATTTTGCAAGTATCTTACACCTGTGCTTTGTAAGACACCCCACGACTTAGTGGAATTTGGCCATGTGAAAAGAAACTAACAATTCCTGATTCTTCCCTCCACTCCCCTGAGCTCTCTGATTTTTTAAAAAATCCAGCCATGAAGAAAAATGAAAGTAAAAATTAAAAAGAAAAATGACTAAGATATAGGTGCCTTAGCACTTCATGCTGGGAGACTTTTTATCAGTGATCTCTCTCACTCTGATGGGAAGGAGACAGTAGGAATGGCCGGCCTCACTACTAACCCCTGCTTCCCCGGCCCATTAGCTGTTTTCCAATGTGCAAATGACTCTGGTCTCCCAGGACTGTTTAAGGGTTCAGCTGACTACAGCACTGTCTCCTTCTGGGTTTCCAGTTAAAATCAATGCATTAACGGAGGGTGCTAGTTAGATCCTGTAACTGCAAGTTAAGAAAGGTGAGGAAGAAAAGAACTGCTAGCTTTATAAGCTTGAGAACTTTCAAAGAGGCCAGTTCCCGAGTGGCATTAAAATAGAAGTATAATTACTTGTAAAAGCTGGGGGATTTTGTTCTTTTCTACCTTTACAAAACTTCTGATAGATTTTCCTTGCTGCAGCACGTAACCAAACAGCTAAAAATGTGTGAGATAACCAGGAGATGCTCTAACATTTCTTAGGCGCACAGCATTTGAATTGAATTTCTGTTCCTTCTCTTTTGTCACCATTAGCGAAGCTTTACTTTTCCACACTATCCTCTCCAGATCCTAATTAATGACTTCTGGGGAGACCTACAGACATATACGGAATTGTTGAGAAATACATTTCTTCACAGACCACAAATTTGGACCTGTTGACTGCAGAGCATGAAATTTTCTGCTACAAACTGAAAATGAAATCATCAGACAATGACCGCGACTGCCTCTTGGGGACAGATGCTAGGTACTGGCAATCTCTTCCTCTAAACAATAGCCTATGATAGTCTACGTGGAACGGGTGCTGGTCAGAAATAGGAGTAGCTCTAACATTATTCAAACCATTGCTAAGAAAAAGTATAAAATATTCTACATAGGAACTTCAAGAAATAATATTGCGTTATAGTACAGAACAGTATTTGCAGGAATCAGAAAAAGGTTCCCGTTATAACCCAGACTCCTTGTTTTAGAGTATCTACAGTAAGGGATGATTCTGGAATTTTAGCAGCTCTGGAACCAAAACCATTCTCTGAAATAAAGGTCTCCTTGCTCACAAAAGGAAGTAATAATGGAGACCCAGAGGCTTCCCTGTGAGGGAAATAATATTTCACCTCTTGACACTTGTAAGATTAATTAAGGGGAGAACCAAAGGACTTCATTAGGAATATCAGTACAGCATATGGGCTTCAGAGTCTGAAAAAT
Source organism: Leptonychotes weddellii (assembly GCF_054177405.1). NCBI lineage: Eukaryota > Metazoa > Chordata > Mammalia > Carnivora > Phocidae > Leptonychotes > Leptonychotes weddellii. Next base: position 125,079,280 of record NC_138374.1, read on the forward strand.
CCAGATTGAATCCTGGCTGTACCATTTACTACTTGTCTGATTTTATGCAAGTTATTTACACAAGTTATTTCAAATAGATCTTAGTTTTCTCATTTATATTCACCAATTTATCAAGTATCTATGGGAAAGACAGATGAAAAGTGTTTTTCTTTCTTTCTGTCTTCCTTTTTTTCTTTCTACTCACGATACACCAATTGCTATACTGTCAGGGTATTCAATATAAATTCAATACAACATGACTTCTGAAATACAATACTGTCATAGTCACGTACATATAAAGGAAAATGTAAAAGTAATTTATATATGATGATAGCCCACAAACTGTTCCTAAAAACATTATTTGTGACAAAATTGTTTCTGCACTCAAGTTTTAATAATGTAACTGAAAGCTTAGTAAAGTAGGCTTAAAAAAAGAAAAAAATATGCAGCTATATTTTACTGAGCACCTACTATGTGACCATCATTATGCTAGGTGTTATGGAGGACTAAAATATAAATAATACAGTCCCTGATTTCAAGTTGTTTATGCTTCTCTATGAGACGTACTACGTGACTACAGAATACTAAAAATAAATACTAACGATACTTTTGGAGTGTTTGTTGCTTGCACCATGACAAGAATATTACATCTATTACCTCATTTAAACCTCAAAATAACTCTCTGATGCAGTTATAATTACAACCCCCATTTTACAGATAAGGTTTAAAAAGGGTAAAGTAACTAACTTACTTGAGATATCACTGCTAGTAAGTAGTAAAGTTTGAACTGAACCCAAATTCTATTTCTCTGCACTGTCCAATATGGTAGTCATCAGCCATGTGGGGCTACTTATAAAATTTAACTAAAGTAAAAAATTCAGTTCTTTCATTGCTTTAGACCCATTTCAAGGGCTCAGTCAACACCCACAGACTCCATTTTATCTGAGAGACCAAGCTTCTTATCTTTACACTCTACTTCCCTCTGTGGAAAACATGATGTTAAAAATGCTAAGTTGTATGAAACAGAATATAAAAGGTGGTGAAATTCAGAAAGGGGAGAAACCTATATGACTGTACATAATCAGGCCCATGATGGATTATAAACCCCATGAGGGCAGAAACATGTCTGTCATGTTCACTTTTAATCCTTGGCACTTAATAAAGAGAGTTGTATGGAGCTGTGTCTCAAAACACCTTTATTGAATGGGTGGATAAAAGATGGATGAATAAACATTTGGAGATGGGCTAGACAACTGTGTCTCATTTGGATTCATAAGTAACTAGAAAGCAGCTCCTGGAGAAATAACCTGACCCCAACTCTAGGTGTTACAAAGAAGAGGGTGTATTTCTCACATGGCAGATAGAAATATTTACACAGATTAGACCATAAAACAAGAATCCACTTTCCTTCCAAATATTTCCAAATTATGCATGAATTGATAATAACCTAAGACTGGCTAAGGTCAGAGTAACTGCCATTTAATTGGCTTCAAATATACTAATGATTATGATAATAGTGATACTAAAGAAACTTAATAGGCCTGGAGATAAATGTCCAGGAGAACAGAGAGGTAAATCCATGGGAGGAGGGGGTCAGGAGGGGATAATTATAGAGGTCATCAGCTTGGGAATCACCAAATAGCAACTCACTACAACTGTGAAGAAACTCTGCTTTCAGAGGAAATTTTGACATTAAAAAAAAAAAAAAAATAAGGGTATGGGGAGGAGGGGAAGTTGTGTGGCCCAAAAAGTTATACGTAAGGGAGAAATTTAGTTGGGGGAAATTAAATGGACAGGTTAGGGAGAAGCCACTAAATAGTGGCTCAGGTGGCCTCAAAAGAAACCCTTAAATAGCTAAGAAATAAGAGGTAGACCAGCAAAATGGACTTATATTCCTATGGGGGTAACATGCTGGCTGGAGCTCCGAGACAGAACCAGAAATCAGCACAGATCTAAGTTGAAATACATGCTAAGTTAAACTAGGTAATGTAAACCATCTCATTCTTTTTTTTTTTTTTAAGATTTTATTTATTTATTTCAGGGAGACAGAGAGAGAAAACCAGAGAGAGAGAGAGAGAGCAGGGGGAGAGGGTTAGGGAGATGGAGAAGCAGACCCCCCACTGAGCAGGAAGCCTGATTGGGGCTTGATCCCAGGACCCTGGGATCATGACCTGAGCCAAAGGCAGATGCTTAACTGACTGAGCCACCCAGGCACCCCTAAGTGATCTCATTTTTATATGTTCTACTCCTTAAATTCTCCACCTCCCCAATGTACCTAAAAACTCTAGGAAAATAGTTCAGGCATCTTAAAATTATGATTATGCAGCCTATGGGGCGCCTGGGTGGCTCAGTTGGTTAAGCGTCAGCTCTTGATTTCGGCTCAGGTCATGATCTCAGGGTCATGAGACTGAGCCCCACATCGGGCTCTGTGCTGAGAATAGGATCTGCTTCAGAGTTTCTCTCTCTCCCTCTCCCCCTCCCCATCTCGCACGCGTGCATATGCTCTTTCTCTCTCTAAAAAAAAGAAAAGAAAATTATGATTATGCAGCCGATGTAGCAAAGACTTGATAGCTAAACATGTAATCACTGAGAAAAGTAGGGAAGCAATTATGATCATAGATACACATAATCCTGGGAGAAACAGGTTAACCAAAGGGCAACTGCTAGAAACCCTTCCTCTGGGTTTTGCCATAGGTCCATCTTATCACCACAGTCAGCTATAAAGGGAGCAGCTGTTACCATTGGGATTTTAAAATAGTAGAAATCCTGGGGCGCCTGGGTGTCTCAGTCGTTGGGCGTCTGCCTTCAGCTCAAGGTCATGATCCCAGGGGCCAGGGATCGAGTACCCACGTCGGGCTCCCTGCTCAGCGGGAAGCCTGCTTCTCCCTCTCCCACTCCCCCTGCTGTGTTCCCTCTCTCACTGTGTTTCTCTCTGTCAAATAAATAAAATCTTTAAAAAACATAAAAAATAAATAAAATAAAATAGTAGAAATCCTAATACTCCTGTCAAAGGTCTCCATAACGCTTCCTCCCTCCCAAACCAGCTCCATGTTAATCTCCTTTAATGGCAGGAGTCCCATTCACGTCAACTTCAAAAAGCCGAAGTCAGGTAAAAATAAAATCAGCTGCAACCCATCGCACCTGAGGATCAGTTATTGTGCCTGGGCTGTCCAATCTACTTGGTGAGACTGAGAGGGAGTGGCGGGTCCCTGCTGTTTGTTCTAGTAGCCATAAAGCCACACTGGCTCTCGAATGGCACAATCTGCCATTCACTTCAGTCTGGTTTGCCAGGAAGCCCAAGGATGGACTCCCCACCAGTACCATCAGGCTCAGGGAATTTGGCTAGCACCAGGCACCTCAGACTTCTGCCAGCTAATTGGCTTTGGGGAAGCCACTGACCTACTCTCCACTGAGTGGCTTTTGTGAACCTGGAACCCAGCCTGCCTCTCATCATTGATCAACCTTAGCCAAGCCAGCTGGCTTCTTCCTTTGCAGACAGCTTGCCTTAGGGCAGCTGGTTGGGGGCTCTACAACCCACTAAGGGAGAGAGAGGCAAAACCATAGAACAATCTCTCAAGAAATGACCGGCGCTGACTTTCATTTGAGGGAGACTTAGGAATGAACAAAATCATGTAGGATACCCGATATACTACAGATGGAGTTGTGCTCTGCACAGCCTTAATGAGAAAGCTATCTAAACTAACCAGTCGGCAGTGGTACCAGACTGAAATGGGCCTTATTCAAATGTATGCCAGATGCCTTTACATTAAATCCAAGCACAACGTCGTGAACATCCGTGCCACGTTGAGAGATGTGTGCGCTGGTGGAAAGAAACAGAAATCTGTTGTCCAGAGGCTGGTGGGAGGAAATTCCACATCAGAGTCCTGTCTGGCTGGGCCCCCCTCCCCCACCCCTCCCCACACACGGTGCTGCCACTGTATTTTCAGGGTAGGAGCAAATGTGGAAACAGGTCTGCCCCGCCCCGCCGCGGGGTGAAATCCACTGGGAACTTTTTATAATCCAAAAGGAATAAAAAAAAAATTGGTAGCATATTAGATAAATGCTGGCTTCCTATTTCAAGTTCACAAATGGAAATGACAAATGGGGACAATCAAATAAATGATTAACTTTTAATAGTATTCCAATTAAAGCAGGAGGAAGGGAGTTAAAAAGAGCCTTTTCTTACCATTTCAATCTTTCTGTCCTCTCTAACCCAAATGCAGCAAGGATAGATTTACTCTGTTCAAATGATTCTTGGTGCTGTGTCTGGTAAGTCCACAAGAGAGAGTCTACTTCATTTCTAATGTAATTGTTATATTTCAAAAATAAATGAATATAAAATTGTTCCCGAGTACCGACGTGCACAGGGAGTATGTGACAGCCTAAGATCCACATAGATTATATACAGAATCATGGATAAATCTTTAAAACTTTGGTACTCCTATTTTCCCCGTGAATAAGAGATAAGATCGTAATACTCCAGTGGTCCACTGTGGCCATATCCTCCAAACAACTGAGGCAGACTGTACTCAAAGTCAGTAAATCAAATTCACTCCTTTCTAGAAAGGCAAAACTTACAAAGAATTTGGTTCTAAAGTTCTAAAAATTGGAGCCAGAAAGTAAGCCGATGCCAAAATGTTCCTCTATGCTCCAACCTGGATTTATAGAAGATGTCATACACTCTGACAAAAACACAGACCCCTGAAATAGGGTTCCCAGGAACTGAACAGCTTGAGTGTTGCTGATGTTTATTCATACAGTTTATAATGGGCAAGTTATTCCAAAGTTTATGTTGGATCTCAAGAATCTCAGAATGAGAAGTGACCATAAAAGATACTCTAGTCTAAACCCCACATGGTACTTGAACTTGTTCTCTACATCTCCTGCAATGATGGGAAACTTACTGCCTTCCAACACAGTTCATTCTATTTCTGGACATTCAGTGAAGAACTCAAAGCAATGAAATGAGTCCTGATTTTTTTTTAAATGGTTGACTTAAATAATTTTTTAAGAGTTTGGTATTTCCTGAATACCCATATCCTCTGAAGAATCCCAAGCTAAATATACACTTTTTTTTTTAAGATTTTTTATTTATTTGACACAAAGAGAGAGGGGGAGAGAGGGAGAGAGCAAGCACAAGCAGGGGGAGGGGCAGAGGGAGAAGCAGGCTCCCCGCTGAGCAGGGAGCCTGACGCGGGGCTTGATCCCAGGACCCTGGGATCATGACCTGAGCCGAAGGCAGCCTAGCTTAACCAACTGAGCCACGCAGGCGCCCCCTAAATATACACTTGAATAATCCTATGGTTCACAAAGACAACTATATTAAACAAATATAGAGCACAGGCAAAACAGCCAGAATGCCTGTCATAAAATCTGGTCTCTTATCGTGCATTGTGAGAACTCTGGCAAGTAACATTATCTCTTCAAGCTTTCATGCCTCTGAGAAATGGGGAAATACCCACCTCTGGGGGTCACTGTAAGGAATAGCAAAAAAAAAAAAAAAAAACTAACTAAAGCACATAGCACATAGCCTAATGCATATTAAGCTCCCAAGAATTATGTTATTACCCCTTACCTCCAAAACCTTCGCTATTCATTTTGAGACAGACGGTTCAAGTCTCCTATCAACAAAGCATAACCAAAAAAATCACCATCTGGTAATGCAGTATCTGTACATGCAATAACTTTTTGTGGCACTTAAATATATTCCCAAATGGCTTCATGTCAGGACAAAGCTCACAAAGAAGGTGCTCTTTGCTATTGCTTATATTATAACTTGGGAGTTTTGTTCAATACTCTGCATTAATGAGGGAGCTTCTTAGGATAATATTACAACAGAGAGTGCAAGAAATACCAGTGAGGTCAATGCAGTTCTATTAACTGTCATCTAACACAGAAATATTTTCCTTGAATACCATTAAAGCTTTCTCCTTTTCTTTGTTCTGCTTTTTGAAGGCAGTAGGAACCCAAATTTCCCTACCAATAATTTCTGTTTTCGACTTGGCAGCATAATGATATTAGACTTGAGGAAAAAAAAATCACCTTGGCAATGTCTTCTTCAGAGGGTTTTTACAAAAGATATTTTGTTAGGATAAATTGCACTAAGCAGGTTCTTTAAGTAAGCAAAAACAAATCAGCTTATTACCAAATGACCTGAGTAGCTTTCTATTTTTTAAAGAGAACTTACCTGGAAAATGCTACACCCTTTGAATGAACATTTTGTTAAAATGGAAGCTATGAAACAGAAGGGTAATTAGACAAGTAAGTTGCTCTTTGCTCTCCTGCTGATAGGGTAAACCCAGAAGACTCTCAGAGTTCCCACTTCCATATATAAATCACGACACAAGCTGTGGTTGCAGGAAAACAGTTCTGGGATAATTTTTCTTTAGATCCTGGGGGCTCAAGATAACTGACTGAAGAGATGTAGTGGCAGCTAAATGAATAAATGTATAGTCTGTGTTCTGTCTCCTAAACATGCATTTATGTGCATGTACGCACACACACACGCACACAAACACATACACCGTCTCTTAACTAAAAAGCAGAAATGGGAAGTATACCCCATGGATTGTGATGAGATCCCTCAGAAGAAACAGGGCCTCTGGACAAAGAATCTTCTAATGAAGAAGAGAAGCCAGTATCATCTCTCTACTGCTACCATTTCTTCCACCCAAAGATTTCCTAAACATTAGGTCAGCCCTGTTAATTCATGAGTCAGAGCAAAAGATGAGGGTCTTCCATTCTAGAGTTACTGGCAACGATTTGTCAAGCCCAGATTTAAGCAGGGCAGAGATGAGAGGACCTTCTTAAGATACTGGAGATCCACCCACCCAGGAATGAAAATAAAAGAGAATTCTAGGGACGCCTGGGTGGCTCAGTGGGTTAAGCGTCTGCCTTTGGCTCAGGTCATGATCTCAGGGTCCTGGGATAGGGTCCCACATCCAGAGCAGGGACCCTGCTTCTCCCTCTGCCTGCTGCTCCCTCTGCTTGTGCGCTCCCGCGCTCACTCGCTCGCTCTCTCTGGCAAATAAATATTTTTTTAAAAAAAAGATAATTCTAGGTCCTCAGACTTTTTGAGGTTAACTTCTCTCCCTGGGGACCTGGTATCCAGAGACAGACACTAACTCGGCCTGACCAAAACAAATGGACCTAAATGTATTGTTCCATGCTGGGTCTTACACTGTGACATTCAGACCTCCAAAACTTCTGGTACATAATGCCTCCTCACAGTCAGCCCAATACTCTAGCTGCTCAGTTATTCTCTAATGACCTTTTCTGGACCGATCCCCACCACCACCTGTATCTTCAGTGGCCTCATTGAACCCCAAATGAGAAAAACTTGGGTTTCCTGAGATCAGAATCCTAAGGAAAAGTCCCCTCTTTATGAATGTGACTTATAACTTAGGCACAACCCCCTTTTTAAACCCACAAGCTCTGCTGCTTCTTGGGAGCACCAGGACTCTTTCCCATTTCTTCTACCCCCAAATGAATATCTCAGGCCACTATCAGCCTGCTGTGCTGAGACTGTGGGCAATCTACATGAAGCTGGAGCAGGAAAAAACCCTTGTTTGGCCAAGACTACAACAAAGCTTGATAGAGACACAGAGCCTGAAAGGTGACGTACCTGACTTCTAATCCCATTCCCACTCTATCTGTAATGGGTCACTGAGTAAGTCAGTGAAACTCTCTGAGCCTTGGATTCCTCATCTGATTAATGAGAATCTCACACCCAGGGTCCCGCTTTTATCTACTGAGTGAGGCTTTCAAGGTGATAATGGAACCTTAATATCCTGTGCCCTTTCCACACTGAATGGTGACTTATTCCAAATGCTGATTCCCATCCTCAGCTGACTTTATCCTAAAGAGGAAGACTCACAATTCTAACACATCATTTAAACTGCCCAACTGGAATCTTCATGCTAGTAGTTTTTGGACTTTAAAAAGCAGGGGGAAATATTGAGCACCTCCCTAACAGAAACTTACTTTAAAAATGTCAAATCAAATATGAAAAGCAAATGTGCTTATCAATAAAACATATAACTATGTTACTGGTTTCGTTAGTTTTAATGACTCATTTCCCCCCCCCAGAGGAAATATTTAGAAGGCCTCGAAAATTATATAATCTTGCTCTTCTCCTCTCCAACTTATGTCAATATTTTTATTTTAAAAATGTAACAACAAAACTTCAAATAAATCTGACTAGTAGCAATATAGCAATCTGCGATGAGATTTCAGATGCTCACAGAAATAAAACTTTACCGACTGCACTTCAATATATTGACAAGAGTTGGTAGGGACTATAAGGGAATACAGAGGAAAAGTTTTTCAAACACAGGCAAAAATGCAAGACCCCATTTCCTAAGTATTTAAATATCTATTGATGACTCCACTGTTCCTTCAACTCTCACTTCTATTAACTGTGGCAAAAATAACATACTTCCTGCTTTTCCAGAAAGATGAAAAGCTTCCAAAGAATTATCCGGTTAAGACAAAATTGACAAAAGAGCACAACTCACTAGACAAGTCTACAAATCATGGTTCCTAGGGTTTGACCAGCCTCACAGATATTGTCAACATCATGTCACAATTACAAGTATCTTCATGTCTATATTGGTGTAATGTTTCTATAGACCTTATATCATTTTCTAAATAAAACTTCTTTTAGAATAGAAGGGATGAGAAAGAATGTAGTCTAACTGCTCCCCTGCACATGTGGAAATGAAGAGAGAGCTCGATGGACTTCCCCAAAATCACAATGCTAGGTAGAGGAAAAATCAGAATTAAAAGCTAAAGTGTGGTATTTTGCCAGACACATGGGAGAAGCTCAGTTAATATTTATGGAGGTGTACTAAAACTTATGTCCATCCTCTGATTTTTTTTTCCATGATTCTCTGCTATCAAAATTTCCTTAGTAAAATTTAATGTATCTATGAGATTAGTAGAGTTCTTACATTTCTTTGTGCGCATTTTAAAATGTGTATGATTTGTCCTTTTTCTCTGATCGACAAAGGAACGAGGCCTCCTTTCTACAGCTCAGCCAGTAATCAAAGGCTTTCTTCACCTGCATTGTTGTTGGTAAAAATTTCTGCTTAAAGTCCCTTTTTCCCTTTTTATACTGTTGTCCTTCTTTGTTTGACCTAAGGGTAGATATTAAAAACTCAGTGGGTTAAGCCTCTGACTCTGCATCTCAGCTCAGGTCTGGATCTGACGGTCATGAGTTCAAGCCCCATGTAGGGCTCCATGCTGGGCATGGGGCCTACTTACAAACAAACAAACAAAACCCAAAAAACTAAATTCCCTTATGAAATTTTGGAACAAGTCTTCACCTATTGATGTGTTTCTATAAAAAGTTTGGAAAGGACCCCTAAGGTCATTGATATTGCCAAAAAATAACAAAATGTATATGAATTTGTATTAGTCCAGCAGGTGAATGTCGTATATCCAAATTCTAGCTCAGAGTGTCACCCACTAACCATGTGCCAGACCCTGTGTCTCTATTGGCTCTCTCGTTTTTCAAAAACCTCACAAGGTACGTTCTATCTTCAGTCCCATGTTCACAAATAAATAGGCTGACGGTCTTAGAGGTTATGTAAATTGCCCAGGTCCAGGAGGTGGTAGAGCCAGGAGCTGGTAGAGCTGGAATCTAGGTCCACCTGACCCCACAGCTTGACTCTTACTGTCTCTAGCAACAATGGGTAATGATGATTTGGTCCTCATTCTATACCACATGGCATGCTGAACACTTAACATGCAGTTTCTTACTGGATATTCACAACATTTCATTTGCAAATACTACTGTTGCTACCATCATTTTACAGATGATGAAAGGAAAGATCAGAAAGGTTTAAATAACCTTAAAAAAAAAAAAAATAGGCAAAGTGGGATGCCTGGGTGGCTCAGTCAGTTAAGCGTCTGCCTTCGGCTCAGGTCATGATCCCAGGGTCCTGGGATAGAGCCCCATGTCGGGCTCTCTGCTCAGCGGGTAGCCTGCTTCTCCCTCTTCTTCTGCCTGCCTCTCCCCCTGCTTGTACTCTCTCTCTCTGTGTCAAATAAATAAATAAAATCTTTAAAAAAAGAGGCAAAGTGAAAAGCATTGTTTTTGGCATGAAATAGCTACACTGGCCCTCCATGCTTCCTTGATTCATCTATATTTTGGCTGGGGAATATAATGCTGTGTATATATAAATGTGGGTACCTTGCTCTCATCTACAAGAGTCAAAGAAAAATATTTGAGTTGTCAAGGTGAAACCCATCATACCAATAAACAGCAGAAAGCCCTTCAATCCTTCGATCAGTGAATTCTATACTTAAATAAAATAATTACTGCTTTCATAAAATGTCTCTGTTTGCCACTGACAGAGAGTAAACCGAATCAGTATGTCCTGCAATAGCCTTTAAATAACCAAGGAGAGAGATCAAAATAAAAATAAATCTTGACCAGATTTATAGGTGCATGTTGATTAGTTCTTGTTTTTTCCTTCAAATAAGCAATACCTGAAAAAAATGACAAGGGAATGTTGAGACCAGATATCTTGTAATAGATGGGTTTTTGCTGACATCCAGTATGGCATAATGCTGAAAAACTAATGCTGGCCCATCATTCCTGAGGCTTACCAGCAAAGTAGAGCCCAGAAAAAGAAAAGGGGATTTTTTTCAGGATGTGGAATGGTGCAACCACTTGGATTTGAACAAACTATCATTTTTTTTTTTTAACTGTACTTCTTGAAGTTTTATTATGTTGTGGGATTCTGTCATTTTCTCCATATAAACAACTGTTCATTTCAAACAGTAACAGTTTTTTGACTCAAAAATTCTAGGGATGCCTGGGTGGCTCACTAAGTTAAGCGCCTGCCTTCGGCTCAGGTCATGATCCCGGGGTCCTGAGATCGAGTCCCACATCGGGCTCCAGGAGCCTGCTTCTCCCTCAGCCTGCAGCTCTCCCCGCTTGTGCTCTCTCTCTCTCTGACAAATAAATAAATAAAATCTTTAAAAAAAATTCTAATGTTATAATCAAATGTAGTTCATTCAGACATAATTATAGTACTGGCTAACGAGAAGGCATAGGTTGTAAGAATTTAATTATGCACAATGTGATGCAACTGGGATCGTTTGCCCACTAAGCCACCACTTCCCTTTGGCACCCTACATCATTAGTAGAAACACCAGTCAATAAAACTAGGGATTATTGTTTTTAAAAGAGTAAAGTCTCATTTTTCTATAAACCACCCTTTTCATGAAACTTCTTTATTTCCCTCAGGCAGCACTTTACCTAAGATGTATTTGGCTAGTTAAATAAAAATACCTGTTAAAGGAAAGAAGGTTCCCATCAAAGCTGTTGAAATCTGATTTCATTTCACATTCTATAACTAACGTTGTTTTTTGTTTAAATAGATTTTGTTTGTCAATTTCCAGGCCTGCTGTGCCATCAGGCTGTATGGACTGCTGTGGTCAACACGGGGGTTGTAGCAGCAAATTTTATTATGGACTGGTAATTGAATTGAACAGGTTTACATTTGAATAGATTTACTACATCATGATCTCTGACATACTGCATGGGACCGAAATCCCTCTCCATCCATAAAGATACATTTAAGACAGTATCATTCTCTCCAGGCTGAGGAGGCAAGTCTTGAGCCAAGGAGATGGCCAAACATAATTGTGTATTTATATGCAGGGTGTAATGCAATATTTCACTGCATTTTTAAGTATGAAAGAAAAGGAATATTCCGTATTTACTCATAGCCATCCTTTTGGGGGGAGGGGCTTAGAGAACTGGCATTTTTCCATCAAAGTGGGCATAAGGAAGTAAAGGAAAATAAATTATTATTTGAGTATTCCAGTATTATTATTTGAGTATTTCAGCAAGTACAGCAGCAAGTCCCTTGAAAACAGACCCTCTAAAGGCTTGATAACAGAAACTGAGGAGGTGTGAATTACAGATAAGCACCAGCCCATTTCTTTCACCAACAATGTTTAATTAAACACAGTTCACACCTCCTCAGTCACTCTAACCATCCTTCAGGATCGCTCCTGCTTAAAAACCACAATGGGGGAAATTATTTAGGGGAAAATTTATTTTTTGTTTTCACTTCGTCCATAAACCTGGAAGTGCAAAGAGTTGAATAAATCGTAGTAGTAAAATTAAACTAGTCAAAAAATTCTATCAACCTGTAAATGGAGACATAGCTCCATGTACTTTAGTTTTTGAAAATAAAATCCACATCTAGGACACATCTATTTCAAGTGCTAATTGATATATTCATTTTATAACCCACTTTAAAAAAATAGATTTGCTCTTTGAAAATTATTCCTCAACTCCCAACTTTTAATTAACGCTTTCTGAATGAGCTTAAGTTCAGTGTGAGTCTCTACAGCTCAACTCAGTGGCAATATAATGACCAAAAATGGACCATCAGTTACTTATCATGTTATTGTGAACTAGGTTTTTGTTTGTTACTCTGCTATAGGATTTAAGGCAATTACGAAGATAAAGTTTCAACCTCAAAAGGAGTAAGCTCAAAGGAAAATTCCTTGTCCTGTGGGTTGGGTCATTATGGTTGGGTTTTTATATGTATTTTTTCCTTTGTCAAAACTCTCCCACTGGCATTTCCATGTCAGTTTCCTCTAGCAAGAACAACCACATCCAACTTCCTCACTGTGGCACTGCTGAAGCCTAGAATGGTACCAGGCACACGGGAGAAACTTAATAAATACTTAGCAAGTGCATTCTAAATGTAAGATATATCAACTATGAAAAATCCTAATGGTGCCAAAGGCTATACAGCGAAAAGGGCAAGTACCCCCCTCCTCATTGTATTCATAGTGTCACACTGTCCCCCATCTTTATTTATCCCTCCTTCCACTTCTCCATGTATATCCCATCACGATGCACATCTCCCTTCTACCATTCTTCCTCCTTTTTCTCTCTACAGATATTCTAATATGAATTATTAAAATATAAATTTTTATAAATTTTTAAATTTAATATAAATAGATATTCTTATATAAAAATAAACTCATATATATATTGAATCATACTACTAGGGAACTTGTACTTTATTTTTTTTTTACTTGACAATACATCTTGCGTCATGTTTTCATAAGGCTTTAATCATAAAGTTATACACTCTTTGTTTATAGCTTCCTTCCCCCACCACACCTCCCCACTCCCGCCCCAGAGGAAGAGGAGAGTGAAAGATGAGGAGAATTTGAGAGTCTTCTTTGTTCCTAGTCAAATGAGGGGTTAGTTCTTAGCGATCTAGTAAAGGGCGGAGAAATACGGCATAAATTCCACATACCCAAATATAACTGATCCACTCCTCTTCCTATGACATTGTTCACAGTAAAAATCTTGCATTAAGAACAAACCAGGAAAAATTATGCGATCTAGGAATGCCATACCTAATTGAAGCTCTGGTTTGTTCTCAGGGAATAAACACTTAGATCTATTTGGATTTAGAAGTTAAAAAGTCAGGGATCTCCAGTAACAGCAAATACATAAACTAATAGGGCTAACCCCGTGAACAAAGTAACAGAAGCAATACATTTAAATGTAATCTACCTAATTTCTTTCAAACTTTGATTACCACATTTTCATTTTGTTACTTTATAAAATTATCATATTTATTTTAAACCCTGGCAAGTTTTCTGAAGAGACAAAGATGGTAAAATCTAAAACTGTAAAAAAAAAAACAACACACATTTACAAAAACACACACATAGAGATGCATTTAAAAACAAAAACAAAAACAGATCTAGGCTTTCCAAAGAAAAGAATAATTTCTCTCTAGCCACAAGCCAAAATGTTAGTTTCATTGGACATGCTGACATATACAAATATTTCAGGACCTTGGATATGGGTGGAAGAAGTCAATGAATTCTAGAATCTGACTCTGTGTTCAGTTCTGGGCTCTACCACTTGTGAGCTGTGTGAGCTCAGGGCGTAACTGAATCCATGGTCACTGTTATTATTCTGTGTTTGTTGGCGTTATCCCTAAGTGAAAGCAACAATTTTAGTATCATTATTAAAAGCTCTTTATAATAGAACATAAGTCCAAAAGGTAAGATTGGAAAAAAATACAGCCTAATATTAATTTTTTTAAAAAAGTGGTAACAATATGAAATGATGGGTGTGTTAATTAGCTTGGCTGTGGCAATTATCTTACAATACATATGTATATCAAAACATCAAGTCATACACCTTAAATATTCACAATTTTTATTTGTCAATTACATCTCAGTAACAATGGAGGGGAAGATCTCCCTGCAAACTTAGAAATAAGAAACACAAAAAGACAAGGACTAGCCTCTTGGTGTCCTTTGTCCTTTGCCTTCTGCAACTCGTAAAGAGGAAAAGAATCAGAACGACCAAGCATACCTGGTGGGTTTAGCTGCACATCAGATGTTTCCTACCTTGTCCCTTCCTGTTGATATCAAGCAGTTAGCCAGGACATATCAGAAAACTCAGGCGTAAAGATGTATTCTGCCATCAGATTCAGAGTGCTTACTGTGACCCCATCTTTTCCCAGTTTCTCTAGCCCTTCCCCCATTCCCAACCTAAAACACAGAGTCCCCAGCAACATGCCTTACCTTCTTTCAGCATGCCCACTTTTAAACACTTCATGAAGCGGCAAGCCTGGCAGGATTTACGTCTGCGCTTTGTGATTTCACATTCATTTGTGGCAGGGCAGCTATATTCTATATTACCTAAAACACAGAGTTCAAAGAAAAACAGTTAGATTTGCAAGACCCAGGAAATGTGAGCATCCCAAAGGCAATGCCCACTCTGTTACTTCTGCCTCCCCTCTCAAAAAAAATGTCACATAAGATTCATTAGGATGTCACAAATGACATGAAGCTGGATGCTCTGTGGCAACCACTTAAGATGCACTGAATAGGGGTGCCTGGGTGGCTCAATCAGTGAAGAGCCCGACTCTTGATTTTGGTTCAAATCATGATCTCCAAATCTTGAGATGGAGCCCCATGCTTAAGATTCTCTCTCCCTCTGCCCCTCCCCCCACCACTTTCTCTCTCTTAAAAAAAAAAAAAAGATGCACTGAATAATTGGAAGATACATGGTAAAGTATCTCAAAAGATTAAGTTTAAAGTTAGCCTTTAAGACATTATGCTTAGTCTACCCATGCAAAATAACAATCTTCCAGAATTTGAGAACCCAAAAGAAATTTCAAAGCAAATTATTTCCATAAAAGCATGAACATCAAAATCATATTTTTGTATCATCAATCCTGGATTTCTTTTGGTTACTAATGTTCCAGTATATCAGGCTTATTGTCTTTCTGACACTAAACAGCATAAACCCCACTGTGAAAAATGATCAGCAGGCGCATCTGGGGCCTTACAGTAAGCTCCTAGATGTCAGGGACCGAAATGACACGGCTCTCATGTCCACGTTTATTCGGGCCTTACAACACAGTTCTCTGCTTAGTAAATGCTTATTGAGGAGGAGGAGGAGGATGACGATGATGACGGTCATCATCATGTTTGTTACATTATTTGCATAATGAATTCCAAACACTCAAGCTCCATGCACGTATTATAAATAAAAATAAACTGCTACGAAACTATATGTTTAATGTCAGAGTTGACATTACTTATGGTCCTACTTACACATTTGAAGCAATAAATATGTAGCCAGAAGAAGATCCGAACTTTAACTCAAAATTTTTTTTCAATTAATGCCAATGATAGTGTGTGGGATGTGCTCTGAAGCTGCCTACAGCTTTGTAAAGAAGCTGCCTTTAAAATAAAGCCTCTCTCCCCTATCAGCTCTGTCACATAGTGCTTGAAGGTCTTTCCTTACTTCCTAACCCTTTCCCCTTGTGATTAAGTGCATTAGTATCTTAATGAAAATGCATTCTCTTTATTGCCCTCTTGGGAAGGGGGAGGTCATCACACTAAATGCATAAATTGTCATCAAAGACGGTCCGAGCATAATTGCAATTTTGCTGCTCTGTGTTCGCAATACTCAGGGTCCATCCAAGTCCCCTGAAACATGCGCAGAGTCTAGTAATTAGCATAGAGTCTGCCTGGGACCACAGCATTGATGAAATATTTCAGAGTTAATCACACTTTGTAAACACTGATTTATATTGACTACCTTTCTCCAGACTGATGTCTCCTCATTAAATATCACATTAGTGGATTGCTGGATTGTACAAAGACTCAACTACTCAGCAACTGCTAATTCAACAGGAAGTAATACCTAACCACTTATAACTACTGAAAATTGGTTAAGTACGCATGACTAAAATATACATATAAAAAAAAACTGTGCATTATAACTTGAGATAAGCCTATCAAAATTATTTGGCTCAATTAGCATTCTAACTCAGGGCCTTTATAATAATAAAAGCAACTACTTTTTAACATAAGAGGTTAAATAATAAGAGTAATATTAACTACATCAACAGAGGCACACACCATCACCTTCTTCAGAGATATTACTAACACCCAGAAAATCAAGGATAAGTCAAAGGAACCAGCCTGGCTGGATCATGGCTGAGAATAAAAGGATTTAGATTCTGAACTTTAGATGAACCATTTTTCACTGCTGAGTTTCTTTAACCATCACTGAAAATGTATTTTGCATCCAGGGAGTATTGCTAGTAACTTCCTAGAGGTTAATTAGTATTCTAATACCAGAACCTTCCACTCTACTTACCTCTTCCTATACTTACTTAAAAAGAAATTCAGTCTTTGCTTTCTTAGAAAGAGATGAACAATAACTAGTTAGGAAAAAAAAAATGGTTTCCAAACAGCATTTCTTGCCCCTTTTTGCCAGAAAAGTCAGTATGAAGTCCTCACTTTGCTTACTTTCCAGTACTAAAGCATGACCCACATTTTAACCCAATGCTAGAAACTTCTACCAGGGTGACCCACCATCTCCCTCCCACCCCCACAAAAACAATCATCTTTCATTTCAAACTGGATCCTCTTCCTCCAAAAATTCTATCCTCATCCTCCACGAGAACACACTTCTGACAGGAACCTCAATCAGGCATGTGTGAGCTCATACCTGGACTATGGCAGTTCTCCCCTACCTGGGCATTGTGCCTCCATTCTGTCCCCCTGAATCCATGCTGCCTACCTCTTCCTAGGACTGCTTAATTTAAAAATAAAATACCTTAATTGAAAAAAAAATCACTACACTTCTATGGCCTCTTGAATTAAATACAGAATATTAGATTAGCAAACAAAATCGCCATTCCAATATGACTCCCATCTACTTATCCAGCAATATTACAATTATTACCTTATATGAACTTTCTGATGCAGCCAAGTCAATTTATTCATTTTTTGCTGTGTCCTTCAGACTTCCCTCTGAGAATGATCCATCTTTGCCCCTCTTTTCTTCTTAAAATTACTTCTAAGGTTCACTGTTCAACTCAAATTCCATTCAAATCTTTCATGAAAACCTCTCAGACCATCATAGCAGAAAATGACTTCTTGGTTCTCATATCTTTTCACGTACTCTCATCACATACAGACATGCTGAATTTTTTCATACCTTTTTTGCATGCATATTACCCATTAGATGGTAAGATCCTGGAGGCAAGGACCATTTCTTATGCAGTAGAAAAATCTTCTTCCAAAAGTAGTAAATAAGTAAAATAGTATGCTTCAAAAAAACTTATATTTTCTTGATACCTCAATGTCATTGTTATGAACACCAACTATGGTGCTGTAACGTAGTAATGTCCACAAGGTCAAGTGAGCTAGATGTTCCATCAGGAAGCAATATTAAGACCACTAGGAAAACCATTTCACAAATTAAAAAAAAAAGTATTAGGAAACCTAATTAATTTTTCAAAACCTTAAAAAGTAGCTTTGACAAAAATGGAAATGCATGGTAAAACAGAAAGAGATCATTGAGGGGAAAACCAAAAAAAAAAAAAATACTAAGGCTTCTGGGGAGCACAATGTGAAAAGAAAAAAAATGAATGTGAGAGACTTTAAAGGAAATAAAGTGCATCTTGATATGAACAGGATAAGAATAAAAGGAAAATAAAACATGAAAATGTTTTAAAACATGAACAGACAGATGGCACTAAAAGGGTTAATTTTTATCTTGTTATAGTACTTAGTATTACTTAGAAAGTAGATGCTCTCAGAACTGGAGCCACACTGGAGAAAATATTTAGGAGCGATTCAATGATAATAGCTAAATCTATGAATGACTCGTCTAAGAATGACTGTGAAAGGATTTTTAAATTTCTTCAAAAAACAGAAGGAAAATTGTACAATTACCACATGAGAGCTTCAGATCACATATAAAGAAGTACTCTAGTTCCCTTTCTAACCATTACATTCTGAATTCTTCAATGACAAAGGGAAACATAAAGGCAGAGAAATTTTTAATAGTGCCTCAGAATGAACTCTTGAGGGAGAGGCTCTGTCTTATTCATTGCTAGATCCTTGGTGCTGATCCATGAACCTGCAATTTTGGATCATGGGCTGGGTTGGGATAGAAAGAGGTAGTTCCTGCTCTTGAGAAGTCCACAGGTCTTACAGAGGAGATAAGACATGTAAGCGAATAACAATACAATTTAGTGTGGGGGGGCAGTGGTTCTGGAATCATGACTAGCATGCACGCACACACATATGCATTCCCACAAATGCAGAGATGATGCCTGAGAAAGCCAATGAATTCTCAATCTAGAAGTGAATGACTGAACTATGCTGTGAAAAATGGATAAATAACTATATTGGGGTAGAGGAATCTTCCCAAAGCTACTGGCAACAAAACATGTTTTGTAAAAATTTCACTGTGAATGGATGGAAATTATAGCAGTCCTGAATGTTTTCACAATTGATATATTTTCAGCTTAAGTGTATAGAAATTGTTTACGATGAATCAGGAATCCTTCAGCCAAATTTCCATAAATTAGTCTTGACATACATGAGTGATAACCTCTATTTCACTAAGTAATACTGGTTTATATCTTGAAAAACAAATCAACATTATTGTAAAGAACTTATTTGCTGGAGGAAAACCTCTAATTTCAAAGCCCTCCCATTGAGTTACTTGGTTCATCGTTGTTGGCTATGATCGCCCACCCAACAAAGCCTTTGATCTGTGTTAGAGTCTACACAGATTCTGCCCTTGAAATACCTTCCCTGGTGTTTTTTTTATGAAACAACAACAACAACAACAAAAAACCATTTTATCCTAAAAATGTGCTGCCCCAAGCACCTGGATAATAATGTTCCATCTATTTTGGTAATGGCTCAAAGACATTACTCCCAGTAGACCACATGATCTCTATGGGGCACTTGTTTTCCTTCAATTCACGAAAAGTGGAAACTAAACAAAAATATTTCCAATAGCAACTATGGGCACCTGAAATGTGAACACGGGACAGTCAATCAGGAGGATGCAGAAGTTATTGTTCACAAGCAAGGATTCTCATTTCAGACACGGAGTTTTCTTGGCTTACAGCTTGCTATTTCCTGGGACACATTTGTTAGAGGGCACCAGGGACTGAATTGGGCGGCTACTGAGGACACAGCTGGAATTTTCCCAGTTTTGTCAAGAGCTGGGGAAGTGAGCTCTGTTGCAGAGGGAACCAAATCAACATGGAAGCTCTGGGTTTTTAAACCAGGCTGACAAGAATGATAGAGCAATTTATAATATCTCCTGGCAGCTTTTCAGAAAGTCCTGGGCTCTGATTACTTATTTCAGAGTCTTTTGTACAATTAGTTTGTAGGCAATATAATTTTCTCACTTACCGCTTAATAGAATCTTGCAGCTAGCTGGCGGATAGAATAACAGGGTGTATGTAAAACTCCAGTCTGGAGTGCCAGTGGATAATTTGTATATTCCTTTCAGTCACTTAATGGACTTTTACAGTTTGGCAGTGAAAGGGCTGAATGATGTAAATTAGCATGGCATCTCAAAATAAAAATATATGTCAAATCCTTACTCCCAACTCACGTCACTCATACACAGTAATGGTGCATTTGGCTTTACGTAGTTCCTAAGAGTTGTCCTCTTTTTCACACATACAGACATCCTAATTGTAAAACCCATTTGAAACCATTTGTATATTTCCCCCAGTTGTTTTAATTTTATTAACAGAACCAAAAGGCTTGAGATGACCCACAGGGCACTCCAAGCGCGGTTTATCCAATTGTTCTCCAATATTAAGTGATTTTAAAATAATGGGATTTGCCTCGGTACACAATTACAGAGCATTAAAAACATGCAGCCAATAATCCACAGTATTTTTGTTTTACATGATCAAAAATATAAAAAAAAGACTGTTTTTTTAATACTGTTTCATAGTAAAGGTTTTTCCATACAGCGATACAACTTCCCTTTTTCTCCTTTTTTTTTTCTTTCTTGTTTTTAATGCTACTTTTTTCCTCACTGCTTTCTGCCCATTCCACCTGAAATTGAAATGGTCTCTATAACTGGGATTATATAATATGGAACAATAATTGATTACATATCTCTAGCAAGAAAGTCATAGTTCTATCAGTGCACATACTTTTTAAGTTTTTTCAAAGAATCCCAAGTTAGACTTCAAAATAAGTTACCTAGGGACACTATACCTGTTCCCAAGGGATTGTTCTGACACTTTCGGAAGCTCCCTTTAGAACTGCCACTGGAGTCAATTTATAAGCTATGGGGGGGGGGCAGTCAAAATACATTTCATTCATATTCACCCAAAACATCTGACTGCCTTCTTTATCACAAGACATGAGGCCAAATGATGTCTGTCCACCATTAAATTTCAAATTTACCTTCAAATTTCAAAGATCTCCAGATCACTGATGACAGTCTGTGAGAATCTGCCTCAAGCTCTGAAAGACGATACCCAAAAGTTTATAAGGAATGGTGGTGTCAGACTCCCAAAGGGGCAGCAAGGCACCTGTGACACGGAGACTGTGGCATACTGACAGGAGGAAAGGAGCGTCACATCCAGTTAATTGTCATACCCAGCTCTTGGCAAAGCAATTTCACGTACAAGATTATGCCAAAGTCGCACGTTCTTTGCCTTTTTGCTGCCCTTCTACCCTCTAAAAAATGAGGTGGAAGATAGGGTATAGAAAGTCTTTTTGGTATTTGGTTCTTTCAGGTTCTATAGGATTAAATTCTGATAATCACAAACATAGTATATAAGAGCCATAACAGTATTTTGGCACAGACTGTTGCATTTTCACACTGAAGCTCAGGCTTAGCTCCCACATGCGAATAAATGATGGCTTGTCTTTAAGGATGAGAAGATCAGAAAGAAGCCTACAAGCAGGCAGGCTCATAGACTCTGAGTAGTATCTACTGACTGCAGACCAAGACCATACACTCTGGTTTCATCTTCCAGTGAACCGTATTGGGTGGGCCACTGAGCTTATAATGGGTACCAACCATCTCCCTCTATGATACATCTAACTACAAGATTGTATCGACCTGCTGAATTAAATCAAAAATAGATTAGCAGCGGGGCACCTAGGTAGCTCAGTCCATTAAGAATCTGACTCTTGATTTCAGCTCAGGTCATGATCTCAGGGTCATGAGATCAAGCCCCACATTGGGCTCCACACTGACCATGGAACCTGCTTAAGATTCTCTCTCTCCCTCCCCCATCAACTCATGTGCTCGCTCTCTCTCTAAAAAAAAATTAATTAATTAAAAAGTAAAAAATAGACCAGAAGGAAAAGAGTGTTGTAAAATGAGGGGGGGGGGGTTATTTAGCCTTGATACTTTTTTCCAGTTTAAACAAAACATATCCTACCTTAGTTTCCCCCAAGTTTGTAAACATGGACATTCCTTTATTGCCTTATTCCACAACTATTGACTCAACACCAGGCACTGTGCATATTCATCTCAAATAAAAGGTGGAAAAAAATATTGTATGCCCATTGCATGTCCTTCCTTAACATACTACCTTGTATAGGGTTTAGAAAGACACCTGGAAATGAACGAGTGAAGGCAGAGGAGGAGAGGAGAAGGAGAAGAGAAATGGTAGATGAAGGTCCAAATTATAGCTCTGCCATTCATTAGCCGTGTGAACTTGAACTAGTTGCTTTACCTTTACTACTCTCGGATTACTAAAATATAAAAAAGGAACAATCATATGAACTTTATAGCACTGTAAGAATTATATGAACTATAAGTATTAAAATCATAGATCATGTTGTTCACCCTTCTGAGAACAAAAGGGAGAGACATTGTAAGATTTCATCAATTACTAAATACCTTCACTCTAAGACCTAAATCTGGAGTTTGGGAATATTACAAAATAAGTGTGAAAATGAATATGCCATTCACCCAGAGAAACTGAAGGACAATTTTGCCTTGCCAACAACTCCAGCGTGCATGGCTATATTTTACACATACTAGGAGGAGAGGAAGAAAGATAACTCAAGTCATTTTTTTAAAGCACCAAATTGTCTAAGAAGTGAATTTCTGAGGGGTGCCTGGGTGGCTCAGTTGGTTAAGCGACTGCCTTTGGCTCAGGTCATGATCCTGGAGTCCCGGGATCAAGTCCCGCATCGGGCTCCCTGCTCAGCGGGAGTCTGCTTCTCCCTCTGACCCTCCCCCATCTCATGCTCTCTCTCTCTCTCTCATTCTCTCTCTCAAATAAATAAATAAAATCTTTAAAAAAAAAAAAGAAGAAGTGAATTTCTGAGACATCAACCAGCAACATCTCCTTGTGAGCATTTCCTGTCACTACACTGGAGCTTATAAACTGCGTATCATTGGGTGTAACCTGATTATAATGGAAGGTAAAGGATTTGCAAAGATCTTCAAAATCCCACCTCAGCCTTATCCCTTCCCACAGTCTCAGGTCAATTTCTAACCCTATCCAAAGCCCACTCCCCCCTTGTCCGACATGTACCCTGAATTACTACAAATTCCTAGAAAGCAGCATTCTTTCCTGCTGGTCCTCTTCATGTGCCTCCTTTATCGTGTCTTCAACGAAGCTTTCCAAGAGCCCACAAGACCGTGTTCTTATGGGTGTAACTAACTCATCTCACACTCGTCTTCAGGTGGGTCCTTCTCTTAGAACTCAACATACTTTGTGTCTACTGAATCAACCTCCTCCTGTTCCAACTGCATATTCCTTGCAGATAGGGACTTACACCCCTCAGAATCCCTTGTGTCCAAAACAATGTGTGGTCAAGTCAATGGCCCACAAGAAGCCACTCATTACCTGTCGATTTGATTTTTAGTGATCGTATTTCTCGTTGCCTCATTTTAATATTTAGCCCCAAATTATTCATCAAAAAAAGCTAAGTATAGTCAATGAGACAGAATAAAACTGATAGGAATCTACCAACAACATATCATTGGGTATTAAGCAACACAAATTTAAAGGATATTAGACTTTGAGGAAAACCTAATTTCTAATTGGTTCAGCCTCCTTAAGATCATAGACAGGTAAATATATACTGATTAACCTATGATCACTGGATCTTCCTTACAAAAATATGGACTAGTTCATTGGAAAAAAAAAAAAGACTAAAACTCAAATATCGGGGCACCTTGGTGGCTCAGTTGGTTAAGCGTCTGCCTTCAACTCAGTTTGTGATCTCAGGGTCCTGGGATCGAGCCCTGCATCTGGGCTCCCTTCCTCAGTGGGGAGTCTGCTTCTCCCTCTCCCTCTGCCCCTCCCCCTGCTCTTGCTCTCTCTCTCTCTCAGATAAAAAAATAGTCTTAAAAAAAATAAAAATAAAAAAGAATAAAACTCAAATGTCCTGACATCCAGTCCAACAGTCCCTAAATGTACCCATTACATTTGCATATGAATACCTATAGTAAACAGTAAGTGTGAGGCACTACTTTATGTGTTTTACAGATACGAACCTCATTTGGCAGATGAGAGAATTAAAGCGCTGAGACAAGAGGTTACATACCCAAAATCATGTAACTAACAAGTGCCTGAGCCAGAATGCGAACCCAGGCACTCTGGTTCCAAAATCCATGCTCTTAACTATGATGCAATGCTGCTGGACTCCAATCTTTTAAAAGTAATTAACTAAGTGTTGTTTGGAATAGAAATAAAAAAATGAAATTCCTATCTTCTGAGAGTGTGCTTTGTGTAGCTGTCGTTGTTGCTATTGTTGCTGGTTGGAAAGAAAATCTTGATGCCTTGGAGCAGTAAGGTAAGGGTGGATCTTGGCATTGTCTTTTGCTGTTCTCAGACTTACGGTACAAGGGCAGCTGCGGGACAGGATAGGGTTGCTTTTGGGGAATGGAATCTCTCAACACCTCAAAAAGAAATCCCTCAACTTGTCTCTGTACCACTATGGTTTGGGGCCAGTTTAATTCCACAGAAACCAAACAGACCATGTCACCAAAGCAACATGTATCAGGTTGTAAACAATGCATTTTAAAGATCCCAAAATAATGCTATTGTTCATGATGGGAGAAAAAAGTAATCCATACTCAGCCGGGTGTGTTCTGAAATGCATTTAAGAAGGGAATAAGTGTCTAATAAAAACACACTCACTGATGAAGATGATGGAGAATACAAATATCTCTCCATCCAGGGTAACCAGAAATTCAATGTTTTTTAGCTTTGATGTGATGACATCTTCTTGGAAAAGGCAACTAGGCCTTTTGCAGACCCTACGTGATGTGTGCAGCCACTGCAACTCAGTTTTTAAGCTTCGATGGAGTAGGGATGGTATCACAGGAGTATTTATAAAAAAGCTCAAAGAACACCACCACCACAAGAAAGATGTTACATCTGCGCTAACCATTGCCCCCAAATGTGCTGTGCTCAGTATTCAACATCAACATTCACATGTTTTTTCTCTACCTACATATTCTGAACAACTTTGATGAGTTTGCTTATCTCTTTTTTAACACATATGACTAAAAAACAGTTGGTGAACAAAATACTTTAGGTGAAAGAAAGAAATGCTAACAAAAATCTAATGCAGCCACTATTTTTTAATAGAAATGTACATTTTGCAGGGGCAGTTATCAAATGGTACAAGCAGTCCATATGGCAAGTATAGCAGCATTAGGATCATATCCTACATGACAAAGCCTCTTTCTTAATTTTTTTAAAATTTTTTAACTAATCTCTACACCCAATGTGGGGCTCAAACTCACAAGATCAAGAGTCACATGCTCTTCCAACTGAGCCACTCTGGCGCTCCAAAAGCAACTGACTCTTAAATACGAATTTGATTTCAGAGCTTTCCTTGCACCTTCAACAAGTAAAAGCAAGCACATCTTTTCCTAATATTGTCCTTAAATGCTTCTGTTCTTGAATGCCATCAATGTGCCAAGAACTTTGTCAGAAATGAGATATTGGTATTGGAGACTTCCTTCGCTCAAGATCGAGTTGATGTATTCAACAGTATGTGTCTGCATTCTCCAAAGTTGATACAGAGTTGGGGGAAATCCTGCAGGACACAATGATGGTAACTGCTCTGTACTTAAACTGCAGGAGGCAGTATAACAATGATTATAAGATAGGAGTCAACTTGGATTCAAGTGCTGGTTCTATCATTTTCTGCAGGAGTCAGGGCAAGCATTTCCTTCTTCAGGAATGAAATGGTAATGGGTCACACCAATGGATACTTTTATGGCGTTGCTGTGAAAATCAAATGAGATCATGTATTCAAGGTGCTGAGCAGAGTGCCTGACACAGAAGGTGCATTGATTCTCAACAAGAATTACAACATTGTAATTATACTAGGGAAGGGATTCAGGAAGCAGAAGAGCTAAAGGGGCTCTATAAATGGCCAGGAGCTAGTGCTCAGTGCAGAAATAAGGAAATGCGAGGCAGAGAATCTCTTCCCGCCTGGTGCAAGGAAGCCAAAAGGCATAGACCTGATTGATGTCCACATCACAGGCACATTATAAGAAGTACAAGCAAACAAATATTCAAAAGACCATAACCACTAATTACCCCAAGGGTCAGGGAGCTCAGACGGGACTGCTAACTGGATGCAGAGTAAAACAAGGAACACCCAGGTGAGAACCACGAAAGTTCCCAACTTGCTGTTTTGGTGCCTAAAGATTTTCCTCTCTGAAACAAAACCTGTGCACTTGACTGCCCGCTATGATAGGGACTGCAGAGAAGTGCCTGGCATTTCCTCTGGGAGGAAGAGCATAGAAGGAAACATAGTGGGGGGTGGGGGGTGTCTTCCTGTGTGCTGATGGTCCAGGAGAGGTAGGGCAGGGGATGCCTCCTCCAAGGGAATACTTGCTTAGCTCTCACTCCTTCACGGAACAGCAGGGGAGGACAAGTTTTTTCCTTAAAGGCCCAGATAGTTAAATATTTCAGCTTCAAAGGCCATTCAGTCTCTACTGTGACTCCCCAGCAATCTGGTAGAAGCATAAAAGCAACCACTGACAACACAAGAAAGGGCGTGACTGGGTTCTAAACTTTCTTTAGCAAAATGATTCTGGCCCTGGGCCTTGGTTTAGGGATCTCTGGTCTAAAAACATATGGACAAAAGGCTGCAATGATACAAAATACTTTACAGTCTACCCATTATTTCCTTTCTTACTTACAATCCTGTAAAGTAGCTTCCTACAAGTTAGTTACAAACATTACAAAAGAAATCTTAGTAAATTGGTAATATCCCAGAAGAACAAATGGAGGGCTTTCGCTTTAAATATCTATAAAATTTGAAATTGTTCTCCATATAAAACATGATCTGAAGACTCTGGGGGACAGTGAGGGCGTTCCAGAAGCAAGGAGGTACCTTGGGAGTAGTGAAGATGCTTTAGAGGCAAAAGGAAAAGGAAAGGTGCAATCAAGGACAAAATCTTGGGCTAGATTCATTCCTTTGAAGATTCCTGTACTTGTCTCTGATCTTCTTCAAATGAAAACTATGTTAATAGTTTGCACTGAAAAATGAATATCAGAAAGTAGACTTGGCTCTGCTTTCAGATTCACTGTAAAGGTACATTCAGATTTCAAGCTCTAAATTCTAAATTAATCAAAAATTCCTGTGTACTAAATCCTCCTCTTTCCTTTTTGTATTATTACTTGGCTGTACCTTTTTTTAATTAATTAAATAATTAATTAATTTGGGGGGGCAGAGGGAGAGGGAGAGAATCCCAAGCAGGCTCCATACCCAGCAGGGTGCCGACATGGGGCTCGATCTCACAACACTGGGATCCATGACCTGAGCCGAAATCGAGTCAGATGCTTACCCAACTGAGCCACCCAGGCCCCCCTCAGCTATGCCTTTATTAAAAAGTATAGTAGAATATGGTTGTCTCTTTTTGTTCAAACCAAAATAAAACAAGATTTAACAATGAATCATGGAACACTACATCAAAAACTAATGATGTAATATTCGGTGATTAACATAACATAATAATAAAAAATAAAATAAAATAAAACAAGATTTAATCCCAAAGAATATAATTTTTTCTTTAAAAATACAGAGCCATTCATATAATCCTGCCCCCCCTTCTTCTGACTACTACTCATCATAAAAAAGAAAGAGTTGCCCTCTGTTGCAGTCACAAAGTTTATGCAAGTGGTTAATCACCGTCACATCAAAACGAGAAGAAATAAGCCTCTTTCCTTCTAAAATCAAGAATTAAAGAGTCAGGGAGGTGTTATCACTGGTGGTTGTGGAGGTACATTTTGGGGATCAATCTAAAACTAACAACTAAAAATCCAGCAGTGAAATGAGTGTCAGAAGATAAAAATCCAGGGAACTGAGATAATAGATATGATGGTACTGAAGAATTGAACTCTCACACTTCATATACAGGGGGGTTCTAAAAATGAATTATAAAAAGAAAAAATAGATCTTTTTAAGGCTTACTTCTGTCTCCTTTTTTAAAAAGCCTTCAATATTATCTAATCATAACTTTGGGAATATTCTTAATTCCCCATTTTTATTTTATTTTATCAACTTAATGGAAAATTTTGCCCATGGGCTAAAATCTCTCAAGAAAAATTCAGTCTAAAATTATCAATGCTTTAAAAGCTTTAAAAAATATGCAAGTCAGGGTATTGAGAGGTAAAGAGCACAGGCTCTGGGTTTAGGTTGCCTGAGACCCAATTGGGTTTGGCCCATTACTTCTCTGTGCCTCAAGTTCCACATATATATAAATAAGATACTCTAAGAATACTATAGTAGTAGCATCTACTTCCTTGGGATAATGGAAGAATTAAATAGGACAATCAATGTAAATCACTTAGAACAATGTATGGCACAGTGCAAAAAACTGATACAGTTATTATTATTACGACAAACTAATGAATTCCTCATCTATTATTATTGGTAAAGGCATGGTATGCAACCCAAGAGGCTGAAAACAACTATTTACATTGTCCACATATGTAATTATTTATGGACAGCCTAATGAGGTAAAAGATTAGAACTTCAAATTCAGGGAGTTATTTGATACCCCTCAAAAATGTTTCAACATTCACCTTCACATTCATTAGGATGGCCACTCTCAAAAAAAAGAAAAAAAGAAGGCAATAACAAGTGCCCAAAAGGACACAGAGAAATTGAAACCATTGTGCGCTGTCACTGGGAAAGTAAAATGATGCCGCCATTACGGAAAGCCAGTCAGTATGAAGGTTCCTCAAAAAATTAAAAGCAGAATTACCATATGATCCAGCAATTCCACTTCTGGGTATATATCCAAGAAATTGAAAACAGGATCTCAAAGAGCTATTTCTACACCCATGTTCACTACAGCATTATTCACAATAGCTGAGAGGCGGTAACAACCTACTGTCTTTTGATGGATGAATGGATAAAGCAAGTGTGGTATAGACTTATAATGGGATATGATTCAGCTTTAAAAAAGAAGGAAATCCTGTCATATATTACAACATGGATAACCTGGACATTTTGCTAACTGAAATAAGCCAATCACAAAAAGACAAACACTACATGATTCGAATATGGGAGGTCAAAGTGGGTCAAACTCATCAAAAGCACAAAAATGGTTCCCAGAGGCTGAGGGAGAAGGAAATGGGGAGTTATTTGGCGTAGAGTTTCAGGTTTGCAAGATAAAAAAGTTTTAAAGATCTGGTGCACAATAATGTGCATATAGTTAACACTAATATACTGTACACTTAAAAATAGTTAAGATGGAAATTTTTATGTTCTGTGTTTATGTCATGTGCATTTTTTGGTATGTGTATTTTATGTTATGTGATTTTTACCACTAAAAGAAAATAAATATTAAAAGAAATAAATATTTAAACATCATTTCTTTTAAATGTAAACATTTAAACTTTTAGTGTCAACTATAATACTTTGCCAGCATCTTTTACCTAATTTTGCTTTTACATGAAACTTTTTTAAAAATTGTCTAAGTGAGGGACACCTGGGTGGCTCAGTTGGTTAAGCATCTGCCTTCGGCTCGGGTCATGATCCCAGGGTCCTGGGATCGAGTCCCACATCGGGCTCCCTGCTCAGTAGGGAGTCTACTTCTCCCTCTGCCTGCTGCTCCCCCTGCTTTTGCTCTCTCTCTCTCTCTGACAAATAAATGAATAAAATCTTAAAAAAAAAAAAAAGTCTGGGGCGCCTGGGTGGCTCAGTTGGTTGAGCAACTGCCTTCGGCTCAGGTCATGATCCCGGAGTCCCGGGATCGAGTCCCGCATCAGGCTCCCTGCTCGGCAGGGAGTCTGCTTCTCCCTCTGACCCTAACCCCTCTCATGCTCTCTGTCTCTCATTCTCTCTCTCTCAAATAAATAAAAAAAAAATTAAAAAAAAAAAAAAGTCTAAGTGAGCTCCAATGACTAGGCCTTCACATTGTTGAATCCCATTATCAACAACTTCAAAAGAAAGTAAATTAATGCAATGTGTATACTTTATCACATCTAAGATAGTATCTAAGTTTATCAAGTAATATATCAGATAAACGAACCACTGCCCTTTAACAGTAAATAAAAAAAGTTCTGACCCAGGCCATGAAACCCCACCCTGACGTTCCTCACAACCAGCCTCACAGCCTCTAAAACTTGAATTTTAAAACAAGTTATTGATGTTTCCTTTCCTGGGGGTCGAAAAAATCATATTGAGACATATGCTCCTACAATAAATTACCAAAGTGACCCACATTCACATCAGTAGGAACCTGAAAGGGGCGCCTGGGTGGCTCAGTTGGTTAAGCATCCGACTCTTGATCTCAGCTCAGGTCTTGATCTCAGGGTCATGAGTTCAAGCCCCATATTGGGCTCCAACCTGGGCATGGAGCCTACTTAAAAAACAACAACAACAACAACAAAACACAACAGGAACCTGAAATAACAGAACTCTCATCACTCATTTTTTGTCTTCTTTCCTACCTTTAGGGTGAACGTTGTCATTTACTGTACCTGAATTTAGCCATAACCAATTCTGTGTTTACTGGAAGGATCTTATCATGTAATTACTTTAACGTAGGCATAAAAACACGCATTTTGAAAATGATAAAGCAGAGGGTATCATTCCTACTATAGCTACTAAGGCTATTCTAACAAGGTAATTTATCAGTTGTTTCTCTGAACAGCCTTATTTGTCAGGGCTTGGTTCTGGGTCAAAAGTGAAGAAGAATGAAAGAATGAAAGCTATCAGAATGGAAAAAGAAGCCCTGATACCTTTGCGAGGCAGTTTATCTAGCAACCAAAAAACAACCTCCAGGCCTTCGTTAAATAGTCATCAGATAACACTAGGGTGACCAGGGTGGCAGGTCCTCAGAAGAAAATCCACCAGTCTGCAAGCCGAGTATCACAGCCACATCCCACTTCCTTAGAAGTCCATCACAAATGTAAAAATCTACCTTGCTAAAAGACAGGAAAGCAAATGGCATTTTTTAAGGATTAATTGGAACTGATCCTTGAAGTCCCTCAGGCTTGAGCATGTAAACTACATCAAGCCCTTCTCAACCGTTACTTGCCAGGAAGAGGGTTAGTGTGGAGTGCTGGGAGGCGTTTCAGATTTGACAAGTGGTAGGCTGGGGCAGGCTAAGAAAAGAAAATTACTCACCAACAGAATCTTTAGAAGAAATGGCAATGCACATGCTTCCTTCCCATAAGAGGGTGACTGAATCAGGAACAGGCTTGGGTGGCACAGGTGGGTCACCATGAGATGTTGCCCCACCGGAGCCAGACAGAGTCCCCGGCCTCTTGCCACAATCAGCACCCTTCCTTCCATGCTGCTACTTCTGAGGACATTAGCTCAGGTGAACCATGGGAAACTGACTGTATTTTCTGAGTGCAGAGGGTTTATTCAAGAAAGGAAGTTTACAAAAATAAAGGAGAGCATAGCCTCTTAAGTATGCGTATGTACAGATAATCCAGAATTACATGCTTATTTTTTCTGATTCTATAATGTAGGCCATATCAGAGTAGAATCAAAGGAGAATATATTAATGCTACAGATACATCAGAACTTTAAAGTATAAAGATAGAGCTAAGTTTTAAAGATTACTAAAAAACAGGACACCTGGGTAGCTCAGTTGGTTAAGCAGCTGCCTTGGGCTGAGGTCATGATCTCAGGGTCCTGGAATCGAGTCCTGCATCGGGCTCCTTGCTCAGCGGGGAGTCTGCTTCTCCCTCTGCCTGCCATTCCCCCTGCTTGTGCATTCTCTTTCTCTCTCTCGCTGACAAATAAATAAATAAAATATTTTAAAAAAATAATAAAGATTACTAAAAAGTTTGTCCTTCTATTAATTGTAACTATTGTACTTTCAAAAATTAGTGATACTATTACTACAAATGTCCTTTTTTAAATGAATAAAAATAGGGGCACCTGGGTGGTTCAGTCGGTTAAGCATCTAACTTGATTTCAGCTCAGGTCATGATCTCAGGGTTGTGAGATAGAGCCCTGCACTGGGCTGAGGTGCTGGGCATGGAGACTGCTTGAGATTCTCTCTCTCCCTCTCCCTCTGTCCCTACCCCCTCCCTCTCTAAATAAATAAATAAATAAATAAATAAATAAATAAATAAAAATAAATATAATGTAATGTAATCTGGCGGAGGAACATATAATGCATACTATCACCTCTTCCCAATCACTGTGAAATAACATAGACAGTAGGAAAGTGTCACTCATTTTGCAAATTGCTAGGAAAGCAAATTTTGTCTGCCTAATTCGACAAATTAATAAATCTCAGTAATTTGAGATTATATAAATTATATAAACTATAGTTGGACATTTTACCACAGCATAAAAAGTTTCACTGAAAATTCATCTCCTCCCTGAATGCCATTGGCAAAAACCCCTTACAGAGAACAGGTTCTTAGCCACTGTCACCCAACTGGTAAACTTTCCTTATGAGTCAACAGTTACAATAATATGTCGATTTTAAATGACTTTATACAGTAACATAATGAAGAGTTTAAAAAAACATGTAAATGACACCAGAGATTGTCGTGTCACAAACTTGAGTTCCTAATATCTTTTTCAGACAAAAACATCATGAGGGTGGTTAAATACTCTATTTTCTTTGATCAAAGATCAACCATGCAATTTAATCTCTGAAAATAATCAGCCTTTATTTTATACGACCCAAGATCCAACTTTTTGTCAGCCACCCTAAATGTTACTTTATTTTAATTTACATTGATTCTGCTTTCCAATTACCTAGCTAATACACATGAATATGACATAGTGAACAATGACAAGAGACTAGAAAAATCTAATCCCTGAAAAAGTAAAAACATTCTGAAAACTGAGATAACACACTTACGAGGTCATCGTGATAAAGAACTTGCTTCCAGTTTAAACAAATGATACGCATGTAAAGTTGCCTAAAGAAGTCCTCCCGATGAAAATCTTGGTAGTCAAGATTGCCTACCAGGAAGATACACTGGGGTGTTTGGGTCTGCCAGCAGTCAAATCGAGCCCTAGACATGTTTTTGTATGGTCCCAAACTCAGAGTGGTTTTTATATTCTTAAACAGCTTAAAAAATAAAACAAAGCCAAGTAGAGTATATGACACAGAAGGCATGTGACCCACTGATACTAAGATATTTACTCTCTGGCTCTACAAAGACCTCAGGAGTGGTGACAATTTAGGTCCATTCCTAAAAGTCAGAACAAACCAGGGAAAAGACATCACTACTCATTTATCCCAAGAAGTGGGTTCATTAAGTCAAAACTGAAAGAGATGAATCTGTAAACTATGCTGTTTCCTAAAACATCCATTCACATACTACATACTCTCTACCACCAAAGAGAGTACGTAATACTAAATTTTACTATTAAAATAAACACTGATGTTAACAATTAAAATAGCAGGAGTATAGCATATCTGTCATTTATAATTTGGCAACATTCATGTATTTCTAAAAATCAGACAAAACTGCCATCAAATGCAAGAAAAAGTGGAAAAGTCAATTACACTTTAACAAAGCAAGCTCTGAGTTAGAGCAAATGAACTGTATACAATATTTCTTTTGTAAATATTAGTATCAATATTTAATTTAATCCTGCATCCAAACTGACCACCCCTGAGATTCGTCAAGTCAATTTAAACATTTCCATAGTATTTTGAGTTTTAATCCTAGAACATATTAGAGTTTTAAAGCAGCCATTTATAAACTAGGATAATTATTTTCTCTAAATACTATTTAAGTTAAATAGATAATATTTTATTATTTTCTTTTTAAGGTTCATAGGATGTTCAGACACTCAATTTGTAAGTTTCTTTTTCCTCCAGTGTTGCAAATATTCTGTTCTAAGACCAAAATAGCACATAATGGCAAAGAAAACATGACACCCAGGAAAGATCCTCCAGGACTAGGCCACCTCCTTCAGCAAAAAGTCAGCAGTGTGGAAAAGAAGTCAGCACATCAGATCCACAGGCCATGCCCACAGCGTTAGCAGATGGCTAGCAGGCAAATGCCTAATCTTTAACGCACCTTGTTTCAGGTGATAGTTAGGCTCTTATCTGTGTCACCTTTAGACTCAGACAAAAAGAGCCCCCACCCGAAGGTCCTGGGCTTTAGAAGTCATTTACAATTCAAGGGTTCCTTTGACAGACTAAGGGGACAAGACCTGCTGGAGCCAACCCCCTTGTACTCCATGATCCCCAATACCTGGGACCCTCAAATTCTGTGGCCAAATCACCATAAGCCCCATTCCAAGGCCTGCATGGGCCTCTCCCTTGGGTCCATCCTCTGGAAGGTGCCCTGGACTGGACTGGACTGCTGGTGTGCACATTATGAGGCCCATGCATGATCAAGGGGCAGCTGTTTAGAAGGGTCAATGGGCTGTGGACATGTGAGCAGGATGTCCACACTATGCACAGAACATGATGGGAGGTAGAGGGGAAGAGAGAAATGAGGTAGATTGTGGCTAAGGACTGATCTTCCTTCTACTACCTCTTGCTAACACAAAATTCATATGAGTCTAAGAACTCAAAATGCAGAACTGGCCTCCTAGGCCATTATGAAGGTATGTTTGTCCAATAAAAGAATAGAACATATGTTCCTTAGCAGTTTGTTATCTTGATTTATAAACTTCTAAGTATTATATAATACATTATGTGGCTGACCATGGTACTCCTTTCTCAGGTCCCACAAATGTCCAGAGTGAACTTAGTCCTCATAATGGTCACTCCT
This sequence comes from Leptonychotes weddellii, assembly GCF_054177405.1. Taxonomy (NCBI): domain Eukaryota; kingdom Metazoa; phylum Chordata; class Mammalia; order Carnivora; family Phocidae; genus Leptonychotes; species Leptonychotes weddellii. The sequence continues at coordinate 125,113,782 of NC_138374.1, forward strand.
ACATCTCACGCTGCAAGGATGTCCTGCTACTTTATTCCTGAATCCCACATGCAAAGCTTAACTGGGAATCTGATATTTCAGGCAAGTTCTAGAATTCAGGCTCCTGTTCTGATTTACCCAGCTTCCCATGCATGGCCACAGGAAAAAAAAAAAAAAGCTAATTGATCACCAAAAAACTATATAAAACTAATTGAATTTCCAGTCGGCCCACCTAAATGCCACCTAAAAGGGCACTATTATGAAGAATGGCTGCAGGGAGAAAGGGTTAATTATCACAGCATAAGGTGGACAACTGTGATCTGAGGAAGACTACACATCCTAGTTTAGCATCAAGGACATCCCTGTGCTGGAATATCTGAACCACCCAGTGCTTGAGTATCCTGGTCATATTGCCAATAGCAGTCGAAGTTAATAATTTATTGAGCACTTAGTATGGGCCAGGTACTCTGATGGACATTCCCACTTGAGAAACAGAGGCACAGTGATATTAAGGTCTCTCAGCTCTAAGGGGCTGAGACTTAGGCATGGTTTTATATGAACCCAAAACCTATGCTATAATGGGTATCTTAAAAAAAAAAAAAGCCAAACCCTATTTTTTATTTATTTTTTATTTTTTTAAGATTTTATTTATTTGGGGCGTCTGGGTGACTCAGTCATTAAGCGTCTGCCTTCGGCTCAGGTCATGATCCCAGAGTCCTGGGATCGAGCCCCGCATCGGGCTCCCTGCTCCGCGGGGAAAATTTATTTATTTATTTGACAGAGAGAGACACAGCAAGAGAGGGAACACAAGCAGGGAGAGTGGGAGAGGGAGAAGCAGGCTTCCCCGGGGAAGAAGGGAGCCCGATGCAGGGCTCGATCCCAGGACCCTGGGATCATGACCTGAGCTGAAGGCAGACGCTTAATGACTGAGTCACCCAGGCGCCCCAAAACCATATTTTTTAAATATATAATTTCCTCTTCATAAAAGTGGGGGCAAAATAAAATGCCTATCTCTCGCACAGAAATGAGCAGCTGAAATGGCTATGTCAGCCATACGAATATATATATATAAATATTTATTTTCCATACTCTAATGGAGAAATAGAGGGAGCTACTATTTTGTATGTTAAATGATGAACTATGTATTGACATTCTGAGGGGAGCATATAAAGATATTTTCCTGCTCTTGCTTCCTTCACTAGAGTCCGGGGAAAACTCTTAATGAGAAGGTGCACACACAAAAAATTTCCCACTCATTTATGAATTGGGACTAACACTGGAATAAGAAAGAAATCAGAATACTGACATCACACACAGAGTAAAAAACCTAGAAAGTGGCAATGAAGTCACTGGTGCCCTTCTAACCCTGTCAGATGATAGGACTGTCAAAGTCTTCTAAAAAGTTTTTTGGTCAGCAGAAAACAAAACAAAACAAAAACACCCTGAATTTTCCCTAAGTGCTGACCTAATTCAATAGTTTTCCAATGATAACTTGGAAACAATCAATAAATAAAATATGCCTTTCTGGTTGGCCTTCACTGAAATTTATGATTAATTGCCTTTCACAATTGGAATACCAAATTCATCTATGAAAAGAACAATTCTCATTACTTTTTTTTTTTAGAGAGAGAGAGCACACAGGGCAGGGAGGGGCAGAAGGAGAAAGGGAGAGAGAGAATCTCAAGAAGACTCCCTGCTGGGCATGGAGCCCGATGGGCTCAGTCTCATGACCCTGAGACCACAACCTGAGCAGAAACCAAGAGTCGGACGCTCAACCGACTAAGCCATCCAGGCACCCCTCATTACCCTTCTTAAGATGTGCTCTGGATCTATGTTCTTTTGGCTCTAAATTTAAGAAGTATTTTGCCCAACTTTTATAATTGATATTCATTATATATTGCATAATCAATCTTAAAAATAAATTATTATTAACAGGAAATAAAGAGTCTAAAGAGGCAATATTCCCCATGAATATGCCTTTGGATGCACAGGTCACTCAGTCATCAACAAGAGCACCAGCAGGTGCTGGTGAGGCAGAAGCCACACTTACATAATGTCTGGATCTTAAGGGTTGTGAACCGGAGAAAGACTTGTTCTTAAGGGGAATTGCATAATCTCTTCTCATTCCCCGAAGAGCTGTAGGGGAGGGAAGGGAGAGACTACTATCTGTCAAGGAGAGTTTGGCTGCACTGCTGCCTCAAGGCATGAGAACAGATTCCAGGTCCCTTCAGCATCAGAATAAGAATCTATGATGATACAAGAGATTTCGGGCCACTTTCAGTATTTTGGAGTTCAATCGCTATCACACTTCGCTGCAGAAAGGAGGGGTTGTTCCAGTCTTCCTTACAATTACCACCCTAATTATTACATTATACTTTCACAATTTAATCCCTTTATTTGCCTCACTGCCTTTTTGGGGCTAAGTGAGCACCACGGTGTGATGCCTGCTGATGTAGCTAGCGGGGTAGCCTTACTGAGTGCTGCCCAGCTGCCAGCTACAAACACAGCCAGGTGGGCAGGTCCAGAGTGCTAATCTGGACAGTGACATCTCTGTCTCCTGCTCAAAATCCTTGAAAGTTGCTCTCTCCAATATGGAGTAAAACTGAGCACTATACATCAATGCCAAGAATCACCCTGTGCTTTGCTCTGTTAAGCTTTTGGTAGCATTTCAGCATCCTAAGGAATAATCAGGCATAGAATTCCAATTGCTCTATTCCAGTTATTGCTCAGTAAATAACTATTGCATAGCTATTAATATCTAAGCTATATGATTAAAAAAAAAAAACCTGCCAGGAAACTGTTTCATAGTTGTTCTATCTTTGGAAACAGGGACCAAGGAGTTTAACCACTGCCCCCGCACCCCCCAACACCATCCTAAAAATTTGGTATTCCCTCAAGACAGGAGATGTATGTAGAGGAAATCACCTCAATGCACAAATGTTTGAGAACAAAGCTTTAATAAAATGTTGGTAAGATGCAGCTCCAGACAGCACCCTCATGTCTGGCTCACAGTAGGTTCTCAATAAATATTTGTTGAGTAAAGGGGAGTGGTTTTCATAGTGAGAATCTCTTGCTTATATCAGCATACACAGCATTTGTTAGTTTATCCCAAAATATTAGCTTTCTTCGTGTAGTTAATGCCAGAGCTGTATAAACTGAATAAACAAAATTGAATTACTAACAGTTTGAATTTTAGATACTCTTTAACAAAAGTATTCTAATACCTTTGGATGACGGCTAGTAAGAACCCAAAAATTTGAAAGGTGTTTTCATCCTCAAGTTTTACAATGTTAGTAAACAGGCTGAAGATATTTCTCAAATGCCCAAGAATGTAAGGAAGCTCCGCAGATTGACCACCATTGTTTTTAGTCACTCACTCTACCTATGATTTCACATTTCATTTTACCCTTAAACACTCCATGAGGTAGGTATTAATGCCTTCAACTTACAGCTGAGAAAAAAGAAACGAAAGATCCAGTGGATAAAGGATTTTTCTAAGAAAATGCTAATAAAATATGGCAATGGTGAGCCATAAAATATGAGGATAGAGCCATTAAAATATTTAGGTAATTCATATGTACTCCATACTAACTTGGCTTGTGTTCGTCAGTTAAAATTCTTAAAGGCTATGAAAAAGTTAGGCTTAAATATCCACTCAATTTTGTAAGAGTAACGATGTCTTGAAAACCGGTGCCCCTTAAGTAAGCTCTTTAAGTGTGCCTTCATCAGCCACAAATCAAGGAAGCGGTGTCACAGACAACGCAAAAGCAAATGGGAGACGGTACGACACATTCCACTAAGAACAGTAAGTGAAATCTTCAGTGCAGCTAATGGAGAAGACTTGCCCTCCCAGCTGCTCTTAAAAAAAAAAAAAAAAAAAAAGTGGGAGATTACTCTATGTACACATAAAGGGTTTCATAATCACCTTTTGTTAAAACATTTAGAAGGATCAGAATTTAACAAACATAATCTCATGTGCACTTTAAAAATCAGTACATAACAAAGTTACTAAACTGATTTCAGTTACATCCAAGAAGGGACCGTTAGAGGACAATGGTCAGGCATGAGTGGTAAATCAGCAGCAACATGGGATACAGCAGTGGTCCTCAAATCTGGGGGAACATCAGAATCACCTGGGGGGGTACACACAGATTGTTGGGCTCATCCCCAGAGATTCTATTGAGGTAATCTGGGATGGAGCCTGGGAATTTGCATTTTTAATAAATTCCCAGGTGATACTGAAACCGCTGGTTCACTGGCACATACTTTGAGAAATACTTTTTTTTTTTTTAAAGATTTTATTTATTTATTTGAGAGAGAGAATGAGAGACAGAGAGCACGAGAGGGAAGAGGGTCAGAGGGAGAAGCAGACCCCCCGCTGAGCAGGGAGCCCGATGCGGGACTCGATCCCGGGACTCCAGGATCATGACCTGAGCCGAAGGCAGTCGCTTAACCAACTGAGCCACCCAGGCGCCCCGAGAAATACTTTATTCACAGAACACAGCACCGTAGAAGGCAGTGATTTTTAACCTTGGCTTTACAGAAGCATTAAGTAGGAAGCTTTCAAAACTCCACTCCCACCCTGCCCTGGCCACACCCAAAGCCAATTAACTAGGAATTGGGGGTAGGAGCCCTGGTATCAATATTTTTTCAGTCTCCAGGTGATGAGCTGGCAAGGATGAGAACCACTGATATGTGGGAAAACACACATGTATCCAAAAGTGCTTGTTAAGAAGAAAACATTTTGTAAACCACTGAGAATAGAATCACTGATGACCTGAGGATCCTCAATAAGCAATTATTCTTTCCTTTCCCTATATTCTCCAAAAGTGTATCATACAGGATCTACACAAGTAAAAATTATAATTTCCTGTGAGTCTATAGATCTATAGCGTTTAACATGAGTGGAGCTCTGTGTTTGTGGATTGCTAGCTGAAAGGAGCACATACAAATTTCGGCCACATTTTTTCTACATTTATATTGTTATTTATAAATCTGAAAATCCGTAAGGGTTTGGGTATATGTTATATATGTTGCAGGTATATTCTATAATTAGGAATAATTTGGAAGACATTTTTACAAATTCATTAAAAAGGTGAGAGAAGTATATCCAACCACAGAGAAAGAAGGAAGGTAGTAGACAATTAAATTTGTTTTGAGTAGTGGTTCTAAAAGCATGGTCTCTGGACCAGCAATATCAGCATCACCTGGCAATTTGGTACAAATATAAATTCTTGGGGTGCCTGGGCGGCTCAGTCGTTAAGCGTCTGCCTTCGGCTCAGGTTGTGATCCCAGGGTCCTGGGATCGAGCCTCGCATCAGTCTCCCTGCTCAGCGGGAAGCCTGCTTCTCCCTCTCCCACTCCCCCTGCTTGTGTTCCCTCTCTCACTGTCTCTCTCTCTCTGTCAAATAAATAAATAAAATCGTAAATAAATAAATACTTTAAAAAATACGTATGTAAATTCTTGGGCTTCTACTCCAGATGTGATGAGTGAGAATCTCTGGGGGTAGGGCCCAGTGATCTGCATTTTAACAGGATCGCAAGGTGATTTTGATGCACGCTCAAGTTTCAAAACCACTGCTCTAAATTATTTATTATTTCCACGCATCTGCAAGAAGAACCAAAGAGGCAAAAATACTACTGATCCAGTGTGTAGCTGTGTAGCTGCTATCCAGACCCACGTTGCTCTGATAACAGAGGTGCTTTTCTTAACCCAAAGCTCAATATCATTTCATCGTTAGAGCTTAATGGTGAAAGCAGAACTGATAGGAGGCCTATCTGGGAGAGTTTATTCTATAATTCCTCCACAAGCTCTTGCAACCTATTTCTACTTTGTACTCAAGACAGAATTAAGACTGTACAACTTGATTAACAAGGATAAAAACTAAGGAAAATCAACTAGCCAACCATCACGTGAGGCTGGAAGAGGGCAGGGGATTCCCAGGCACAACACTAACCTTGAATCGTCCTCTTGAAGAATGCCTTGCAGGCTTCGCAGGATGCTACCCCATAGTGGTACCCAGAAGCGATGTCGCCACACACCAAACACAGCCTCTTGGGCATCGAGTTGAGCATGTATTCACACTTGGTCTGGGGGTCCTCGACAATGGTGCTGGAGCAGTCATCATACAGTTTCCTGACAGGCCCACTACCTCCTAGGATAGGAGCAGAAGGGTAGAGAGGTGGCGAGTCAAGTCCGTTCTGGTGGCCATTCATGGTTGAACTGTAGCTCCCACTGGCGTCCGAAGAGCCACCTGGGCTGTGGTGGTTGATGCTGTCCGTCAGGGAGGCCGGGCTGGAGGGTTCCGTCTTGATGAAGGACGAACAGCTAGAATCAATGTGTCGATCTTTGTTTGACATTCTGCAGAGAAGCCTGAGATGTAGGGAGATACAAAAGGAGAGAGAGAAAAAAAGGAGAAAGGGTCAAACCCGGAGACCAAAAGAGGTAGAAAGAAAGAGAAGATTAAAAAAAAAAAAAAAAAAGAGGAAGTCAAAGGGAAGGATGAAAGGTGGAAAAAAAAAACAGAAGAATTCATATGTTAAAGACATTGCTCTTTAAGAGCCCTGCCTAAGAGCTGGGAGTACACATCATTCATTCTCTACTCAATATCTCTTGTTCTACAAGAAGGTAATCAGCATAAGGGCATGACAGGGTTACATCAAAGTGCCCAGACAGGCCATAAACAAAACCTCTAATGGGTCCAATTCCTTTTATTTTTACCTTTCTCCTGGAGAACCACTGTCAGTAGCTAAATCAACACTCTAGATTCTAAATTTACCCATGGAAGAGGAGTGATTTAAAAGTCCGTATCATTTCCAAAATTGGATCTATCCTCACTCTACTCTTCCCTTCCACGTTCTGATGCTGCCATCATTTTATTGCAAGCAGAATCCAACTTTTATTTCCAAGACTGAACAGATGATTCCTCAGCTCTGTAATTACTGTTTGTCAACACGCTTCCATAAGCATAACTGTGTCTTTTATTGATCTGACTAAGACACATAGGGAATATATCCTCAATCACTTTGCTTCTTTATTTAAATGGCTCTATTTCATAGCCATTTAGCAATAGAGAAAGACATCAAGTATAAAATTCCAGCCAATATGGAAGGATGATATCCTAGAGCCCACAAAACTTAGTGAAACGATCACCAACACTGATTAATACATATGTGCGTATGCCTGCACGTGTGATTTGCCATTGTTTAAGAGACGAATCAGGAAAAGCCATTTGAGCCTTCAGTATACCTGTAAGTCCATAAATCTGACACTTTGTATTATATTCAGCAAACTAGGAATGTATCACATTTTGTCATGAAAAATGAGATTTGTAGGGACGCCTGGGTGCCTCAGTCGTTAACTGTCTGCCTTCAGCTCAGGTCATGACCCAGGCTCCTGGGATCGAGCCCCGCATCGGGCTCCCTGCTCAGTGGGGAACCTGCTTCTCACTCTCCCTCTGCCTGCCGCTCTCTCTCTCTCTCTCTCTCTGTCAAATAAATAAATAAAAATCTTAAAAAAAAAATGAGATTTGTGATGGTCCCTTCCCCCCTTTCGTCTAGTCTTTTAATATCAAACCTCCTAAAAGGAAATATGATGAGGCATCTAATCTGACAAACTATCTCTCTTATCTAGAAGAAACATACTGCCCTCTTTCTTTGTTGGACCTATGAGTGATTAAATTTCTGAAAAGGTAATTAGATGAAAAGATATAATTGGTCCTATTTTCTTTCCGATTAGCCATAGTGCAAAACCCCTTTTAGCAAAGTCTCTAAGAACATTCTGAGAGCCTGCTATAGAAACAAGAGGTGACAGTTGAGAAGGGGACTTAGCTAATTGCTTCCCAGTGGAAAGTTGATTTATAGGAATCCCACAGGGGTAATGGTCATTCACTAGAATTTGGGGGAGTAGTCACAATATAACCAAAGGGATGCAATTATCTCCACCACTATAAATCTAATGATATTTTATCATTGCCCAAATTTCATGTTCTCCTCCAGGTCCCCATCCCCCCACTATCCTGTTCCTTTAAAGAAAAAATAAATAAGTAAATAAAAATTTCCTATTGGGGAAGTTCACTGAATTGTTCCAAGAAGGCTGTCTCAAAAGCAAAGCATCAAGAGCAAAAATTTGCCTCTTAACAAGTACACTGCACCTTGGGAATTTTGTTCTGCTTTCTAAAGTAAAACGGTATCAGGATGTGAAGAGTGCAAACAGGAAGAAGAAATCCACAAAAATATCTTCTCGCTTTCGCCCACCCACTTGTGTTGTCCTTTCCTCAAGAGCTAGCGAGAGAAAAACTATCCCCCTCGCCAGCCTGAACTACGGTGTCCTCTCCCCTCTGCATCTGCTGCCTTGTACCCGTCACTGTTAATGAGCGCTGTAATTAATAGATCGCTCTCCCTGTCTCCCTGCTTGCACTCTGGGCTAAGCACTTTTCCTCCAGTCAACGTTTGAAAGAAAGCGGGTCGGCACTGACTTACAGCAGCCCTGCGAATTCCTTTTAATTTAGAGCACTTACCCCACCACTTCACTTATTACCTTATAATTACTGGACTGCTCGCACATACATTATGATCTTGGACTAGAGTTAGAAGTTATTAGGGTACTAAAACATGGTTGCTCCCCTTTCCTCTCTCTGGCACTGAATTTCTCACAGCTATGACAATTAACTCTTTCACCATCTGCCCTCAAAGCACCATTTCTTTTTTTTTTTTTTTCCTTTTTCCAGAGGAGAGTGGCTTGATAACAAAACATACCACGTCTTCTCCAGGCCCTCTTTCCCCCCTCTCTCTTTTCTTGTATCATCTGTGGTCAATTTCATCCCAATTTTCTTTCCCTCGGGCTTTTCCTCATGGACCTCTACAGTTGGCAGAACTCTTGATTAAGAAACAAGGCCAGGAATTGCTTTCCTGTTTATGGAAGGGTTATTTGCTAAGTCACCAAATGTTTACGTGTCAAATGCACATTGTTAAAGTCCCTGAAAAATAGGGAGTCTGCAGCCAGCTGTCTCCTCCAAAATCTCAATCCGTGACTTTGCAATAGCCTGCACGGAAGCAAGGACGTTAGGAAGTGAAGTTGTCGGGGAAGTCTCTGGAAAGTGTCACTATCTTCTACACAAGGTCTGGCCAGTGTAGCTGTAAAAGAAACTGAGCAAACTGGATTTGTGCTGTAGGTTATATGTGTTTCTTTTCAGACAATGAGCTGCTTCCTTAATTAATACCTTTTGCCAAGTGGAAATAGGAACAGTCAGAGTTGCCATTTGTCACTTAACTGTGTGGCAGGCACTGACCTGAGCACTCTACTCATATTACCTCATTTAAACCTCAGGACAACCTTGTGAGGGAGACATTCCTCTTCAGGAAATGGAGCCTCAGATGTCACACAGTGTCCTGAAAGTCATAGAGTGAGTGCGTGGGAATGTCAGGATTGGAACTCAGGTCCGATGCCAAAGTCCAATGCAGAAATGTCATGAAGCCAACAGAGAATTTTTTTTTAAAAAAGCCAAGCAAGCAGGGGTAGAAGTGACACCACACACAGAGACCTACAACCTCCACCGCACCCCGATAAATGGAGAGGGACCGCGGTGGCCACCCCACTGGCCACAGGTCCGCCCCAGCTGAGTCACCTTCTCCGGTGCTAGGAGTGACACCTAAACAGAAATCTCTGAAAGAACACAGTTGTCTCCTAATTACTACTTAGCTCATTACACTGAACACTTCCTAGACACCATTACATTATACCCTAAAACTACAGCGGGGCTTAATTCTCTTCCTCTCTGTCTCTGAAATTCTACAGCTCTATTATTCAAGCCTGAAATATTCACAACTATCTATAAATTCAATTGTCAGCTGGTGGGTTTTATTCTAGACTTCACTTCAATCTAAAATTAGAGGCACTAAAATTCACATTAACTCTAAGAGGAAAATAGTGAATAAGACTTTATTTCAAAAGAACACCTTTTTGTCAGAAAGAGCCATTTTCAAGATGATGGCTTTATCTGTAGCCAAAGAGAATAAGCCCAATTCTACATTGTGCTGTTAATGCAGAAATTTTAGGTCACACTGGATTAATACAAATCTAGTTAAGAATTACAAATAGAAATAACATGTGTAGAAAAATATGGGAAATATTTATTTTAAAGCTTCAGTACATTTGCTTTTATTTTATTATTTGAAGAGAAATGATGAGAAGCACAAGGGAGCAAGACAAGAGACTTTCCAAAAAACTTCGGAGGAAACACCCTGAGAAAAAACTGGAGGGAGAAACAGCTATGTCCAAACCCACAGTTTGTTTCTGTATAAGAAACTAAATTTGAGGGATTTGGGCGCCTGCGTGGCTCAGTCGGTTAAGTGGTTGCCTTCAGCTCAGGTCATGATCCTGGGGTCCTGGGATAGAGCCCCATCTTGGGCTCCCTGCTCCGCGGAGAGCCTGCTTCTCCCTGTCCCTCTCCCTCTGCCTGCCGCTCTGCCTACTTGTGCTCTCATATCTCTCTGTCAAATAAATAAATAAAATCTTTTATAAATAAATAAATAAATAAATAAATAAATAAATAAATAAAATTTGAGGGATTTAACAGCCTTCCTGAGGCCAGGGTGAGTCCAGTCCTCTATTAAGAGGCATTTTTGGCATGGTTTGAGATACAGTCTCAGTAATTCTGATGATCATCCTTCCTAGCTTGGCTCAAGAGCCAGCAAGGGTAAAATTTACCTTTGGTGTTAGATACTAACGATCAGGCAAATACAACTTCTTACTTGCTGGACTATTTCAAAATGTAATTTTTGAAAGTTAATTAACTGTGTTAGATCCGTGAATGTATAGAGAAAAAGAAAGAATAAGAATCAATTAAAGTGGTTGCTGTAGGGGGAAAGAAGAAGATAATCTGTAAGTTAATATTCAATTTATATTATAATTATCAAGCTTAATTGTTTTCAGAGACTCTACCTAGATACAGGTAAATGTGCGACCTTAAATGAATCGCCCTGAGTTAGAATTTCCACGCACATGCGTCCATGTCCAACCAAGGTGGTCTGCATTTCACAGCAGCTTAGCCAATACTTTTGTTAAATGCTGGCATAACAACAATGTCCCACAGTCATATCTATATTACATGCTTTTCATCAACAGATAAGTTCTTCAGCAGCTGTATTTCATCCTTTAAATTTTATACAAACTCAAAACTATTTGCTACTTTATTTCCCTACTTAAAAAAAATGGTGATGAAATTCTCTTCAGGAACATATTATGCACAGGTCTTCTTTGGGTTTCCTAATTGTCAGACTAAGACAAGATTTTTTGAAACTTTTATTATACCCATACCAAGGATAGACACCTTTTAATAAGCTAAATAAATGCCAACTAAAGAAGTCACTATTTTATTTTCTTCCTTGTCATCCTTAAGGGCCCCAAAAGGTACCCATCTTCATTATAAATTCCAAACACTTTATATCAATTTGTATCCAAAAATTTCAGGTAAGCACATTGAAGACAGCAAATCAGCAAGTTTACAAATAGGAGAGAGAAATAAGAAGAGAGTCCTTAGCTTTCTTAACGAATCACAGAATTTCAGGGTTGGAAAAGGTTTTCCGGTCCTGCTACCTAATCACTATCTATTCAAAATAGGAATGAATCTATGAGGACTGGCCAGTTTTCTACCTTCTGAAATCACCAGATTCAATATTTACGTATTTTTATTTAAAGAAAAAAATAAAATATTAAAAAAATATATTAGCCTATAGGTTTGTTTTGTTTTAATGTGCTCAGAAGGAAACTTCCAAGACTTATGCCAAGCTCCCTGAGTCCCAGGCTTCAGAGTCCATGACCCCAGCAGCTCCCTTTGCAGCCTGAGTTACAACTTCAAGCGTCTACTTTACAGTGAGCTTTTTTTTTTCCTGCTTCAAGTAATTGCACTCTCGTAAAGTGGCAAAATGTGAATCACTTAGTAACAAAATGGGCACCAGCTGCTATTGTCAGAGAATGGTGATGCTGAAGAAAAGGGAAAGCAACCGAATGAAGTGTCATGTCAGAAATCAACGGTGCAACGTGTGATTTGAGAAAACATGACTACTTTACAGAGACAGGGTGTCATTATGGCATCACGGTAATACGATGCTTTGACAACTACTGGATCTAACATATCATCATTGCATTAAGGTACACTGGCTTAGTTGGGGAAGGAAAAGAAAGGATTTTTTCTTTTAATAAGAAATATCTTAAGGTCTGCCTGGTTAACCTAACAAAAAGAGATCATTACTTGTAAAGGAAGAATTGTAAATCCTGACCCACAATGCGCAGAAAGAATAAAACACACGTGCACATATATGCACACACACTTCTGGATAATTTTAGGCCTTCTTTAATAAACCTTGAGGCCATCTAATGGAACAGATTTCTGCATAACAGGGATCGCAATCATTTAGTAACGCTGCTTCTTGATTCTTCGAACAAATAACTTGCTCATTTAGTCTGAAAGAACTTACTCCATCAAGGAAGAGAGTAAGCAAACAGCTTCCTGCAAAGCTGGTGCTTGAGATGCTGACAAGAAATGGGGCTCGGTGGTGTGCGGACAGAAAGCTAGCTCCTTAAAACATTATCAGGGCCTCCATCGAAGCTGAAAGCTCCCCTAATTCTGTAAAAGGCTGTGTAATACACCAAAAAAGGAAATTTAGGACAATAAACAAGAGACTTTTAACTCATTTCTGGATACTCATTGAATAGCAAGCACCCCCTGAAAATAACTGCATAGCTAAAGACAAAATCAAGACCTGGAAGGATCTTGCTGAAATCCCACCTGCTTTTAGGGTTCTAGAGTTCAGTGATCTTCTCTTTTGCAATTTTGATCTGACATCACACTAGGCTGACCATCCTGGTTTAAGCACCGAAATCCCACATCCTGGAAACCCCTCAGTGCCAGGTAAATCAGGAATGGCTGGCCATCCACTTTGACAGGTAGACTCTAGAACACCATACCTCCACCCTTGTTATATCTAAAGCAAAGGAAGGTAAAGGGAGAATCTTCATTTTCAGCAATGAAGGCCCAGAAAACCGGCTGGAGAAATGTACTAATAAGAGCATGCAGC
>NC_138374.1:125126937-125136983 GCF_054177405.1 Leptonychotes weddellii
CCTGGGTGGCTCAGTTGGTTAAGCGACTGCCTTCAGCTCGGGTCATGATCCCAGGGTCCTGGGATCGAGTCCCGCATCGGGCTCCCTGCTCTGCGGGGAGCCTGCTTCTCCCTCTCCCACTCCCCCTGCTTGTGTTCCCTCTCTCGCTGTGTCTCTCTCTGTCAAATAAATAAATAAAATCTTTAAAAAAAAAAAAAAAGAGCATCCAGCCTAACAAGACTGGGGGTGTTGTAAGCACATGTGTTAGAAAATACCTATAAATATACCAGCATCCCATTTCATCGTGCCATGCAAGCTGGAGGCCACTGCTGATCACCTTGTTAAGTTATCCAGACTATTTTAGATGTAGGAAATTGCAGTAGCTTCAATTTGTATTGCCAGATGATTTCTGGTGCTTCCTGGTTGATAAACTTTATTAATGGGAAAAGAAATGGTCCTGTGATATCACAATGTGTTGCACATTATGATTGTTGACAGTTTCTGTATTTAAGGATTCGATCTGATGCAGAGGCGCTTAGTAGTGTAATTTATCCTTAGCTTGTTTTCTTGGACCTATTTCAATCTAAGGGTGAACATCCCTTGTTTATAGCTCTGAATACAGTAAGTGAGCTACTGGCAAATCAATAAAACTGTTAAATGCATAATAATGCTGGGTAATTGCATACATGACGTTTTGCATAATTAACTGAGCTTTTCTTTAATATAATGGGCACTCATGTAATACAGAGTAGTTATAAGTCTATAAAATATACACCGTTTATATGAACCATGATTCTGCTTAAAACTCTGGCTAATCATCTACATCAGCTTTGAAGGAAGAGCTCTCCTCCACTGCCAAGTCCAAATCAATTCTTATGACATTACTTTATAACTAACATGATATTTAACTGATGATGGCTATTAGCTATTATACAGATTACATTCAAGAAGTGTAACAGTGGGGGGAAAATACCATTTAGCTTATACAAACTTCTGCCATGTAATCAATATTATTGAGGCAAATTAAGTGTTTTAACAAGTGTGCATATTTGCCCTAATGCAGCTTAATTAACTATATCCTCACAAGTGCCCAACTCCATGACACCTACGGATGTTAAAAGAGAATCTCAAGAAATGCCTAGTCAGAAATTCAAATGCACAACAGAAGCACAAACAAGCACAACTCCGAGTCCTAAGAATATTTCTTACCTTACACAAGTTACACTCCTGGGACCAAGAACCCTAAGGACCAGAGGGATTTAAATAGTGTCCCTCACTCTCAACCCACTTGGGTAGCAACTGCCCATGTGGTGATCACGTCACTCTTCCCAGGGCAGAGTGAAAGAGCCTCGGGCAAGAGGTGGGAACCACTGCTAGAAAAGAAGGTTACGATGGGGTAAAAACTGCATAAGATAAATCATCAAAATGAAGCTTACGATATATGCTGAATGTAACATTTATTCGGTCTTAGAGATTTACTACGCTCATGAGCAGGCCTCCTCCATAGTAAGCTTTCTAGAGAAAAGAAATAGTCTCCTACTTCTACAAATCTCTGGTCTTTCAAACAGAAATATGGATCAATAAAGTTTGCTTGTGTTCAGACAATTCCGTTTTCAAGCAGTCAAGGAGCACACTGAAGAGAAAAAGCAGACACAACAGGAGAGGACTGACAGCTAAATGAAGACCTTCTGGCGGCATCTCACTAGAGGAGAAATAAACAGACATTCAACTCATAGACAGTCTATGCACTGATCTTTACAAATTACAATCGAATATAGATGCTTTACACACACACTCCAGTGATGGAGTTCACAAATCAAATCCAGGTCAATGAAAGCTCAGGCTGACTGAATTTCCCTTTCCCATTCTCTTTGCTACACTGAAACAGGAAATAGGAATGCTACCAGGAGTTGATGCAAGAATACTGAGATCATGGTATTGATGTCACCCTTTACTCAGTAAAGGGTATTTTGTTTTGCAAAAGCAATTACAATGACCAATAAACCCACTGCCTTCATGGAGATAGGCCAGTTCACTTGGAGTGGAACTCGAAAACATACCTGAAACTGGGTGAATTGCAGTAGTGAGAAAATTTAAATACTAAGAAGGAATCATTGTTGAAATAAAGGTTGTGCATATATGGACATCTCTACACTAGACAGATTCACAGTGCAACCAGAGATAATAAACCACATCATCCCCTCTTGGACAAGTGGCTGAACTATACTTACACTTTTAACTTAATAGCTTCGTCTGCAGTGGTTAACATCTAGATGCAAAGGCAGCTGGTCCTGGGTGATCTATGAGGGCACAGGTTATGATTATATTCAGTTGGTATCATGTGTTGTTCGGCTAAAGTAGGAGAGTCGGGGGAGGCATGGAAGAGGGGAAATTGCTAATTAATTAGTCCTAAATCTTCCCGTCCTCCTTTTTTGAACATTTCAGTGAGCTAGCTGCTTGAAGAGAAGGTGAAGTTGAAATACATGGACCACCAATTGCAGGTAAGGGAAAATAACATACATAAACACATATACCTAATTCAAGCCACAGAAACGACAAAGTTGTTGTTCTGTGGCAGAATTAGTTTCTTAAAAAGGGATTATTCAGCAGTGAGACAGCATCCAGTGAAGCCAAGGGAAGCCATCAACAAGCCTGGGGTTCAGACAGGAAGAACGTGCTTGTCATTTGTTACTCAGAGGTCCAAAAGCAAACATGCAGAGAAACATCCCTAAATCTTCTTTGCAATTCTGAAAAAACGAATTAAAAAAAAAAAAAAAAGGTACTACACCAGGGTTCCCACCGCTTTGCTTGTCTTCTTTCCCCTTTCTCAGGAAACCCAGCTTCGTATGGCACTTGACGACGTTAGGCAAGTGGGTTCCAGCTCTGGATGTGGCACTGTGTGACCCGAGGCACGTCACTGTACCACCTTCAGGGTCGTCACTTACTGACAGGATTCGCCCACATGCTTTCTAAAGTAACTTCCGCCATTTAAAAAAAAAATCCTATCTTACTAAATAAAAACTTACTTAATAAATACCACACTGGTCTGTAACTCCGATTAGATCTGAGAGGAAGGGCTACTGCACTAACGCACATTCCCCACACCTCCAAGTCTTTGGCGCTGGCTGCTCTCAGATACCATTGGGGGCCATGGCCGTGCGTGCGCGTGCGCGTGCGCGTGCGTGCTGCAGGCGGAGGAATAATTACAGAAACCACTTGCTGCATAACAGCAACAACATTGAACTGAGGAATCGTTCCCAGTGGGCTCCAAAAGGACAAATACAGCAGTGATGATTGGGGGCGGGGAGCAGGACTCTTGGTTTTTCCTAGAAGTGGTTCTCTTTTTGCTCATTACATTTTTGGTGGGAGGCGTTGGCGGAAAGGGGCAATTCCCTGCAATCAGTGTTTAAGTGAATGTTTGTCCCAGTGTGTGACACCACGCTGTCAGCAAGCAGCAGGGCGCCGCTGAGTTGTTACTACATTTGATTTGACTGCCAGTAGGAAGCTTCATTTCTACCAACTGTTAGTTGCTCGCTCAAAGAATCTTCTCTTCATTTCTGGAGTGATTTTTTTTTCCCCCTCTCTTCTATTTCCTTTTCCTTGATATGTGGTAAGCCCAAATGCCACGTGGATTTGTAAGAGAAAACGTGAGTTCTTGTCTCCTGAGCTTGTCAGACCTGAGGACCTGGACGTAAAGGGTCCAAGCAATTTGTTCGATATTTCTAGTCTCTCATTTAGAGTCTGCATTTTAATTCTGATTTCCCAGCTCATCGTAAGGTCAACACGGACATAATACTGGCTCTGCCACGCTGTGGTCACATCTTTTTACTTGGTGGGGTTTATTTTAGCCAGTGGAGCAGATATTTCTACAACCCTCATTAACAAAACAAAACAAGTGTTGTCACCTTCTCATGCAATTTGGTTGAAATAATTGCTATTTTTGGTGACTGCTTCTCACACTTTTCATAATTTTTCTGATTTGGTAACTTTCCCACAGCACATGAAAGCCTCTCTCCTTAAAAATAATGATTTGGGTAATTATGATTCTCAAATCGTGCCCCTGACAACTTCTGACAATGAAAAGCATCTTTAGAAACAACAAAAGCATGTGCAGGAGTAAAAAGGGTAGGGGGAAAAAAAAAAGAAAGAAGAAAAATCCCTCAGAGATATGACGAAAATTCAGGCTGAATGGAAAAGTAATTAACACTAAAGAGCTAAAACTGTAATTAAGAAAATTTTCATTAAGGGGAGGCAGGTGAATCTGCTTTTCTAAATATGGCAAGGTGCTGTGTAAAAATAAAATAGAAGCAGGTTTCGGTGAGTGGAGCAGGAAAGCCATGTCTTTAACCAGATCAAATTCTCGAAATTGGCTGTCAAGACAGGATTGTTGTGATTTATACCCGTCTATCAAGTGCATGAACGGGACAGGCAGAGAGAACAGAGTCAAGCTGCTGTCATTTCCATTCGCAAAGAACCTTTAATTTCCACAGCACCATCTGTTACCAAATCTAATTCACATTCCCCCTTAATCTGGTTTAGTTCCATAATACTAATTCTTCCCCAACCCCTATGAACACAAACCACCACCAAAAAAAAAGGCTTCGGTTCTTGGTGAGTGAGAAATTGAATATTATAGAGTTAAGGTGTTAAGGCTCCGGTGACTTAAGCGAAGCATGCTCTTCTCCATTAAAATGTATTCCTGGTAAAGGGATTTGTTTTCAGCCAATGCAGAGATATGAAATTGTTCATATTTGGGGTAAAAGAAAAATGCTGATATAAAAGTAGGCCGGGGACATGAAAGCAGAGGTTGTCATAAAATACAATTTTTGTCAAGTTTAGTCACTTTCAGAACTGGCTATAAAATCACTTTGTCATGGTTTTCACATAGACAAAGCCTGGAATTGTATTTTTGTTATGGAAACTCAAGAGAGTAATGTATATATATTCAGAAAGAGTAGAGCAGGGTAGAGGAAACACCTAGGAGAAATAGAAATGGAAAAAAATCATATATAATTTAAAATAAAGAGATGTGTATCGGTAAACACGCATTCACCTCCCTCGATCTAAGATTCTAATAGCACATACTTTTGATGCACCATCATTTCCACTCTCAGCCAATATAATAACTGGCATTCACAATAATGAGGTTGTGGAGCTATAAAATTATAAAGTGCTTTCTGCATCAGAGAAAGATTAAACTATGCTCTGTAAAGATTTAGTGTTAAATGTATTTTATTGCTTTCTAAGTCTGTGAAAATTTGTTATCTCTAAAGGCAATAGTACATAAAGATCGCAGACAAACATTACAAAATGAGAAAAGATATTGTTTGAATATGGGGGTGAGAAGTTTTAATTACACGTTTAATCAACTGGCTCACTACCTAATTCTTCTATGAACATTAGAAGAATTATCTTTTTGTTCTCTAAGCCAGTAGGTTAGAACACTAGGTGGGTTCCATGATATCAATCCCTCAGTTTCAGTCGGTCATTGGAGAGGCTGTGATCGAAATATTTATTTTCATGGCAGCCATGATTATAACCCATGATTATCACCCATAAATACATTTTTTTTGTAGAGAAAACTTTAATATGTAAAGTCTACCACTTAGCTGGAACTATCTTAATACCCAATTAAAAAGAAATCTTAAGTCTGTCATTTAAAGATACGTACTTTCAGGAAAGAATCTCTCATTCTACTGATGGAATCTTCTGATTTACCAGGTATACATATATTTTCAACTATTAACTACAAGAAAAGTCTGATTTTTTAAGCAATTTGGGAGATTATAAAAGAAGATAAACTGTTTGCAACACCGTAATAAACGAAAAACCTTGAGACTAGAATAAATATGCTTATACACACGTGAACATATATATATACATCACCTATACAAACACCAGCGGTCTCAAATATAAGTGATTAAAGATAATAAAGATGATAAAATGTAAGATATGCTAATTTTAATATCCCTAAGTTTTTTGTAGCAATTTATATTTTATAATTTTAGGGTTTCTATTTACAGCTGTAAATTAAAGAGAAATTTTTATTTTCTTCTCACTCATAAGAATGGCTAAAATTCCTAGGTGATACCACTAAATACATGGGAGCAACTGGAACTCACCTACATTGCTGGTAGGATATAAAATGGTGCAATCTTTTTGGAATAAAAGTCTGGAACTTTCTTAAAAAGTTAAATAGACACTTAGCATATCACAATTCACTCCTATATATTTACTAAGAATGAAAACATATGTCCACATAAAGAACTGTACACCAATGTGTAATCACAGCCTTATTCATTACGGCCCTAAGCTGAAAACAAATCAAATGTCTGTCACTGATGAATAGATAAACAAATTGTAATATATAGAAGCAACCAAATCCTAGTCAACAATAAAAGAGAAATGAACTGTGAGAAACGCAACATCGCTAAATATCAGTGACATCCTGATGTGCAAAACCAAGGTAGATACAAGAGAGTACATCCTCGCAGTTTCTGTTCATGTAAGTTCTAGAACAGGCAGGACTAATCTGTAGGGATGGAAGTCACCAGGGGTTGTCTGGAGCAAAGGGTGGGGAAGGCCAGGAGGGAGGCATATGGAAACCAGTGGTTGATTGTGTTAGATGGATCACACTTGTCAAAACTCATCTAACTGTGCATGGAAAATATCTATTTTGCTGTATTTATGTTTTATCTTAAAAAGTTGATCTAAAAACATTTTTTAAACAATAGGTTAAACTCTGTTACTTTGTATGACCAGAAGTTTCCACTGATTTCCCATATTCTATACCCAGTCTCAAATAACCACATCTAGCAAATTTTTCATCAACACCTAGTTCTATTTCTCATTTATACACAAGGACACCGTGGATCAGGGAAGGGAGACAGATGACGTATTGAAGCACACCCAGAATTAGAATAGAACCCAGTCCAAATTCTGGGTTTCCATCTCTTAGGCTAGATCTTCCTCTAACTTACTAATAAAGCAAGGGATGAAATAAAAATCAGACCCAAAGTGAATAATATTCTACTAATCAGAATGATAGACACCTTCCTGTATCCTGTTTTTAAAAGCTTATAAAATATCTGGGGGCACCTGGCTGGCTCTGTGTGCAACTTTTCATCTTGAGGTCATGAGTTCAAGCTCCATGCTGGGCTTATGGCTCACTTAAAAAAATAAATAAATAAAAAATAAAAGCTTATAAAATATGTTACTGTAAACACAAATAATTCCATGCATTCATGAGGTCATGCACCTGACTTCATTCCTCATTGTCTTCCCCCAAAACATGGCCCATTTTAAAATGGCCTTAGGTAAGCGATATGTGAGTGGCAATGTGGTGGTATGTCTTTGTTATGTAATTCAAGGTGGGCTCTGAAAAAAAGTTTTTCTGGCTTGGTTTTGTGTTTTTGACAAGGAAGTAAGTACTATGGGAGATAGGATAAAGGCAAAAAATGAGATTTTAAGAAGTGGAAATAAAGGGGCGCCTGGGTGGCTCAGTCATTAAGCGTCTGCCTTTGGCTCAGGTCATGATCCCAGGGTCCTAGGATCGAGCCCCGCATCGGGCTCCTTGCTCAGCGGGAAGCCTGCTTCTCCTTCTCCCTCTCCCCCTGCTTGTGTTCCCTCTCTCGCTGTGTCTCTCTCTGTCAAATAAATAAATAAAATAAAATAAAAAAAGAAGTGGAAATAAAAGGAGATTCATCTGATCCTTTAAAATAGAGTTTGGATATAAGTATAAACAAAGTAAAAAGTGTTAGGGGAGAAGGTGCAATCTATAAAACCTGAGTAGGTAAAATTATGCATTCCAAGAGAAATGTAGAATTTCTAAGAAGCTTCCACGAGAGAAAACTTGTAGAGTAACTTAAACAAATTAAAAAAATTTATTTCATCCCCAATTTACCAGATGCTTCACGAGTAAGACTATCTGGATGACTTTCCTTAGCAGAGAAGGAAATAAATCACAAAGCACATTCCTTCCCTTTCTAACTTTCCTACACACACATTACAGCATTTAGTACTAGCAGGGAGAAACAGCATGATTATACAGCTAATACCTATTTTCCTGAAAGGAGGCTTCTGCAGAATTATAAATTTGTGTGTATTCCTGAAGACAAATCTGGACAAGCTTATGATCTATTCCTTCCAATGCCTCCACACACTCTACAGGTTGGCAACCAAGCCCCTCAGCCAGGGAGTCCAGATCTCACCTTCCCTTCAGCCCCCAATCTCACTTCTCCCCACCTTGAACCTCCTATAAATGCTGTGCTTCACAATATCTAATTCCGACACCCAACAGCTTCCCCTTCTTTCTGGAATGCCTCCCCCTGGTCCCTTGCCCCATCCACTGGCTAGCACCTACTCATAGTAAAAACTCCACTGACTTATTAAGTCTCCACAAGTCTTTGCTGACACTCCTTCCCCCTGATGTCCCCATAATACCATGAGCCTGTTTCTGCAAATGCACTTCGCACATTGTGCTTAATGTACGACTGACCTTTGAACAACATGGGTTTGAATGCAGCAGGTCCACTTACATGCAGATTTTTTACGGTACAGTACTGTAGATGTATTCTCTCTATCTTATGATTTTCTTAATAACATTTTCCTTTCTCTAGCTGACTTTATTGTAAGAATACAGTACATAATACATACAACACACAAAATATGTTCATCGACTGTTTAGGTTATCAGTAAGGCTTCAAGTCAATAGTAGGCTATTAGCAGTTAAGTTTTGGAGGAGTCAAAAGTTATAGGCAGATTTTCAACTGTGTGGGGTGTTGGTGCCCCTAATTCCTGTGTTGTTCAAGGGTCAACTATATGTTCTTATATTTCTGTCCCTCCACTTGGAGAGAATTATGCCTTAATTGTTCTCTATCTCTAAAATTTCACTCTGTGCCTTGGTTGTTGAATGAATGAATAAATCATGAGTTCATATACACACTAAAAGTGGTGGGCTTTGAATTTGAGAGCACAAATTTCCTAAATTAAAGTGTTGTTCCTATGATCTCATGAATCTGCAAGATAAAGCATAGAAAAGCTATTTTGATATCTCCTTAGGTCAGAGTAAATCTGCCAAGAGATTTGATTTAAGACATAACAAACAAAAAACAAAACAAAAAATCCCTGCAGGGCAGAGTAGTAAATGACTCTAAGATTTTTAATCAGAAGACCTGGCCTTGCGGTCGCTGCACTGTCACGTGGGCTCTGACATGTTATCTACAAACATCAGTTGCTGAATCAGCTAGTGGCAAGGGTAAGCTCACCGTAGGTATGGGAAGATCAAATGGAAATTATGTGCAAAGGCAGCACTGAATTTACAAGGATATCAGTAAGCAAAAAGAAAGAGATCGTTCTAGGATGAAGAAGGATAGCCCAGAAGTGGGGGAGGACAGGGTAGGCTCAAAGAAGACAGGAGGCTGTGGTTGTGTGGTTGTGAAGAATACTATAGGGGATCTGCAGTCAGCTGTGGGTTCAGAAAGCAGGCGGGGGCCAGACTGTGGAAGGTTCAAAATACTACGCTATGCAGAATAGATGTCATTTTGTAGGTGCTGAGAAGCTGCTTAAGAACTCTAAGGAGAGGGGCGCCTGGGTGGCTCAGTCGGTTAAGCGACTGCCTTCGGCTCAGGTCATGATCCCAGGGTCCTGGGATCGAGTCCCACATCGGGCTCCCTGCTCTGCGGGGAGACTGCTTCTCCCTCTCCCACTCCCCCTGCTTGTGTTCCCTCTCTCGCTGTGTCTCTGTCTGTCAAATAAATAAATAAAATTAAAAAAAAAAAAAAAGAATTCTAAGGAGAGGGGCACCTGGGTGGCTCAGTGACTGCCTTTGGCTCAGGTCATGATCCTAGGATCGAGCCCCGCATCAGGCTCCCTGCTCAAATAAATAAATAAAATTTTTTTTAAAGATTTTATTTATTTATTGGAGAGAGAGAGAGAGAGCACATGAGAGGGGGGAGGGTCAGAGGGAGAAGCAGACGCCCTGCTCAGCAGGGATCCCGATGCGAGACTCGATTCCGGGACTCCAGGATCATGACCTGAGCCGAAGGCAGCCGCTTAACCAACTGAGC
>NC_138374.1:125137083-125300545 GCF_054177405.1 Leptonychotes weddellii
TGAGAGTCTCCCTCCCCCTCTCCCTCTGCCCCCCCCAAATAAATAAATAAATCTTTAAAAAAAAAAAAAAGAATTCTAAGGAGAAAAGAGACAATTTGTGTTTTTATTAAACACAGTTTTGGCTGAAGCACTGCCCATTATTCATTCACCCTGTTACATTTTAGGCATGTAACCTGATAAAACAAACAGGCCAGATCTCTGAACTCACAGTGTGTAAAGCCCAATTAGGAAGCTATTATATCCATCCAGATACATGATGAGGAAAACCTGAGTGAAGATAGTGGCACAGAGAATGAAAAAAGAAAAAAGGGAGATAAATATTGTAAGCATCATCAAAAGAGGTTTTTCCACCCCTAGTGATCCATAATATATAAGAATCAATCAAGCTAAAATTCCTTTGACAAACTAGAATTTTTTTAATAAAGTGTAATATAAAAACAAATTAACACCATGTGATGAAACAGTTCTTTATCTTGACCATAGTGGTGGTCACAGTAGTAAAACTGCTGAAATCTGAATAAGGTGTATAGATTGTATCGGTATCAATCTCCTGGTTGTTATACTGTACTATAATTATGCAAGATGTCGCCACTGAAGGAATTTGGGTGAATGATGTGGAGACTTCATTCAACTGCATGTGTCTACAATAATCTCAAAATAATTTTTGGGGGTACGCACCTGGGTGTTCAGTCAGTTAGGCCTCTGGGCCCTGGGATCGAGCTCCACATCAGACTCCCTGCTGAAGGAGGGCGTCTGCTATCTCCCTCTCCCTCTG
Organism: Leptonychotes weddellii; assembly: GCF_054177405.1. Taxonomy (NCBI): domain Eukaryota; kingdom Metazoa; phylum Chordata; class Mammalia; order Carnivora; family Phocidae; genus Leptonychotes; species Leptonychotes weddellii. Next base: position 125,137,859 of record NC_138374.1, read on the forward strand.
CCCCTCTGCTCATGCCTTCTCTCTCTCTCTCAAATGAATAGATAAAATCTTTAAAAATAATAATAATAATTTTTTTTAAGTAGGCTCAATACCCAGTGTGGAGCCCAATGTGAGGCTTGAACTCATGACCCTGAGATCAAGACCTGAGCTGAGATCAAGAATAGGACACTTAACCAACTGAGCCACCCAGGCATCCCTCAAAATAGTATTTTTTAAATTAGCATTTACCTAGGAGACATGGACGACAGCACCTATTTATTTGACTTTGTATCTTCAGCACTTTGTATTATGCTGAACTCATATTAGCTACCTAATAAATTTGACACTTAGTAGATTTGTATTGAATGCATAAGTAAATAAACTGCAAGGTATTATGTCAATTGAAGGCATCATTTTTTTATTAATGTTATTATAAACCTGATCCCATGGGTTTCTCTGTCTGGCTCATATGTGTTTATGACATTACTTTAAATAACGAAACTCTGACTGTAGATACCAGTTAGTCAAGGTCAAAAAGACGATGGTATAGATGGTCCTCTATTCTCCTACTTCTCAGAGTGTACTGAAGTCTCAAGATAATGCTAAGAAATATTGACATGATTTCCCCTATGCCCCAAGAACATATATGGAAACCATTTTTTTCATTTTCTCTTTAATGCTGGGAAAAAAAGTTAGTCACACACTGGTTCTCAAGACAATCTTGTGGGACAAATTTTATGTCTACTTTACAAATGAGGAAACAGGACAATGACAGAGCCAGAACTTGAACTTGAATTTTCTATGTCTAAACTCTTTACTCTGAATTACAAAGTGCTGCACCACAGAGATTTCATAACAATACTTTATAACAGCCAGCTAAATATCTCAATTGTAGTCATACCTATAATTACCAATACTTGAATCTTTTTAAGATTTTCTTTTTCTTTTTTTTCTAAGATTTTATTTATTTATTTGAGAGAGACCACGTGCCCAAGTGGGGGAGGGGCAGAGAGAGAGGGAGAAGCAGACTCTCCACAGAGCGGAGGGCCAGATGTGCGGTTCAATCCCAGGACCCGAGCCGAAGGCAGACGCTTAAACGACCGATCCCCCCAGGTGCCCCAGGATTTTATTTCTCAATGGTTTAATTTTTTAAAAAACTGTATACTCAAATAAGTGCTATGATCTACCTTGATGACTATTTGAAGCCACAATAACAAAAATGTGACCAAAATGAAACAAAAGCAGCTTAGTTCTTAAATGACCAAGAACAAAGAATAAGCTAAACAGTCAAAATGACTGAACAACTTAGAAAATACTATATTATTTATACCAGAGAAAGGAGAAGGCTAAAAATACTATATTATTTATATCAGAGAAAGGAGAAGGCTAAAGTATGATTATTATTTAATTGCTACAAGAATAGGATTACAGCCTTCTAATAAGGAGAAACTGACTTATTTCACAGCATGGAAAACCACGGCTAGATATTAAGTAGAACTTCCTGGCCAATTAGTTGTTGTAGTTAATTAACTGTATCAATTTACAAAATTAATATATATTAATTAGCTCACTATGCCTCAGTTATCTCTTAATTAAAATGGGGGCATTGATTAATACCTATACTACCTACTGCACGGGAATGTTGAGACTCAAAAGAGAAAACATATGAAACTCTCGAACAACTTTAAAGCCTTATGTAAATCTAAACTGTTACTATACATTTGTACTTGGAGATTTGTTGCAATTTACGTTTGTTTAAACATTTTGATAATGCATTCTGACTTCTACTGATTTTTCACCAACATTAGCTCTACAGTATCACACAACATGACTTCCTCGTACCTGAGATTAAGAGGTTGTTTTTAGCAGAGCTTTAAATCAGTTCACAAATCTTTAGTGAGTGTCTACTATGTGCAAGAAATGGTGCTGGCTATGAAGAGTAATGCGATCTTTTTCCAAAGGAAAATGTGAGTTTCAGAGAAGGTCAAAATTTCCATGCTAAGAATTACAGTTGTGTGGAAGCTACCCAAGAAACTAATGAGGTTAGAGCCCTCCATCAGATTCCATGTGGATAACAATTAATTTAACACAGGTCTGGGGGAAAATGTAGTTAAAGACAACTTCTGAAACCACTTAACTACATTCAACCATCTCAGCCACTAACCACAAGGAGAACAAGACAAGACAGTGTGGATAAACCTATTACCACTTCAGAGTGGGGGTGGGGGGTGACTCCTCTGACTAGAGGCAGAGTCTTCATGCAAGAAGCATGGAAAACTGGAGTTACTCCAAGGCATGATATTAGTTACAATCGTTTTCAGCCTCAGCACCTGCTAGGTCCCACTCTGAGACCTCAGTCCCTGCCTCCTCCACTTGCCCCCTGTGCGAGGCTCTCCTATGACAGTCAGTCTGTCCATTTTCCAGAAGGCAGACAGGGCAGGAATAGTCTTGTTCTTACCCAAAGTCCAGGAGGGAATATTGAGGGAAAATAGAAAAAGGGAAAAATTTGTGCAGTCTCTCATGAAACACTTGACCAGTGTTACATAGTAGCTAACTAGTTAGATACGTAAGATTTCAAGGCTCCTCCTGAAGCATAAATGTCCTCAGGCTTCCACCTGAGCCTGTTTAATGGGAAACCACAGAACTCACAGTAAGTGAAGGTTAGTGTGTAGACATGAACTTTTCAGATAAGGAAACTAAGGTCCATGGTGAGAAATAAACTTGGGCGGGGGGTGGGGGGAGACCAGAGACAGGACTGGGAAGTGGAGTAAGGAGTTTGCTTTCATCACTTCAGAAACTCCGTGTAAGAGGTGGAGGGATGCCTCTCTCCCATGCCTCAGGAACCCAAAATTCTGTGAGTGAGGAAAATGGAGGCTTCAAAAATATGAATCTCTTGAGAAATGGTCACTCCTGTCTTAGCCTTCCCCCACATGTACATATTTCTTCCCACTCTCCAAAACTCCACTGACAGATGAGCAGGCTCAGATAATAATGCTGACTGATGCTGGGAACTTTATTCATTCATCCGTCTTTCTATCCACGGAACCTCACGAAGCTGAGGGCTGCATGCTGAGGTCATAGCCAGCACATAAATAAGGTCATCCACTTATTTACCTGCTTTGCTATATCAAATATGCTGTCAAGCCTAAACTAGACAATCTACTAAAATATCTGTCGCAAGAAAACAAATAATGATAGTCAAATGATGGTGTGTGATTGGTTGACTATACGGAGTACAAGGGGTTGTTACCCTCGTAGTTTTATTAAATATGAAAGCAAAAGATTTATGCTATGGGTGATAAGGGCAAGAATGCTGTAAAAGTGAGAAAATATGGCAACAGTATGCTGTACATCACCAATGGGATAATTATTTATCTAAAAAGTTGGCATTCTTAGACTTCTAACATGCAGTGTGTGAAATTCATATATTCAAAGGAGACATCATAATAACCTGCCGGCTGGTGGTGATGGATAGGTTTTTAATCCAAATGACCACAATCTTCAGTCTGCCTGTCATGGAGGGCCAGGAAAAAATGGAATTTTCCTTTCATAACTCTTGATGTTGAAAGAGGAAAAACCTGGAAGCATGATAAGTGGCTCATTTCAATGGACAAATGGACATGGAGCTGAGAGAATGAGTGTGAATGAAAGTCATTGTTCCCTAACTAATACCATTTTTACTTGTTACACTAAAAAAAAAAAAAAAATGAAGCAAAGAATGATTTCTGCCTCCTTCATGTCTGGAAAGCACAAGTTCAAACTGCAACAAAAGCTGGAAAGTCTTCAACACTGGGTGAGTTCATTTACAAATCACCCCTTACTAAAAAGAGTCAGGCAAAGAATGGTATAATATTTGTCTATTAATTAAAACTTACTGTACAAACACAGCAAGAAGAGTTGATGCTGTAGTGCTTTATTGACTAGAAAGCCTCGCCTATGGATTTCCTCCTTTGGGGTTTAAAGGAATTCCTATTTCTCATTTACAGTCTATCAGAAAACGTATATGACCTGTATTTTTTAATTTATATAAATCCATTCAGTCAATCAGCCTGGGCTGAAATTTAATGGATGTATCAGTCATCGTTGGTCCGGGGAGAGAGAACGAGGTACCAACGTCTACCACCTGTCTCTGCTTCTTCCATTATATTCCCCCTTTTTCCTGCCTCACCAGCTCCAGTGTCTCCCTCAACTGCAAGCTAGGGCTCTTTTGAGGCTGTTGTTTTTAAAGAGAGAAATCGGAGTGCAAATAAACTGAGGGAAATACAGAAGACCCTTTGGCTATTTCAGTTTTTAAAAATCTTCATTTTCCTATCTATGTTATGGCAATTTTATTACATATTCAGCAAATTTACAGTAACAAGATGTTCCCCTGACAAATTAATCACTTTCCAAGCATTTTATCATATAAATAAAATATCACCACTGGAGAGTAAAATCAGCTCAACCAGTTGCTTTAACCCTTCCTTCAAGAAATTCACCTGCAATAGATTGAAGACCATCTCTCTTTCTCGCTCTCTCTCTCTCTCACACACACACACACACACTCATTCACACTCTTAAAAATATGAGCTGGGCACTCAGTACTGGTAACAAGGCTTATAGGGACTTCTAACTTCACAAACCAGATTGCAGTGTTTACTGGATTAATATAAAAGAGGGGTATGCCTATGCTTTTTAAAGACAGAAGAGACTGAAAAGAAAAAAAAAGATAGGAGAAACTAAAAACAAGAGAACCTTTTCTAATCTGCTAGAATCTACACTTTCTCCACAGTTTTATTTCTACATTTCCCTAATAATAATAATGAAGTATTTATATTTTTATAGTCCTATTCTTACCCTAACATTCTAGGCAGGGAAGAAAATTGCAAACGGCTAGGTTTCTGTCTTTACTTTGCTTTCCCCTTTGCTAATTTCAGAAAGTGAATCCAGCAATTATAAGTAGTAGGAGACTGATAAGGAGTCACACATGCACGAGAAATAGGTTCAATTCAAGCTTCCCTGACTAATCCTTATTATGACTCATTTCAACTTCAGAATTTGTCGGTTGAGGTAAGAAGCTAATTTGGCTTTGAGAAGTGAAATCTCAGTTTTGTACTTTCCTTCTAGTGCTACTAACAACCCCATTATTAAGAGCAAAGTAGGAGGGGCATGAAATTTTTATTGAGTGCCCACTCTCGCCAAGCATTTTTTGCATGCTATTTTATTAGATCATTAAACTTAACATATTTTAAGGAACAGCATAAATTTCTCTGGCTTCCAAACCCATAGTCTGTAGCATAGTATCTTCCATCCCAAAATAAAGTACCATAGTATCTTCCATCTCAAAATAAACTGCATTATTTTTAAAACCTGTACCCAACAGGACCCTCAAACTATGACCCTGAGATTAACAGTAGGACATTCTGCCAGGTCTTGACAAGAAATGGTAGCAGAAAGGCCCTCAGAGAGACTTCTCCTACCTGCTTCATCCCTGTGTGTGCACAGATGCTGCTCCTTCTGTTTGCACTCATCAGCAGATCTGTCTCTTCTCTTGCCATCGGTTCTGTCCCATCAAATACAACCCAGCTCTAATCTACATATTTTAGGAAAATAAAAAAAATCTGGCATCATACCTGGGCCGGTTGTGGCACCCCAAAATAAAAGATGACCAGGCCATGCTGACTATCTTCAGTGCTTAAGTAAATACCATTCTATTACTAGCCTCGCTCTGGGGAAACCCCAAATAGTCACCTTACCGCCCCACTTAAAAGCCCATAAAAATACCCATGATTTATTATTACTATCCCTCTTCTTCTCCATGAATGGGGTAATAGAGTTTTTTTATGGGAGGCTATTAAGGAGCAACATGGATGCTACTATTTGCTACTTATCCCATATAATTAATAACACCGTAACTGTTACTAGAGTGCAGTATTTAAAGCAGCTAGCCTTCCATAAATATAGCTGATTTGACTAAAGTGTCAATGGTAAATTTCAAGAAGAACCACTAAAAGGCGATTTACTTTTGAAATATATAATATGTTACACAAAGGCTTTTATTAACACTTCTTTTATTTATTTTTTGGTTCTAATGAAATCATTAGACTTACCAACTGACTACATAATTACAAAGTCAACACTCCTAAAAAGCAAGTAGTAACACTAATTAATTTCCTTCTGGGTGTTTCCTTGACAGCTTATGAAATTTCTCTCTTTTTTTTTTTTAAAGATTTTATTTATTTATTTGAGAGAGAGAGAGAGAGCACATGAGAGGGGGGGAGGGTCAGAGGGAGAAGCAGACTCCCTGCTGAGCAGGGAGCCCGATGCGGGACTCAATCCCGGGACTCCAGGACCATGACCTGAGCCGAAGGCAGTCGCCCAACCAACTGAGCCACCCAGGCGCCCTGAAATTTCTCTCTTAAAATTCCTTGCAAATATTTGGGCACAAAGCTTTCTCTAAAAGTTGATATTCAGATCTTTAAGTAACACCTTCAATGAAAATACCAATTGAATAAAAGTAAAATTAACATCCATACTATGGATCTTCTGGTCTTATGAGAGGATGAAAGAAAAAATCTGTAAAATGGTAAAAAATGATGTTCATAGCAAGTGTGATGTGTCAATACATGTTCATACACTAAGTTTCCACTGCAATTTATGGAAATAAACATAGTCTAAACTTCTCCTTTCATGACGAATACACTTTTTATCATGATCACAGGATAAAGTTAAGTTTTTGTGTGTGTTTGCCTGTGTTCCAGGCAAAACTAACGCAAGCACAAAATCGATGCAAAAACTAACGCAAGCACAAAACGCAAGCACAAAATTGACAAAATTATATGCATGTGAATTATTCAAAGATAATATAAAGCTAGCTCTGCCCAGATTAGATCAGAGAGACCTTCTAACACCCAAATGTCAGGATACGAAAAAAGATAAAATAATGCTCTGGAGGACTCTTGCCTGTACGTCTTAAATGAAAACAAAATTTTAAAAACGAGCAATACAAGTCATGGTGAATAAGAGCAACGAAGGCAATACGTAAAACGTTTGTGTTCTTCTTTTTTTTTTTTTAAAGGTTTTATGTATTTATTTGAGAGAGAGAGAGAGTGCGCAAGAAGGGGGACGGAAAGGGACAAGCAGGCTCTGCATTGAGTGCGGAGCCTGATGCGGGGCTAGATCTCAGGACCCTGAGATCATGACCTGAGCTGAAATCAAGAGTTGGACACTTAACCGACTGAGCCACCCAGGCGCCCCAAAAGTTTGTGTTCTTGTACATTTAATTTTTTTTCTAAAACAGTTCATTACTTTGTACACCAACGGAGCCTCAAAATATCTGTAAGTGTCCCCTTAAGTTACCAATTAAACATGGGGTCAATTTCCGTTTTTGCAGTTAATGGCTACCACTAATACATACATGTTCCTTCTAAGTAATTCACCTCTCTGTCAACTTTGTCTTCTGCCTGGCAAGAGGAAGCATTCGATCAGCAGCAAATAGTATCCAAGTGACTCTAGGAGGAACAGGCTGTTTTTCAGGAAAAGATAATTTAAGAAGAGTAAGGAAAGGTCCTTGTTACTAATGGTGGAAAAATATACTCTTTTTTTGGGGGGGGGGAGTATTTTTATCATGGCATGTTCTCAAAACATGCCATGTGGGGGTGGGTGGGTCATGTGATTCAGTGGAGGAGAAAGCGAGCTGGGGGATCCAAGGAGGAAATGTCTGGCCAAAGACCAAAGACGAGAGAGCACGTGAAGGGATGAACTAGCTATTGCCTAATGGTCCTGAATTTTATTTAATGCCCTTAAATTTTACGGAGCTACTTGGCTGAAGACAAATACCTCATTTTCTTTGGCACCAGAAAATGGTTTTTAAATGCAGATAAAAAGGAGTCATCTCAAATACTTTTTGGAAAGAGACTGGTTATAAATAAATTTCCTTGAATAAAAAGTACTTTATTTGAACAAAGATGAAGTGGGTTACTGGTTCTATTTTGAATTAGCAGTATGATTCATTTTCATGCATATTTTGCTCCAGATAGATGTTGCTTATTTAAGTGCCTGGCTAGAGCTTTACTGGCTCAAAAAAGCAGATCCATTAACTTTCCTTTGCAACTGAATGGAGTCAAATGGGATGGAGTGAACAAACCCTAAAGACTCCAGTCTATTCTGGAGCACAAGACGTCACACCGCTTTCTATACATATAGAACCAGGGAAGAAAATATTCACAAAAACATTTTTTTTCATGCTCTCTCAAACCCCTTTTTCGGCCTGCAGTTAAAAAATTAACAGGCTATAAATAACAAAGAACCTTATCCATACATCTGTATTAATCTATAAAGTAAAATACGAGAACAGTGGATAAAGAATCATAAATTAATTTAACTGAAGCCCCCATTCCCACCCTAAATTTATAGTATCCTCTCAATGAGTCTCAGAAAAGAAAACAGGAACAGTCTGTTTCAATTCTGGGGACCACCAATTCCATTCACAGTTCTAAATCTTCATTTACTGTTTAGAATATTTTTTTCATTTGAATTCCAGTATAATTAACATATAGTGTTATATTACTTTCAGGTGTATAATATAGTGATTTGACAATTCTATACATTGCTCAGTGCTCATGACAACAAGTGTACTTTTTTTTTTTTTGAGTAATCTCTATGCCCAACGTGGGGCTCGACCTCACGACCCTGAGACCAAGCACAGCATGCTCTGAATGAGCCAACCAGGCAACCCTGCAATTTAGAATATACAACCTAGATCTTACTAGACTTCAGTGACAAGTATAGCCTTATAAACCCATCTTGTTAGAGACATATGATAAGCTTTCCTTATTTCAATAATGTATTTCAGTATAAATGACTTTTTGACTCCAGTTTACAATTTAAGTAGTTCATTTTGCATTAATCAGGTAATTCCCCTCCATGTGGTTTATGCAGACCCCAAAATACAAAGTCATACACAGATTTCTAGGACTGAAGTCTTTCATTTTATATTTAGTATATATTCAAGTGTACGTTGAATTCGGTAAAGTGTTTTGTACATGATAGCTAACTAGAATATTTTTGACTGGCCACATATACAAATAAAAATTAACACAGAAATTTATTCTAATTTTTCTGTCTAGTAAAAAAAAAAAAGGACACAATATATATAAGTCACAATTCACTAAAAGTCAAACGTGTTGCCCCCCCGCCCACACACACACAAAATCATCTGTTTCAGAAAGGACACACAGTTGTTTTACTTCTGCTAAATCAATGCCTAAAAATATTACATTTCATCAGTTTCACTTATGCTGAATGTCCCCAAAGGTTCCCTACCTGAAGCTGGCCATATTTTAAGTGCAAAGCAGGCTGGGTGCTATCTAAATCTAGATAAAACTCATTGGGTTGTAATCTGCACAATGATCTATACATCTAAATCTATATGCAAATCAAATGCTTCCGTGCATTCGAGCATTCCAAAGCACCCAGGGCTAAGGGATCACACACAAGGTGCTTTCAGACCCTTCCCCTGTTACCCTTCTCCTTTCCTTCTATTTATTTATACTAGCTACCTAAATAATTCACACCGCCTGCTTTTCAGCCCGAATGTTCCTCAGAAGAGGCCTACAATGAGCTATTGCAGTCACCAGATGGACTCAGAAAAGCAGCAGGTGGGGCAGATGGCAAGGCGCCCCGTCTGATGCTGCTTGCTTCGGCATGGACTGCGTTTTCCTTCCAGGTACATTATCATCATCCTAACACTGAGCGGTGTGTAGTTTGGGGGGTGGGGTGGAAGTGGGGCGCTGGCAAATCCTTTACATGCAGTATTAGAGGAATCATAAATTACCAGCTGCCCTCTTCCTCCCTGCTCCCCACCCCCTAGCAACCCCCGATGTTTTAGGCTGTTGCTTTGTTAGTGGGTTTTCTTTCTTTTTCTTTCTTTCTTTCTTTTTTTTTAAGACTTTGGTGAAGGTTCCCCAATGCATTTTGGCACTTTGCATAAAGAAGGATGCATCACCCATTGCAAAATTTTACCTCAGCTTAATAAAAAATAAAGAAAGGGGGATTAGAGGGAGTGACACCGGAAAAGTCATGAAGACTGTGGGGGGATAAATGTATTTTCACAAATATTTTGCAAAAACCACCAATGAAGGGAAAACATAGGTGAGTTGATGACTCAGTTTGCGTCTGCCGTGTCTCACATAAAGGTAAGCTGCCCTTTGCATGTATCTATCGAGTGGAGGAGATAAAAACTACAATTCTATAGCTTTTTGGCATTACAGAAAATATTAGCTATACCTGAACCGGGGCAACTCTTTGCCTTATATTTCCGGTGTCATTTCCAAAAGTGTGGCATTTCCCCTCCCAAGTTTGTACTTCTATAGTACTGAAATACACACAAAAAATCGCATTGCCTATCACCTGCAACTGGAAGCTTATAACATCATGATGCCCAAGCTACCATGAGACAGTCACTCAGTAACATGTAGTATAGATTTTAATTGAGCATAAACACTTGACAAAAATTCTCCGGAGATATTTCTGGCATATTCTGAGGGGCAATGGTACCACAATACCATGATTTTAATCCTTCTATAAACTTAACTGATGCCAATATAAATCTTATTACCTAACTTCACTAATCATCTAATTATAAACACCTAAAAATGTGAAAGACAATAATTTTAATGACCTGAAGCGAACCAATCTGTATCTTCAAAGAAATAAATAAATAAAACACTGGAGTAAAAATGCATCCACTGAAGAGATGCTGCAAAGAGACAAGCAAATTGAAATCCCAGGCTTCTGGGAACTCTACGGGGCAGTTTTGCAGGAATTCTGGACAGACAGTAGCTGTGAAATTATCTCAAGATTAAGGGCAAGGTTTTCTTACAAAAACTACCTTTCAATAGTCATTTATTTTGGTTAGAATGAGTTTACGAAGTCAAACCTTTCCCTTAAAGTCAAACTACATAAGCCCTTCCAGAGTTCAAATAAATCCCCCTTGCTTTCCCTACGATCTATGAAATTTTTTTTTACATGAGCTTTTAAAAAATTAATTCCCCTCTCATTTCCAGTCTGAAAAACAAACCATATACAACTAATTTAGAGCATTTTAAGATGTAAAGGCAACTTTGGTGATCAAATCTTCAAAGGCTTCCCAAGGAAGCCCTGTCAAAATGGCTTTTGCAGCTGAGGGAAGACAGGCCAGACCAGACTTGACTACTCCAAGACCCCCAGTCACACTCTTGAAATACTCAGGATCTGAATGTACCATTCCTAATTGTGTTCATGGTGCTAACTTCGTAACAGTCCTAAGAAGCCAAAACCAGAAAATTAGGCGGGAAGCTTCAGTGTGCTTAAGTTTTAAAACTCCTGCTACCTAAATTCCTGAAATCGTTTTCTGAAGACTGACTCAAGTTGAAACTGGAGACACAGGTATAAAAAGCCACATTTTTAAGTGGTTTTTATGCACCCAAGATCATTTTATAATTTTTAATCGTTTATTTCAGGATCTCAGTGCCCAGGACAGTGCTTGTACACAAATATTTTTGAATGAATGATCAAGAAAATGTAGTTTAATGCACTAAACTGATTACTGAGTGATTTAAAAGATTGCAAAACAATGCATGTAATCTTTTTCGATGCAACATGAAAAGTTACTATAAGCAATCAATTTGACACCAGAGAGTTGGTTATGAAAAATACACTTCCAAAATCAATGTTAAACTGATATCCTTTAAACTTGATTTCATTAACTATCATTAAACTATTTGCCCAGAACCTAATTAATGTACACTACAGAGGGTACTTAATAATATAAACAGAAGGGGATGGACATTTCTTAGAAAGAAGCGCATTATAAGGCAAATGGCTATAAGTTAACATTGAAAGGTAGGAACTGCGGAATTAAAATGTAATCTTAGAATTTATATATTTCATAATGATTGGGATATTCTTGGTATATTCAAGGTGTGTTAGGACTGCCACAATTAAACTGGCAGACAATATTCCTTCTAAAATAAAAAGCAGCAAAGTCTCACCTAAAAAAACCTGCTATTTTAAAAATAAAAAACAGTAAGTATAAGCAAAGAGTGAAGGGATGAATAGGTAATTTCAATTTAAGGCCTGGATATAAAAGATAATAAAGGTAATGTATGTTATCAGATGTTACTCAAAGCGAATGGTAATTATAATTGTGATTTTCAACATTTCGAAATTATCCTTTAGTAAAGTATCTATGATATTCTCGAACAGATACATCTTATATAAATATCTATAGTTGAACATATTTTTAGAGTGTTAGAAATCATATAATGTCATATAATGACATTTCATATACACACAAAAAAACCCTATATTTTTTTACATGTGTTGAAAGAATAGATAAGGCGTGTGTGTGTGTGTGTATCTATACATATAATACAATTTCTGTAACTGGTTGATTTATTTCCCAATTTCAGAACCCCTCCTGGATGTGTCCAACTCCTAAGGCTCCACAAGTTAATCTAAACCTAACAAAACATAGATATCCCAATTCAAAAATTTTTTAATTTTATCCAAATATATAGTATATACTATAATTCGCATAATTTAAAAAGAGAAATAGATTTTGAAGTGCCCCTTTTCTCTTTCCTAAACAAAATATTGATAAAGTGACTCAAATGTCATAAATTTGATGCAATGCCCAATTTGTTAAAAACAGGCAGTCTTCCTAAATTAACTATGATTTTTTGTGTGTGCCGGCTGGCTTTCTTCTTCATATGTAGGTATCACTGATTGAAAAAAAGAATTTGGGGAGAAGGGGTACAATCTCTAGTGAAATTACTTATTTTACTTCCTTGTGGTTCACCTACCTAAGGTGAAAAATATAAGTTAAGGCACATAATTAAACACACACAAAAATTGTAGGATAAACCAACCGATAATATCTTTTAGAGGTTGGAAATACAGAACACTGAATAACCATCAACTTCAATTAGTACCTAAGGACAGTACCTTCACAATATTAACTATAATCCTCGTGCAAGATTTATCCAGATCACATTGGTTCTGTTTTGTGTTTCCCCTCTGAAAGTCTAAGAAGAATTTTCTACCTAAGTTTTGAGTTTACAGTTTGAAAAAGCAAGTGAGAGAGAGAGAGAGAGAGAACAGGATCCTTTGCAGGCCTTCCCCGCACCTAAACAGAGCCATTTGCATAGTTCATTGAACACTGTTTAGTAAACACGGAGTGAACTGGGACCACAGTGGCTTCTATCTTCCAGGCCTGCCGTCCTTTTAAAAGCAAGGCAGGGGTTCTGTTTTTAGTACACACTTTGGTTCAGTGTTAATCCTGTTTTATGTTGTTCACACCTGCTGCTGACTAGCAGCCTGCTGATGGGCTGGGGCTCACGCTGCTCAGAGAAATCCCACTCCCGGAGAAGCTGGACAAAAGCTACCGTACAGAGCTGCAAACAAAGCCTGACCAGGGTCCAGAAGACCGGGACAAGCAGACCCCGGCAAATCTTTCCTCTCGTTTGCAAATAAGGCTCCGATGTCCCCCAGTTTGCCACCCAACAATAAATGCAACCACTTGCTCTTTTTTGAAAGAAAGACTGAACCCCATTGGCTTATTTGTATTTCTTAGCTTTGTATGTCTTCTGGTAAAATTCATGCCCATGCAGTAAAAACAAAAATGTTGTCCTAATCAGGTGGACGTGTCAGCCACGCTTTGTGTCCTTGCCAAAAGAATCTGTACCTGAAACAAACCTAAATATTAATTTAAAATGTCCTATGGCTAGACTCTCTATTCCTAGAATTTTACATCCAAAATGAACAGAGATACAAAATATATGTTCCCCCATCAGTGGCCACCGTGTGACCAGGACAGTGACTCGGATGCTAAGACCGCTCTCCCCCAGCTTCCCACCCTGCACTGCATGTGCCTAATAGCAAACATCAAAAGGAATGACTTCTTTTTTGATCTTAGCACCAGTGATAAATCAAATTCAGTGCCACAGACAGGGGGGAAATACACTACTGAGGGAAAACTCTGAGACTGACAGTGGGACCAGTTGGAGGCATTCGCTCAATCAAGTTTCCAGTAAACGATGCCCACCCTCCTCTGCTCTGAAACAAGATGCAAGTTGCCGTGTGCTTTCCCAGAGTGAGAAAAACGTACCCAGGCCTGACCTGACCCTATGTCAGGATGCACTTTGGGCTGACATTGCTGGGGGTGGTACTAGAGCCCCTCTCTCCTACCTACAGACCCCGAGCCCAGGTCCTTCCTCCCGGGGAGCCAGACTCTGCCCACAGGTGGGCACAGAGAGCCCCTACTGGCCAGCACGGCACAGCTCCAGGATGAGCCGCACATCTGGGGGGTCAAATGGGAACTCTGGGATCGTTTTATTACATCTCCCGAAGCACCTTCTCTACCTGCAACAGCCAATAAAGCATCATGGGCTCCACGGCCAAGTCAGGGAGTTCTGCGTCTGCCTAACCCTCAGTGGTGCACAGATTTAATGGAGCATAGTTTTAATACTTCTCTCGGGGAAAGCATGCAAAGTGCTAACTAGCATATTAAGGTTCTGTTAATGAATGAAAGCGAGGATGAAACGTTTGAGGTGTCGGCATCTTTTCCCCAATTTGTTTCCCATCCATCCTCAGCAATGTGCTCTTTTTTGGAGGGTCAGCACTCGAGCCTACTACTCCCTTGTTCGTGTCATGCTCTTCCTCAGCGGAGGGAAAATTCACATGGATTCTCAGAAGCAGCTTACCTACCACAGGTGAGAAGCCAGATAAATGCAGACTTTCTCAGCGTGGATAATACTGTGTACTTGGGAACTCTCCCAAGTCTTAAAGAAAACAAAAATTGCTGTTAAAAATGATCCCATGATATACTCGCCATAATTGTAGACATAATTCATGTGTCTCCCATAACCTGACACAGCCCATCATAAAATCAAATAAAAAAAAAAATAACAGTTGTCGCTTTCAATCTGTTTACATAATATGAACAGTATAGGAAGAAATTCAATTATTATGCTGAATCACATGAAAATGCTGATAGACGAACATTTCTTGACCTACAAAAATGGCAATTTCATGTGGTTTCATGAAAACCTAATTAGAATCCTATTATCTCCACTTTCAGGCAAAAAAGGCTGAAGTTTTGTCAGGGAATGTCATGATTCCCAACTTGACTTTCCTCCTGACTTTCCCTCAGAGTGCCACCCCTAGTTTCGTCTTGTTTTGTTTCATTATTATCAAAATGGGACAATTTATCTAAGTATATATTTCACACTTGAACCTGTGACGAGTTGGGGTGCTCGGGCCGTAGCAGTGGAAACTTCACTGGATATCAAGTTTTGCACATTCGATGGCTCACATTTTCGGGGGAGTGTTTACTCCAAGGCTCACTTTTTTGAGAGGCAATCCCACATGACAGAAGAGCACATGCTTCATTCCCAGCGCCAAGACTGCACCACGATGGAATATGAGGGAAAAAATCTCATCCTTGATCCTTCCCCGAAGGGCTTGAACCACGGATGAGTTTTTTCCCCCGGCGACTTTGTAAGTTTGCTCAGGACAGAAAGACTCCAGTGTATCAGCAGGAGTCGCAGCTTTGAGATCAAATGATATTCAGTGTTCTGCATGTAGTAGTGACGACATGATGAATACCCTCAGATAAGAAGGAAAAGCACCAGCAGTGTGTGCTTGCTTGATCAAGGGGTTGAACCAGCCGCTGCCTTGCAGGGCCGCTCCTAAGCATGCCCACTTCTGAGGAAAGTTAAGACCACCTTATTTTGATTATAGTGCTTTCCTCGGGCAGGAATTTTTATTTCGGTTTGAATCTTAAACCATTACATTTCCAGTGATGCATTTTTATGTTTACAATTGACATCTTCATAAAAGAATGAAACCTTTGAGCAACAGCTCAAAAGCATGAAGGTTGCCTGCAGTAAGTACTTAAATTATTTTACACCTAAATGGAGCCCAGTTGTTTTTAGTTAAAATTTAATAAACCTTAAACTGATGACCTTTCTTCCACAGAAAGGCCCAGAGTTGCAAAAACGAACTTTCCAATGAAATATATTTTAAGGAACTAGTGCTGAACAAAGGGCTATTTAAAGCTGAACGCTTTGTCAATTTATCAGCTTGTGAACATTCTGTTCCTGAATTCCCCACTGCTGCCGAATGTATAGAACGGTGGTGCCTTGCTTAATCGAATCTTATTGATTCGAGTGTGTCACAGTGATCTCATTGAGAGTAATCAATAGTAATCCAAAATCAATCAATCTGCTCTTGCACTATCATTTATCAAATCTGAATACACCAAATTATTTGTAGGCGTCAAAGTACAAAGAAGAGAAGATGGTTGAGCTGGGAAAGTTAATGGTTTATATTAAGAGCAAAACCAATATCTCTCTCTTTGTAAAGGGAGGTGTTTTAAAATGGGCTGTGGCTTGGACAAATGCATTTATCTGCTCATTAAAGCACTCTAGATTTATAATTCATCTTATTCCATTCCTGAGAAAAAAAGCCAAGGTTTCTTCTATAGGACTTTGCTGATTCAGCACAAGTGACATAAACGTCCACATGCCCTAACTTATTTAACAACAGCACACTAGCATTTTACAAGTCCGATAAGCTAAGTTTCAAATGCCTGTCACCCATCGGCTGGAAACAAGGGGACTCGACTGACACAGGACAGAACTGCATCTTCGAACATCAGAAATGATGTTTAATAGAACTGGAGTGGAAAAAGGCGTACTTAATTTCTCCAGAGAATGTATAGCATAGATGCACCTGCTTATCAAAGAAGCTGCTGTTGATGCTGAAGGTTCCTTTATCAACATATTCACCTGTAATTTAGTCAAGGTAGTAAATCCTTCTATTCATTGTGGCACACTCAAAAGCACCCCTGCTATTTAACTTGAATGAAAAAAGGCACAGAGTGTCTAAAACATTTACTTTTGCTAATGTAAAAGTGTTGGCATTTTACTTCGTTCCCGATAAGCTGGTGCCAGTAACGGAGTGATTATTCTTTTCTTATTCAAAGCCTATCAGCATTTCGAAAAGCTCTCTCAATCTTATCAGGTGTATGAACAGCACAGTTACTGAAAACAGTTTGTACTGCTCCTCTCTCTTTCTGCCAAGCTATCTGATCAACCCCCCCAACTAACTAACTGTATTTACACACAATCACACAGAAGTTGAATCTTCCACGCCCTGTAGCCAGACTCCAGTTTGCCATGGATTTTTGTGCTGGGACATTAACTTAACAAAAATGTCAGCAGTGAGTACCCCAAACTGACAACAATCAAGAAAACACCATAAAAGCACTCAACTAGAATGTACAACAAACAGACACAAAAGGAAAACAAATAGGAAAAGCTGAAGGCAATCTCTTTGGAATTCGAGAGGGGGTTAAAATATACTGTATATACAAATACGGATGAATCTCATGTACTTACCTCTAATCAAAGTAAATGATCCCTTAGCAAAACAGATGAATAGAAACAGAAATTTTAAAAGAAAATATTGCTGCAATTGAGGGGGTTGAGGGAAGTGTTCTAGAACTGAGCAGGCATTTCCCCCACATTTCAGATTATCTCAATATGGAGGCAGAGAGGTTCTATAATGTAAGCAAAGTAAGACAATAGACAGTATCACCGAACTTACCCCATAAACTGAAGACAAGATAGAAATCAAGGCTGTCACATATGGTGACCACATTCTCAGGACAGATTTTCCAATCATTAAAACCCTCATAAATGCTCTAGACATTAAAGTTTTGTTCACTATAAGGAAATAAAAAAAATTTTTTTTAAATACAATTTGAGTGTTTAACCTCTTGATATTTTTCTCATTCTTCAGACTTAACCAACTGAACAGTTCCATATAAAGGTATGAGGAAAGAATCATCATCCTGGCTAACATAAGCATCATCCGGGCTAACATGGATCTACTCTCCATTTCTATTAAAAAAAATGCTTATACCAGTTCATGGTTCATACGAATTGAGAGACATACCTAATCATTTATGGGTAGTTCTTCGGAGCATGAAAGACAACAATGACATTTATAGAACATAAGAGAAATCTAAAATGTACTTGGACAACTGAATACTAAATTTCTGACCCTGGGAAAGAATCTCTGCTTGGGCTTCTGTGCATAAATTGGCCATTTGTTCCTCACCTCCTTTTGCTGAATGGCTAGGAGAGGACAGAAAAAGGCGGCCACATGCTCCCACCTGAGCCCAACTCCTGATTCTGTCTAGACTCCAAGAATAGAATGGGCCTTTCCTTAGATGTGTAGAGCAGTAAGATGAATTAGCCAAGTGTGTAGTTCAGTACAATTCAGCTGATGGTTGCTTCTCCATCTGTGACACTATGATCCCATGACTGATGAGGCAGGTCTCATTTATGTCTATGGATAAAGGGATGCTTCTGTCATTTATTGGACCCAGTACCAACTGTATACCGTCACCTTCTCATAGGAAGAAGACACGATTCTCATCAACCATATATATCTATCCTTTTCTTTGGTCATGAACAGTTGGTTACAGGCATAATATCCCTCCTCAAAATATCTGATCTATTTTAATAGATTAGTGACAATGAAGAAAGCACTGTCAGAGGATTCCTTCATTTATGGAAAAATGAACATAATTTAACACAGCCAGCTTACGTTTTTGGAGAAGTTGAAGTTCTGTGATAATTTGGAATTATGGAGGGCAAAGGGCAATTGATTAAACAACCTCATATTTGAATTTTTTTCTCTAAATGAGTACCTTGGTCTCTATAATTTTTCATATTACTCACTATTTTTGTTAACTATGGATATAATTTTAGGCACTTTTCAAAGTAAAATAAATTCTTATAAATATAAAATGTAAATATAATAACTGCCTTGAAAAGAACACCTTTTAAAACATTTTAATTCACATTGTGAGTATTAAAAGCAAAGTAAATATATTTATTTAATGCGCCTTTTGTTTAAATTCTCAAAAGCCATTAGAAATAAGTAAAATCTTCCTAGAATCGATGAAAAATCAATTTTCATGTACAAGAGAAGCATTCTGATCATGGAGGAGAAAAAAATTAATATGCTTCGGCCTATTTTCTGTGCTTAAGCTCTTTTTCAAATTTCATTTTTCTTTTTGCATTTTGAATAAGCCACACAAAAAGAAGGCACAAGATTTTTTTTTTCCTCAGAAAATGTATGCAAAGTGCAACAAAAAAGAGATGTCCCTTGTTAAAGATGGATTGCCCATGCTCCTTCTGATTCTCCACTTCTTAAAGTCTTTATTTACTTCACACTTAGGAGCAACTGAGGTTCACCACTTCAATGACTTTTAAAGCAATAAATCCCTTTGTTACTTCCAAGAGAGTAGAAAGATTTGAACAAGTTTAAGTCATACTCCTTTTTTTTTTTTTTTTGGTACAAAACTCATTATTGTCTATGCTGTCTGTATTCCCACAGAGTTTTAAAGAGAAGTAAGCAAGCAAGCTGGTTTTCATTACACTTCTGCTAGCCATCAATCTCTGATATAATATGAGAATTTATCGGTAGCTTCCCTTTTATTTAGTACCATCTTAACAAATTGTTTGCAGAGAAGGTGTATGATGAAGCAAAGTTAAATTGACACATCTGTGATATGCCTGACAGCCTTCAGTATGCCTAGTATTAATTTGTTTTCTTTGGCTAGGTAAGTGCTGCCAAAGCATATTACACATAATGTGTACTTCCAATCAAAATGATGAAAAGTATATATGCAATTCTGTGTTACTCAAAGCAGTACGAGAATGCACAGAGGAACGTATAGGACAAAGACTGCCTTTTACAATTAAAATATAAATTTACTTTTAAGTTCTTTTTTTTTTTTTTTTGAACAACGTAATCCAATCCTAGGTAGGCTCTCCATGAGTTTAATAGTTCAAGTATCAAAGAGATTTTAAGTGCCAAAGCCCCAGCCATAGGTTGCATTTCTGACGGCCAGTGCTGAATGTTGCATATCTATATTCAAATGTACAGACAGCTCTATGCCAGTATATTGAAGTGCACTTTAATTGACCAGTGAGAAGTCAATTTACTTAAAACTGCTCCTTTTCTTTTAATGCTTTGTCTTAGTGAGTTATCTTCCAAATATACATTTGTTGCCATAAGTTACGATGGCATGACATCTGAAGAAATCAAAGCATAAAAAGCCTGTCCTCCAAACATTTTTAAATTTTTTTCATTAAAAAGAGGACGGATGCATGCATATGCACACACGTGCATACCACACACACTTACACCACACCACATAACCTAAATCCTCTCAATGTGATGGTTTTGTATCATTGATTAGAAAAATACATTTGGAAAATAATGAGAAATATTGTCCAAGTCAGAGAAAAAGAAACACCTGGCACTTCTGTAAAGAAAAAGTACAGAGGGAAGATTTGTTTGCTAAAACTCTGAATGGGAATTATTTTTAGTAGCTGAGGTTTCCTAGATCTTAGAAAGTAGAAGTCTAAAATGAACCTGACACAAGAATGAGATGCCAGGTCAATCCTTCAAAAGGCAAAGGTTGTCAGTTATCACCCTCAGATAATAAGAAGCTAACTTTGACC
Source organism: Leptonychotes weddellii (assembly GCF_054177405.1). Lineage (NCBI taxonomy): Eukaryota > Metazoa > Chordata > Mammalia > Carnivora > Phocidae > Leptonychotes > Leptonychotes weddellii. The sequence continues at coordinate 125,158,405 of NC_138374.1, forward strand.
TGATGGATTGGCAAAAAGAAACAGTAGGATTTAAAAAAAAAAGAAAAGAGAGAGAAACATTAAATTTATTAAAGTGCTATACATACAAGTAACGATAGGAAATGAATCTAGGAATTTAAACAAGCATATAAATAACAAGAATTACAACAGAAAGAGCAGTTGGCTAAGTGTTCTTTCTCAACACTCTTTCAGATTTACTAAGCAAAATCACAGAACTCTAAACTTACCCCTTAGAGTAAAATTCAAAAATTCTGAAATCTGTGATGTACTTTGGAGAAATAGAACACTTACTAGTTTTCTATATTTGCTTTCAGTAAAAAAAAAAAAAAATGAGGAAATGACATATTTATGTAATACAGATAAATAAGATTCCTATTTATTGCATTTATCTGAGACCTATCATGTTTACATTCAGATACATTTGTCAGGCCCTTGTATTAAAAAAAAAAAAAAAAAAAAAAGGAATGTAGCCAAGAGCTGATTCAAAACTATTTCTTGGACATGGGCCCAAACCATTAAATTATGCATTTAATATTAGTAGCTTATTTCCTATTTTATAAATTATTTATGATTACCAGCTTTTGAATTTAGGAATGACAACAGTTAAAAATTCATAAAATCAGAAACAAATGGACTTATTAGGTTACCTGTTACCTGTCTTTCTATATAGTTAAACCAATTTAGTTTAAAATCAGACCTGGCAAATACCCGAAACACTAATTCCAGGTTAAAATCATGCCTGGCAAATTGAACTGGCAACTAATCGATCAGAAAAATACTTGAGATTCACTTTATTTTATAAATGTAATGAACACCTTTAGCAGCCTACCTGTAGTATTCTACACATATAACTCTTCCCACAAAGGTACATATTTCACGTGTGTACTATACATGCAAACACACACGTGTGCGTATTCTATCGACTGCTTAGATTTTAAAGTACCATATGTGTATTGATGTATTTATAATAGTACAGACCATGTATATCCATATACACATGGTGATGAAAATAATCAACAGCAAAACATACGAAATGCAGTCAGGAGAATGAGAAGCGGCAGAGATGCCTGGCGTCATCCCTGCACCATCAAATATACACATAAGTATGATTGGAGAAAGAGAACCTAAATATTTCACTGTCAGAGAATGTAGAGAACTGCAATTCATTTCTATCTCAAGCGCTTTAGGACAATGACAATTTAATACAAGGCCAGTGGATGTAAAAGAGATAAAAACTGAACAAACTGGGCCAGTGTAATCAAAGATTTTCTCCAGAGAGCTGGCTAGGGCCAGAGCTCATATGCACTTATAACAGATCAACGTTGTATTGTTTCTCTCTTCCATGAATTTGCTATGAAGCAAAATTCCAAGCCAAGCCTCTCTACTGCAATGACTTTAAAGTTCTATTGAAATACCTCCGATGCTCTTCTCTTATTTCTAAATGCTTAATAGGTGGTTCTAAAAAGTTTATTGATATTAATTGGTTTCACAGAAATCACTGCTATTAATTGCCACTTGTCTGACAAAGTATCAACCATAAGCACAGAATTGAATGTTTTATGAAATCATACAAGCAAAACCTTCGGTACTGTACAGCACTTTAAAAGTAAAACAAAGAAATATTTTTTTTAGTCACTAGGCTAAAACAAATGTTGAGGAATTTTTCACAAGTGATACAGACTTGAGACTGGGCATTATGCCTACCTTCCAAAAGAAAGGTCTCTTCTTTGTCTGTAGTTCTTGCAGGAGTAAGGTATTGTGAAAGTATTGTTAAACAGACTCATAGAGAAGTTACCTGCCCTCTTTGATGAATAGCACCATGTATCTAAAATTAATTGCAAAAGTATGGCCCAGCTAATGAGATGGTCCTTATCTTTTCTCAGCACAGGAAGCACAAGTATTTTTCTGCTGGCTCAATATTTTATAAAAATGCCTAAAGTGTTATTAACTAAGTAAAAATCTGATTAAAAGACCTCAAAGACCCAAATTATCGTAAATTCTAAAACCTGGAAAACCAGGAGTTAAACCAGATTTCCTATATTATTTCCTTTTTAAACCTTAATTTCTTTTCTTTTTTACTTTGAAAAGAAAACCAAAGGGGGGGGGGGAATCTTTTCTCCAGCTTCTATTAGCATTTTTAAAAACTGAATTACAATATCCTTTTTTATAAGATGGTCAATATATATTACAGGTCAGATTAAATCAAAGAAATATATCAAAGGCCGTCAATTTAGAATTAAAAAAAAAAAGAACAATGATACCTTATTGGGGGGAAAACACTGGAAAAATGATCATCCATGCAAGAGAATTAATGGATATCCACAAGGGCTTTGCTAATAACATGGGTTAATTACCGCTGCAACACACAAGGCTCAGTAAATAAAGCAGCAGTACCATAAACACATTAAGATGAGAAACCATCACTTTAAGAACCAGCCAACACCAGCACCCTTGCCTCTGCCCAGGAAAGGGAAAGCTGTTTTCCAGCCCTTTCTGTCAAAAGGAGGATTTCTAAAGTTAACCACCAAACATATATAAGGTAATACATAAATACACTGACACAAAGGGCTGGTGAAACATGGGGTGCCCATCATTTACTCACCACTCCCATTCCACATTTATTCCATTAACTCAGGAACACTTATTTTTGCTTACTCCAAGGAGAAAATCACATGTTACATAAAATAAACTGTCTGGCTATTTTGACTATCTATAGTTTGGGATATGTAGAGTGGCTATTAAATTTTCAGAAAAATAGAATTAATCTATTTGCTTTAGTGCTGTGATGAGCAAGGTTACAGATTCTACAGCTCCAGAACACTCACTCCTAAGTGCAGCTAGTTGTCACTTCCAGCAATTTACAAAGAAATCATCTGAAAACCCCACCTACACCACCTACCTTTAAGTCTGCAGGTGTTTGCAACAGACTTACAGAGAAGACACAGGAGGAAAAGTAAGATGAGCTCCAAGTCTGGAGTTTAGGTGTTCTTTCTTAGAAAAATAAAAAAGTGTCTGTTCATAGTTTTCAAATAATATCACATCTAAAGTGATTTAGGCAAGCTCCTATCTTTTTTTAAAAACATTTGAATCCACTCAGATTTAGGCTTTTTGTTGCTGTTGTTACTGTATAAATTTTTCCTTCCTGCCTATTTTATCTCAGATATTTTGACATTATAGTATTACTTTTGGATAGTTGTGTTTCAATTTACATTAGCTTTTAAAAGGGAGAGAGGAGGCCGAGAAAAAAAAAAATCAAAACCCTGACACAGAAAGAGTGAACCATACAAAATAAACCTTGCATACCTCCAAAGAGGAATTTTAAAATACAAATCTGTTTCATTTGCAATGCTTGGATTTCTATGATCAGGCTGAATCTACTAAACTGTTCCTCCTCGCCTTGCGTGTCTTGGAGTGTTTCAATTGCCTTTCCTTCTTCCAACAGCTGTGACAACTGTTAAAACAGTCAGTAAAATTAAGTCCGCTCTATAATCCTGTAGTCAATGTTACATTTTAATCAGAGGTTGAAAGGGATTCATGTGATGAGCACACTCATTTAGAATGATTAGACGGACACATATGTCAAAATGAGCAGATATATTATTTTCATCTATGTATGCTATCAGTTATTACTGCTATTAAATGTGAAACAAGCTTTCAAGCATTATGTTCTTTAATGTGCTGGCACATTTCCTAAAATAAAAAACACATAGTTATAGGTTAATATTTTAGGCTCTCCTAATGGTGGTCAATAAATTGTATGAATCTTTTTTAACAGTCTCCAAAACAGAAATTGCCTAATATTTTCCTCTGAAACTGCATAACTCTGATTTCATTTCTATGTATACGCACACGTGATAGGGTTTAACCCAGTACAATTACTATGAATATTAATAGCATGTATAAATTCTGTGGTTTATTAATTGAGACAGAGAGGCAGATGTGTTGCTTAGCATTAGATCTTTCTGTCTGTCCAGTGAACCACGTAACCATCAGAACTGCATCCAGACAATAAATCTGTATTTTTTAAAGATGACTTTTAATTGAGCCAAAAAGAAAGCTAGTTTGAATCTTGCGCCAAAGCCAAAAGGACATGTGCCCTGATTTCATTTAAATGAATCTGCTTTTAGAGGCTTATTTAAACAAATTATTCAAATTAGCTATAAGAAGTTAAATTCAAGAAAACTACTTTAAAAAGAAGCCTCTGGGGAATTTTTAAAGTTTGTTTTGTTTATTTATTTACAGGAGAAAGTTCAGAATCTGGGTGAGCTTGGATAACGCCTTCTTCCTGACATGAAGACATTTACACCCTCCAATTATAAGGCCCCAGGTGCACTAACCTTCAAACTACACTTGAGTGGGCAGTCCTACCTTTGTTTATTTTTCATTTTTATTTTCACACAATTTAAGGTTGTTTCTTGCTGTGAGTGTTTCAAACTGGATGCAACCTTCCAAGCTTTCCGTTCCTCCTACGTCCATCTCTTGGAGAATATCCCTGTGCGAGTGTGTGTGAGCACGTGCGAGCGTGCACAGACGTATCTACACACACTCACACTCCTACACACACGAGCGACCACTGAGACTGCAAGTCAGTTTTCATCTCTTACTTAATTACAAAGCAATGCAATATGCAGTCACTAAGGACAGCTAGTGGACATCTACCTATAATGCACTAAGCTCATCTTCGCGAGTTTTAGATTTTCTTCACAGTCTATAGAGAGATGTTTGCCAAGAGCACTCTTTTCAGAATTATAATAGTTGGTATTACTGTAATGTGAAAGCAAAGCAATATAACTGACTCAACAGAAAGATAATCCAGTGACGGCTCCCGTGGTATATACTAATATTTTATCTTAACAGTGGGTTGAAATTAAGTTTGTGACCTACTCATTTACACAAGAATGCCTAATTTACTTGTCCTACCCTCATCCACTTCTCCCCAACCTTTAGTGTTCCAAAGATACATACACACACACACACACAAATCCCTATGCATAAAGATATTCATAAATCCGAATTAAACTGCATATAAGAACAAAAGTACTTTTCTGTATTTTCTGGACAGGATACATGACACAAATCCACAATCTCAACGTTGTCTATTCAAGGGGAAATTTTAAAAGTCACTACTGCTGCTTCTTTAGTTTTTTCTCTCCTTAAATATTTATAACGTGTGAAAATCTCATGTTACTTAATGGACTGATTTGTCAGTTAAGTGCTGACTTAACGCTAACCATGCAAATAACATTATTCTAGCCCTGAATTGCACAGGGCTAGTTTTTAAATTGTTCTCTGAAGGAGAATTAGTAAATGTGCAATTTTGCCTCTAACTCTGCGCGGTAAGAAATGACAGAGAGCTGAAAATATCTGTCAAACTGCAAATACATAAGAGGCACTCAATAGTATAAATCATTTTGAATATTGTATTTTAAAACATCTTTCCTTGGGAAAATGGGTCCTAGTAAAAGATGCATTTTAACAGTTCACTAAGCATGTGTGCCAAGTGCCTATTCTTAGCACCTGAATAAGAAGTGACTGTCACACAGCTATTTTACTGACAGTCACTGAGCTTTGCCTCAAAGGTAACATTGTAGTCAGAGAACAATTCTCGACTTACTGAATTAGGAGATCACCCTCAACACAAAAGGCACAAGACAGACACAAACAAGCACTCGTGCACACAACATTCCCGGGGCATTACCTGAATCCTTGTGCAAAGATACATTCTGTCCACCCCCACACACACACGCACCCCCACGGCGAGTTTTAAAAAGGAAAGAAAAAGGTACCTACTCTTCCTCGTAGTGCAGGGAAAAAGATTCAGGCAGGCAAAGTTCTACCGAATCCATGTGCGACCGGCAACCATTATTTGTGCACCCCAGCTATAAATCAAAGTTTCCTTGACAGAGCACAGTGCAATTAACACAAATGTTCTCCTAGTGACAAGCCTATAGGCACAGCCAGTTGGGACCAAAGCTCTCACACTCTCCTAATCAAGGACTTAAAGCCCCGATTGGAGCTTATTAATATGAAGTAGGGCTTTACATATGCAGTCCCACCGGCCCAGGCGCGCAGCCGATTGGGGGGCGTCTGCCCAATCAGGAGGGAGGCGACGGGAGGCTGCACGGAGCGAGCGGAGCCAGGCAGGTAGGAAGGGTGCAGAGAGCCGCGGGCACTGAGAACCGCGAGTGGGAGAGGAAAAAGGGAGCGGGCACGGCAGCCATCGGAACGCTCCCAGGAGAGGCTGTGCTTTTTCTTTTCCGTCTGTCTTTCTCTCTTTTTCTGGGAAGCTACAAAAGAAACATAACTAACTTAACTCTCTAGGCACTGGAGGGATTTGTCTTTGGTTTCCAACCTAAGACCTGTTTTGCCTTGAAAAGAAGAACTCACGCACGCACACTTCCCAGTTAATTTGGGAAAGGATTCTGCGGAAGGTAGAGAATTAAGTTTGTCCTGCCGTGGTCTGTGTTTTAAACCCCTGGGGGCTGCTGCTTATTTAGTGCTGTACTTCCCCATTTATTCGTCGTAATCGCGTCTTTTCCTGGTTTCCTGATACATACTGGGCATTTGAAAAATCAAAGACAATTCTTCTAAATTGTCAGGGCACGTGAACCCCTGGGATCGTCCTCTCTGAGGTGGGATGCAGTTTTGCACAACTACAGAAGAGGAAATAGTGCGTCAATACAATCTGAGAGCATGCCTATGCAAATTATACGTGTAAACATTTCTTTACCTGCTGCCTCTCCACCTATAGATATACAATGCATAGCTTTTGAAAGCAAAGGTAAACAACGGCAGGACAAATTGGCTTCTCCAGTTACAGGGGTGGCGGTCTGAGGCCTGTAGGGGAGATAGTACATTAAATCCATCTCAGTGCATTTTGACAAAATAAAGACTGCGTTTCCTTTTTTCTTCCCCCCTGCATGGAGAGCATTACTACACAGTGCACTAAAAGTGTTCTTAATCATACTTATTTCAATACAAGCTTCCAAACTGGGAGGCATATACAAATATATATGATTTTACCCAAAACATCAGTTTCCAAATGAAATGCAGTGTACATATTTGTTTCTTTACATAACACACCCCGAATCATAAAAAATCAACCCAGAAACATTTTGTAAATCATCGCACAGTCTGGCCATTATAAGGACTAGTTTCAAACAGATAATAATTTAGGAAACTAAAATTCTCAATCAAAAGTTTGTTTGTTTGTTTTAAGGGCATAAGAAGAGAAGATTATTTTTCCTTCAATAACGTAGAATGTGTTCTTAGTTTTCTTACAACAAAGAGTTTTCTTAGGTCCTATTTTGAACTACAGGCTATTTTATACTAGCAAATATATTGGAATAGATGCCAGCTATTTATGGCAAACTGCTCCCTTATGGAGAGTGGAAGACCCACAATTTTGATATAATTCAGTTCTTCTGCTACCAACCTTTTGCATCTTAAGTGTTCCACGATATAAATAGTATAATCTTGAAGATCAAAATAAATTAGTTCAGATACTCAGTGTGCGCTGAAGTCACTATATCAGAACTCAACTCTCTCTCTCTCTCAACCCTTTCAAATTTTCTAGGTCTTTAAAAAAACAAACACTAAAATAGAACAGCCGCATTAAAATTCAGAATGTAAAAATGACAGACATGATTTGGTCCCCCCACAGAAAGAAAGCAATTTTCCTGCCATGTATTTGGCCATATCTAAGATATGGGCCTGATTCCTTTTATTTGTGGTCTAAATTCATACAAGTTCTTAGATGAGAACTCACATAGCAAAAATTGTGCCTGAGAATACTGTATAAAAGCAGGTAGTAAAAGCTTAATTACCAGTAGCATTATGCTGTCTATATTGTTAAATGTGAACTCTGCAATTAAGATGTAAATTTGGTTGTGAGCAGTGAATTAAAAGAGCTTTGAGATGTAGGAGAAAATCCAAGCATTCTGCAGACACCCGGAAAAAAAAAAATTTGTCTGTTCAATCTAAAATGAGACATGTAATCATTTTATAATTAAAAAAATAAATAAAAAAGCATTTGAAATCGAACCATGATTTTTCTAAAATACAATAAAAGAAATATGGAAGCTAATACTGCATTAGAAAGAAAGAAAAACATCTTTGGTTCAAAGATCACTATCTTCATTTCTGAACAAACCAAAATTCTCAGGATAATCAATAGATCCAGTTGTACACATTTTTAAACAATATCCCAAAAACAGAGTTTTTTTTTTTAATTTTTTCTAAAGACTCTTTTTTAGAAAAAATAAAGATTATTTAAAGTACTCAACCCATCTTAAAGCACTCGATACATTCAGATTTTGGACCTGTGCAGAATCCTACACTGTATTCAGTTTCTTTGCATTATCACGCTGTGACAGAACCTTTTATTATTCCTTTGAAATGGCTTTTTAAAGACAAGATTTGTAGTCAATTATTTACCGATGGACCTTAAGTCACCACATTTCATTGGAGTCTTTTACTTCCCAGAATTTTCTTATTTCCTTTTGGGTACTTATTTGCCCCATTATAAACCACTGGATTTCATTGGTATATATTTTAAACATATTTAGACTCTTCCATGTGTAAGTCTCTTCTGTGCTCACAGAGACACATGTACAAACATACAGCGCATTGTCCCCACTGATCTTTCACTAACCATATTTCATCAATGCAAGGTACACTGTCCACTGAGCTAGCTGCTTTCTGAATGACCAAAAGTATACTAGTGGATATACTACACGGATCTGTATGCTTCCCTTTGGGATCAAAGTGTCACCTTTACAAGTCAAGGACCTAAGATTACACCGACTGTCTTGAATCCAGTTTAACCAATTTAAAATTTAAAATAATATCTACTGCACTAAACTCGCAAGACAGCTTCCAGAATATTTTATAAACACGCAGCTTAGTCATCTCCAGAATCTTCCCTAGCCACAGTTTTCTCACCTTGAAGGAGGAAACAGTGGATAATCACAGGGAATACACACATCATGAGCAATACTGAGCATAAATCTTTTAGAATTTCAATGACAAAGGATATGGGGAAAAAATGAAACAAATAGATAAACAGCCTAGAATAAACACATATTGCTAATCAGTCAATACACTTCACAATCCTACCACAAGGAGTCTACCCAAAGCAGGAAAAATGGAACTAAATAAAAGAACCTCTTAGGACTATTTCACACAAACTATTAATCAATTAGTTAATATCCATCTATTATGCATCAGGTCTTGGGTCCATGCATAGTTTCAATCTCTTTTTCCTTACGCAATGCAGTCACAAATATCCAGACAACTTCATCCTCAGGCCCCAACTCATGCACAGACACCAGCAGAAAATATACTTCATTTCCATTTGAAAGAACAGAATGGCAACAAGCAAAACTCAAGTGCAAACAAAAAAACGTAGCTTCCTGTTTTCTGTACCGGAAATTTTACTGTATTTTAGTCAGAATCCTTTCCTAAAACATTCTAACAATGAATTCTTAGGCTGATGATGAGAAATGTTTCATCTTGCCATTATTGCATAGTAATAGCTACTTTTAGTTCCCATCTTCCTTTTGTGAAAATTAACAGGACTAATCTGTATTAAAATGCTTCTAGCTGTCACACTATTTTTGAAGCAAATTTTTATTTTAGATTGCACATCTGTTATTTGTTAAATATTTAAAACTAAACAAGGCATAACAAATTTAGATTTTCAAATCGCCTTACAATCTATCTTTGTGGATCTTTCCTCAAGACCATAAACCCTTAAAAAAAGCTGTTTAACCCTTTGAACCATCTTCCCTGCTGTCTTTGATGGATTTTGTATAGCATAATGTACCATACTGCAAAAAGCAAATCAAGACTATTACAAACTACTATCTTTAGCTCTAAAGAAAAGAAAAAAGAAAAGCCACAAATGAACATCCCTGCGAAAAGAACCCTGATGGGCACACAGGCAGCTTAGACACCAGGATCCCTTCTGCATCCTCTCGTGACTTGGGTGGCCTTGAGCAGGTCATCTCGTTTACCTATGCCTCTTTTCCTCATCTGTGCTTTGGGATTTCTTTTATGCTTTAAACCTGTTTAAGAACACACCTTTCCCACTGGGAATATGAAGACTGCTTTCAGAGTCAGTATGACTACTTTCCTCTCTATCACCACCAAACCCCTATCAATTCATCATACCTCATCTTCTGTTGCCTTTCATTTCTAGGGCACAGGCTTTGATATTTAAATTATTGTCTCGATTGGCAAGAAGCAATCATTTTGACTGAAAGTGATCACTTCCACAGAGGCACTAATAAAAACCGTGCCTTTTGACAAACCTCTTGTCTTATAAATCCATCCCATTCCCAAATTACCAAGTCCTTGTAAAAAGTCCATTCTCTGGGGAGCAATTACCTCACCTCTGTAAGACACCAAACTCTTTTTCCAGTATTTGTGAAAGTGGGGGGGGATCAAAAGAAGGCAGAGAAACTAATAGAGGCAATTTGGTTTCTGTTTAATTAATTCAGGTTTATTTCACTTTCATTTCATCAAGCTATTAAGATACATGGTAAAATATCAGGAAAGATTAAGTTATAAACTATAGTAGCTTCAGTGGGAACAGTGACGTTAGTTATGCTGTATTTCCAACATATGTACCCTGGTGAAATACCCGATACGTTTTCTAGTATCCCATGAGTGTTCTACAATCTGTATGGCATGTATTTACAGAGCAATAGTTAACATTTTGAGATTATACATTAATAAATGAGTTGCAGTTATATTCTTTCCTGAATGTTAAGCACCATGAGCTAAATGCAGAAAACATTCAAGGTCAATGTCCCATTTTAGACCTTTTCAGGCAGCTGTAATATTATGATAATCAAGCTTAAAATATTCCTATAGAAAGAGTAAATTAGCCTTTTCACTTGAAAGATGATTATGATAAACAATAAACCTAAGAGAGGACAAAATCCCTATTTTTAAAAGCCATAAATTGTTGACTCAATCATGTGTGTGATAGTGTTGTCCAAAATAAAGGGTAGCTTAACTCTGAGAGGAAGGGGGTGGGGGTGGGGAGTAGTGGAGACAGAGAGGGAGAGGCAAGTGAACAAATATGACAGAGTTTAGAATAAGCAATACTTGCTTTGATACTAGTAAGATGATCAAATTATCCATCTTAACCACCCCATTCAACATTGATGCGAAGTTAAAAATGCATGTGGCCATGAAATACCCAAAAAAACACAAAGTATTTTTTTTCCTGACTTAGAGGACTCTTCAACCCTATTTGAAAGTTCTCTTTTCCTATTGTTTCCTTTAACCCTTTCGTCCAAATTTTCAAAGGACTACTAAAAAAAAAAAAAAGGAAAGTGAGCTGTATAGCCTCTGGTGTCCATATAAACAGGCTTAGAGGCTATTACTTTTTTTTTTTTTTTATGTTAGAACTGTCTGACACACTCTTCTAAGGTTCCTTTTTATAAATGAACTCATTTGATAAAAACGTGCTTCCCCCAAGCAAGGCAAATTAGGGGTGTGTGTCTGTCATGCCTGGCGGAAGTCAGGAGATGGTGGAAGGCCTCAGCCCCTGGGAAGGCCTCACAGCCTGCTCTGGAGTCAAGCCTTGGGCTCGCATTCCAATTATGAGGGATGAGGCTTTGGCCTAGGGTCATGCCATGGATCTAACTCTCAGTTTCCTTCGCTATTAAATGGGAATAACAGTAAGAACAATCTTGTACAACTGTTATGGGGATTAACTGAGTTTAAAGTAATTTAGCCCCATGTCTGGTCCTAGCTGGGGTAGGGTACGGATCGCCCGACCCAGTGGGCCAAGACATTCTGACTTGCACCAGCTGTCCTAGCCTGATAATTTACAGCCCTCCCTCCTTACACTCTCCAAAGTGCCTCGGTTTGGATAATAAATTTTACTGTCATCATCCACATAGTGAGCCTCCCATAAATGTTAGCCAAGCTATTTTTAAATCTCACTAAATGAAAGAAAAAATCTGAAGAAATGGCATTACCTGTTCATTTGGCCTTCATGTTTGACTAGGAGTTCAAGGTGCTTAATACGGAAAAGGAAACAAAGTGCAAGTATTCCCCCAGCAAACAGAGCAGGAATGTTTGCCCTAAGAGGACACGAACTGCTTGCTAGAATACTGCCACGCATATATGGACTCAGTATAATGAGAGGGGGCGAAAGCAGATGTCCCCCTTAAAGCTAACCATTGTTTTGTGCGTGAGTGTGAAGAACACAGATTTGGGAACGCTCAATGATTCTGCTGACTCTCCAGAGCATTCAATCGTACATTGTTTACCAGAAAGAAGGGGAGAGAGAAATTGCTTCTACTCCTTTTCTCTTCCTTTAAGACATTCTTCCACATCCCTCCACCCTAGCAGTTCAGTCAATAATGCTGTTGATTTTATTACTATCCTGAGCACAAGCTCATTCACCCAGGAGCTCCTTTGATCAGATATCCCAAGAACTCAATTTCTTCACAAGGCTTTGCTCTTGTTACACTGAATGGCCACTAATCTATGGCAGAACAAAAAGTCTGGGGCAACAGGGAATTACAGACAGGGAAAGACCACGGGGATTATGAGTCCGACTTGGTTACCTTAACAGGTGAGGAAAATGAGGCTCAGAGTGGTTAAGAGTCTTAACCCAAGTTTCACACTCAGGTAGTAGAAGAGCTCATATTTGAAAAGATTACATGTCTCCTCTTTCCAGTGCTTACTTAGTAACAAGCTACTAATGTTAATCTCCCAGTTGTTGACAATATACCAGTGCATGGAACTCCAGCCGAGAGATGAGCCCTCCGAGGACAAAGGTCCCAAGTAAGAGCCAAGGCACATCAGATCCCAAGAGATAAATACCCAAGCGTATTTATTTTACTTTCTGCAAAAGCTTAGAAAGGTTAAAAAGAGTCACATATTTAAAAAGAAGTAGAGATGAATTGGTAGAGAGAAATTCTCTCTCTCTCTTCTCCCCAGGGAATTAGGTGCCCTTTCATAAACACATTTTGACTATCATTTCTTTTAGGGATCTGGTTTTTATTAAGCGGCCACTCCTTTCCCTACCGTAACGCCCCCCCCCCCCCCGTAATCTGTGAAACTGCACCAGCTCTGAGAGTATCCCCAGAGCCAGCAAGAGCACTCAGTCAATAGTCCCGTCAATGTTACAGAAACATACGAAGATGTCTTGAATGAATGAATGAAGTGATGACCGATGTTAATACTTGGTGTCTTGCTGCCATATTTGAAGATTATAATTCGGTTAAATTATTAGAGCAATATAGGAAATTTATAAAAGATAAGATAGATATAGATAGATATGTATCTATATCTATCTATATCTATATATATATGAAGTCAGTGGAGAGGAGGGAGCTGATAGAAAAAGACAGAAGAGAAGAAAAAAATGAGAGGACAAGGTCCGCCATTCTAAGCTGCTCCAGACCTTCTAGACCATTTAGTCTTCTGAGAGATCGCTTTCTTCCTCCTCTTTCTATTTTTCTGTTTTCCAAATAGTCATACTGACTAAGTATGAGATAATGAAAAACTATACTTATTATTAAAACGATGCTACCACATCAATACCTAAATCTATGCCCCTCACCAGGGTAACATGAAAACATTTTCTCATTTAAGCTGACAGCTTTTAAAAATCACCATATCCCAGATATGTCCGGAAAACAAATAGTTTTTTTATAAAAGCATTCAAAAATGGCTCTTGTATACAACATAATTTCTATATTAAGGATTCCGGGGTTTCCTTGGTTAAATGTTGACACAGCTCCCAGGAAGAATGGCCACAGAGCTCCATTTCTCCCTGGTATTTTGCTGGAATGGCACTGAATACTCAACACTTTCAGAAAGGGGGTGGATTTCTCTTCTTATGGGAGGGGAAGAAGGGAATTAGAAAAAGACAAAGGTCTTGCCTTTAGGCCACTCTCTTCCTCTCTTTAATGCCTGTAATTCTTTAACCAAGTCCTGCATGTTCTGTTTGGGGGTTTCACTCCAAGACCAAGACACTGATGAGAACACATCACATCAGGGAGAGACAAAAACATTTCTAGAAAACCAGACATTGGATGCAAAAGAGAATGAGACAAAGAATTCCTTCACCATTTTCCTGGTAGATTAAAATAACAGGAATGGGAAAAAACAAACAGTTATGGTGATGGGGAGGGGACATGAGGACAATAGTCACTCTGAAAACCCTAGGGTCTTATCTCACCTGTGGTTTGTCACTAAACACACAGCTATTTGTGTCAGGAGCTTTATCCAATCAAACTTTGTGTTACAGAAAAGCAAATAACATAATTAAAGACCCCCCCTTTTTTTTTTTATAGTTCAGTTACCACTTGAATTAGAACATTAAATAAATCAAAGCCAATTTTCATCAGTGAGAAGAGAAAAGAAACAGATTCATTCACCCTTGGATAAATTGAAACTCTAAACAAAGAAGTAAAATTTAGCGAAGGAAGAAGATTTTTCAAACTTTATATTTTTAAAATATAGCTAGCTAGAGAAGTTTAGCTGTATAGGAATTTTTTAACTATAATTAATAACTAGAGTATCTAGTATTTTTTGGCTATAATTTAACATTAACAATGCAGTACTCACAACAACACTGTGGCGCAGTTAGAAACTATATTATTATTATTCCCATCGTATTGATGACAAAACTGAGGTCCAAGAGTTTATTTGCTTGCCCAAAGACATTTCCATTGTCAGGTTGCAAAGTCAGGACCTGAATTTCTTGTTTTTTAAATTCTACTTGTCTTGCCCTCCTAATCTTAAGCAGTTTCCCATAAGCTTTGTGACCTCCTCTTAAAAAGACACACAGGAGGGACGCCTGGGTGGCTCAGTCGGTTAAGCGGCTGCCTTCGGCCCAGGTCATGATTCCAGGGTCCTGGGATCGAGTCCCATATCGGGCTCCTTGCTCAGTAGGGAACCTGCTTCTCCCTCCCTCTCCCTCTGCTTGTGCTCTGTCAAATAAATAAAATCTTTAAAAAAAAAAAAAAAAAGACACACAGGAATACAGAAAAGCACTCACCAATACACATTTTTGCTCCCCAAAACAGTTCTGTTTTAGGAAAGTGTAATAAAGCTGTCCCTACCAATTGTATACCTTCACCCTTCCTTTCTACTGAAGAAACACACATTTTTGGAAGCCTGATCTGTACCAGGCCCTGTGTCGGTTTCCTGGGATAAACATATACCTTAGTAGTGAGAATGTAAAATACGAAAAGGGAACTTGAGGTCTCCATCTCCCTTCTCCATCACTGATTTCACAGAAAAGTTTGGTATAGCTCTCTGTTCCTTAGTTTCTCTCCCCCAAGTTTCAGAGTAATGTAACTATAGTCTAATTCTAGAATATCTAAGCCAAAGAACAAGGACGTCAAAGGAGGAGCAAAACAGAAACCACAGCATATTTTTAAATTAAGTTAAAATTTAAAATCAACCTATTTGTCTGGAAATTTTCCAAGATTTCATCATTAATAAAAAAGAACTATAATCACTCATATAACGTAACAGCTCTGTAAACATAGGTGTTCTCTTCAGGATTGTTCTATTTCATCTCTCCAGTCTTTCCAGAAGTCTGTCGAAGGGCCGTGCACTGCATACTGCCAGGTTCCTTGGTCCTGGCTGTATTACAGCTAGGAAGATCTTGAGGGAAACATGGCCACATTTTGTCTTCTCTATTAGCAAGGATGATTAAATGAGACAGTATGAGCTTTAATGGGTTCTTTCTGTGGTCAGAGCCTCCCAGTTTGGCCCCACCATTGGCTTCATTCCCATCGACTGAGCAGTTAGTCCTATTCAATTATTCAATCCCAATCAATACTTTGAGATGTACAGTATATAAACACTTCGCTTATTTCTACGAGACTTAATTCATGTGCTTTTACTGCGTGAGAAAGTTAACATATTTATAAATAAACCATGTGGTATTGCAAAGAAAGTATTCCTTTCTTTGTAATCCTGGCTGTCACTTAGCTACAATGCTTAGCAACACAATTTACAGAGTACACAGAACACCCTTCTGATCCTTAGAGGCCAGTGGAAATGTCTCCTCTTTCCAGGGGTCCCCAGGCTGAATTAGGGCTCGCTCCTCTGTGTCCCAGAATGCTTTGCACTATCGACATCCTCTAACTGCTTTTACGTTGGGTTCTACTCTCTCTGTGTGTTCTCCATTTAGTAAACTTCTTGATGGCTTTTAATAATCTGAGCAGTACCTAGCACTGTAATCTGGACATTTTAGACTCAATAAATATTTGCCCAAGAAATTGCTGATTTGGGCCAAAATCATCACATTCACGCTGCTTGATTTTTTTGTAATTGAGTTTCTGCGTTTCTCTGAAGAAATCCTGTCAGTATTTTAATGGGTCCAATATATTTAGTCTTTCAGAATTAGCTACTCACTAAATGAAACTGTATTAAGACTTATGAGAAAAGAAGTGTTGTTATTTTTTAATTTCCCTCCCCCGCCCTTGCTCTGTAGATAAGGAGAAAATGGTGACTGTGTTTCTCAGCATTTGTTTCATTCTTTTCTTTCTTTTTTAAGATTTTATTTATTTACTTGAGAGAGAGAGCGTGTGTGAGCAGGGGGAGGAGCAGAGGGAGAGGGAGAATCTCAAGCAGACTCCCTGCTGAGCATGGAGCCTGATACAGGGCTCGATCTCAGGACCCCAAGATCATGACCTGAGCAGAAATCAAGAGTTGGACGCTTAACTGACTGAGCCACCCAGGAGCCCCAGTATTTGTTTTATTCTTAAAAAGGGGTTGCACAGTCGTGACAAAACCCTGCCCTGTCCCCACCCCCACCACAGGAGAGAACCTCTAGAACAACTGTTTCCTACTTTTGAATCATATTTAAAATCATATTCATAAATAAACCTACATCCTTATGTAGCCCTGCCTGGTCTCAGGTAACTGAATGATTTACTTAAGAGCTTGATTTTCTGGGTCATTATACTCATCTCTTCTTGAGAAAGAAAATAAGAAGGAAAACTCCAAAGTGGCAGTTTCTAGTGTATTAATGAGTAGCCTTTCTAGACTCTATCATTCATCCAGATCTTTCTAAAGAGTTAAACAGTATTTTATTTTATTTTTTTAAAGATTTTCTTTATTTATTTGAGAGAGAGGGAGAGTGAGAGGGAGAAGCAGACTCCCTGCTGAGCAGAGAGCCCCATGTGGGACTCGATCCCAGGACTCTGGGATCATGACCTGAGCTGAAGGCAGACGCTTAACCGACTGAGCCACCCAGGTGCCCGAGTTAAACAGTATTTTAACACAAATATTTATCCCCTCAAATTAATATCCAGCTGCTTTATAGGGTAAGAGTAAAAAAATCTCTTAAGTTCCCCAGTCTTGCCCAGAGAAGTGAGATGTGGTAGAAAAAATGCTTAAGAAACAATGATTCTTCTCAGTCATCTGTAACCTTGGCCATAGCATTTCATCTCATGGGGCTTCAATGAAGAATGCGATTGGACTAATTAATGCAGTAGTAGAAGTGTGGGTCCCAGATTAGCAGAATGTGCATCAACTGGAAGCTGGTTAGCAATGCAAATTCTCAGGCCCCACAGGCTGGAGGTTGGAGGCTGGAACCAGTAATCTCTCTTAATAACCCCTGGAAGAGATTCTGATACCTGCCAAAGTGTGAGAATCACTGGGCTAGAGGATCACTATTATTTTTTTTTTTTTCTCTAAAATTCTTCAGCAGCAGTATCAGGAACACACAGAGCTTCTATTATAACAAATTGCTCAGAATTCACTTTGTTATTCACTTACTGCCAACCAGGGTTTTTAAACTTCATGTGTCAATACATTGACTCTTATGAATCAAGTCCTACAACAACAAAAGCCAAAATAAATAAATAAATAAACTGCCTCTCACTCCTATGGCTAGTTCAAAGACAAGAATGTGGCTCTTCAACATTTAGAAAACTCTTAAATTTGGTATTTTGTTTGTTGTTTTTTTCCTTCGTGTATGCTCACTTGTTTCACTCAGCTCTTCCTGATTCAAGATCTGAAGGAAAAACCTGAAAATCCTGAGGGACAGATATGGCGACTGGATGAGCTATAGACACTGACTGGTTCTTTCCTTGGTTAGAGTCTGGCTCCGACCATGCTTTAGCTGGTGGACTGGTGGGCTGGTGGGCTGACCTCCTCTTTTTTAACATGGTGATGATTCTAACCACATGTTGTTAAGAGGATTAAATGAAATAGTCTATATAGCAGTGGTTTCAACCTTTGAAAAAGCGTGATCCCCAGGCTGCAGCTCAGCCAGTTACAATCTCCAGCATCAGGAGTTTTTAAATCTCTCCGGGTACATGCAAGATACTGCCCAAGTTGATACGAGAGAACCACTGGTAAACTGCTTAGCACGGGACCCGGCATCATTGCGTTACCATTACTGAACCATATAAAGGAAGTAAAAGTAAAAGCATGAATGTGGATATCAGACGACCTAGTTTCAATCCTGGCTTTTTGGCTTGTTGGCTTAGTGATCTTGGGCAAGTAAGAACAGCAATCAAACTA
This sequence comes from Leptonychotes weddellii, assembly GCF_054177405.1. NCBI lineage: Eukaryota > Metazoa > Chordata > Mammalia > Carnivora > Phocidae > Leptonychotes > Leptonychotes weddellii. The sequence continues at coordinate 125,176,927 of NC_138374.1, forward strand.
ATATAATACTTTATGTTAACTATACTGGAATTAAAGTTAAAAAAAGAAAGAACAACAATCAAGAAGAAGGAAGAGAGGAGAAAAAAATACTTGTCCTATTTACTTCATCAGGTATGTATAAAAACAAATGAGATCATGTAAATCCAAGCTCACTGTGAATTATGCAAATATAAGGAAAGATTATTCTTCCATATAGTCTATAAAAACTGTTTCTAACCTGCAGAAATGTCACTAGCCCATGTTACAAGTGACTTCTAGACCTTCCCTAGTCCTGCTGATGAAGCATCAATTTTTTGTTGTTGAGACCATGCTAATGTCCTCAAGCCCAACAGGAATCACAGAATGAGATCACCTGGCTCCACAGTGGACTCGCAGGGAGACTTTTTGCAGTGACAGAAGCCTCGGTCTCACCCAAACTCACTGAGTCAGAATCTCTGTGGGTGGCATCCACACAGTGGTGTTTTGGGAAAAAGGTCCACTGGTGATTCAAACTGCACCCCATGTTGAGAAAGAGAGAAAAAAAGGTGAAGTTGAGCATTACAAGTGGCTTAAGTCAACCTGAAAAGCATTCTGGGCCTCAGCTTCCGTATGATGTCACGCTGAGGAGCCAGATTTTCATGGATCCATCCGTTTATAAAATTTAACTAAAATTAAGTACCTTACATTCAAGCATCTAGGAGAAAAAAAGTGACCCATACAATGTTTATCACTCAGATGTTGAGTATAATTTAAAAGTATATTCCAACACTGTGCTTCAGAATAAAAACAGATGCTAAATGCTTAAACGGAATATTAATATGGTATCAAAAACAATAAAATTTAGTTGCTTTTCATTTTCTTCTCTAAATTCTTATGCATTGTTTGCAAGGTTTTATAATGAATGCAGATTATGACTCAAACAGATAAGAACAAATGGAATTGAGAGGGTGTGTTGGGGCGGGGGGGAGGGGGGGAAAGTGCTAAATGGATATACCAGATGCCAGACCTCAGAGAGGGGGAAATCAGCTCATTTATAAGTAAAACATTCTAGAACTTTCAAACTGCTGGCAGACTCCTGAACATGCTCGCCCGCATTTCACTTTTCTCTGCTTTTCCCTGTTCCTTCTGCTTAGCAAAATCCTACTTATCCTTAATACTTAGTTCACCCTGGGGGGTCAGAGAGGCTTCTTGTAGGACAGAGACCCCAGCACCTTCTATCATCTCCACTAACCAAATGCTATTGACGTTTTCCTCCTCGTTGTCTGATTCTCCCAGAACTATAAGCTTCTTGAGAATAAAACTGCATCCTGTTCATCTTTATAAATAATCCCAGCTCTTGGGACAAGTGCACAAAAGGTGATCTCCAAAGGCTCATTAAACTGAACTAAAAAAGCTGCCTGGCTGTGGGAAATAGAAGAGGCAAGAATAAGATGTTATGCAATTATAGCTTTATTTTTTTTAATAACACTTAGCGAGGAAGATTCCTATACATAAACTGTCTTCCACTATCTTCCGGACTTGCTACTTGAGGTTAAGTGACAGAGCTGCCAAGGACCCTTGCCCAGTGGAGTTCCTGGTAGGTGCTTTGAAATGCTGATGTCTGATGCCCTAGGGGCTGACACCTAGAGTCTATGCACTGGTTCTCCAAGTGAAGCATCATCAGTATTACCTGGAAACTGTTCATGTAAATTCTCAGGCCCCACCGGAGAACCCCTGAGGGTGGGGCCCAGCAATCTGGGCTTTATCAAATCTTCCAGGTGATTTTAATGCATGCTCAAGTTGGAGACCCACTGGCCCAAACGAAAGGATTTAGAAGATAAATGGACACAAAAAAAAAAAAAATCTCCGTGTTCAACCTCTTTTCAAAGTCAACTTCCCTACTATGGCTCTTCTATATCCATGGAAACCCCAACTCCTGAGCAAGAGTCTCAGAACAGACCAAGACACAGCTAAAACTAAAATTCCCACCTCTGGCCCCTCCGGAGAATGAGGTTGAATGCAGATGGCAAACCTGTCTCTTTTCTATCGTCTGTCCAGACAGACGCCTTCAGTCTTCACCACTTTCCCTGCAGATTGTCTCGTAAATGTGGCCACAGTCACATCTTCAGTCCTGAGTCTGACTCCTGGCCTCGGGAATGTTAGCCCCTTCCCTGCTGAAGAACAACCGCTTGGATCACTGACTTGCTATTATTTTATGCTTAATAGGCCTGACCTGTGCAATATTTTTTATCAGGCTACAGTCCTATCTCTAAATTCTCTATTTTGAATGAATACCGATTTTGTGACATGAAGTCAGCTATATAATGAAATGCAAACAATGAAAAGGCTAAATCAGTTTACAAAAAATCTATTTGTCAAACACTGTGGAGATGTTCCCAATTTAGTCTGGGCAGTTCATGCAGCTCTTGATAAGGGAGTTAAAATGTATTGTTCGCCAAATGAAAATAAAAGCATCTGCACCACAGATACATTTTCCTTTCAAAAGTCTTTGTTGTAACTTGTAGCTAATTAAATGCCCTTACACAAGAGACTTACACGCACAGCAAAATCGGAGAATTTTCTTACAAGGGAGCGAGGGTTAAGAGAAGAGAGCAACCCTAGCTTCCCACACACCGTTCCTTATATTACATTTACATTTCTATACAGCTTCATCAGCCTGACAAAAAAAGCACAAGGGGAGGCCTTTTTTGTTCAATTTTGGATTTAGAGAGATTTCTAAGGCCTGCAAAGGAATGTACTTAACATCATAAAAAAGAACAAGAAGGAAACAGTAACCCTGTCTTAGATGCTTGTGGAAAAATAATGCTTTCCACACACCTTTCTATAAAACCAACAGAGTAACTAAAAAATTATCAAGAGCTTAAAGGGTTCCAATGTTTATTTGTAACTATCTTCCTCGCCCCGAGAGATTATTTGCAGGCAAAGGTGTTCTGTATTAAACTTGACATTTACTGGAATGGCTTTGAATTTACCATGTCACATTTATCAACATGAGATTTTATATATATATTGACATTCCTTAATTTTTCCACCTTCTGAATTAACGTTCCATTGAACAGATTTTAAAGTGTTAATTTTCAGTAGAAATTTTTTTAATCGTATAAGAAACTGATTCTCCATGTAATTACAAAAAACCTAGGTATACCAACCTCCACTTAACCTGAACATATCGAAAGCACTCCTACTTCTGGGATTTTTGCTCCAGCTACTCCCACCAACCCCATGTAATGTGTAATGCACTGACTTATCATGGCCCCTACCCTGTGTCTTTTCTCTTCTTTCACAATCTTGTCCCCAATATGGGAAGACTGTCCAACGTAATAAAATCGCATTGGAGAGAAAAACAGAACATTGTGTAAAGAGAGAGCCATTACTAGAGAACTAAAAGCTCTCTCTGGGGTCAGTGTAATTTATAATGACTTCTTTACACCTGTTCACAATCCTGTGTCACTACACACTTGGATTCCCACAACCCTGTCCCAACATGCCCGCACACCACCCCCCATCTCCTTGTCACCCAGAAACTCAGAAAGATCTTCTCCCTGGAGGCATAGCTTATCGTCCCTTATTCTCATTTCTGTTTGTACCTAATTTTACTTCTCCCGTTAAACTGTAAGCTCCTTGAAGGCAGGAACCCTTTCTTGCTCCTCTGTGAATGCTTGGAACACGGCTCAGGGCCAGACAGAGAGAAGATGTTCAATAGCTGTTTACTAAATGAATGAATGAATGCAAGTATAGCACATGCCTATTGAGCTTTGAATTATCACTGTTACGAGAAAGAGTAGGTTTTACAGCTATTCAGTCATCAAAAAAATACCACACTTTTGCATGTAAGTGATGAGAATAAATATGTAAGTTTTTCTCAGACCTGCTGGTTTTATCATGAAGTCATCTCTATATTCTCAAAGTTAAATTCCAAATGCTTGAATCTCCTAACGAGTGGTTTAACTGGTCTCCTCTCCATTTTTCTGCTTCTTTCTCATTCAACTCCTACGCTGTTCTCAAGCACTCCCTCCCATGTTTTCCATTGCTACGGAACAAAATCACGATTCTTGTAACCCGAAATTCAAGTCTGTTCATAATCTGACATAATCCTCTTTCCTGGCGTATTTCTCATAATTCTGCTACAAAAAACCTAGGTATACCAACCTCCACTTAACCTGAACATATCGAAAGCACTCCTACTTCTGGGATTTTTGCTCCAGCTACTCCCACCAACCCCATGTAATGTGTAATGCTCTTCATAGATGTGATAGGTCTTTACAAAGCAGGTGAGAGCCTTAGAAAGGACATAAGCCAATTCTACCTGGAAGACAGGAGGAAGAAGACAGGTTTTCAGAGCTAAGCCTTAAAAGATGGTAGGAAAGATTCAGGGTGGGTGAAACTGTCTTTAATGACAGAAGAGAAGCAAAGAATCACCCTTCTTCAATGGACTGTAGGCTCCTTGAGGATAGGAGCTGCTTGATTCTTTCTAATAGTCCCTGTCAGAGTGCCTTGTATTTGCCAGTTGACCAATAAATATTTATTTAATGAGCCTTTATCCATTCCTGCACTAACCCTCTCTAAACCTTTAATATGCTATCTTGCATATAGTAGGTACTCAATAAATACCAGTTAAATGAATGACCGATTTCTTAATCTTTCAGTTGTTTGAAAACTGCAAAAATGAGAAGAGTGAATAAAACTTCAGTTACTAGGAAAAAAAAAACTTACGAAGAAAAATTAATGGTTGGGAACACAAAATATGCTTATTTTGTTTACACACCAAAAATAAACTCCATTTAAAAAGTAGTTTAAAATGTTGTGTTCACATCGCCCTCTGGTGTTGGACTCTCCCAGATGACAAAAAACCTCAAACTCACAGTTTCGGGAGATTTTTACCTCAAGAAAAGGGAGAGTTCTGCCTTTCCTAATAAATGCAAAATGTAGCACCGAATGAGAAGTGTGGTGTGTCTCCACTTTGCTTCAGCTGTTAAAGACTGAACTCTTAACTCCCAAAGGTACGGAGCCTCCAGTCTATCTGCTTCCTGGCACGATTTCCTCCTCTGGTCAAAGTCACGGCCTCGCTGGAAGCGTCATTAGAGACCCGTGTGTTGAGGCTGTCAGCTGCACCACAGCTAACTGTAAAAGGTGTGCTTTCGAACCAAAGACATGACTCTGCACCCGTAGCATACAGTGAAAGTTTATCTCTTTGCCAAATTTGCTAAGTATGAGAAAAGTCGTTGAGCCCGGAACAAATGTTAGAACACAGGCACAGTCTAGTCATTTGCTATGAGTGGCAGGAATGTGTGCCAAGGTGGAAAAAATAATACCCCATCCTCAAAGTGACTTTTAGTATTGTGGGGAGAACCCTGGAATAAATAGCTCAGTCATAAAACCGTTTCTCTGGCTATGGCATACAATTTAGTAAATCCCTCATATTAAAAAAATACAATTATTGGTCTTCAGGGTAATTTAATTTAAATTTTTTTTTAAGATTTTATTTATTTGACAGAGAGAGACACAGCGAGAGAGGGAACACAAGCAGGGGGAGTGGGAGAGGGAGAAGCAGGCTTCTCGCCGAGCAGGGAGCCCGATGCGGGGCTCGATCCCAGGACTCTGGGATCATGACCTGAGCCGAAGGCAGACACGTAACGACTGAGCCACCCAGGCGCCCCCAGGGTAATTTAATTTAGAGGGTTGGCTTAAATTTCCCAAAAACAGAAAGGATGTTTGAAGGAAGTCTTGGATCCAGAAATATAGACTAGAAGCAGATCTTGGCATGATTCCTTTTAAGAGTTTGCCTAGCAGGCTGTTAGCCACAAAGTGCTCTCCCATCGCCAACAGCATCCCCATCCTCATCATCCCTATCCTCCTCATGGGCATCGGGATCATGGTCAATGTTGCTGCGTGTCACAGGTTTATCGTATGCTAGGGCTGTGCTCAGCATTTCCCAGAGGTTAGCCCACCTGACCTTGACAATAATCTTAATAACATTCCAGTTTTACTGATTAGGAGGCCTCATCCCACTCCTGGAACATTTGACTGTGCTCTTAACCATTCTGTTTCCAGCTACTAGGTACCAGGCCTTCCTTTACTTGCGATTGCTCTGAACGTGGTGCCACATGGAACGTGGGTCTGTTCCTTTATTCTGCATCCCTCTTTTCATCTAAGGTGCTGATAGCAAGGTTTGAAAGGGTTAAGTGCTTTAAGAGAAACAAAACTAAAGGGATCAATCTCTGCTGGACAAGGAACCATGGGAGAGTAAGAAATGCATTTTCTGCTAGAGTCTCTTTTACTTTGTGTCTAAACAAATGGCAAGAAAATCAGGAATACCAAACTTCAAGGCGTCAGATCAATTTATTTATTTATACTATACTTGGCAAGCATTTATCACATTGCTGTTAGCACTGTACTAGGTGCTAAACAAAATATTTACACGCAAGAGAAATGTAAGCCTATATCTTTTCCTTAGAAAGTAAACATCAGCCGTACGATATTCATAGAGTAACTCATTTGATGTTTTAATCAAATCTTTTCCCTCATCTGAGTCTAGCCCTGCATGCTTGCAGATGCACAGACAGACAGACACGCCCCTCTGCACACACTCCTGAAAGCGAAGGCTCAGCACTGCTAGGAATCCACAGATTTTAGCCAGAGACTTTCAAAATACAGGCAACAATTAAAAAGTAAGTTTAAGAAGTGCACACAACATAGGACTTATAGAGGTTATTTCCACGTCTCACCATCTTTATTCCTGGCAATGCATGCTGTGTTACCTATGAGTAGTCTCTTTTTGGCTACAAATGTGTCCCATCTTCCATCTGTTCTTCTAGCAATATTGCTGGCCTACTGCCACTGGAGCTTCATCAGCCTTTATGATGTCACTTGACTAGATTTTCTCTAGTACCCATTTGTTTCACTTTCCAGGTGAGATCAGGCAAGTATATTTTTCTGTAGTTCCCTGAGCAGGTTTTAATTTTGGTTCCATATTAGCAAATGGCTCTGTTTCTGCTCTATTTACCAAAGCTTGCAGCCTACTTTGCTAGGGTCAAAAAGAGAGTCTAAAGTTCCTCCAGAAATCGCTGGCTGGACCATCCGAGGACTCAGCACAGGACCTTAACTTCCCTTTTTATAACCGGATGTCATTTAGAGGTAGGTCTATGAAAGATACCACTCTCTGACTTTTCTCATCTGCTTTTGAATTCTGCTTTTCTTTCTTTCATTCGTTTCATAAATATTGGCCTGCTCTGTTCCAGGCACTGTGCTAGGCAAAGGAATATTTACCCTCTTGCAGTGAAAGCTGAGGTGTTCCCCTTCGCCAACTGCTCCAGGCAGCTTGCAAATAGTCATGCAAGCTGCTTGGGCTACAGGTTGGGAGGTTGCATGACCTTCCAGGTCAGCGTTGCCCCTTACTAGGAATTTGTCCTTGGCTGAGTTACTTAACCTCTCTGTACTTAACTTCCTCATCTTTGAGAGACAGACTCAGTAGTGAGGCTATTATTTTTTAATTGTATTATGGTGATTTATATTTATATTTGTCTTCGTTATAGGGCAATTATCTGTTTATTAAACTCAGTCTGTAAATTGCCAAGAAATATTTAAATATAAAGTGGTATTATTATTTCATATAGGGTTCAGTAAGTTTTGCAGTGGAGTTTTTGTCAAAGAAAAAACAGAAAACAGTCATCAAGCACCTCCTATGTCTCGAGGGCTATGCTGTGAGCTTTTCATATATTATTCTGTTCCCCCTCAAAGAAGTTCAGGTAGATAAAAATAACAACAGCCTTCTTTTACTGTGTAAAAAATCTAATTTAATGTTAATAATGTATATAAATAGATATTATCATGATTCCATTTTGTGAAGAAATGAAAAGAAGGAAATGAAACTCAGACATTAACTTACCCAAGAAAACCCAGCCACTAAGTGACAGAACCAGGATGTGACCCCAGGACCCTCTGTCACTAGAGGCCATTACATGATTGCTATGACAAAATGCAAAATTGCTTTGCATGGATGGGCCCCAGTGAGGCTGATTAAAAGAAAAAGAAGACTGAACCAATAAAGCATTGATACTTATAGGCAAAATCATCTAAAGGGCAAAATATTAATTTTATGCATATCATGTTCTACATCCCACTTTGGCATCCACAGAACTGCAGACTGAAGACCTGTCAAAGCCAACTTTTAAAAGAATTCTTTGCTTAAAGTTCTTCATTTTCATAGCGTTCTTTTCCTTGTATGATAATAGAACAAGAATTGGATCAAATTGGAAAATGCAGACAGATTTTATTAATTTTTAAAGGAGTCACTTGGAAGATTATATCATTTATTTATACTCTGTAGCTGACAATTGGCCTGTATAAATGGACAGGGCTGGGGTGAACTTCTGAAGAAAGACTAAAAACACCCACTGGGTCTTCACCCCCTAACTTGGAGATCTTAGAGAGTTGTCACACTAAGTGAACAAGAATCCATTTCCGATGCCAAAAACTGCCTACGTATCAAATAAATGAACCATGTGTGTACATTATGCCCCCAACTCCACACAAACACACACCGTTATGCTTTGTTCTGTGTCATCCTTATTTGCATAAAATTCTGAACATTTCCCTTAAAACAGCTTAATTTCACTTAAGTTTTTTTTTCTTCAACATATTCAAAAGGCCTTGGATTATCATCAGTAATTATCAGTAGGACTTAGCAAAGGAGACCTCATCTAAGAACCCATGAAACTGGCCTAATGGGATTGATATATTTTATAGGCCTACTTGTTTTATTTTGTTCATTTCTAGCACAAACATATCGCTTTAAAGCTTCCAAAATCCTCATACATGCATAATCTCCTTTAGCCCATTTACCTATTTGGGAAATAAATTGTATTAGTTTTCCAGTCCCATGGATTCTGAAACAAACATCCTGAGAGGTTATTTAAACTGCCTTGGAACATATCAACTCATCAGTGGCAGAGACAAACTCCAAAGTCATGGCCCCAATTCTACCACGCTTCCTCTCTCTGTTCTAGCACCTTCTTCGCTCCCCAGCCCATTCCATGGCAAGACCACAAATAAAATAATGGCAGTGCTCACATACCTTTGTCCCAGCGCTGGGTCTTCACGAGATCACTCGCACAGCTCTGTTTCTTGGTAAGGATCCTTTATATATCACGACACCATGTAATGAAAGGGCTGATTCCCTGTCCCCTCCCCCCACCCCACCCCCAGCAACAGAGTTTCTCTCTGATTTCTCCAGATATCCCTGATACAGGAATGTAGAAGAACTGGATGTATAGGTACAACAATTTCATGTCCTTCTAAACTAGGTATCGGAATTTTGTCAAACACTTTATAGACACTTAATACCCAAATATCTATAGGTAGTTTCTCTCCAATCCCGGTTCTACTATGAACAATCTGTGTCGCTTTGGACCCATCATTCAATCTCTTTAAGCCTCAGTTTACTGATTTTGACAGTGAGAGAAATGAACCAACTTATACAAGGAGTCTATTCAAACACGAAAACATGACTAATCTATGAAAATGGTATTTGGTATAATTCAAGGAACACAAGTATTCAGGAGGCAAAACAAAACAAAACAAAACAACAAACCCACAAAAAACAAAAAAACAAAACCCCACCAAAAAAATGCACGATTAATGAGTGGTGTCCCATCAATGTTCACCCTTATTTTGTATATAACGTTGCTTATTCCATCAACTCCATTTGGCTTCAGTTTCCCGCAAGTGAACTAGAAAGGAGATTTTATAAAGATTAAATCTATGATGTTGCTAATGTGTACTTTGAATAATAAATACTCCTGAAATAGAGTCCTTATTCTTAAAACAAAAAAACTTAAATGCGTGTGTTCCAATAAGACCATATTGGGGTATAATTATTGATTTTCAAATATAGTTTAGAAAAGAAAAGGCTTTTTGAAGCAGAGGGTAAAGCTGGAATTTATCATCAAGAACAGACTCTCAATTCACCTGCAAATGTACACCCTCAATCCAGGCCTGCTCAGAACAGTTACAGGTATCACATTTTTAATCCACATTACCCAGACAGCAAAGAAATGGACATTTTGTGATACCAGAATGCCGAACTACTCTAATTTGGCGGCAACATTTTTTATCCCGAATTAGAAGAATAAGGAAAATATACAAAAGAGTCAAATGTCTCCCCAACTGCAGAAGCAAACACTTCCGCCCTGTAATTTCAAAGAACTTAACATGCAGCCTTGCTTCTCTCTCTCTCTTCTTTTACTATCAGTACCAAACCAAGAGTCTGAATATTAATAGAACTATTTATATAGGCTGTTTTCCACCATAATGCAGATTTTTCAAATTTCTTCTGCAATTTGCTCTATCTAAATACACAGGATCCCCTAAGTTTTTCTCTAGTGCTTGCTCAGAGCACACATATAAGTTCATGAACTTTTTGTCAGTTCCCAGGTTCCTATTCCTTATGGGGAATGTAAGTCATCCCTGTGTTTATAAAGTGATAGGATTTGGAAGGATATTGTAGGGCCAGCCCAGTTTTTCAAACTCACTTTAATCAAGTGTTGTTATTGAGAAGGGTGATCCAGAGCATGGCCAGGACAGCAAATCTACCACTGAACAAAGTGGACTTCACAAACTAGAAATAATCATGAGATGTGGCATCCGGGTGTGGTCCACTGGAGTGTGGCTACCCTTGCAGACAAGGAGAGTGACCCCTCCAACTATGTATGTATATGCTTATGTGGCAGCATTCATCAGTTGATTATTTTCAAAATAGGAAGGCACCTGCTTCCATCAAATCTTTCATCCATCCCTTTTAATTCTGAGCAGGTACATGCTCTTTACCCCCCTGCATTCTGTTCCTGGCACACTATGGAGGAGGGGGGAGCAGACGAGAGACTTCCCAACAGCAGTCTGTTTGCAGGGGACTTGCCCAGCTAAGGTGTCTACATTTTTTTTTTTTTTGCACTGTTATGCCATCACTTAAGGATCAATTAACTGGCCTCTGTGGCAAACTGCTGTTCAGTGGCCAGTGCCATCCTGTACACCCGGGCAAACAGATGCTGCTGACCAACATCACCCATTGTTTGTCCTGTCTCTCAAGTTCCCTAAGACCTCACCAATGGCACCTGTTAAAGCTGCTTCCACTAAGCTGTTCTGCATTTGTCTGGCTGGATTTGGACTTCCTGGATCTCTGACTGAATACAAAGTGATTAGAAAGCCCAGTGTTTGGCAACAAGCAGGCTGGGGAGTAACTGCGTGTGGGTCAAAAGGAGCACAATGTGTTCTGCATAGCGCCCTGCTCCATCCCCGGGGTTGTGGAGATCAAAATCGTCTCCATGGTCCTCAGCTGTTTAACGGCAGCTGGTTAATGTAATGCCAGATGATCTGCTTGAATGAAGTTGTCATTCTTGCAGTGATCTTTAATTTAGTAAAACACATAACTGAGCAGCGTTCATTTCAATGTTGTGTTAGTTTAAGAAAAGTTTCCACTGCCTTTTCCGCTGTGTTTTCCACATTGACGACAGAAAAAAAGCATCCCTGAGGAATATACATTGAGCCAAGGAGAACACAGGATCAGTGTTTTTCCATCCAAGTTAAATGCTATTGTGTAAAGAGAGGTTCGCCAAAAACAAAAAAAAAAAGCGTGATGAAGTTACTAGAACTTTCCCATTATGAACCTGGTCTTCATCATTACTAAATTTACATCACAACTTCCCTTCTATGTGAAGAAACTCAAAGAGCTAGGCCAGAAAAAAAAACATATTTAAAATAAACATTTTATGTTTTAAACATTTGGACAATTGTGCTCCAGTTAATGCAGAGGTGACCGCAAATCAACCCGTTTCTTCCTTCCTCCCTCTCTTCCTTCCTTCCTTCCTTTCTCCCTCCCTCCCTCCCTCCCTTGTTCTTTCCTTCCTTTCCCTACAGATTTCCATCAATTACAGTTTGTAGAGAAGTCTGTGCACAAGGCGAAATGCCTGGTCTGTTCAGGCAATTCTGCAGTTCTCTTGCTAACAACAGAGGGCACTGATGCTTCTAATCTGGAAGACCCATCGCCTAGGAGAGAACAAAATAGCTCCTCTCCTTGGGCCTTGCCTTCCAGCGTGCCTACCTCGCAATACCACATTCCATTTGCTGTAGACATTCTCTCTCTCCGAAGAAAGCGGCCTTTATTCTTTGTCTATTAGTCCATATTCTTCTTCTAGTTTTCAAAGCACTGCTTTAAAAAAGCTGTTATTCGGTAATAGCCCGTGATCTTTTTTTAATACTCTTGGCTTTTCTGATTATGAATAGCTGTTCTCAAAGCATTTCTTCTTACCTTATTGCTCTTCTTCCTAACCCCATTTAAATGCAATTCATTCACAGATTATGCTACCACTAGCATCTTGGCTTAAAAAAATGAAAGCTCCATAGGCTGTGACCCTTTAATATATGTTCCAGCAGCCTACTGTCCAGTGGAATAGTGGCTACCAAACGTCAGAAATGGACAAGCTGATAGGGGCCCAGCCACCACCTGCGGAAGAACATACTGTAGGTAGAATTCTTTACTGTAGAAGCTATTTACCTTCTTTTTTTTTTAGACTGAAAGCCATAACAATTTAAACTGTTTCAATTGAAGCAAATGAGATGCATCATCCATTTCCCTGATGTGCTTTCAGTAAAGAAGGAAAGCATTCATATACCTTAAATACCTTAAGAGAGCCTCTATGTTTAACCCTTTCCTCAACATAAACACTAACATCGCCTAATCAGGTAGGACTCTTATCATTTTGCACTGAATGGTTCATAAGAACATAAGATTCCATTTAGCACCACTACCCGTCCTCATCACCCACCCCTGTAACACACTTACCCATCGTTCTCATTGCTATTCAAAGAAACAGATTTATTTCTCACCCTGGAGTTGGGAATTTTGGCATGCCAGATTGAAAATGTACCCAACACCAAGTAGAGGATGGGTTATTCTTAGTCTCCTTACACGCTCAAGAGAAAATGGGGCAGTGTACGCCTCTAAATCAAGCGAAGTTCTTTGGAAACTATGACTTCAGCTATAGCTAGATCTGCAAGGCCTTTGTCATATTATAAAAAGAACTGGGATCATGAACGATAGGAGTTGTATCTCCAGTACAAGAGACAAAGGGGCGAGAAGCTCAGGGATTGTGAGGAGGGGTTCCAGAATTACCATATTCATTGTATGTCTGATTTTTTTTAAAGTTTTGGTTATGGAAATGAGAGAAATTCCTCCAATGTCTTTTTGATGTCTGGGATTTATAGTGCAAAAGGCAGCTACTGACATTTGGTGGAGGTATTTTGCCTCAGCCCAGCTGTGCAAACCCCTTTCATTGTTTCTGTCCTGTTCCTTTCATCCACCCTTCATCCTCCCTCCATCCCCACCCCTAGGCCCGTGAGACACAAGTGGGCTCTAAAGACAACCTACAAGTGCAGCTAAAACAGTTGCTGCCCCTTCCCTTAGAAAGTTAAGGGAAAAGGTCTCCCTGATTAACCTATCCCTATCTTCTTTCCTCAAGGGTTACGAAATAAAAATAAGAATTGTCTCTGATAATCTTCTGCTTTAGACTGTTTATCATATTAGGTGGGAGAATATTAGGCTGATGCTCTTTTTTTTTTTCCTTTTTGGAAGGAGCTGTTTCCACGCTGTGGCGGATCCCTCCAGCAGCCAACAGCGCCTCTGATTAGAAGGCTACTTCATAAATTACAAACCACCAGAGTGAGAGTCATTATATAGAATGGGCTCTGCCATCTGGTCATCCACTCTCCACATGATAAAGGCCATCATCTTTGCTCTGTGGCTTGGTTACTTCAAGGAGCCCTCAGCCACAGCAAAAGAAAAGAGATATATTTTCATTCCAAACTCACTTGGCCTTTTAACCCCAGATGATCCAGGCACTTGGAAAGGTGAGTGTTCCCATTTAACAGATGAGGAAACTGAGAAATAAGAGGTCAGTGTTTTATCTGCAAGGAGCTTTTAAAAGACAAGTGAAAAAAAATAAAGAAAGCAGGATTTGCTCTTTGTTTCAATAGCAAGAGAGCAAACACGTCTCTTTTTTTCTGCCTTCTCTCTGTATAAGAAATTTCACACACACTGCATTTCCATTTTCTGAAAAGTTCTATCAATGGAAGTTGCAGATGCCTGTGATAGGAGGGAACAGATTTCTTATTGAACAGGTAGGCACTTTGCAACAATCCATCCCAGCTGCCTCTAGAGAAAAAAAATAAAAGTTTTTAGTGAAGTTGATAAAATGCCAGACAGGAACTAATTCTTTACTTTTATGTATGTTTCGTTCCTGAAGCAAACAGGAGAAACACACCTCTCTTTACCCCTGGCAAGCGGTGCAGAATACATTGCCAGAGGTCCTCCTCACCTCAGAAAGAGTGGCTGAGCAGTAACACTACAACTAGCCAAACCCAAGAACAGGTTAGCCCAGCAAGGGTTCGGTGGGATGGGAATTACCAATTACTTCAGTCTTCCACATTTCTTCCCTTACAGATATCTTTCCTACATTGTAGTATCGTAGAAGCAGTATGGCATAGCGTTCAAGAGCGTGAATTCTGGAACCCATGTCTGGGTCCATTTTATGCCTCTTTTTGGCTGTCGGGCCTTGGGCAATTTACTGAACATTGCTGTGCTTCAGTTTCATGCCCTATAAAATGGGTTTTTAATGGTGGCTACCTCATTGGATTTTGGGGAGAACCAAAGAGTAAAATTGTTATGGTGCTTAAAGATTTTTTATTTATTTTAGAGAGAGAGAGAGAGAACTCCCATGCGCTTGAGCGGGGCAGGGTGGGGGTGGCGGGGAGTGGTGGGGAGAGGCAGAGGGAAAGAATCCCAAGCAGATTCTGCACTGAGTACAGAGCCCAATGGGGGGGGGTGCTCTATCTCATGACCCTGAGAGCTGAAACCAAGAGTCAGACACTTAACCTACTGAGTTACCCAGGTGCCCCTGTTATGGTGCTTAGAACAAAATTGTTCCAATGAGAACCCTTTGCTGTCTTCTCAATTGTATTTTTATGATAAGATTGAAAATACAAGAAAGGCAAGATTATGAACTAGAGGTAAATTTATACCAAGATGATGTCTTACTTTTATTAGTGGAAATACTACAGTTGACTTTGCTGTCTTCATAACCTACATCCATTACCAGTTGGCATGGGGCAACTGAAACTGAAGGCAAAGGATACACACACACACACACATGCACGCACACACACATGCACGCACACACACATGCACGCACACACACATGCATGCACACACACACCACGGTATCATTAGAAGCTCCTATGCATAAATAAACATGTTTCTTGTATTAAGAATTTAAAACTGCACACTAGTGCTTATAGATATGTTTACTCCTTTGCAAAGATATGCCAATTCAATTGGATGCTTTCGATTAATACTCAGAGACTTCTGCTTGGTTTGTGGTACCAGAGTCTTCTCATGATCAAAGAAAGTTGGTATTTATGAGTCACGGCAAAAGAAAACCATCAGGGCGCCTGGGTGGCTCAGTTGGTTAAGCGACTGCCTTCGGCTCAGGTCATGATCCCGGAGTCCCTGGATCGAGTCCCGCATCGGGCTCCCTGCCTGGCAGGAGTCTGCTTTGCCCTCTGACCCTATCCCCTCTCATGTGTTCTCTCTCATTCTCTCTCTCTCAAATAAATAAAATCTTTAAAAAAAAAAAAGGAAAGAAAACCATCAAAGAATATTTTTAAAGTCCATATTAACTATTACCACCACCCTCCTTCAAAAAAAAAGTGAAAGAAAATATCAGTAAAGGAGTTCAATAAACTAATACTACTTCTGCTTATGGGTCTCCTTTTATCTGAAAGTCTTTGTTCCATTAAAAGAAACTCAGAGAAAAAGAAAAGAAAATCTCAGAGGTACATTTGGACTTTCTGCATATTTTCTAATAGGCGTGCAAATACATTAAAGTGCATATATCCTTACATTCACACATTGTAGTCCTTTAACAAAGTCCATAGGTACTGTCTAAATAAACTTAAGGCATACAGGGGGGCCTGGATGGCTCAGTAGGTTAAGCATCTGAATTTATTTCGGCTCAGGTCATGATCACAGGGTTGTGAGATCAAGCCTGATGTTGGGCTGGTGCTGGGCATGGAGCCTGCTTAAGATTCTCTCTCTCCCTCTCTCCTACCCTTCACCGCCCCCGCCCCAATCTCTCTCTCAAAAAAAAAAAAAGATTAAGGCATACATAATTTCCTAACTGAAAAACAAACCCTATTTGGGGGATATTGAATATGTATTGTGACTTCATATCTGTGTGTAAGAAACCCCGGTTTCAAATATCACAGACGGATGGGGGGGGGCAGTAAGAAGGAAGACTTGGTGCGCATGCATTGTCTACATTTTCTTCAGAATGGAATGAAATCAGTCACCATGACCATGCATGCCACAGAAAGCTGGCCTTCCTGGGCGTGCGCTGCTCAACCACTGCTCTGCTGAGGTTGTCAGCTCGGCGTGGCATTTAGTCATCCTACCCTTCTTGCTCACAGAGCTTGAGTCAGAAACCATGCTGATTTTACTGCCACCTTTTCCTTCCCAAACCCTAAGAGCTTTCTAAAGTAACTTCATGGGAAACAGCTAGACATTTTCAAAGAGAAGGAAAAAAAAAATTCCTTCCATTCACATATTCTGAAACACAAGACCAAGAATGTATGTGACCTTGACGCACCCTATTCATTTCTCCAAGGGATCCAGGCCCTAGGGAATCCCATCTTTGTTCCAGACCACGCACACTCTCACACACACACACACACACACACATTCATTCACACAGGTTAGTCCTATGTCAGGATTCACTTTTTCAGAAGGACAGAAATATCTCACACTTTTACTCCAGAGTCTGGTATCGTACTCCCAGAACATTTCAATTGTGTTCTCCCTTCTCTATCCCCTTGCAAAAATGACAGTCGACTTTCTTTGTTTAACATCCTTTAGGGGGCATCTTTCCTCCTCTCTTAGTTTACCAACAACTGTTTAAAAAAAAAAAAAGTCTTCTAACCTCTAGACAGGAACAATGAATTCAGCCTAACCTATTGCTGTGCTTATTCAGAGGCAGTCATTCAGTGTCTGGGCTCTTCAATCCCTAAATTAGAATCTTATTCCCCAGTATTTAAGTCAGTAGAGCCAGAACACGGGAAAGAACTCATGTGGATCCGTGTTTGCCACATTTTCATCAAGTTGGGTAAAAGATTTGGTGGGAAGCTTTGAAAGTAGTGGCTTACAGGAACTTTCTCAATGATTTGTGGATTTCACTCTCAAACGCTCCTTTCCTATTTCAACTCCATTATAATGGATAATTGAGAACTGACGACACAGATGGGAAGGCATCCATCCATTCATTCAACGAATATTTCAAGACGATGACAGGGACATCAAATTTGCTAACATGTAACAAGGCCTCCTTAAAAGAGGCAGATGATGACAGAATGTGGAAGAAGGATAGTATATCTTTTTTTGTTTATATATTTCAGGTATTCCATGCACACATTTACAAAGAACACTAAAGACAAGGGGGCTACACAAAGGATATTTTATGGGTTCCAAGGCAGCTCATATCTTTAACTCTCCTGTTTTCTGAATGAGATAAGATATTCTTCACAACATTTGACTTTACTTTTTTGAAAGCAATAAATTGGTAAATTGTTGATGTTTTATAACTTCTTAAATCATGCTTTTATGTGAAATTTCAGCACGGTAGCAAATGACATGACTTGTCTTCAAAGCAGAAATCAATTTGGGAATTTCTAGTCATGGTTTGTCTTTGTTCCATGCAGACTAGAAGCTTGGATCTCAGAGCCCCCATAACTCAGGTACTGCATACAATGTTATGAAAAGCGAGCATTTGGTTAAATAAATGACTGAACGAATTGTCAAAGTAACTGCATCATTCATCTTTTATACAGAATTTCTCATCCTGAATTATTAATTTTACATATATATACATTTATTATATAGAACAGCACATATACTGTTGTTGGGGAAAATGAAGCTCGTTGTTAGTCACGGTTACTTGTATTTACCTCACATGGTCCTCCCAGATGAGGGAAGAATGACCTTGAACTCAGCCGCCGCAGTCCACTTCCCCTACCCAGTCTTCCAATGCAGTGGATTCTCAGGTGGCCCTATCAGAGCACACACTCATGAGATGTTTATGAAATGGAATCTCCTCTCTTGAGTGTAAATGATCAACCTGAGACATGGAGAAGCAGTATGCAATTTTATGCTAAGGATTTACTTTGCAACATATAATGTTAAAAAGCCTTTCAACATCTTATGTACCAGCAGCTATTTGCATCTGCCAACTTCAAGGATTCTGGTTAAACAAGGAACACTTTCTCCCCTGTGAGCAGCAATCCAGAGATGCTGCCTGACCCTGGTCCACTGCGAGTTACAGGGAACCTAAGGAGACAAACCTGTCCCAGAAACCAGAAGGGGTTTGGATAAGGTGCATTCCCAATTCTGATAGATCCAGATAAATCTAGCTTCTTGCTGCCAGATCTTAAGGAAGCCTGTGCACTTTAATCTTCTCACCTGAAAAATGTAGATAGCATCTGCTCTGTCTAACTTACAGGCTTGGGTGGGAATAGATGCAATAAAATGGAGAGCTGTGGCATTCAATAAAACCCATTCTCCCCCACAAACCCCATCAAAATCAAACTACTAAAAAAATGATATATAAAGAGGGCTTCCCCCTTTTTTCCTCTATATTGCAGGATATCAGAATGGTTGCCCTATGGTATACAGGTTCAAAGAGCCTGGGAAATAGGCCCTTGGTTTGTCCTGGAATAGGAAAGAATGATCTAGAGCGGAGGAATTTTGGAGGTTATTTGAACCAGCAAAGCATTCCCGGTCATTTCTCTGCACATTGCCGCAACTTGGACACAAGTGCACCTTCAACAAGAGGAATTTGTACTTACCGGAATCAAGAAAATCAGGTTCCTCCTCCCTGACAGGTACAGCTCTTAGTGTGGGTGCTGATAAAGCCTTCCCCCACCCCGGGAATTGAAAGATAGCTCCTTGCAGGTGCTTTAAAAGAGGACAAGAGAAGGGAAGTTTCCAAAGCTAAGGAACCTGCAAATATCCAAAACAGCCAGTATTTATGTCAGATAATTAAAGAGGGAAATAATGCCAACTGAAATAAGATAAAGTGAGAAAAAGAATCCTCATTATATTCAATCATCACCTTAAATGTGTATAACAATTTTCTATACAAAAAAAAAAATTGTCCTCAGGAAACAAACTGAGGGTTGCTGGAGTGGTTGGGGGGCGGGAGGGATGCGGTGGCTGGGTGATTAGACATTGGGGAGGGTATGTGCTATGGTGAGCGCTGTGAAGTGTGTAAGACTGTTGAATCACAGACCTGTACCTCTGAAACAAATAATACATTGTATGTTAAGAAAAAAATTTAAAAAACCATTGTCACCATCATTCATTTTGAAAATATCTGCCGGGTGCAAGAGGAAGGACGTGTATTAAGTAGAGATTGAAAAATATTATCCTGAACTCATATCCGGTAACCAGTAGGTTTCTAGGGGACCTACCCCCACGTCTCTGAGAGCAACGGGAAAGAGGTAGGCATCCCAGAGCCCTCCCCCTCCTCATGAAGCCACAGTCACCACTGCCTGAACCCCTATCCAAAGGTTGTCATTGCAACTCTGTGCAAAGCTTTGCTCCAAACAATTCGCTAATTCAAACTGTAAATCTTTATTATAAAGATTTCCTTCTTCTAAGCAGTAATTCTCTCTGCTCTGGTGGGGAGAGGAATGATTTGTTTTTTCGTTACTGGTTATTTATAAGATATCTACTCTAGATTAGTCCTGCTTGAGTGACATCCTAAATGGCTCCATTCCCCAGCAGTACTCTACTTCTGATGGGGGACTGACAACCTCTACTTAGAATGTCTTTCATGGGACACAATGAAGTGTAAAACTGCTAGGGAAAAGCCTATGTTTCAAAACAAACCATCTCTATAATAAGCACTTAAAACACTTTTCATTAATATATTTCTCTGTGTATAAAACAAAAGCTTAATGCTGCAACATGGCCTTTGACAATTTTTTTTTTTTTAAATAAACACTATTTCAATTTTGAGCTGGACCAACATAATGAAAACGCAAGTGAGGCTTGTTTGAGATCTTCCCCACACCCATTCTCTTAACGCTGCTTCAAATTGTGTGTTTTCATCCCAAATACTGGAAGTTCAATAAAAATCCAAAAGCAGAAGCCTGAATTAGTAAGTACAGAATCTAACAACCTTTCTGTCGCGGGTGTGAGCATTGGTCTAGAGAGATACAGTCCTGTCTAATCCTTATCTGAATTTGCAATTAATACCTTAGAGCTGCAGATAACTGTACACAATTCTGAACACAGTTCTGCTCTCTTCATTTTAAATGGCTAGACCTAAATCAAATCAGGCTTCAAATACATTGAAAAGTAATTGTCTAATGCCTAATTGAACTAATAGATTCCACTCTTCTTAATACAGCTAATGCTTAGTACCAGCTCTAGGCTGCCAAGAGCTGTAGAGGTAGGAGAAATGAAGGAAGGAAGGAGGGAAGGAAGGAAGGAAGGAGGGAAGGAAGGAAGGAAGGAAGGAAGGAAGGAAGGAAGGAAGGAAAGAAGAAAGGAAGGAAGGAAGGAAGGAAGGAAGGAAGGAAGGGAAAGGAAGTGAGGTAGGGAGGGGGACGGAGGGAGGGAAGGAGGGAAGGGGGGAAGGAAAGATGAGAAAAAATCCTCCTTGCAAAACTTGTCGGGAAATTATGATTACTCAATTTCTTAATATAAAAGCAAGCAAAGTCACATTGGTTCTTTGCTGACTTACCCCCTCCCTCAATCTAAATGTGCTCTGAATTAGATTCCCATTCACTTCCGTCAATTGTCAGCTCCAATAGAATATCGTAAGAGCCTCAAAATGAAGCACTTATGAGTTTTCTTTTTCAATCTCTTGTGGGCTTCTCTCAGTTTTATCGCAAATGAACAATCATGTTGGAAGGGGCTCCGTCTGTTTAATGTCATTAGCCATTGTTTCATAAAACAAACAGCTGTTCCACCGTTGGGCTGCAGTTAATCTTAAATCTAAATGTGGCGGCACTCGGGGAGCGCCTCGGACGGGGTTTGTTCTCACCAATGCAGGTCTCTTAATCTACTGCAAGTCAAGGCGCTTATCTCTCTGCTCAGTGCAGGGATTTCTTTGTCCAAATACGAAACCAAACGCAGTTAACATTGTACGTCCTGAATTTTTTTTTTTTTTTTACCCCCTGGGTAATTTTTTTTTTAAAGCAACTAAAAGTCTCCAGTATATTTATTTATTGACTGTACTATTTTACAAATATTTTCCCAATACTCACAAAGTCAAATTCTTTTTCAGGTTGGCGCCTAAGAGCCAGCCTAATCAGTGAGTTTGGGAATCCTGATAAAGGCTGAACTGAGAACAAAAACACATTTACAGACCTGGGAATGATGGGTCCTGGGAAAGTCAAAGATTTCAAGGGGTTATATGCTCCCCGAAGGGTCTGGGCTCTGCATACCTTAGGCTTATTATTATTATTATTATTATTATTATCTTAAATGACAATAATATTATTCAGTACATATTTTGTCACTGGCATGGTCCTAAGAGTCACTGGATGTTAATGTTTTTCATTGCCTGGGTCAATAAACCTTAAGAAAGTATTATTATCCCCATTTTCAGATAAAGTAACTGAGGATTCCAGAGGTGAAGAAATCTGCCAAAGGTCAGACTGCTGGTACTAGGCAGATCCATCATTTAAAATAAGATCTAGGGATCAGGGCACCTGGGTGGCTCAGTCGGTTAAGCATCTGCTTTCGGCTCAGGCCATGATCCCAGGGTCCTGTGATCGAGCCCCACATTGGGCTCCCTGCTGTGCAGGGGAGTCTGCTTCTCCCTCTGCTGCCCCCGCCCCTGCTCATGCTCTCTCTCACAAGTAAATAAATAAAATCTGTTTTTAAAAAAAGACCCTTAAAAAAAAAGAAGGTCTAGAGGCACCTGGGTGGTACAGTTAGTTAAGTGTCTGACTCTTGGTTTTGGCTCAGGTCATGAACTTAGGGTTCTGGGATTGAGCCCCATGTGGGGCTCTGTGTTCAGCGTGGATTTTGCTTGTCCCTCTCTCTCTTCTCCTCCCTCCTCTCTCTCTCTCATAAATAAATAAAATCTTAAAAAAAAAAAAATAAATAAATAAATAAATAAAATCTTTAAAAAATAAAATAAAATAAATTAAAGTAAGGTTTAACTGGCTTTAAGCATATGTTCCTAGCCATAAGGTCCTATTAAACTGGTCATCACATCAATATGAAAATTCATGTCTATAGTGGTCATATATTTTGGAGTTCCTGGGAGGGTCCTTATTTACAAATTTTTGTACCTCTGCCAGATAATGCACCCCAAATTTTTGGTGGAAAATATTAACCATGATGCTAGGCTAGAGGGTCCAGAAGCAGAAGGCTGTCTGCTGCTTCAGCTCCAGATGGTGAAGGTCACTTCAGAGTTACAACAAATAACTACCGAATTTCCTCACCAGAGCTTAACAGAGGGGCTCTGGCCAAGATGACTTAGTCTACATAGGTGGAAACTTTCAAGTACCAGTTACAGCTCTGTGTACCCCACCCCCCACCCCACCAGTATCTCCTCCATATACCACTTGGCCACCCACCCACTCAGTGGCCCTTTAAACCCTGCCTGCTCTTTTGTTGACTTCTGGTTTGATTTTAAAAACCATGTTGTTGGTTTTAAATTTTTGCCAGTTCCATAATAAAATGAAAAAATACTGAAAGACAGAAATCAAAGTATTAAGCTCATTCCATAGTATTGAATAGTCATTCAATCAGCCAATCAGCCAGAAAATATTTATAATATTTATTCAGTACCATTTGTGTTCCAAATACTAGGCTAGGCACCAGGCATACTTATAGAATATTCGTTTCCCAGTACACCTAATATACTAACATAACAATTTTCTCTTGTTCTAATAACTTGTTAAAGAGAATCTGAAGGTCATACCTCATTCATATCTCTCTTCTAGGACCTTTTGGAATTACTTTTAGCTCTTCCAAAGAAACAAACACTTTTGCCTCCAAGCATTTATACAAACAGTTCCCTCACCTAATTTTATCATCCCTCTTCTCACTTGGCTAATTCCTGCTCAACCTTCAGAACTTAGATCAGATGTCCCTTCTTCAGATATATGTCCCTATTCACTGCAGGGTTTTCACATGGCCATCGCACTGACAGAATACAAAAACCCCACCAGCCTGTAAACACCATGAGAGACACGGGCTGGCTTATCTTGTTCAGTGTTGCCTCCCCAACAGGAGAGACAGTGCCTGGTACAGAGGTGGTGCTCAATGCATATTGTCTGCATGGATGGATGAATGGATGGATGGATGGGAGGAAGGGTGTCTATCTTAAATTATTTTATTCTCTTAACAGCCAAAAGCAGCTCAAACCCTTTTAAAATGGAAATAGGAGATATATATATATATATATATATATATATATGTGTGTATATTACATATATATCACACATGGGCATATATTCTATCAGGCTGATAGCCATGGTCTGGGATTTATTCTTTATTAAGAATAAATAAAGAATATTCTGGATGGAGTGTAAAAATTGCCAGAGAGGGTAAGGGTAGGCTTCAACAGAGGGATAGAGAGATCAGAAGACAGAGGATGTGTACCTTTTTCCCATTTTGCAAATGTGACCAAGGAAATTGATACTTTATCAAGATGTGTCAATTCAACTTAACAAGTCGTCATTGAGCCTCAGCTGATAGGACAGGCTCAATAGTGAGCTTTATGGGGTGGTCAAAGATGATTAAAATATTTTAATTCTAAGAACGTATGAGCAGAGGAATTGAGGGCTAGGCAAAGACAGTAAAGGCACATGGATTTTCCTTTGAAGGGCTCCAACCCAATGTCCCCTTCCAAAGTCCACCTAACCTCCTGCTGGGAAGAAACGTAAGTCCAGGAGAGGGAGGAAAAAAAAAAAAAAAAACAGATCGAGAAAGTGAGTTCCACCACTGTATGCACTCTTTTCTATCTCTACCTGACATTTCCATTTGCAAACTTTAGATCTTTCAGCATCAGCTAAGAGTAAAATGATTAATTTATGCAATTAATTCAAAAAGTACACTGGTCTTCAGAATCAAACAAGATTTTAAAGTATGAAACCTCATTAATGGCAACTAGGAAAAAAATTAAAATCTTACAGTCTTCGTTCCTTACGTAAAGTAAATGGGAAAGTACTTACTTTCCTTACGTAAGTAAAGCGAATAAATGACCCATGATCTCATATTCACCGTAAATATCTATCCCAGCAAATCTTTAAAGCAAAGGCAACAAATAACCAAATGGGCTGACTTGGATTCACAGTGTGCTCCCTGCCCCTGCCAGTGCCTTCTATGTAAAAACAAAACAAAACAAAACGCTTAAAACCAAGAATAATAGTAACAAGAAAATACTTTGAAAAGAAGCAAAATTAATTTTTACCTGTATTTTCAATTATTGAAAAGGCCCGTGCTTTCTGCAGTGGGACCACAATTTGCAATACCATAACATTAGTTAAGTAAATGAAAAAAAGCACTGAGCTCATTTATAAATCCTTTCTTCTTTGAACTGGTATGCAAACGGTTCCTGCCTTCAGGTTTACAACTTGGAGCTGTCCAGCTCTTGAATGCAAAACTTAGTTTACAGCCCGAGGGTAAACCAGTCGTCTGACTCTCAAGTACTGTGATAATGACACTCAGTGGCTGTGAACAGTAACAATAATACCATCACTCTGCCAAGTGCTTTAGACCCAGTGTTTATTAATTTTTATAAATAACACTCTAAGATGGATGTTATGTTATTCAATGCCCCCTTTTCCTACAGCCATAAGGAAAATGAAGCACAGAGAACTATGTAAGTGCTCAAGGCCATGGGCTAATAAGAACTAATGCGCTACAGAAACTAATCAGGCCAGGGAGCACTGTTCCTACAATTCTTAGTCCTACAAACTTGACATTAATTCTTGAGCTCAAGATGCTTTCCCAAAGGTAGATACTCAGTGACAATATATAGTATAGAAGTACCTTACACAAACAGATCCATGGATTAGCATTTGAGTGAAATTCCCAAGATTGTAAATTTTTGAAAGCATATGCAGTAGGCATTTAATGAATGCTTTTGGATTAAACTCACAAGCTACTATACCTAAGAGCACTAACTCTCAGAGAAATTTTTTTCTGGGGGTGCCTGGGTGGCTCAGTTGTTGAGCATCTGCCTTCGGCTCAGGTCGTGATCCTGGGGTCCTGGGATTGAGCCCCACATTGGGCTCCCTGCTCAGTGGGAAGCCTGCTTCTCCTTCTCCCTCTCCCCCTGCTTGTGTTCCCTCTCTCGCTGTGTGTCTCTCTGTCAAATATATAAATAAAAGATCTTAAAAAAAAAAGAATTTTTTTTTCTGGTCTGTTCTCATTATTTATAGGCTAAAGAGCAATTAAAATGGATTAACAGAAGCAATAAAGGGGGGACAAGTATATTGGGGACTATTTACACTGGGACATAGCATTTAGGTGACAAAATCAGTTGAGTTCATTTTCTACACATCTTCATTTTGGTTTCCTTCCTAAATGTATTGAATACACTTTCATATGATAACTTCATAAAAAATTTGCTAGAGTGTGAATATTTCAGGCCATAACATGTTCTTTATTGGTCATGAAGCCTTCTTGGGAAATACTACAATTTCCAATAAATCACTAAAAAAAACCCAGCATCTTTTTTTTTTTTTTGAAAAAAATTCCCTTGCTCTCTCAACTGCAATGATTATGCTAATTTTGAATACATTCTTTTTACAAATCACATTTTAGTTCACACTGTTGACCAGGAAGGTAGAATGGAGCGTAAGGAGAAGAAAGGAAGAGTGAGGGCAAGAAATAAGAGAGGAAGCTGAGGGGCTTCTGGGTGGCTCAGTTGATTGAGCATCCGACTCTTGGTTTTGGCACAGGTCATGATCTCAGGGTCATGATCTCAGGGTTGTGAGATCAAACCCTGGGGTTAAGCTCCGTGCTCAGCAGGGAGTCTGCTTGAGGATTCTCTCTCCCTCTCCCTTGTCCCTCCCACCACTTGCACACACACTCTCTCGTTCTCTCTCAAATAAACAAATAAATCTTTTAAAAAAGAGAGAGGAACCTGAAAATAAATCATCAAAGAGAAAACTGGTAACAAAATTAATGTATACCTAGCATTTTTGACTAGTTAACATCAATTACTCCTTCTCCTGGTATTCTGAGACTACTATCTTCAATTCTAATTATTATTATTATTATTATTATTATTATTATTGGTTTCTGGAGTAGAAGTCAGTGACTCATCACTTACATACAACACCTAGTGCTCATCACAAGTGCCCTCTTTATTCGCCATCCCCTATTTAGCACATTTCCCACCCACCTCCCTCCATCAACCCTCAGTTTGTTTTCTATCATTAAGATGAGTCTATTTTTTGATTTGCAATTGTGCTTAAATTTGCTCCAACATTAAGTTGTTAAGGTCAGTAATAGTACATGATAAGAAGAGCAAAGGTTCTGGATCCCAAAAACTGCAGAGGTGGACTGACCTTGACAAGTACCAGCTCTGAGTACACTATTCAAAATGTCTTTCATTTTGCCATTTACAAGATAAGAATAATAATGTCTTACATAGGTGGGTGATTATTAACTACAATAAAGGTAAAAACTAACAAATAGTAGGCATTCACTGTGCTATAGTCTTATAAAGAAGACAAATCTAGGGGCACCTGGGTGGCTCAGCCATTAAGCGTCTCCCTCCGGCTCAGGCCCTGATCCCAGGGTCCTGGGATCAAGCCCCGCATGGGGTCCCTGCTCGGTGGGAAGCCTGCTTCTCCCTTTCCTGCTCCCCCTGCTTGTGGTCCCTCTCTTGCAGTGTCTCTCTTTCAAATAAATAAAATCTTAAAAAAAAAAAAGAAGACAAATCTGGAAAAAATGTAATAAAATTCAGAACAGATTGAAATAAATATGAGGACACTTAAAAGCAATGTCTTACAAGCCATGGTACTTCTATAGCTATCAGAATCCCCCTGAGGCTCTTGTTAATCATGTAAATTTCTGGGTCCCAAGTCAGACCTACAGAGCAGAGTCTCTAGGGTTCGGATTCAAGAATCTGCAAATTTACATTTTCAACAAACTCACTAATTGATTCATATGTTCACTAAAGTTTGAGAAGCTTGACCAGGCAGAAAAAGAAAACACATCAGTAAGAGATCCAAAGGAAACAGATGGTGCACTTAGCCTAGGCTGATTCTGGGAGGGTTTACTTGTAGAGGGTCTAATAATGAAGGCTCTAATTACAGTACGGAGAGGAACCACAAGAGCTAATGCAAGAACTGTTACCGCCCCAAAGCCCAAAGGATGGATGCAGAATCTGGAAGCAGGAGAGTCCTGTGAAAGAGCCTTTCTTTCAAGAAGCAGTGACCTTTGGTTGAGGAATACAGCCAGGACAAGCCTGGAGGGGTGGTCATTTAGAGAATAATACTCTGTTCTCACTTTTCTTCTCTCCAATCACCTATTGAGCCTCTGCATTAGCTGGAACCAGCTGGAAGCCAGAGAACCCAGGAGTCCCACTGATGTGGTTTACAGAGGTCACTTGCTGGAGTAGAAGCCAATGGGAAAGGTTGGAGATTGACCTGGAGAGGCAGGTGAAGAGAATTCGTATGGAAAAGAAACAGAGGGCTGGCACCAGGGATGAGAAGACTTCACACATGAAATAGTTCTTCACGTTGAGAATAACTAAAGTGTTAATACCAAGACTAATGATAATAGTAGCTCTATTTATTGAGCTTTGATTTTGTATTACTGTTTTAAAGACTTTATAGGTATTAAGTTGTTTCATCCTTACTCCCATCTCTCAAGACAGGCCCTACAATCATCCCTATCACAGATGAGGAACCTAAGGCACAGAAAGGTTAGCTTTCCAGCCTAAGGTTATACAGCTAGTTAACAGAAAGCCCAGTTTAACCAAGACTGCACTGACAGCCCTCCGCTCTACTATGTCAGAAGGAGCTCTCTGAGGGCAAATGGGCTACATGCTGAGGGAAGAACAAAGGAATAGGAGAGGTAAAAATGCCCGGCGTGTGAGAAAAACATGAAGAGGGTGATGTGGCCAGACACGAAGGGATCAGGAAGGAGAGAAGAAAGCCTTGAACATCATACGTTGGATGGAGTTGTTTTTTTCATGTTGGGAGTGGGGAGTTCTGCTGCCTCACAAAGCTTTTCAACATGCTGTTCCTACAACCTGGACACTGAGCTAATCCCTGGGCTTTAGCTGAACTCAACATGCTGAGGTGGAAGATAGCTTTATTGTTACTCACAAATGGAGTATTACAGATCCCTGCTTCTTTTTCACCTTTCATTTCTTGCTACTGATAAAAAAGTTATATCAGTGGCGATAGAAAACACAAAGTCAAAATATCTCAAGGTAGTGGAGGTAAAAATAGAATGTAATAGTAAAGCAAAGCAATCTTCGTAACGAATCTTGTAAAGCGAACTTGTCGGCTTTTGCTCTCTTCATTCAGCCTACTTGTCCTCAGAGAGGAGCACTCACATGTAAAACTGTGACAAAAGAGCCCGATCCTCATGATTCTGTTAGTATTATGTCTCTCGCTCTTCCTCTCTCTCTTTCTTTTGCTCCATCAATTCTCAGACCACCACAAGGATGCAGGTGCAACTTCTCCCACTGGATGGTGGAGTTGACATCTGGTCTTGTTCAGGGTGCTTGGGAGGTACAATTATCCGGAGAAGATGTACGTGAGGAGGGAACAACATAGAGTTGGACTGAGGACAATGAGACAAACAACCGCCCCAACTTTTCCTTCTTAACCACGAGATTCTTACTGAGACTCCCACTCCTCTCATCTTTCCCTTGCATTCTCCCAACCCTGGATCAAATGTGAGGATTACTCAGACTGAACAAAGAAATTAGAACCCCGCTATTTTTCATGTACTGGAACTTTTCCAACACCATAGGACTTGCTTTGGGACAGGAGCACATTCCATGGGGTTCAGTGCTAAGACATCTGGTCACTTTGAAAGTCTTTGCCTGACTTAGTAAGAAAAGTGTGATTTTTGATGGGAAATGAGTACTTCATGAAACATCAAGAAGCCATTCATAATTTATACCCGAGGTTACGCCATAGACACTGATCTATTGTCAGCATTTATATATAAAGAGCATCAGAGTCTCCTTGGAAGCCCCTACTTTATCCACCCCGATCTCAACAACTCTGTTCTCTCGGGTCAGACATGACTCAGACCAGATGCCTCTGGTTGTAGATTCAGTGTTCTATTGCCATTATTCAATTAGTGCAGATGCTATATATTTGATTGTGATCATCACATAATCTCTTTTGTGATCTCAACCAATTTCTTTTCCCCTACAAATAAAACTGGATGAAGCTCAAATCATTTATAATCACTGAATTTAAGAACAAGAAAAGGATCTTCACACCGTATAATCCAACTCCTTGTTCTAACAGACACCTAAGACACAGCAAAGGGAAAGGCACTTGTCCAAGGTCATAAGACGTAGCAAACCGGACTCAAACTGTTTGAGTCCTCTCATCGTGCTGACTCAGCAAACTATCTGATTTAACACGGTTTTCATTTCTTTCCCTGTTCCTTATATCTTTAAAGTCACATTGGCTTCTAAAAAAAGAAAAGAAAACACACACAAAGGAGTGGGTACTGGCCAAAATTTCAAAGATACAATTTCTGAAAAATAAGGGCAAAAGGAAAGAGGGGGGAAATTTTTTAGCCTAATGCCTAAAAGGCCAGTGAGATAGGTTAATCATAATCTAATCACCCTCTGTAATTTTCAATATATCTCATGGTGGAAAATATAAGCAATCATTAAGGCTTTGATTGCTGCTAGTACAGTTGACTTAAGTAGATACATAACGTATACAACGCAAAGCAGATAGCTAAGTCACTAGAAAGCAGTCACATGCCCATGGCCGGGTGAATGTCTAAATGCACACGAAAGTCTTCTGCAGGTTTTTCTTCTTCAGATGGATTTTCTCATTATGATGGTTTATATTTATTCTGACCTTCAAAAATTAAAGATGCACTTTGATCCTGGGACAAGATAGGCAGGAAAGGTATAGTCTGTTAAAAAAATAACTGATTAAAATGCCAGTTGACTTTGTTCATAAAACAACATTTCCATGAGAGGATTGTCAACCATTAAAAAGCTACACTTGAGGGGCGCCTGGGTGGCTCAGTTGGTTAAGCGACTGCCTTCGGCTCAGGTCATGATCCTGGAGTCCCTGGATCGGGTCCCACATCGGGCTCCCTGCTCGGCGGGGAGTCTGCTTCTCCCTCTGACCCTCCCCCCTCTCATGTGCTTGCTCTCTCTCATTCTCTCTCTCTCAAATAAATAAATAAAATCTTTAAAAAAAAAAAGCTACACTTGAGATTACTGACTACAATAAAATCTTAAAAGTCAAAGTAAAAAGTCGACAAAGCCTTTGCACCTACCCAGATTGCTGGCATGCTTTATTATTGAAGGTGGCCCATGATATGCTGCTCATGTAATGTATATTGTCTCTAATCTCTCACAAAAATCCTGTTAGAAAGGTATTATAAGCCCCCTTTCCAGTTGAGGAAATCAAAGCTCAGAAGCTCAGATGCTAATATCAGGCCACGCAACTAACAATTACAGAATCTAGCTCAAATTCAGGTCAGCCTTGCTCCAAAGACCAAGCCATATCCTTGAACTATACTGTCCTGTTACAGTCTATAAAATACCAATACACCATTGGGGAAGGATAGGTTTTATTTTTTATTTTTTTAAATATTTTTACAAGATTTTATTTATTTATTTGACAGAGAGAGAGACAGCGTGAGAGGGAACACAAGCAGGGAGAGTGGGAGAGAGAGAAGCAGCCTTCCTGCTGAGCAGGGAGCCCAATGCAGGGCTCGATGCAGGGCTCAATCCCAGGACCCTAGGATCATGACCTGAGCTGAAGGCAGATGCTTAACAACTGAGCCACCTAGGCACTCCAAGGAAGGGTAGGTTTTAAATGACTTCAAGTGAATACTACAATCTCCCAGTAATATCATATAATATCCTAATATTATCCTTCTTCAAAGACTTTTGAGAAAGGAGGAACCCGTTTTATTTACTGACTGCTGATAATTATCCTATGAGATAAATATCATGTAAATAACTTAGACACACAGGGAAGCTCAGTCTTGGTAAAGCTACTATCTTGTCTAGGATCACACTGAGAAAGCACAGAAGCCAGGACTTAAATCCTGCCATGGCTGGTTTAGAGCCTCTGTTGTAACTACTGTATTTTAAACCTCAAAAGCTATCATCAATATAGAACCACCTTGGGGCACCTGGCTTGCTCAGTCAGTGTTGCATGCAACTCTTGATCTGGGGATTGTGAGTTCGAGCCCCACACTGGGCATGGAGCCTACTTTAAAAAAAAAAAAAAAAAGAGCAAAATAGAACCACTTTATTTTAAGCCACATTTTTATTATGAAATACTTCAACAAATGCCCCATATGTGTCGGTAACACGAACAGCATGAAGTAGATGCTTTGGGAAATAGAGACTAAAGAAATGATTAAAACATTGCCTCCTGGTCTCAGAGAGCTTAGAATTCGGCAGGGGAACTGAAGAAAGTGATAAAACCAATCCAGCAGACAGTGTTTGATTAGTATCCCAAAATAAGAATGAACAGAGTACAGTTCCATTTCAGAAGAAAGACCACTTCCAAACAGAGTGATCAGGGACTGTTTCCCAAGGGTGTCCTATACAGTGGTCCTTGAATAATGGATTTTGACAAGACATTTCAGGTAGATTGAATGTCGTAAGTCACCACGGGTAAGAGGGAAAGAGTGATTAGGCCAAGTTAGCTTCAGTATGTTTTGCATGCAGGAAAATACTGCAAGATGGCATTGGAAAGATCATTTATGGGCATCAAAAGTCTCAACTTTCAGGCTATAAAATTATGGGCATCATTGTTGGATGAGGGGAGCTACTGAAGCTTTACAGTATAGGAGAGGAATGATCTCGGGTACACATAAAGCAGCCATGTGCATGGTGGCCTAGAGTGTTTAAATATTAGTCAAGAAATCAGTAATGAGGCTCTTGGAATACAGCAAGTATTAATGCTAATTACAGTTCTATGTAAGTATGTAGACTAGCAGCAGAGATGGTAAGAAATTACAAAATCAGGAAATAAGGCCAAGGATAAATTGCCAGGAACTTCAAGTGACTAGCAGGGGAGGTACAGACTTAGAAACATGTAATTTGAACTGCTGAAGGGACACCCGAATTCAAGTTTCTGATAAACATTTAAAAATATGGCAGTTGAGTGAAGATATGAAATGCGTTGGAAATTATGATTTGTGATTTCTCCTGCATAGAGAGGGTGGGTAGATAATATTGAGACAGAGAACAGAGAATAGAGAGGAATATAAACTAGAGATTAACCCACATTTACGAAGTAGAAAAAAAGAGAGCAACCACCCAAGGAAAACTCAGAAGTACATTGGGGTAGGGCAAAAAAAGCAAAAGGAACCTGGGCAAGAAAGTGAAAGAGTTTTAGTGATCTAAATTACTGCAGAAATTGAGAGAATGAGAGAGAATATGAGACTGGGCATGTTCAGGGTGGAAGGGTCACAGACTGGATGAGGAATAACAAGTAAGTAACAAGGTCAAGTCACCCAATGTGGCCATAGGAAACACTAGTGAGTCTTTTGGTAGACTGGTAGCCGGAGGCCCCAAGTGCAAGTCACTTTGAAGAAATGTGGTCAGAAAGAGGAGAAAGCAGAACTGGGTCATGAACATAGTTGGGTCTAGATGGGTTTAATTTTTATTATCCACATAGGAGACCTGAGCATGTAAGAGGGAGCAATCTGAAAGGCAGTTCCATTATCCTGGATTCTTTGGCATTGATTAGCATTTATTCCTATTTTACTCTATCAATGCTTGCATCTTTTCACCAATACATGTTTCAAGCATGTGCCAAGGTCCTTTAACATTGGAGACACATCAGCTTTGTTTTTTGCTCTCCACATAATCGTCTCAAATCATAGCACAAGATTCATGTTTTTTGTTTCATTGAACACATTTTTGCATATATGTATTTCTCAGGCACTTAAAATTAAAAAAAAAAAACAGGACAAAGGAGCAAATAACAATCATTACAATAAATAATAATAGGTAAAATGTTAAGCATTAAGTAGGCAATGCTTTATATGAATTATCTCATTTAATTTCTAAAACCATGGTTTGAACAATAAATACTTGTTTTATTTGGGAATTCTATTTTGTACATAACTATTGAACAATTCCTGCCCTTTCATAAAAAGCTGATAATAGATCTGCTGTCAAGGCCCCGCTGCAAAGACCCATTCATGTACCCATTTATCCATTCATTCATCCACCCGTCTTTTCATTTATTCATTCATTCCTTCATCCATTCACCCAATATGCCCATGCTATGCCAGGCACTGGATAAGAGAAAACATCAGCTTTGATTTATCGCCCCACTTTGTTACAAATAATTCTAAAGATACATTTCTTTGTCAGATAAACTAAACACCGTATTTCTATTAATGACATGTTTTAAAGTCCAGATAAATAAGAGAAGAAAATAATAGTTTTCTTTTATATTAATTTTACTCATCTAATAAAGATGCTCAATAGTGCTTTAACATAAATACACATCTGCTTATAGCAGTATGAAAAAATTCAATTGGAAAATTTAAATTAGGCACATTTCTAATTTAATGCCTTATTATCTTTGCCATAGCATGTGCAGAGAGTTATCTAATAAGTAAAATATGTAGAACAAGGAAGAAGAGCCCTGCCCTAAGGGAGTTTATAATATATTCTAATGTATTCTAATGGTGTGTGAAATATACATCTAAAGTCAGAATTTGTCAAAATTTTGTAACTGGGAGATGCTGATAACTATGTTCAAGTATGCATCTAAAATATTCCTGCCACAGGAAAAAACATGTCTTTATTCACTGATGCTCATATACTGTATTTAAAAGCTTCCTTATGTACTGCTAAAAAAAATAATTAATAGGTCCCTACCCAGAAATATTTTGAGAAAATAATGTGGGGCAGCGCTGTTGAGTTTATTTACTGTATTGTGGTTTTTTTTTTCCCTCTTCCTGAGATATCATTAGATATGCAGGTGGTAAATTTACTTAAAGTATTTATTTTTAAAGCTGTATGATTTCTTTTTTGAAAAGCTATAGCTCATGAGGTAAATTTTAGTTTCATTCACCAAACTGTGTGATGAAAATGACACCACTTTAGTCGTCAAGGGGCCTGAGTTCTGGTCTTGGCTCTCCTGAGTTTAGGTGAACACCACCCCTTTCAGCATAAACCAATGGCAGCTCCAAAATGGTGGCATTCCAGAAACCCAAATGCCTTTGGGGCCAGGCAGGTACCAGGCAGGTTTAAGCAATCGGGAGTAGTGAGATCTAAAATGAACTGGAGAAAGGAGGTCCCATCTAAATGCATTCAAATTCTAATAATGCTGTTCAGACTAACAGGAAAAGAGCCAAGCAAAGCATATCTGCAGCCCACGAATAGGACGGCCAGTTAGCAAAATCTGCACTGGATTATTGCAAAGGTAATTTCCAGTTCTAAAACGGTAGGCCTATGATGCTGAGCTTCCCAAAGAATTCTGCCTTTTCAAGTGCTGGCTCCTTCCACCCTGATATCTCAGGGGAACTTAGTAGCTTGGGCAGAAGCTGCATATAACTAGTTCCAGAAGATTCTTCTCCACAGCACTCAAAACTTCAGATTTATATAGCTCCAACTTTATCCAATAGCTAGAACATAATGTGAGAAAAACAGTAACTGTCACACGAAGATAGAACACTGAAGTGCTTAAGCTTTCTTTTTCCAACATAATTTCTTAAACTGTCAAAACATATTCTTTTTCATTCTTCAACATTTAAAGAAAATTTTTAGCTTGAAAGGTATGTGTTATTTGCCAATGACCTTGGAGAAAGTTAGTTTTATAAAATAGAATGACATGCTGAGTTGTTTTTCGCTTACCAACATCTTCTGGCTTTGGAGCCAGATTCCCAAATAGCTTAGTGGATCGGACCCAGTGTCAGATTACCCAAAGAGAGGCTAAGAAATGGGCTTGGGTGGCAGCAAAGCAGGGACACTAATAATTTTTTTTTTTTGGAAGAAGCTGTTATTTGATGTTTCCAAAAGAGAGAGAGAGAGAAAAAAAAAAAACAAAAAAACCCTGATGTACTCTTTGGTGAAAAAAATCAGGACTTCGTTGATTTCTTACATTACTTTGTAGTTTGATACTGCTTTTATTTTGAATACCTTTAGGTAGGAGATGAAGAGGTGGGCATCCCTTCTAATGCTCAAAATGATTTCTACAGGTCTTAACCTGGTCATGATCTGACCATTTTGGTGGAGGGAGAAGTGAAACAAGCAAATGAGGGTCTTAAAAAAAAAAAAAAAGTCCAATCAAGGAAAGTGGGATTTTTTTTTTTTTAAGATTTTATCTATTTATTTGACAGAGAGAGAGAGAAAGCACAAGTAGGCAGAGAGGCAGGCAGAGGGAGAGGGAGAAGCAGGCTCTCCACTGAGCAGGGAGCCCGATGTGGGGCTCGATCCCAGGACTCTGGGATCACGAACCGAGCCAAAGGCAGCCACTCACCAACTGAGCCACCCAGGCGCCCCAGTGTGGGATTTTAAGTAAAGAAAATTTGGACTTAAATTATATATGCTTTTCTGTAACATTTATAGTAAAAGAGTGAACTTTTTTTTTTTTTTCAAGAGATAGGAACTGGAAAATGGGATGGTTTACCAAGCAGATAAAAGATTCACCATGGAATTCCATGCAGATATAGCTTGCTTTGGGTTTAAAACTTGGACTAGAAACGCAATGATGTGATGTAAGCAAACAAATAGTTTTTTTTTTTACACCATGGACTGCCTTGATATAGATTCGGTATCTTACTTAGGGAATTTATTTCTGCACTCCTGACCCCACTGAAGAGTATCAAACCCCTTAGGGATCTCTCCGCTCTCAATAAAATTGTTAATTGTGGCCAGCTATTAAAATGCTTTTGTAAAAATGGTATTTGATAGATCTAATAATCAGAAGGAAAGAAAGAAAAAAAGAAATGATCTCAGGGGCTCCAGTAAATACCCAAAGATAGAAAAACATTCATAAATCCCCATCAGGCAGCCTCTAAGTTCTTTCATGAAGAAAAAAAGATCCATCTAAGGGAAAATAGTGCGACTTGGATCTTTTCAAGAAAGCAGCTGAAGATCAGCTTGTTTTGAGGCAAAACAAAACAAACAAACAAACAAAAACAAGATAAAATGAACCAAGGGGCTTAAAGGATATGCATACGCTCATGCACTTTTAGAAATGAGGTCTTTACAAATCAAGCAGTCAGACCATGAGAGGTTCCTCAGCACAGAGACTATCTAGTCATAATATGGAAAAACACTAGAAGGATTTTATACCTACAACTTAAGTATTAGATAATTATAGTAATAAGGAATCAGCAACTAATACTGAAGTATGACACATCATTTATATTTCAGTTAGTCTCCAGAAAGGGACATGTAGCCACAACTTAAAGATGAATGTATTCACAGCCATAAAGATCGTACAGCCTATGAAGGGCAGAGCCAAGATTTGAACCCAAACACAGACTTTCTGACCTAAGGACCAGTGTCCTTAGACCCAGTGCTTCT
The DNA here is from genome assembly GCF_054177405.1 of Leptonychotes weddellii. Classification (NCBI taxonomy): domain Eukaryota; kingdom Metazoa; phylum Chordata; class Mammalia; order Carnivora; family Phocidae; genus Leptonychotes; species Leptonychotes weddellii. Next base: position 125,213,721 of record NC_138374.1, read on the forward strand.
TCAAAGAGCTGAGTCAGACTCTGCTCTCAGGGTCAACAGAACTGATATGATACTCTGTAGCTCTTTCTCCTTGGCTCCCATTTCTCTGTACTTTGTTCTTTGGGTTTTTTGGGTTTTCGGTTTTCTATTTCTCCATACCTTGGAAGCTGTGTCGGGAAGCACGAGAAAACATTTAGGTGCCTTTCAAGATGATGATTTACCCCATGTCACGAGCCTGTCAAGGGCCACAGTCTTGCCCACATTCAAGCACTGCTCATGTATCGGATGTGAGAGCACATGATGTTCCATTACACACTGTGGGCGGGGCTTATGAACCGCAAAGCAACATGAAATTCTAAACCTAAGTCTCCTCTGTGCAGTCATGCTGTGCTATCATCATATTACTCTCTCACTTTGTGAATGAAAATCTTTGTTGCTGGGGTGCCTGGGTGGCTCAGATGGTTAGGCGTCTGCCTTCGGCTCAGGTCATGATCCCAGGGTCCTGGGATCGAGTCCCACATCGGGCTCCCGGCTCGGCGGGGAGCCTGCTTCTCCCTCTGACCCTCTCCCCTCTCATGCTGTTTCTCTCTCGCTCGCTCTCTAAAAAATAAATAAAATCTTTAAAAAAAAAAGAAAATCTTTGTTGCTAAACCCTCCAATTCTGCCCTTTTTTGCCCCCTCCAAGTACAGGACTGTTCACGTTCCTAAAGGCACTGACAGGTTTCAAAGGCATTGTTTGTAAATGAAGACTGAAGAAACAGCAAAAAATGTTGCTAATATATTAATGAGAAGGGCCAGGATGCAGCACTAAATCCACACTCTGATTAAAAGTGTGTGGAAACTGTAAATACATAGGAACGGGGTCTCAAAAGGAATGTGGGAACAAGGGTGGGGGACGCTGCATGATTTCTTTTTTTTTAAATTTTTTTATTTTATTTTTTAATTGTTGTTGGAAATGTTATTTGCACGGTAGTAAAAATGTGAACATGGAAATATTGCCCTGTCTTCAGTTTGCCTTCTGCCATCTGTGGTTCATCTATTTATTGTGTAACAAGTGTGTTTTCTCAGTTCCAAGATCAGTCGCCTCTTCACTTCCCATTCTCCCTGTGGGGGTTCCTCCACTCCCCTCCCTTCGATTACTTTGTGATGATGGGAACGGCCTCTGTCTCTAGCTCTTGAGTTCAGCAACCATGTAACCGGTGGCCTCGTGGACAGCACATCTCAACGGTCCCAGAAGCACCACAACTTTAAACGATGTCACCCCCTCCCCACATTGGTTCCTTTTCCTCAGTTCCTCATGCTGGTGAATCATACCGCTCTCCTCCCAACTTCTCAAATCTGGCACCATGTAGTCTTTCCTACATAAAGAAAATGTCTTGTCTTATTTTAAAATATCATCCTGAATTATCACTATCCCCTTTCCCATCATCACTGTCCCAATTGAGGCTACTCTCACCAACACCACTGCAAAAGGTCCAACCTCACCTTAAATCTCTGCAATGAAGCCAGGGAGATCATCTCAAAACAGAAGCTCTCCCTGCCACTCTTTTATGTAAATCCCTTCAACAGTCCCCTGTTACTCTTAGGATTAAGGTCAGACTGCTTACTAGGCTCTATAAGGCCCTTTTTGACCTGGCCTGAGACTCCCTTCCCCCCTGTTGTCACCTCCTCCTTCCTTACCAACCATAATAACCATCACCAGTGCCCACAGTCTTCCAATAATACTCTGTTCTTCGCACAACATGGCAACTCCTCCCTACTCTATCACTGATACAAATCTCCCCTGACTAATCCTAGTGTCAGTCCTTCAAGGATTTTCCAGCCTCCCCAGGCTGACTTAGATACACCTCAAGTGATCCCAAGGACCCTGGGTCTATCCTTATTCTATCACTCACCATACTCTATTATAATTACTTGCTCATGAGTCTGCATTCCTTTACTGGACTTCAGACTCCTTGAGGGTCAGGACTGTGTCTTATTCATCCTTGTGTATCCCTAGCACAGTCCTTCAGATGATTTATTACAGCAGAAATAGATGGAGAATGGCTAAACCTGACTAAAAGTCAAGTTCTATTTGAACGTGTCAGCACAGACAATATTTATATATACTTGTATTATATATACTTAGCTGTAGATTAATATAGAACCCCCTTCAAATATGTTGGTAGTAAGGGATTCTATAGCATTCAGGAGGTAAAGGAACATTTCATGACTTCCAAAAAATATTACAAGAGAGGGGGACAAATTCTCCAAATCCTGCTGAAGTTAAAGGAGAAAGTGGTGACTACTGAAAGATGAGAGGCACTTCTAGGATTATGACCAGGTGGGCAATGAGGAACTGCAAGTGTTTAACAACAGCTGGGCTGAGCATGTTCCATAGAGACAAATGCAGAGCTAAAAGGTTACAAGATAAAAGAGGGCACTTCGAGGCATTTTTAACTATAGGTTTCTCTCCAGACCCAGGCATCTCTGAACCTCTTGAAGTACATCTATCATTGTTCTGGATTTATCCTCCTCTCTTCCCAGCCAGGTACTACTGGCATGATCTATGGTGAGGGGCATAATTCACTAGTGTAGCTTGCCCACACAGACTGTAATCAACAGTGACGTATTTTGTGACAGTTCTGTATAAAAGATGACTAACATAAATAAAACGCATTGTATATTATGGGGTAATAGAATATAAAGCACCACAGATATACTCCTCTGGCAGAGAGGATCCAGGATTTAAGTCTGTGAGAGATGGCATTCTGAGGGACGGTGAAAAGTCTGCCTGGCAGCTCATCCTGTTACCCAAAGGTATCCCAGCAGTCTAGCTATCAGCCAGCTCAACATGAAGACCTTCTCAACAAGAGTTAATGAGGAGTTTAAACAAATATTTATGACCTCAAATCAAGCATCCAGTGTTATTTTAGTCTTCATTCTACTTGTTTGTCACAGAGGCTTTTCTTTTTAATATGTTACAGACCACTGAAAACAACTGATAAGAATCAGCAAGGTGTTGTGTAAAGGACAACAGTGCAGTTAAATCTGAGTCTGAATTCTGACTCCGATGCTGAATAATTATATTACTATTGAATAGTCATGAAGATTCAGTTTCTTCATCTTTAAAATGGGGGTCTTGGGGCACCTGGGTGGCTCAGTCAGTTAAGTATCTGCCTTCAGCTCAGGTCATGATCCAGGGTCCCAGGATCAAGCCCCGCACTGGGCTCCCTGCTCAGCGGAGAGCCTGCTTCGCCTTGTGCTCTCTCTCTCGTGCTCTCTCTCTCTCTCAGATAAATAAGTCAATCTTAAAAAAAAATGGGGGTCTTGTCTTACTCATTTCTATAGTCCCCAACATAGGACACAAGATAGTAGTACTGTTATAAATGATTCACATTCTCTTTCTCTTTCTCTCTCTCTCTCTCACAGACACACACACACACACACACACACACACACACACACACACACACACCCTCTATTGGGCATCTACTATTCTGAATGCCCAGATAGCAATGTTCCCAGAGATCTCTAATTGTGGAATGATACATGTACTCTCTATTCCATTATCTCTCCCATGTTGACTTATGAATACAACCAGGGCTGCTTACCAACAATCAATCCTAGAGTTCCCTGCCGCCCTTACATTTGAACAATAGCTGCCTTTACCCTCCTGGCACCTGGCACTGCACACTAATTATCAGAAGAACAACATTCAGGGACTAATATTAATGAGTAATTATTTAGGAGATATTTAGGAAACATATCTGGTCTCAGATCTGTGAAAATCATAAAACTGACCAGAGAAACTTGTTGGAAGTTGTCACAGGTTGATTCCTTGAGAAACAGATTCTGAGATTTGTGTGCGAGAAGTCTATTAGGAAGTGCTCTCAAGAACTGAGAGGTGACGGGGCGCCTGGGTGGCTCAGTTGGTTGGGCGACTGCCTTTGGCTCAGGTCATTATCCTGGAGTCCTGGGATCGAGTCTCACATCGGGCTCCCCTCTCCTGCTGTTCCTCTCTCTCTCTCTCAAATAAATAAACAAAATATTTAAAAAAAAAACTGAGAGGTGAGGGAAGCAGAGTGGGCAGAGCAGGAGAGGAAGTGTGATGCAGTGGATCCCACTAGGAGCTCTGGAGCCCACCTGGTCCTTCAGAGCTGTCTCTATTTGAAACAAGGGAGCTGGGCCTTGGCACCTCTGCACGGACTATTCATGGAGCCCTGGGAGAGGCAGCTTCCTTTGGCAGGGTCTAATTCCAAGCAAAGATTCTACTGTGAAGCATGACTTCTGGCAGATGGGAAAATGAATCTCTTGATCCTGGAAGGGGATCTGGGCAGCACATCACAGCATCCCCTACAGAGGTGTGAGTCAGACCTCGACTACTGGTCTATCAATTCCTGCCACAGAACACCAGTCTCCAGTTACTTTTCTTAGCCCACTCCAGAGCTCAGAGGCTGGGTTCCCAATGACCCCAAAGCAGTCCCTGACCAGGAAGTGCTCACCAGACCCCAAGAGATGGCAGCTATATGGGACAGGCTAACCTTAGGCTGAAATGCACAGTATACCTATTGAAATTCTACTACTTGGATTAAAAATAAGAAGTCCTCCTCTGCTTTGAGGTACATCTAGTTGGGATTATATGCCGTAAGGGAGAAAAATCTGACTTCAATGTTCTGAGAAGAGGAAATAGCAAGAACAGAGCATCATTTCTCAAACCTGATAAACACTCTGGAGTTGGGACAGCCTAAACTCTCAACTAGGAACCTGACTGTGGCAATGGGTCCTTGGAGGCTCACAGTGAAGAAGCAGTGTTAATCTGAACCATGGGCCTTCTCCTCAAGGTCATTCCACTCAACTGACACAACACTAAAACAGAATACAAACCTGAACTGTGAAGAGAATCCCTTTCTTAGTGATTATTCACAGGTTATCTGTATCTCTGTTATTATAAGGAGACTTTTGAACTATGTATGTCTATATATATATATATATATATATATGTTTATATATATATATGTGTACATATATATATATATATATATATATAAGCTACCAGGGCAAAAAGTACTGTGTGTGTGTGTGTGTGTAAAGTACAATATATATAATATTGATTAATATATATATATATTGAATCTTACTTTTTAAACCATAATAGATTTAAAATCATTTTAACACATTCTAACAATCTACTCACAAATGTTAAGGTAATTAGAAGCAGCTTTGAGGTCAGAAAAAGGCAGGTAAGATTAATCCAGGCAGAAGTTTGAAGAATATAAGAGAAGGTTAGAGTATAGTATTTTAGAAAGGACCTTGGCCAACTGGTTTATCTCTCTGAGACTCAGTATCTTCACCTGCACAAGGGACATGATAATGCACTGCTGGTTAATGTTAGTGATCAAATGAGATACCATCTGTAAAGTGACTATATGTATAGAACTATGTTAGTTTCTTCTGCCACATCATCTTCTACATAAACTCATGGATAAATTTTCTAAGAATGAGTCTTTAAAAAAAAAAAAAAGCACATGATGTTTCTGCAGCTCAGATCTATAGCAAAAAAAAAAAAAAAAAAGTGCATCAAGAGGGCAAGTGCAAAGAAATTGTGACTCATGTGCCACAGCCAGTGATTAAACCTTAATACAACCTGACAGTTTTAATTTTTACATAAATACCACGAGGACCTATCACTCACATTATGGATTTCAAGCTTAACAAATGTAATTTAAAAACAACAAAGCTGCTTTTAAAGGAGTACTGTCAAAGCGCTGACATTTTCAAAATTGAAAATGCTCTGTGTATAAGATTTGAAATGGAAAACCCACCAATTTTTCTCTTTACCTGACAGAAGTTATCAGGATGGACCCTGAGAATGCCTGGACATTTTTTAAGTTGAGTTATTGAGAGGTTGGGACAATTCCTCATGGAATCATATATATTCAGATATAGAACAAGAGCTAGTAATTGCTGAAATTTGCTAAATACTGAGACAGTTTATATATACACACACATAGTTCAAAAGTTTAAGTCTCCTTATAATAACAGTGCATAAATTATCTCTTTAATTGACACAGACACTCTATGGGTTCATTACTATTATTACCTTCATTTCACCAAAGGAAAAACAAGAGCAGAGGGAAAGCTGGGGGCTCTGTGCCATTGATTCCAAATCTCCTCTAAATATATATTATCTGCATAATATGACAAACCACACAGTGGGAGTGAGGCTTACAGAGGTCCAAAGAGAAGAGATTTCAAAGTCCCACAGCTAATCAATGACAAGGAGAAGACTGGAACTCAGTTCCCAGACCCCTGTTCGTCCTCATGTATCTCACATACTTTCTGGACCGTGGCTCTAGCACATGAGATTAGTGTGTATGCAGCAAAACGAAGCTCTATACGTTCAAGATACAGAACTATTGCAACTCACCGATCTGTCAACAACATATGTGGGCCCCCTATCTTTCGACTTCAGCACTAAATTCAATTAGTGAATATCAAAATAAATAATTTTGTGTTGCACCTAAAACCGCTAGCTACGCGATTTTTTAATCAAATTAAAAATAGTAAACAATATCATTATCTTATCCAAAGCAAATAAGAAATACACCTGGTTTGTGGGTAATAAGTCTATAGACGAGGCTGGTACATTACTCTTCTCACTTCCCCACTATTTGCATAACACACTTATTCTTTCATTCAGCAAATATTTACTGAGTACCTACTATGTGACAGACACTGCTCAGCACTGGGAATGCATCCCTGAGTAGCAAGAGAACAATCTCTTCCCTCAATCTCTGCTGGAGAAGAAGACCAGAGAGAAATCAAGGTGATTTTTTTTAGTCCTTTTTTTTAAAGAGCAGTGGTGAAAACAGTAGAAAATAAATACTATTTTTGCAAGCTTCTTGAAATAGGCTTCAAATCTTTCTTACTTCTCAATATCTAATAATGTATTTTACCGTACGAACATATGCAGAAGAGGTCCCTCAACAAAGTCAGCCAACATTTAATATCTTCTGCTTTCCAGATGCTAAACCAAACATATTGTCACAGTTCAAAAGAGCTTATATTTTAGTGAATTAATCAAAGCAAACAAAAAGTATTCAGCCAACATACATACCAGCCCTGGTGCCCTAATGCAGGAAAGACCACCTTGGCGCGTATAAATATCCCCCTCTTCACTTCTGTCTTCTTGTTTGGTTGCCTCGGGTAAAGCCAGGAATGTAGCCAGGTTAAGACAGAAATCATAGGAGAGTGGCAAGCCTAACCCTCTAGCTCATTCCCAGACAATTCCTGGGAATCGTTAATGTGCAAAGAGCCAGATTGGCCAGATTCATATTTATGTCCTGCACAGTACTATACAGACATTCCGTGTACAAATGTTGGCGATTTCAAGGTGACAAGCCTCTGATTGAAAAGTGTAGAGGTCGATAAGTCTCCTTTGGGGTCACCTGGCCTTGCTGTCACCTCAGCTGACAGGAAATTTTTAGAAAATCAACCTTAATAAGCTTTAAACAGCAAGGCCTCTGCTTTCAAAATAATTATGAGACACCATTTCTTCCAGCTGAAAGAAAAACTGATTTCACATTTCTTTCTGTTATTTGCAAGTCTCGTGTGAGTAAACAGGTACAAACTGACTACAAAGACCTCAGTTTTCAAGCAAAACATAAGAGCACTTAAATATAATGGGTAGATGCATTTTAAATACATACCCCACTTCTTTCTTTTCTTTTCTTTTTTTTTTTTTTTTTGGTCTGAGAGACAGATTTGCACTTGTTACAGAATGACTGAGTAAGTCACTCATAGAAATGCCACTTGTGAGTAATGGCACGATTGCTTCCTTCTCGGGGTGTTAAGTATTTTCTCTCTGTCTCTGTCTTTCCCAGTATATATTAATATCTAATTTTCATGTTGGTTATCAAAATGCAGGCAAACATTTTCTGCTATTGCATGGGAAGATAGAGGACATTTTAGAAACTCCAGAGCAGTTCAAGCCTCAATCATGTTCTGACTTACTGATTTATGTGAATCAATATGCATTTTTGCAAACTATCTTTTAGCGCTCTCTTTTTTTTTTTTTTTAAAGTTAGCACTTAGCAGCAGAATTAGGTCATTTTCATTAGAAAAGAGTTCTAATTAACTAGTTCTTTATTTAAAAGAATACAAGTTCTCCTCTCAAGATTCTATAACATTTTGTCAATAGTTCAGAAGAGGGCTAATGATCATCATTAATGAAAGCCCAGAGTGAGTGTGAGATCTTTATTTTCTTTTATCAAAACACGAGATCCTAGACAAATACAGCTTTACAGTAATCATTTTCTACCTCACAAATAAATAAAACAAGCATGCCAGAGAAGGTGACAGAACATGTGTGGTTGAAAATAAAAAATATCCTTTGCCAATTTTAACAGGTATTCAATCTTTTGAACCAATGAGAAACTGGGGGAAATATTTTCTCCTTCTTTGTTTCGCCTCCTCCTTAAAAAAAAAAATTCTACTCAGATGTCCCATGTTCATTATAAATAATCTCATATATAGACAACAGAAAGACAGAATAAGAGGGAATGAAATAACTCCAATCTTTGCATTTCTCTTAAGAATAGAAGGCATATTAGAATTTCATGGGGGGTGGGGCTGGGGTTTCAGGGAGTTGGGGGATGGGCTTGTGTAGTCTGAAAATGCTTTTCAGGTGATTATGATAGATCCTCTGGTTGAGGACTTAGAATTTATTTCCTTGGTTTGCCTGATCATGTGTCTCAATTACATTATAAATGGCTCCAATCTCTAGTCTCTTAGAACAATACATTTACTAGGAGAGACCCCCTGCACAGTGACTATATCTGAGGAATGGGGCTAATTGTAACTACTGTGTGTGTGTGGTGGGGGGACACAGAGAGAGATATTTGTAAAAGCTATACTATTTTATTAGCTGCACATGTACTAATATTAATGTACTTAACAATAACACAATCTGCCTTACAACATCTAGCTCCTTCAGAAATTATCTTTTATAGGCCCAACATTTTCATCATTAATCTTTAATTAAAATTTAAGATAATTTATTTTACCTCCTAGGAAATCCTATTTCCTGATCTCCCTTCAGTTTTTGTTATGCGGCTATAAACGCATCCTCTCGTACAAGAAGACTAGTTAGTTGCTTATGCATTCATAGTTTCCCAACCAAAGTTAATCTATTCCCTCTTCAATTTCTCACAAATTCCTAATGGGATTCCTGTGTCCCTTTCCACTGTCTGGACAATACTGTGGTGACATCTATGATAAAACTGCATTCCAAGGGACCTCCCAAGACTGTGTTCCCATTGGGCTCCTGCCTGAGCTTTGCCCTGACTCTCCTGATGTTTTCTAGTCCAGGGTCAATCCAAAACATTTCCCCCTATGGGCTTATAAAATCTCTTGCATCTTCTCTCAAAGAATGAGAATAAAAATATATTTGTTTTTAAAACTCAAAATCACATTATACTGCATTCTTCTGGAATACTGAATAAACCAGGGTACCATTTACTTGGTTTGCACCAAGCCTTTTTGCTTTTGTTTCTTGATCTCTTAGTTAATACGGTTCTTCCTGAGCTAATTACAATTTCATTAGATTAAGGAAGGCCATTAAAGGCAGTACTCATCCATTTCGTACATTAGCTAAAAGTTCCCGTCACCCCATCATACGCCTCTGAGAGCTTCTTTTTCATAATTTACACCTTATGTTTCTCTCTCTCCAATGTTTACTGTTTTCCCAATGATTTAACACCTTTGCTCACTTTCTATTCCTCATCTAACTTGTTTAAAATATTCATGATGTTATAGTTAATTGTAGTCAAGATTTTCCTCTTTTTATTTTTTTTTTAAATTTTATTTATTTATTTATTTGTCAGAGAGAGAGCGTACACACAAGCAGGGGGAGAAGCAGACTCCCTGCTGAGCAAAAATCCCAACTCAGGACTCAATCCCAGCACTCCAGGATCCTGACCTGAGCCAAAGGCAGAAGCTTAACTGACTGAGCCACCCAGGCGTCCCAAGATTTTTCTCTTTTTAGCTAAGAATAACTTTTGCTTGAGATTAAAATAATAAGCTTGCAGAGGCCTTCAATCTCTCCCACCATGGCTCCATATCTAGGTTATACCTTAGGAATTACAATAGAAGAAACACTTCCATACTTCATTTCTACAAACACAGGAACACACATTAATCTCACTTAGAATTTATGTTAAAAAACTACATATGGCACTAGATTCAAATTCTGAGGTTCAGTAGAGAAGAATGTTCATAAAACATTACTGTTATTCCAGACAATCTGGAAACAGATGTACTAATGAATTTCTCTGTGGTTTCCTTATCTTCAATACAGTTAGGAAATTATAAAACAGATGATTATATCAATGTGTCACTGAGCACGCTCCATTTCTAAAAGCCGACTACTTGGTCCCATTTCCTTTCTGCCTTCCTCCTCCCTGTCATCCCAAACTCCCAACAAAAAGCTTACCGGTTGGTTAGTCTGTGTGCTATTAGTTCATGGAAATGCCAGTATTATTTAACAATAAAAATAAAAATCACACTCAAGCAAGCACTGAATTATTCATGTACTCTGACTTTACATAATTTGGCCATCCCTCTTTTTATTGCTCTTTCAGTTTCTATCACTAAACAATTCTCCACTAGGTCCACCTTGGGTTCCTGTGAACAAGGAGATAACACTTGTAAAGTGTTCCCTTGGAGATGATGTTCTGAGCTGATGTCCAAACATTTGCAGCCAAAGCCTAAACTACGAAAACCAGCAAGGAATACCCTCAGTGCCCGGAATGAAAAGTAGAGTATTAACAATACTTTTTTTTTTTTTTTTCAAAAAAAAAAAGAAATCAAATTTCTTTAGAATTTAAAAATCTGTAGTGACACAAAAGCTAGCAAAATTGAACCATCACAGGAACAGGCTTTGAAGACTCACATGGTCACTCTATATTTTCATTATAAGTGCACAGACCCAAGACATCATTTAAAACACAATTAAGGCACTCAAAGTGGTTTTGACATTAAAAGTTCCTAATGGGCAATGTCAGTCTCTCTGTTCAGTAAGAGGCAAGTGGAAGGAGCACAACCGAGCAGGTGAATGTTGAGGAGGTAGGGTGTAGGAATAAGAATGCACTTTGCACTATCAGCAAAATGTCAAGAGCTGGCCAGGGGAGCCATTACAGTGGCCAATATTCTAGAAGTCACCGTGTTCGGGCACCACGGTGCAGGCCTGTATCTCATGAAGCAGGCCCTCTGAACTTCACTGGAATTCTGCTCAGATTTGCAGGGGAGAAGCTCCTTTCAGTGGCAATACCCAATCAGAGCTGAAGAAAGCAAGAGAGAGCAAGGAAGGTGAAGCAGCAGAAACCAAACAACTAAGACTGGCTAGGAGAACCGCCTTCCGCAGCAAGAGGAGGGGCTCCTCTTTTTAAACACTGTTTATTGTTTTGCTCATTTCCAAAATATGGTTTTAACAAGTCATTAATGTAACTGACTGGAAGTGTAAACTAAACCTTTGTGGCGACAGTCAAATGTTCAGTGTTACGTGTGGGAAAGGAAAAAAAAAAAACACAGATGGAAAATACGGTAATGAACTGACACGTTCTATTTAAAAACTGTTTGTCAGCCGTAGTTAAGTTGACACTGTCAGCATGGCAACAAATCGTAACATTCTGCATGTTTCGTTGCATGCTTGAAGCAGGGATAGCACAGAGCATGCCTAGATCACCGTGGTGGGAGTTTAGGAACGGGCCAGTCAAGGGAATGGAACAGAGCATGTCCGATCTGCTACTCCCTAAAGGTCAGCTGCTGGGGATGTGTACCATGTCTATGTGCTATTTCTTGGTGTCTGTAAAAGACAACCACTGTTCAGGATTTTAAGAATGGGATATGAGTGGCCCAGGAGGACTAAGGGAATGCTCGCCTCTACAGGCTTTAATTGTCACAATTCACGTAGAGATTCATGCACCGCAAGCATGGCGTCCTCCCCCGCCCCCCGTTGTGGCTTGACCACCAGGGCGGGAAAGGCAATGATAAATCACACAAACTCGAACCAGGCTTGGAAGCAGGTGATCTGTATTCCTGGTCTGTGACAGAGAGGGCTGGTTCCTGGTTCCTGGACCCAAGGCCAATGTGCATTTCCTAGTCTAGCAGCTGGTAGGCCACATGACTGAGCTCTTGCCAATGAATTCTAGCAAAAGTGCAGCTTCTACCTCACTCACGAGAAAATATCTGCACGTGGATTTTGCTCTTTCCCCCTTTCCTTGGCCGGAACGACCAAGATCAGTACGACCATGGAGGCCAGGTGTTAGAGATGGGTGCCTGAGCCTCCTCAACATTCCCAAGGGGCAGAGCCACCCCTCAACCTAGAGCTGTCACTTTAATCTTTCACAGGAGAGAGAAATAAACATTTATATTCTTTGTTCAGCATTATTATGGAGAATGTTTGTTACAAAAGTCTATTGCCCCAGACTCACTGAAGTCCTGACTCTAACATTTGGTTATATGACGCCTTGGGAAAGTCACTCAAGCTCTTTGAGCCTGTTCTCCATCTGTAAAATGGACACAACCATATTTGCCTTGTTTTACCTAATGGAATATGGACATAAATCGTTCTGTAAAATGCTGTTAAACAAACATAAAATATAAACTAATATAAGGACTCAAAAGAAAGAGCAATTCCTTCCAGATGGAGTGATTAGACAAGATTAAAGAGAAGAACTTGAGATGAATCTTAGTAACATTTTGATAGGATTTTAACTTGAAAAGAGGATATACAAGAACGGAAAAAAAGCATCGTACAAAATTAAAAATAGTGCATCTTTCAGAGGAGAGTAGAAAACAGTTTGACTAAAACAGAGGAATCTAGTAGAAGGATAATGGGAAATAAGGCTAGAAGATAAATTTGAGGGCCAGATTATAGTAGGTAAGAGAGATGAACACTAAGATAATGAATTCTGATTGATCTGTAGGTGGTGGGGATAATGCTGTTCTCTTTACCCATGGTTGGCTGAGGATAGGTATTTGCTTGAGACACAATAGTGATGCCTTGCTTGGACCTGGGACAGCCATTCTGTGGTCTTAATGGAACAGCCAAGAGAATCCAGAATCTCAACACTGCAGAGCAACTGAACAAACCTGGAAGTATATCTCTAAGTTTTCTGTGGTATGGAATAATTAAATGCTTATTTTTAAACCAACACTGGTTGGCATTTGAGCTACTTGCAGCTGAAAGTATTCTTAAAGAGGAAGCAGCATAAATGGTTAACTTAGTATCACAGAGAACAACATATTTGATCTCTGAAAAGGTTATTTACCAACTATCACTTTAATTTTTCCGACATGTGCCCTTTGTGATCAATATACTGGAGCCATAGACTCTGAGAAAAACATTCTAAGATGTATTTATAAAAGCAATCTAGAAATTCACCTTTTATAAAGAAACTTTTTTGTGACTGATAATTTGTAAATTTGTACTTATTTTACAAGCAAATCATTTTTATGGTACTATTGGTACACAAAAATTACACATATTTGGGGCTCTTGGGTGGCTCAGTTGGTAAAGCATCTGCCTTTGGCTCAGATCATGATCTCAGGGTTCTGGGATTGAGCCCCATGTGGGACTCCCTGCTCACTGGGGAGTCTGCTTCTCCCTCTCCCTCTGCTCCTCCCCCCACTCATGCTCTCTCTCGTTCTCTCTCTCTTTCAAATAAATAAATAAAATTTTAAAAAATAATCCAGACATTTAAAAAAATAACACATATTCAAAAGAAAGTCAGACAAAGAAGTTTTTGATAAAACTTTAGAGCTAGAAAAACCCTGATAAAAACTAGATGTTCTGCATAGCTTTACAGAGGAGGAACTTCAGGCCTCGGTACTCTGTTACATGCCTTGCTAAAATGTATGACCTAGAACCCAGCCCTTGCTTTTTTTTTCCCCCACCAAAAAGAAAAAAAAATCACAATTAGTCCCATTGCTGTCAAGTAGATTTTCCTTTTTTTTAAAAAAGATGTTATTTATTTATTCATTTGACAGAGACAGACACAGCGAGAGAGGGAACACAAGCAGGGGAAGTGGGAGAGGGAGAAGCAGGCTCCCCGCTGAGCAGGGAGCCTGATGCGGGGCTTGATCCCAGGACCCTGGGATCATGACCTGAGCCGAAGGCAGATGCTTAACGACTGAGCCACCCAGGTGCCCTAGATTTTCTTTTTGTTCCCAGTATAAGAAATGCACGCAAAATTTTATTTTTAAGCTCAAAGCTCAAGTTTTCCTGGCATTACCTATAAACAATGCATCTTACCAGGAGCATACATATCTAAATATTAACTTTAAAGTGGAATATCTTAATAAGATTTAGACCAAAAGGATGTACCTAAGCACATACACAAGGACAAGAAGCATGTTGCCAGTATTATTCATTATCTCTGTGACATCCATGCATGATTTGCTAAATATCTCATTTCATATCATGTCCTATATCTGGCCATTTCCCTAGATCTAGTTCTAAATTAAGCAAGGATCGGAAGTGAGTCTGAACATAAGTACAGTACTAGAAAGTAATACCAATGTAATTTCTTCTTCTCCCTCTAGCTATTACTCTCTCTATATTCCTGAGGTTTTTGCCAGGTTAAAGCAGGGAAAGCCAGGGGGAGAGAAGCCGCCTTAGATAATTTATAGCCCTCAATCATGCCTCAAAAACAAACATACAAGAGAAAGGAGAGGTAAAAATTGGACCTGCTTAGTATACTTACATATTTGAAGTCAAGTTGGGGTGGGGCAACAAGAAAAATGCCTAGAGTACTCTGCTGTATTTTCTCAGATTGAATAAATGCTATTATATAGACTTCTTTATGTAAAATAATTCTGTCATTAAGAAGAGCACTAGGCAGGAGAAAATGATGCTTCAGTCCAAATCAGAAATAATTTTGTTATTGCACTGACAAAAATTTTTCTTAGATATTCTTACAACAAACACTGCATCATTTTGATAAATAGAGTGGTACACAAAGAAAAACTGCTTAGCTGTGGTTAATTTTGATTCCACACTGTAAGAGCCATAGCGGGCACTCATTCAAATACAGTCTGTCCCCTTTTAAATGCTGCTCCCATTTCAATTTTCATAAAGCACCATGATTGCTTAGTGAAAGAGCATCACTCTTCATCTGCTGCTGATAGGAATATGATCAGTAATCTTCAATCCCTTTCTTTGCAAAATCAGAATTATGTCTGACACTTAGAATTCAGACTTTCTGTACAACGGATTTCCTAGACAGATCCTGGAGGCTGCTGCCCCTTTGGGCTGGCCCATAGCTGTGCTCCATGTCCATCACCCCACCTCTAAATTTTACTGCCTTTTTCTTCCCAGGGTGTTGGCTGACATCATTAGATATTTTTGATCATGCTTCTTCATTGTTAATCTTAGAAACTGAGCAGGTCAGTATTTGGATGGAAAACTGTGATGGCAAGCCTCCAAGATGTCCCCCAGTGAGACTCCCCCCTCTTATATTCATACCTGTGCAGAAGCTCCTCCCACATTGTCCCAGGGTTGGTCCGGGTGACCAACAGAATACAGCAGGAGCACTGGTATATCACTGCAGAGATCAGGTTATCAGAGAACACTGCAGCTTCTATTTTGTACTTTTCTTCTCTCTCTCTCTGATCTCGAGCTTTGGGGAAAGCAAGCTGCCATGTCGTGCACAGCCATAGGGAGAAGCCCATGTGATAGGAAAGCAAGACCCTCCAGCCAGCCGCCATGTGAGTGAGCCTGGAGACAGACCCTCTGTCCTGTCATGTCTTCAGGTGACCTCCCTCTTGGCCAACACCTTGAGTGCAGGCTCTTGAGAGACCCTGAGCCAGGACTAGCCAACTAAGTTGCTCTCATGTTCCCGACTCTCAGAAACTGGGAGAAAGGAGAGATAATTTGTTGTTTTCAGCCAGTAAGTTTTCAGGTCGTTTGTTATGCAGAATAATACCTACTAAGAGGCACTACAGAGTTTTTGGTTCAGTTTTGTTTTTCTTCTAGTCTTTAAGTGACTGAGAATAGGAGCCATATCTTATTCATCTTGAGGGTCAGCAGAGTGCCTAAGGACCCAGCAGATCCAATAACTGTTTTCTGAATGATGATCATCTCCTTCCTGTTTTTATCATTAAAGTAAATTCAATGACAATTACACATCCAGACTTCTGACTTAACTAATTTTGTTTTAAAATAATGTGGTTTAAACCAGAGAATATAGAAGAGAAAAAAAAAATTCTAAAATGAGATCACCTTTCAAAAGCTCCAATTTTTTTAATGCTCCCACCATTAAGAGTTCAATATAAATTTACAATGAGGCTCAGTGAGCAATTTAGGAAGCCTTGGCCTCCTGCCTTATAAGCATTCATGATTACAAACTAAAACTTGGCCTCACCAACTAAGCCATGACAGCATTATGGGAAAGATTAAAGGCTGATGTAAGTTAAAAGAAATAAACTGCTGTAGGTCTTAGGTTTTAGGGGACAGTAGAGTTATACTCAATATGATCTAGGGAGAACATTCCTAAAGGTGACTATCCCTTGCTAACTTGGCGGCTTAGGGAGAATCAGGACTGAACACCTTCCCCACTTCTGTAGGTGACAACTATATTCTGTAGTAGGAGGAGTCTCTTCTGATAGATACCTCATGGTAGATGCATCCCTCCATCCCTCCAGGTCCACCAACCCCCATATTCTAATACATTCCTATTGGGAAAACACAGGTTACAGAAAGGGGTAAAATAATCCCATCACCATGTTGAGAAATGAAGATGCATCCATTTGGAAATCTCTTAGGAGATGTGTTTGTTTGAGCTGACATTTACTAACAGGGCAACATTTCTTTTCTCCCCCCCCCCACCCGCCCCGCCCCGTGATCTTCCCCCCCGCCGTCCCCCTGAACCCCCACTGACTAAGCCCTTTTCCTAGACTGTAATCTCCTCTGGAAGAGAGTTATTGGAGTTCCTACTCCAGAGTGTAGTGAAAAGCATTCGCTGAGTAGAAAGAATTTGAAAAGCAAAGGTTTTGCTCAGCACACTTGAAGCTTTACCAAAGGAAAGTTCAAGTTGCATGAATGAAAAGGACAGCATTTCACTGGGAAATAATTTTCCTGGATTGCAAGAGCTGTATCTTTAGGGACCACAAATCTGGGTAATCTCCAGCCTTCTCCTTCTTCCAGGAAAGAAAAGACTCAGGAAAAGCTGGTTTCCTTCCCTCCACCTTCAACTAGCTGACAAATACATACAGCTCAAGGAGTAAGGAGACTGGGGATCTTTTTTTTTTTTTGTCATTTAAAAAAAATCACTAAAATATTAAAAGAGAAAAAAACTGAATGGGGGTGGTACAAAAAAGGGCCTCAGGTTCAGTTAACTTTCATTCCACATAACAAGCTTTGATTCTTGAATCACTTGACAAAGACTGCTTACTTCTCAAAAATGTGAGGACTGCCCCAAAGGCATAAGGTAATATGCCCTAAGGACTAAACCATAAACCAACACACTCTTGGAAAAATAAATTGACAGTTCTGTTCCTTAATTACATTTTGCTTTTTCATTAAAATAAATAATCAGACTATGTAATGCATTACATTTAAACCCACATTTAAAAAACATGAACATACACATATATATATAAGAAAACTGATTTTAAATGTCGACTTCTGAAATTTTGATTATAAGAACATAAAGACTCTTCTGTTGCTTTCATCTCAGAAATTATCAATAAAATACCAAGGAGAAACAGAAACAGTCTCCTTTTTTTTTTTCATATTCTCCATTCTTGATGAAAATAGGAGACATACCAAACCTGAACCATGGTATAAGGAGTTGAAAAGCAGAGTGTAGAGCAGTAGCTCTTCAAGAGATATGCAGGAAGTGAACTGTAAACATAAGCAAAGTGGGACAACAAGAAGATGTAGGACTCTTCACCCTGAAAGCTCAGGGATCAAGGGCACTGGGTATCAGGCATTGGTGTAAGGCAGGTGTAAGGCATGCAGCTAACGTCAGGTGGGGCTGGCTGAAATTCTGTCCCCCACATCCTCTACTTATTCCCTATGAAGCACAGCATCCACTCTTCCTTCTTACTTTGTCTTTGGAGAAACCAAGCTAGAGAAATTCTAAGAACTACAATACCAGGAGTGTGGGGTGTCAGAGAAGAAGATGGGGTCTCAAAACACCTTAGTGAAAATGAGGGCATTGTAGGAAAGCCTCCACTCCGTCCTCTTCTTCCCCATGGGCTCCCAGAATGC
The DNA here is from genome assembly GCF_054177405.1 of Leptonychotes weddellii. Classification (NCBI taxonomy): domain Eukaryota; kingdom Metazoa; phylum Chordata; class Mammalia; order Carnivora; family Phocidae; genus Leptonychotes; species Leptonychotes weddellii. Next base: position 125,231,956 of record NC_138374.1, read on the forward strand.
CCCAGGTAATTGTATATCCCCAAGGCAGGACACCGGAGGACCCTGTTCATGAGAAATGGAAGGTTCTAGAGAAAAGATCTACAGACTCCAATATTTTGGGATTCTCTCAAGTGAAACAGCTGGCTTACAAAATTATTGTAAAGACAACCCATCCACAACCCTAACCATGCATCTATCACCTATCTAATTCCTCACTCTTATATACGAATAAAATGAGCATGTGAACAATTTCTTCCCCCATGTTATGGATTAATACGCATCTTTCTAAATCTTGAAAAATCCTTCACTGGCCTCTATTGTCTCTTCTAGCTCTAGTCCAATCCCTCCATCCTTCTTTTCCCTGCCTAACTTTCTATGGAGCCCCCTCTTCCTCAGCTCCTGGCATCTCCTTGACCCTGAAGTTTAATTTCACCACCAGCCACACCCCCACACAGACTTCCTAATGCTCAGGGCCAGTGACTTCATGGTCAAATCCCTGCTATTTTAACACTACTGACTTTCCCAGTCACCCAACCTCAAAACCTCAGCATGACTTTTTTTTTTTTTTAAAGAAACCTGTTACTTTAGAACAATTTTAAATTTGCAGAAAAGTTGTGAAGATAGTAAGAGAGAGCCCCCATTCATATATCTACCACCCAGTTTTTCCTACTGGTAACATCTTAGGTTAGTGAGTCACATTTGTAACAACTAATGAACCAATATTGACATATTATTTAATGAAACTCCATACTTTATTCATATTTCCTTAATTTTTACCTACTCTTTTTCTGTTCCAGAATCCCATCCATATCACATTACATTTAGCTGTTGTGTCTTTTTAGGCTCTTCTTGATTATAACAGTCCTCAGACTTTCCTTGTTTTTGATGACCTTGACAGTTTTGAGGAGTACTGGCCAGGTATTTTGCAGATTTGAGATTTGTTTGCTGTTTCTCTCATGATTAGACTGGGGTTATAGGCTTGGGGATGAAAGACCTCAGAGGTAAAGTGTTGTTTGCATCACATCATATCAAAGGTACATACTATGAACATGGCTTATCACTGTTGTTAACCTGACCTTGATCCACCTGGCAGAGATCCACTGTGAAGTTATGCCTTCCCACCCCTCTTTCCACACTGTACTTTTGAGGAAGAAGTCACTATGCACAGCCCTCACCTCAGAGGTGGGGAGCTGTGCTCTTCTCCTTCAGGGCAGAAGATCCAGAGAGATTGCTTGGAATTCTTCTCTGCATCAGTCTTGATGCCTTCTTTGCCCTTGTTCCCATTTTATGCATTTTCACAATAAGTGAGCAGTACAGTGGGGGGTCCAAGTCAGAAACCGTAACTCCAAGCCCTGACTCTTTTGATTGAGTCAAGAATGAATTACTCCTAGCACCTAGGGCTCTCTTCCTCCTTTCCTTCCTTCCTTCCTTCCTTCCTTCCTTCCTTCCTTCCTCCTTCCTCCTTCCTTCCTTCCTTCCTCCCTTCCTTCCTTCCTTTCCTTCCTTCCTTCCTCCTTTCCTTCCTTCCTTCCTTCCTTCCTTCCTTTCTTCCTTCCTTCCTTCCTTCTATAAATGCTGATTAGCTATGCACCCTGCACTGTACAGGGGACCCTGTCTTATCCTTGGTTTGGCTTCCTGTGGTTTCAGTTACCCACAGTCACCCAGTCTAGAAGCTGATGGCCCTCCCTCTGATGTACTGTCAGAAGGTCAATAGTAGCCTAACACTACTTCACAATGCCTATGTCATTCACCTCACTTATCAGGTATCAGGTGGGCATTTCATCATCTCAAATCATTACAAGAAGAAGGGTGAGTGCAAGCAATATGATATTTTGAAAGAGAAAAAGAGACCATATTCATATGACTTTTATTATAGTATATTATTATAGGTTTTCTATTTCATTATTAGTTATTGTTATTAATCTCTTACTGCACCTAATTTATAAATTACACTTTACCATAGGTATGTCTGTATAAGAAAATCCAGTATATAGAGAGTTTGGAACTATCACCTGTGGCTTCAGGCACCCACGGGGGGTCCTGGAACGTACTGTATTCTCCATGGATATGGGGGAACTCTTGTACCGGCCTTAGGAACACAATGGTAAATCAAATCCATACAGTCCCCGAGGGCTCAAAGCCTTGTAATCGTGGCTCGTGGTTTAGCTAGGGAGTCAGAGAAGGTCTCCCCGAGGTGGAGACCTCTGAGGTAGGATCTGAATGGTGGGTAGAAGTAAGTCCACGAGAAATGCCAAGGTTCTGACATATGAGGGAGTGTCAGGCAGGGGCGGGAGCATGAAAGAGGCCTCTGGAAAGCCAGAAAGGGCTGCTTCCTGCAAATCCTACAAACAAGGTGTGGTCACTAACAGCGGGGCAGTGCCTTGCACAGATTGGAGTTTTAAATGAAGTCCGCCAAGGGCCGAGAATCTATCTAGGTAGGGAGAATGGATGCAGGATGACCAGTGAGGAGGACCCTCTAAGAAGTCCAGATAGGAGGTGATGGTAGGGACAGTGGAGATGGAGAAAAATAGACAGATTCTAGAGATAGAAACATCAGATCTTGGGTGACTGACCTAACCTCTTTGTACCTCAGTTTCTTCTTCTATAAGAGAAAAATAAACATAAACCTACCTCATGAAGCTGTTATGAGGTAATGAATTAATATGCACAAAGCATTTAAACAAGTGCCTGGCTCCTAATTTTACTATTAATAATACGCCTTGTATGTTCTTGAATAGGGTACTTAAATCAACTGAGGAACTGATCCCCTCACTGACAAAATGAGGAGGGTGGGCTATATAATTTCCAATACCTTCTCCAACCCTGAATAGTTAATATTCTTAGCCATTATCGTTCGCTAATCTTAGAGGACTATAAGTTCTTATGTATGCTGTTTCCTGAGACATACTCAATAAACGCTACATATCTTATATAACCGAGTGGGTTATATAAAGGAGTGGGTACTCCTTTTCAAAAAACTGACAATTGGCACAAAAGTGTTCTCCTGAGTAATTCTGAGAAATATGAAACTGATTTTTCAATCCTAAACATTATGCATTCAGGACTAGTAGATTTTGGCCTAGCATTTCTACCCATCACACAGTGACTCTATCTTGCTGTTTCTTCCATGCTTAGAAAGCATTTCAGGAAAGAATCGACGCCAACAAGCTTAATCCAAAGACAGGGCCAAAGACTGCAGAACCACAGCTTAAATGGCCAAATTGATTACTCAGGATAGAAGGTGGCCATTGTAATCACTGAATCAGTGAGGATTTAAAAGTATCACACCAGGATTTATGGGCAGGACAAAGAAGAAGGACCTTGTCTTCTAGGAGCTTCCAATTCACACAGGAAGGCAAGGGGAATCAACACACAAGAAAACTGAAGATAAATCCATAGAAATTATGAATTATTTCCCAATTCAGACTGTAGAGGGACAAAAAAGAATTCAGAGGAGAGGAAATGGCAATATTTAACAACAAAAATAGCCAAGAGCATTGGGATATAGTATCACACTGAGGTTTTTATACCAATAAAAAAGTTGCAACATCTCAACCAAGAGGCCAAACTTCTGCTTCTACCCACCTCTGGCACAGCTCGGATCTTCAGTACAAACACAAACTAGGAGGAGCAAAACAGAAACATGCCAGAGCCTTCTGTTAGACGGGGTGAATTTATCTGTAATGATAACTGCAAATATTTTTTTTTAAAGATTTTATTTATTTATTTGAGAGAGAGAGAGCATGAGGAGGGGAGGGTCAGAGGGAGAAGCAGACTTCCCGCCGAGCAGGGAGCCCGATGCGGGACTCGATCCCGGGACTCCAGGATCATGACCTGAGCTGAAGGCAGTCGCTTAACCAACTGAGCCACCCAGGCGCCCTTTATAACTGCAAATATTTCATTTTTAGTAATTTGGGATTATCACATATGCAGTCCTAGAAAGATGTAATATTCTTGAGGAAAGGGGACCCCCCAAAAACCCTTGTTTATTTATGGTAAAGATAGCCTAACTTATTGGGGAGAGGGAAGGCGGAATCTCAGTCCTTTTCAAATGAAATTATATGGAAACAAAAGAAAGAAACAAATTGCTAAAGGTGAAAAAAAAAATAGACCACAAATTCAGTTGTAAATGAGCTAAACATTGCAGGTAAATCTGAGCTAATAAAACAGATGAATTTACTGAAAACTTAACACCTCTCAGCACAGCTGTCTGCCCAGTCAGGAAACTATTAACATCTTGTCACCAATGCCCCAAGCACATCAATGATATGAATTCTAAAAACAACTCAGAACAACAAAAGAAATGCACCACCAAGTAGCCAATGGCACACATCCCTTCTCAATTTCCCTCTCCTGGTACACCTCTACCTGCTGAAGAATTTGCAAAAGCAGGAGGAATGCATGCTGGAGAGAAAAGGAGGAAACAATGCAGACAACTTTGAAGAGCAAGCGCAAATATTTCAACCAACTTGAGGCCACTTAAGAAACACCTTTTCAAAATTACAGTTAATAAACTGGCATGGGTATATGTGTGTGAGGGGGTTGTTAAAAGTCAGGAAAACATCTCTTTAATAATGATAAGTCATTATAGACAGTATTCTATTTTAATAAGAAAGAAACATCATTTTCTCAAATTGAAATACCAAAGCAGGGGTCTTTAATTACTTTTGGGCCAGAGGTTCCTTTGAGGATCTCATGAAAGCCAGAGACTCTGTCTTCAGAAAACTGCATGTGCTCCCAAAGTTTAGCATTTGATTTCAACAGAATTTACTGACTCACATCTCTACCTGCCATCAAACCCATTGCTATGCGGGTTCCCCTTTGTCTTGTGGGTCCGTGTGTTAAAGGCTTCTAAACCTCTGTGCCAAAGAAACATGCTTTAAGACCTTGGAACATTAGTTTCAGGGTCTTAATATATTATCAAATAGAACAGGAATTACAAAAAGCATTTCATTTTACCAAATGGGCGGTCTACAATGATAGCCACTTAATTGCCCACCAATTCTTAATATTTAGGAGCTGGTTTCTACCTCAGAGGCAATCCTGAATTTGTTTTTCCATTTGGTCCCTATTGCAGGTATGTGAGGCATCCATTGCTCAAAAATACACAAGGAAAGCAGAAAACAATTTTTTAAAGGTGAGATGAAAATGAGTCAGTGGTGCTCTTGGAAGCTCTGGTAATCAGTTTGTTCATTCACTTGTTGAGTCAACTAGGAATACCAACTAGGAGTCAGAATGGTGGGAAGCAGCAGGTTTGAAAACAAGAAAATCTCTTCCCTTGAAAGAGCTTACTATCCAGTGCACTGACTGGAGGAGGGTTAGAATAGGTGTGCACCAAGATGCTGTGAGGACATGGAGACTGCCGAGCAGGGGGTTCTTTCTGCTTGAGAAGTGGAGAAATTGAGCTGCAGGCACGCTAAATAAGGCTTATTCAAGAGGAACAGGAAGGGTACTGGAGACACAAAGGAATAGCCATGTACCTCTTCTCAAGGGAATGGGGGCTTGGGGCAAGATAAGGGGGGAGAACTGCGGTATAGTTGGAGCACACAAGGCATTAATGGGAGGCACACAGCAGCAAAAAAAGTAAAAAAAAGAAGAATTAACTGAGCAGTTAGTTTGTGCCTGATAGTGCCAAAAGCTAATTTAAAATATTCAATAAAAGTTGTAGCTGGAAAATAAATAAAAATTGTGGGCAAAGTCAAATAACAATACTCAGGACCAGCTACATAGCTTGTGGGGCGCAATGCAAAAGGAAGATGCCGGGGGGTGTCCCCTGTTCAAAAAGTATTAAGACTTTCCAGATGGTGACAGCAGAACGTGAAACCAAGTGCAGGGCCCTTCAGAGCATCGGGCCCTATGTGGCCACACAGGTTACACAGCCATGAATCTGGCCCAGTGTATACTAGAAGAAAATGTCAAGTGTCTACACCTCTTCCTTAAGACTACAGACAAATAACCCACCTTTCTCAAAGGGGCTACCACGAAGCATTTCATATGCGCTAAACTTAACCAGGCTGGGAGCTTTACTTTCACTTAATTTTTTCAGCAACCCTGCAAAGTAGATATGACTACCCCCCACTTACAGATTATGAAACCCAAGTGAAGAGAGTGATCCGCTGAAGGGAAAGGTGGTGCTCTCTACGTTGAAAATATCCCTCCATGCCTTGAGCCATGCTATATTCCAGTGAGCACTCAATAATGACTCATAAATGGGGGTTTTGATGTCTTTGCTAGGGGTTGGGCTTTGGCTGAGCCATGAAAGTCCAGGGTCTGTGAAGTGAGTTAGACGGTGTGTGCTTAGAGCGTGAGTGAAGGACTGAAGAGGGAAGAGCCACCATCCCCCATGCGGTCACGCCGCCCCGTGGAGTCCCACGGCACCTACCTCTAGTAGGAATGTGAGCTGGATGTGGAGGGAGCAAAATGCCAGCACTCTCAGAACTGTCCTTTTTCAATACAGACTCAGCTAGGAGGAGAAATTACACAATTTCCATGAGAAATTATGCATTAAAATAGCACACGCACGCTACAAGGGCCCTGAATCGATTTTAAAAGAAGTTATTAAATCTTTAGAACCTATAGTAATTTCCGATTTCTCCCAGAAAACCTCCAATTAATAGTTTTTTGAGACAAAAGCTTGCCAGAGCGTTCAGGTTCATCAGGAGGCTCTCCCCCCCCATTCCCTCCCCCTCTTCTCTCAGATAACCTGAATCCTCTATTGCCATTGGTAAAATGCAGTTTTTTCCACTTTTTCGGAGCAGAATAAGAACTGCCACGATCACAACACATCATTAATTCAATAGTGAAAAACAAAGAATCTAAATATTTACTAAAACTCCTTGGATTTTTATATACTTTGTTTAGCCAATGGGGATAGGTCTGCCCCCTCCACCTTGCGGGGGGGTGGTGGTGGGGGAGGAGGGTCCTCTGGTCTTACCCGCCCTCCTGACGCAATCCCTGTTGCAGCTCAGAGCACTCTGTGATTAATTGCTCTGCCAGCCATTCCTATTTAAAAACTATTCCTACTTTATGTCTTTTTTCCACTCCGTCCCTGATTTTTCTCTGATCCTTATTTTTCTCCTCAGCAGAAATTACCTACTGTCAAGAGTGTTCTCCTCACTCCAAAGCCCTGTAACTGTATTCCACAGAGTTTTGTTTTGGGAAGCTTTTGTTAAGTAGATAATAGGCCCATTCGAATGAAGCAAGTAGCCGGCCAAAAGGTTGTACACAGGGTTATAATCTGTCAGCACCTCCCCTCCACCCCCCATCCCCGCCCCGAACCACCCCCTCCACTTCATTCCACATCCACAATCGTGAGGCAGGAAATAAGAAGAAAAAAAAAAAAAAATTCAACCCCCCCAAATGACACACCACGTCGTACCAGGTCAGCAGCCGTTCGTTCCCCTGTTCTGCTTGTACACTGGAAGCGTTAAGTCGCATTTTCAAAATTATTCTGTCAGCCCCATGACAATTTAATTAATTTATTTTTTTTATCCAGTTTCTCAACTCTGTTTGGGTAGCAATGTGTCGTCAATATCTCCTTCAGGTGTAGCATGGAAAAGCCTAACAACCCTGGGCCGGCAGCCAAGCTTACCAGTGACTGACGCTCGCTTAACTGAGCAAAGATTTGCTCTGCACGAAGTGGGGCTTGACTGTACAAGAAACCAGTAGTGACAGCGAGTGTGCCGCTGGAATCCTAACAAAGCTGCTTCCAACTTGTGCTCGAGCAAGTGGAACCAGCACTTAAGTTGAATGTTAAGGGGCTTCAATCTTGGTACATTTTTCCCCCCCATCATTTACCTTCTGAATAAACCCTGGGATTTTACGGGGAAAACAGCACATTAGCACACTTAAATCACAAATCCTTGTACCTTTTTAAAAGGCTGTTGAAGATTTATTAATTTATAGGAGCAATCATTTAATTGCTTGCCCCTGCTACACCACACACTATTTTTTTTTTAAATGACCAAATTAAACCTGCCCGCGCAAATTTGTGCTTTGAAGTTCCTGCAAAAGGATCATTCCTTTGAGGGCATGATAAAAAGAAGAAATGAAATGCTCTCCTTTGGTACAAATGTCCGCACACCCCCACCTTCCCTGCCCAAGATACTTTCATACACAGAAGCAAATCGATCTCGTTTAAATGTTTCGAATTCATTTTCCAAGCCAGGTCCAAATTTCACTGTCATATTTCCCTCTGTCATTTCAATAAAAGCCCATAAGCATTTACAAATGGAGGAACATCATACTTACAATTTTGGGATGTGTAATGCAGCTGTGTATCTTATGAAAACACTGTTATGTTTATATATTGCTGTCCTTCCTGTTCAAAGACCACACCACTCTTGGTAAAGCTGAAGAAACTAGTGAGAAACCCGGAGTCCTTTCCACACCACGAACATGTGCAAACCATTCTTTGAATTGAGCTGCAACGGCAATTAGCAGAGTCTGTTGTTGTTTGAGACTTTGTCTCTTAGGTCAAATGCAGCCCAAAGCCAACAAGATAATTTACCGCCTAACCACAGTGAATTTGGTGATTTGCAACCGCAGAATCAGTTAGCCTAATTCCCATTTCGCATATAAAAACAGTATAGACATGAAGAGGGACACACAACCGCCGATTTGCACGTTTGTCTAGTGAGCTCGCCATAATCCGGAGTCGTGTGTGGATAACTAGACAGCGTCTGAGTGACAGAGGGAGGGCATCTGGTTTTTTAAGTGCTGGATGCCTTTTCCTTGGGAAGGAGCCCTGTTCCATTGCATCAGCCGTCCAGTAACGCGATCTCATGAACCTATGTGAGAGCATCAGAAGTACGTGCAGGGTCACAAGTGGAACTCTCTTCTTTGCCAATTGAGACTGACATGTGTTGTTGTCCTAAAGATCACACCGTCCAATTTGGCCAAATTGGTGGTCTCGAGAATCAACAAAGGCACAGTCTGTCAAACCGAAAGGCGTTTGCAGGGCTGAGGCATTAGATTTCCCCCAAATGACAGTTTCCCGAATCTCTGTGGGTTAAAACACCATGTTTTGTAATTGGAAAAAAAGGGATTTTTTTTTTGTCCTTTTGGTATTTTGTTTTGTTTTGGCTTTGTTTGTTTTGTTTCAGTCTGTTTTTTAAGGCATTTATGCCCAGAGTACTACAAAGGGATGTGAGTAGGGGCCTCCCTGGCAGGGACATAAAAAGTGCATGGGTTTTGAAGGCGAGAGAGTAACTGGAAGGCTGTTATAACTCCCTCAAACCCAAGCCTGGTTAGCCGGGAAACAGTTCTTTGGAGTCGTCCTTTCTTTCCTCTGTGGGACTTGGAACCTGGATGCTATAATTGAAAGCCAGTGTATTAAGCATAACACATCAAACTACTGTTAACACCCAGCCTCCCGCAAGGCTGCCTCCTATAACAGCTCTGTTTTCTGCCTACAGTATGTTCAGGCAAGTGGAACCGTCACACACACTGCATGCTAAAGGCCACAGCCTTTGTCTTCTCCAAGTTCTGTCTATTTCAGAGGCTAACATGCAGCAATTAGTCTAATTAATGTGAAACAATGAGCTGTGTTACCACTTATCAAATTGATTGTTCCCCTATCAAAACAAAACAGGCTGGCTTTTTGATGTAATTTCAAGAGATGATTTGAAATGTCATGTTGCTGCAAGCCAATTACCTTATGACTAGAGTCACGGTCAACAGAATACATAATTAGCGGGAGTTTGGGAAGGCTGCTTACTGCTAGTATGTTAATTAACTGTCTTTTGTCATAAAACAAAAAGGTTGTAAGGAAGGTTTTGAAATAGGTCTTTTTTATTTACATTTCTTTGTGCTTATCAACGTGAGGCATGACAATGCAAAAGAATAGAAAATTTTAATTCCACTACTTCAAATTAATACTCAGCTGCAAGGTCAGGCATAACGTGGAGGCTGCAGTACCATTCACCTCGCTCTAGTCCTGCCCCAGTGTATTATATTACTCATGGAGTTAAATTAAGGATCGGGTTAAAACTCGAATGAAAGAAATACTGAGCTCCACGAAACAAATCCCCCAGTAGACTTCTTTGGAGCTTCCCTGGCTTTTGTGCATCTTGTGAGGGCTGGACAGCGCTAGCCTGTGCTGGGAATTATATTCAGGTGTCGTCTTTCTATTTCAATCTTGAAATTTGGAGAGAATAAACCCATCATCAAATGATGTTATTGCCTTTACCTCACTATGGTAGAGAGAGAATGCATAATGGGCACCTGTGGGCTTGTAAAGGAATCCTATCTGTGAGTCCAGGGCTCTGTAACTCATCTGCAGCTTCCCCTCGTATGTGATAACCTGGCAATTCCACATTCTTGATTAAGGAACCAATTCTGTATTTCTGTACTTCTTCAGCTTGAAGGCATGTTGGCGATACCTATAATCAGTAACTGACAATTAACAACCAAGTTCATGGCAGCCTTGAGTCAGGGTTTGACATGCATATTAGTAAACCAGCTTCTGGTTTCGAGAACAAGTTGGAAGTTCCCAAAATTCTAGTATAGTTGTTCTACTGCCTAATGGTATTGTTTTACCTGCAAAGGTATGGGAGCCACTACTGGACATCCCACAGTTTACTAAGAGAAATGTGTTGTTGCCATTGTGTTAGGGTTCAGGACTCTTTAAATGTTTTTCTTGGGATATGGTTCAAGTCTTGGAGTCATATTAGAGTGGTCCTCAGGAGTTGCAGGAAAACACAACACCTTGCTATTAGAAATGCTAAGTTTAGTTTGCAAACTGGATTTTCCATCCTGATTTTTTCCCATTATTCGACATAGTTTTTTCATTACAAACACTTAAAAAAAATAAAAGAAACTGAAGAAGATACAAAAAATGGAAAGATATTCTGTGCTACTGGATTGGGAGAATTAATATAGTTAAAGCGTCCATACTACCCAAAGCCATCTACAGACTTAATGCAATCCCTATCAAAATACTAGCAGTACTTTTCACAGAACTAGAACAAATAACCCGAAAATTTATATGGAATCCCAAAAGACCCCAAATAGCCAAAAGCAATCTTGAGAAAGAAAAACAAAGCCAGTGGCATCATATTCCCTGATTTTAAACTATATAGCAGAGCTATAATAATTTTAAAAGTTTGGTACTGTCATTAGGATAGACACACAGATCAATGGAGCAGAATAGAGCTCAGAAAGCAGCCCACACATATACGGTCAGTTAATTTACAACAAAGGAGCCAAGAATAACAATGGAGAAAAGACAGTCTCTTCAATAAATGGTGTTCAGAGAATTGGACAGCTACATGCAAAAGAATGAAACTGGAGCACCTTCTCACACCATAAATAAAAATTAACTCAAAATGGATTAAAGACTTGAACTCAAGACCTGAAACCGTAAAACTCCTAGAAGAAACCATAGGTGGTTATGATGACTTTTTAAGTCTGCTAGCAAAAGCAAAGGCAACAAAGGCAAAAATAAACAAGTGGGACTACAGCAACCTAAAAAGCTCCTGCATAGCAAAGGAAACCATCAATAAAATGAGAAGGCAACCTATGGAATGGGAGAAAATCATGCAAATTATATATCTAAAAAAGGAGCTAATATCCAAAATATATAAAGAACTCATACTACTCAACAGCAAGAAAGCAACCAATTTGAATTTTAAATGGACAAATGCTCTCAATAGACATATTTTTCCAAAGAAGACATAAAGATGGTCAGCAGGTACATAAAAAGATGCTCAACATCACTAATCATCAGGGAAATGCAATCAAAACTCCAATGAGCTATCACCTCACACCTGTTAGAATGGCTAGTATAAACAAGATAAAAGACGAGAGTTGGGGAGGATGTGGAGAAAAGGGCAAACCTCGTGCACTATTGCTGGGAATATAAATTGGTTCAGCCAATGGGAAACAGTATGGAAGTCCTTCAAAACATTAAAAATAGAACTACCATATGATCCAGCAATTCCACTTCTTAGTATTTACTGAAGAAAATGTACAGACTAACTTGAAAAGATATATATCCATCTTCATTGCAGCATTATTCACAATAGCTAAGATATAGAAACAACCTAGATATCCACCAGTGAATGAATGTGTGATATATACACTATATATGATAGAGTTCAAAAATCCAGACATAAATAAAAGAATGAAATCTTACCATTTACAACAATATGGATGGGCCTCTAGGGCATTTATGCTAAGTGAAATAAGTCGGGACAGAGAAAGACAAATATTGTATGATCTCTCTTATATGTAGAATCTTAAAAAAAAAAGCTCATAGATACAGAGAATAGACTGGTGGTCACAGGAAATGTGTGTGTGGGGGGGGAAGAAATGGGTGAACTGTTGTTTGCTTTTTAGTTTAAATAAATTAAATACAATTTTTTAAAATGTAGTATGGAAAACATTAAATGGATGGGGCATAATGTTTTGTTGTTTTGTTTTGTTTTTTCTTTTGGAACATGGGTTATCTCATTTGGGTGATGTAGGGTGGGGAAGCTTGCGGTCCAGAGAGCGGACAGGAAGGAGGCAGGCTCAACAACTGTGCTCAGTGGGAGAAGACAGGGCATCTCTGTAAAACTCTTCACCCCTCTGAGTCCAAAAGGTTTTCTGGAAATTTAAGGAAAATTTAAAAATATATGCAAACAATGAATCATGGAACACTACAGCAAAAAACTAATGATGTAATGTATGGTGATTAACATAACATAATAAAATAAAATTTAAAAAAAATATACGAGGAATTGTGATTATAGTTTTCAAGAGAGTAGATGGCAGAGAGAGAACCAAGATGAGAATGGTTACCCAAGAAACCTGGATCATTAAGAGGTAATAACAGCTAACCATTGCTGAGTGCTTTTGAGGTGCCAGGGTAATACCAACCCCGATACACTCAAGAGCTTAGTATGTGAAGAAGGTAGACAACAAACGAGATTTACTGATGTCCTAGCTTGGCAATGGGATTCTGGAGTGTGTGGCACATTCCTACTTTGGGATGAAAAGGTCACAGAACTCTAGCGTTGAATGAAATCTTAGACTTGGACTCACCAACCTCTCTCCAATGCCGAATTCATCCCACACTAGCCCTCGCGGATTGAAATGAGACTCTTTTCAGGGACAAGTTCCTTTGGGGCAACTTAGAGAGACATCCGTATATGTCCCAAAAGTTTCTGGATCCTTGCTGACCAGAAAACTTAGAATGCCCGATGTCTGGGTGGAATTCTTACCCGAAAGCTAAAGCATGGATCATCGATAACGTGAGGTGTCACAACCTCTGGGCTTCCATCACTTAGGAGGACGAGACAAAGGTCATGTAAAATGACTTGGCTGAAAACAAGTCCCATCTGAACTAGAAACTTGGATGAGTCTTGGTGAGAGATCATCAGTGAATCTAAAATTAGCAATGTGGAGACTCAGCATTGGGTTTGGTAACAATCGAGCACAACTGTTTACTTGTCATATTATTTATTCCTGACCCCAGTCCCAACCTAGCCATACCTTGGTCCATAACATCATTATGCATAACATCAAGCTTCATTTGATATCATTCTGTCAAAGGATTTTTTTCCTGTTTTATTTTTTTTTTTTCCCTCAAATGGGAAGGAAAGAAGGAGACAAGTTAAAAAGAGAGGAAGGGAAAGCAGGAGAGAAGAAATTTAAGTGGGTGGAAGAGACCAGGAGCTCTGCGTTTGCATGTGTCCATTTCTATGTGGTAACCTACCAGGTGTGATGCTAAATTTCTGTATTACCTTATTAAATCCTCACAACAGCCCTGCAAGGCAGTTACCATCTTCCCAACTCTGTCTCTTTCTAAATGTTAATGATAAGTTAAGAAGGCTTACAAAGGATAATTAATTATGCCAAGGCCCTGACCTAACTCTGACTCTAAAATTCTACTCCTTCCCACTACACAAGGCTGTTTGCTGTTCTGCTGTTTTTACATTTTAATGTCGTGTTGGAACTGAATTAAGGTCTGATGCTTTGTTAGAATAAAAGAAAACCCAAAAGGCCTCTGGTCAACATCATAAAAAAAAAAAACAGAATAAGGTGACTTGGGGACAAAACCCAGCCCAACGAGGAAGTAGTCTGATGAGTTACATTTCTAATATTTGAGGTCTGACAGATGAGGGATTTAAGGAAAACTGGGCCACTGCAACCTTTTTGTGCTGAATCCAAAATGTTTTCTGGAAATTTAAGAAAAATTTAAAGCAAATCCATGTGTTCAGAAAATAGGGCATTTTTTTTTTCCCTCCATAAAAGCTACAATTCCTCAGAAATGTTTTCTTCAGGCTTTAAGCAAACCTGAACACCTCCTTCAGAAAACAAGCACTAAACCAAAAACCGTGTCTTCGTCAGCAGATCTAACAAGGTGTTGAGCGTCAAAGCCCGAGGGACTATCACCCCTCTCGCGCAAGGTAGACAGCTCTCGGGAGCCAGGCCGCGGTGGAGCGAAGAGCCATGGACTGAGCAGTCCTGCAGACACATTGTTGAGACGTCAGTCAGGCCCTCGGCTCTCTGCCACTACCTTCCACTGAGCTAAACATCTCTTTACGTCAGGACAAATTGGGCAAGCCTCAAATCTTTTTTCTTTTCTCCAGCTTCAATCAGAGGAGCACAGGGAATGAGGACAAGAGAGATGGAGGACAAGACGGGGACAGTGCAGTTCACAAGAAAGCACTGGGACATAGCCACCTGCCTGAAAACGCTTCCTGGGAACTCAGAATCCTTTATGAGAGTAGGGGCCGCGCAAAGAGCGGCCATGTCGCCCACTGAACACACGTGTTCAGAGCATCAGTGTTCTAAAGCCATCTCTACATGACTTTGCAGTGACATATGTGTCAGTGTTTCTCTGTATTATGTCTCAAACAAAATCTAAAAGTCTGGAAGAATATAGATTGTATATAAGACTATATAAGACGATAGCAAGATAATGCACGAGGGAGGAGACAGTCTAGGGAGAGCCTCATAATATGGTTGATGAAGAGACAAGCGGCATACTGAATATGTGGGTCAGTAACAGACGGCACAAATAATGTGTAATACACACACATACACACACACATTTTTGTTTACAAATTAACCCACTTCCCACAAAGAAATACTTGGGAACAAATAATCCTATTTGTTCCCATACAGAAACTAAGATATAACCCATCTTTACGCACAGCCCTGATCAAAACATACTGAATCCCTGGGCTCCATTTTAAGATGCAAAACAAATTTCAGAAATTAAAGAGAGCAAAATATTGGATTACTGGATTTATTAGCAACACAGATGAAGACCTTGAATTCTACAAAGATTTCTTTTTTAACCAGGAAGCTATGGTTGCTCTTGAGAAAGTGTTTGGTATGGAAGAAGATGGAACCTATCAAATAAAATGAGATAATATAAATATTTCATTTAGTCATTATCATCTCTCTTTATGATGATGAGAAGACATTATTATCATATTTTTTATTCTCAACTCACAAAAAAATGGTCAATCTTCTACATTTGTAATGGGCTATAGCACACTAATCTTAGTTTGGCATAAAGCTCATACAAACCACTCAATATTTTCAATATAAATGTAATGACTTCTGATTTTAGGGAAAAATAACAATGCTCAAAAACATCACTGGTTAACTCTAACTTCTCCTACTGGTCATTTACGTAAGTATGTGCACTTGCAAAAAATAAAATAAACTTTCTGCATATTCATTATGAAGACGACGGATGATAATCAGTAGGAGAGACAGCAAATTTCTTCTTGAGGATTAGGCTCCAATTGGTTGAATTTCAACATCAACCTGGCAATTTTACTATTAAGTCAGCAGAAGTGAGTTCTTATATACTATGCCACTTACTACCAGAGAACATCAGGCAAAGGGAAAATAACATGCTAGAATAAATTGTGCATTATTTCTGGCATTAGTTAAAGGAACAGAGCATTATAAGAAAAAAAAAATACAGTACCATTGATTTTTACAGGTGTTTAATACAGATAAGCTGAAAAAAGGGTTTCCATTTTAAGCCCAGTGATGGCTAAAGATGCATTCAAATATGTTCAAAAGCAATCTAAAGTCTTCTAAAATGGTGTTTAAGCTATTCAAGCAAAACGTAAATAGTTTTTGTCGTAGTACTGAGGAATGTAGAACAAAAACAGAGTCCAAAGAGCTGACTCTGGCACACTGCCGGCCACTGTAGAATCAGGGGGTCATTAAAACAGAGGTAATACTGTTTATCCATTACATGATCACAGGTTATTTAGAGAAAACAGTAGCAGACTGTCCTTAGAAAGGTAGGAGGCATAATTACCCTGGAAGCCTCCAAGTCACACTCTCAGAGAACATACCGAAAGAAACAATCAAGTTGATGACTCAAATATATGCTGAAGAGAGATATTATGTAAAGAAACCAAATCCATGATGTTTTCCCTTGTCTGTTTTAATGTTTCTTTAAAGCTCATTAGAAAGAATAGGAAACATTTTGCTTTTATCTGAAAACACCAAGTGGATACATTTAAGTGCTTTGCAGAAACCAAATCATAAAAAAAGTTCACGTTTGCATGAACACCGAATGGATAGTGTTTCTACTTAACTTATTTTGGAGGGCCATTGACCCTCCATTTCTTCAGACCTCTTTGTACAGCAGATTACATAATGAGCAAGGCAACAAAGAGAGCAACTGTTTTGACCACATGGACGCAGCATTCCTAGATGCTGTAAGACAATGAGACGCTGGCTTTGGACATTCTTCACCATATATAACAATTGGTCTTCCTCATATGAGCAATCAGTCTTTCTTTCTTAGAAATACATTTTGACAGGCCATACCACCCTGAATGTGCCTGATCTCAGAAATACATTTTGATAATTCCAGCTCAAATATAATTTCCATAGTCTGTGTCCCTTGTACATTTTTTTATCTACTCCTTCCTCTCCACGAGGTTGGCCAGATACCGTCTCTTTCCCATTACTATCATGGGCATACCCTAACTGACAGCAGGGCAGGTGCTCTTGTGTGAACAAATAAGAGGGCTCGTGGTTAGCCAGAGCCCTCTGGTCAACTGACCAGTAAGCATAATTCTAGTGCCCATTTTCTATGCCGTACAGCAAGGAGGGCCAGGCTGACATAAATGAGGTTAAAAAGGGGTCAGTATACAAAGCATCCTTCTCATCACAAGTATTAGAGTAAGTACAAAACATCATGTTAACTAGGATAAAGGAACACTGCACAGCTGAATGGGTCCGTGTTAAGCATTGTGCGGTATAAGCTAGAGGAACGGCCAAAGCTGGATGGGATTATTGTAAACATGTCCAGTCACCAACAGATCCCAAGAGCCTTAATGGCTGACTCCTATTCTGGAGATGCTAAGGGAGAAAGCCTATACTCGATGCTGCCCTGTGTTAAGTACAT
This sequence comes from Leptonychotes weddellii, assembly GCF_054177405.1. NCBI lineage: Eukaryota > Metazoa > Chordata > Mammalia > Carnivora > Phocidae > Leptonychotes > Leptonychotes weddellii. The sequence continues at coordinate 125,249,312 of NC_138374.1, forward strand.
GACATGATCAGCTAAAAGTCAGAGCACCTAGAGAAATAACCTTGACAAGTCTGGTTAACGATACTTCGGATGCTAACCTGCTCTGCTAAGCCATCTGTGTGTCTCAGTTTCCATATGTAAAATGTCATGGGACTCCTTTATGTCATCAGTACTAAGGGGACATGTAAGGGCAGTCTTTGTAATGTCGGGAACTTAGTAAGATTTTGGAATTTAGTCGTATTTGTAATATTATGGAATTGGATTAAAAATGGATGAGGGACCATAACTCAGAGGATATCAGAATTTATATTATATGGAGTTATACTAATACATAGATTTTGACTCTAAGTAGGTGGGGCAAGGGGGTAGCCAAGATCACAAGTTGTGAAGCTAGAAAATCTTTTTTTTTCAATTTAAATTCAATTAATTAACATATAATGTATTATTTGTTTCAGGAGTACAGGTCTGTGACTCATCAGTCTTATATAATACCCAGTGCTCATTACAACATATACCCTCCCCAATGTCCATCACCCAGTTATCCCATCCCCCAACCCCCCTCCCCTCCGGTAACCCTCAGTTTGTTTCCTAAGATTAAGAGTCGATTATGGTTTGTCTCCCTCTCTGGTTTCATCTTGTTTCATTTTTTTCTCTCTTCCCCTATGATCCTCTGCCTTGTTTCTTAAATTCCACGTTATCAGTGAGATTATATGATAATTGTTTTTCTCTGATTGCCAAATCTTTTTTTGACCAACACTGAGTCCCATTTGGGAGGTCATGTAACTCCTCAGGTGGCTTCTCTGTAAAATGGGGAAATAGGAAAACCTGTCCCTCCCAGGGATGTCCTAGTGAAGCTCACACGAGTTGATATGGATGAAACTGTCCGTTAATGCTCCAGCACTATACACATACAATGGTTATTATTATTTAGCTGGGTTTATACCACCAAGTCCACTTTACGGAGGGAGAAAATCATTCAGTAAACATGCTCACTCCCTAAGGGAAGAATTCTTACCACTCTTGCGAATTTGAGGAATAGTATCTCAGTTGCATTAACTGGTGTTTATTAATGTATTATGAACCTCTGCCGTGGCATCTGATTCACAATAAAGAGATTAAGCAGACTAATTTGTCATTTATTTTCCAATGCCTGCTTTCCTGCCCACAGCACCACTAATATCCCAGGAGCTCCTCAACCCAATTATTTCCCATTTTTGCATTACTTGCTGAAAGTAGTGCTAATGTGCCCAAAAGGCTTTGCTCCTTGGTGATGGGAAAAAAAAAAACAAAACAAAAAACAACAACAAAACAAACCAACAACAAAAAAGCTCCTGCTCTGCCCACCACAATATTGTTGTCATTTGGGGAGAAGAAACACCCCCGGACCACTGGGCCGTATATAGCCATCAAACCAAAGTAGCAGCCTGACTGCACTGTGGACATGAGCTGCAGACCTGTGCTTATTCAGTGTTTGGTTTGGGGGTGGAAGGGAATTCCATCTGTAGAATGAAATTCACAACCTAGAGAGAGCTGAATTATACTATGCCTGTATACACGAACAGTTTTCTTTGCTTGCTTGGGGAACTGTGTGTCAAAATCACTCAAGTAACTGGCAGATTCAACTTTTTTCCTTCTCAAAAAATCAATAACCAGTTGTTTAGCCAACTCCAAATATTAATTTGCAAACTAATTTGTGAATGTAGACACAACTCAATAGAAGCAGCATAAAGATTCCTCATTGTCTATGCTTTTTAATCCAGCCTCATAAACGGTTTTCAACCCTACCATGTAATATTTCTGCTACTTTCTTCAGTCTGTTTCCCTGTGAAAATGTGCTTTTTGCTTATCCCAGGAGTTTCTGTATTGCTTAAGGCAAAATACTCCAGTGCACGTTCATAACTATGAACTGTAAACATTTCTCTACCTTATTCTGCCCAAGGCACAGAGCCCGTTTAAACGCCTGTGGATAGTTTCAGAAGCATACAAGACTCCACAGGGTTACCAAAAATAATTATTTTCTAAAACTTTCCAATTTTACCAACAACATAAAACTTATATTTTAAAAATCTGATAATTTTAGCTGTGGGGAGATACTGAAAACAAACTCTGTGTGTGTGTGTGTGTTTATTTCAATCAGCTTCAAGGATGAGATACAATAGATTAAGTTCATCTCTATAAGGTTATTTCTTACCATTATTTTCTTAAATCCTCCCCCCAACTCCCCCACCCCCGCCACACCTTGCTTTAATCAAGGATAGAAACGTTAAGGGCTTGATGCAGGGAAGAGGCATAGATTAGTGGTTAGCATAATAGCATGAAAGCCAGGAAACACGAATTCTATTCTTGGCCAAGTGGTCTTAGGTGAGCTCATGATTTACAGCCTCAGTTTCTCCATATATAAAAGGAAAGCGTTGCACATCCCGCAAATGAGGGCTTCACAAATGGCAATATTGTTGAGTGGTGACTATGTGCCAGGCACTGAGCTAAGCACTTTAAAAGGATTATTTCATTTAATCCTTGGAAGTAGATAATATTGTTATCCTGATTTTACAAATGAGGTGCCTGAGGTATGAAGACGTGACTGGTCCAGGGTTGCACAGACGGGAAATGCCAAGGCTGACTTCTAAGCCATGGGCCACTCCGCTCTCTACTTTGCTCCTTTCAGCATCATTGGAAAGCGCTTCAAGGAATGGCATAGACCACATACCAGTCCAGAAATTTTCCAGACTAGGGGTCCAGATTTTCCCTCTTCTCTTGGGGGTCTGTGGCTATGCTCCCAAATGCACATACACTAGGCCACTCCCACCACCTGCCCTGGGAGCAGGACCCCTCTGGCTCAGGCCTCCCTGGCTGCGCGGCACCTGGGTGCCCCTCCCCCCACCCAGCAGCAGTTGCAACACAGCGGAGCTTGGTCTGCCAACTGAACCCAGGACATGCGGGGCAAAGCTGGTGGCAGGAGGCTCAGATTTCTGATGCACTGAACACCATGGAGGAGCCCTGTCACACGACCGTTATGAAATCACATGCTCGATGCTGATTTTTCTAGCAGAAGTGTGTGGACTATTTAAAACTTCCCTCCCGCAACCCCCGCTCCCCCCCCCCCGGCTGGGGGTCAAGTTCAGCTTGGGGAGTACTGGCCATATGTCATTTGCCGTCATTATTCTCTTTGCAAAATTAGTAACAAACACACAGAGACTGGCTGGCAGAGGACAATTTCTACAATTGCTGACAGCATGTGTAGCAAACGGCAGACTTGCAAAGTGTCAAAGAACGACACCAGGCCTCTCTGCTCGAACCTGGTGTTTGCAGGAAAAGAAAGCCCAAACTTAACCCACGCAGAGGCTAAGGGAATGCCTCTTTCACTACTAGGATTCCTCTTAGGTATCAGAGCTAACTTGCCAAAGCAGAAGCAAAGGTTTAAAAGGTCTTACCACAGAATATCTTTGGGGTGCTGTCTGAAACATGGGTTTAAAATATACCACACTGCTGAAGATTCATCGGAAACAGTGGTCATTTAACACATTTCCTAACTGTGAAATTAATAAGAGCTGTCAATCTTCACATTTCATGATGTGGGTTAAGCAGTGAAACAGTAAAAACTGTCTTTCATGTGTAAGCCAAAAATAAATAAGGAATACTACATTAAAGGAAACAAAAATGTCCTGATACTTTAAAGTATCTGGAATAAGGTTGCAATTGGTGAACTTCCCTGAAATTCAAGAGTGTTTGCATGCAATTGTTAGATCAGTATCTGCGCGATTAAAAGAACTAAACTGGGTTAGGAAAAGCCTGATATCCACTAAAACCTAATTGGAAGGAAGAGGAAAAAAAAGAATTATACGTATGACTTTTAAGATGTTTTGAAAAACTTCTCCTTATAAAGAGGCCTTTTAAAGAGGGCAAACACTGAAGATTTGCTAATAAAGAGAGGATATCTTTCCACCAAAGAAGTCATTAACACACTGTGGGGTGTAGATCAAGGCTTAGGGAAAACATTTTTTGGTCTTTTTATGTTCAGATATTCTCTTTACAAAACACTGCTTCCTTTGGTTAAAAAATCAAAATTAAATTTAAACAATTTCATAGCATTGCAAACTGTTTTTATTAAAGAAAAAAAAAAAAAAACCAATAAAAAACCCAGGAGCTTAGTGCGTCAATATAATAGGAGCAAACTTCCTTAAAAGAAGGAATACTTTGGGAAAACTTGCCCTGGACACATATTGAATGATTGGAAGTTGTGACAGACCCTAGAAAACTAACTCTTCTCCTTCTTATAAATATTGAAAAAAACACCGACAGATGCAAATGAACTCCTGAACTCAATCCTTGGTCTTTAAAATGTATTTCAATAGAATAGCCAATGTATCATCTAAGTATGAAGAAGATGTACAGTAATAGCATTCTGAAAAACGAATTAAGAACACGTTGTCATCAACTCCAGCAAAAATAATAAAGGTAGAAAAGATTAAGAGGCAAGCATATCTTTCAGAATTGTAAAATGGGTTTATAGGTCTTCTAATAACAACTTTTACTCAAACCTTACATAAATAGGCTTAGATGATACAAATATTATGTGGGCTGTGTGGACACTCCCAGGTTCCTAATCATGTTTAGGGATTACTTGATAGAACAGAGACATTTCATTCCAATTGGGACAGGGGATTACAGCAAAGAAACATCTAATATTCCATTTTTTAATTTCATGCATTTTTTATTTACCTTTAATGATGCTGTATATATTCATCATCCTGAAATATTAAAACAGTATGAAAAAAGTAATAAATTGGTGGAAAATTTAGGGAATCGGAATGCAACAGCACGCAAATCATACACTATCAAGTGCTTGATACACATTTAAAATTACTGCCTACTACGGCAAAGCCAAATTCCTAGCAGATTTCTGAAGCACAAAGTCACAATAAGAAGATCAGCAGAACAGACTGAAATAATAGAATATTCATCCCTCTAATCCATATGCAATTCTTTAGGGCTTTTTTTTTTTTTTTTTAACAATGCATATGAGGTCTGACTGTATTCAGGATTTAAATAAGTTGTCTCTCTCCTTCCTGCTCCTCTCTATTTTTATGTAAAAAAAATGTATATACAGTTATCATTTCTGCACTGTTGCACCCACGAAGACAAGGTGAGCACATTCTCTCACACCTCAAATGAAACAAAGGCACTTTTAAACAACAAAAGTGTTAGAAAAAATACCAATCACTCAGCCCACTAAAGCCTCCTGAAACAGCTTTTTGGGAAGAAGGAAAGTTGGTGTCATTCATGGGGGGCACGAAGTGATGCTTTTGTCCTTTAATTACCAATTAATGGATTGATATAATGTTACATTTAAATACCGACAAGAAGTGCTAAGGGCATTTCATCGTTGCTCATTCACCTTCCCTTGCAGAGAGATGAGACTGTCTACTGGGCATTAATAAATATCGTAACAAGGAATAGAAAATCACAGAGGCAGAAGCCTCCATCACCTGGCTTGGCGTGAACATTTCTGGGAGAGCCCCTGGAAGTCTGAGAGAGGGCAGGACACACTGGACATGCGATGTCCGGCACTAAGATCCCCGGGCAGACGCCTCGCAGCCCGTGTTCTAACTGCCCCATGTTCACAGCAGTCATCCTGCGGCAGGAATGGTGTTTTTACAATGACTTTTGTTCGATTTCTTTGTATATTCTGATTTATTTTTCTTTAATGAACACTTACTACCTTATAACAAGGAGGAAAACCAAGAAAAGAGAAACTACTTAAAATGCTACCTATTCCTTAAAGCCTCACACATATCTCCTTCTTTAAGAGGCTTTCTTCCATTCACCCAAAAGAATGGTCCCTCCTTTTTTTTTTCCTAAAGATTTTATTTTCAAGTAATCTCTGCACCCAGCGTGGGGCTCAAACTCACAACCCCACGATCAAAAGTTGCATGCTCAACTGACAGAGCCAGCCAGGCGCCACCCTCCCCCCAGCCCCGTCCCTCCTTTATGCTAATGTTGCTAGCAAATTTCTTATGCCCAAATCATATTCTGCCTTGTGATATGGTCCTTTGCCTTATAAGCATGACTTTTATAAGATTAAGTCCCTTCAGGACAAAGGCTGGGCCTTCTTTTCTATTATTTTCTCTCTTCTAGTACTCATCACAACTCTTACCACCTCGTAGGTATTTAATAATTTGTTGTTGTTGCTGTTGTTGAATTGATTAAAACTAGTTTTATTAAGTGTTTTTATTTCTGTTACACTCACTGTTTTTCAGCTCACTACTCCACTTAGACAATTCTGCCAATTGTAGATGCGCTTAGTTACCATGAATGACATGAAATACAGAGATGTAACACCTTCTAGAAAATCAGTTGGAGGGGGACCTGCATGGCCTACCACTTCAAACACTGACCCGAACAGAAAAGGCGGTGTGCAGCTCTGCAGAAAAATGAAAACATTTACAGGATGTGGAGCAGAGACAAACAATAAAAGGTTAGAAATAAAAGTTCCCATTTTCACCAAACAATAGCAAAATGTATAGGAGATGATGGGGGTATGTGGCAGAGAGAAGAAAAGAGTTCTTCATTCCACCTAGGAGAGAGAAATAGGAGTTTCTTTGGGGGAAGAGATGCAGCTACACCCAAATTTAATAAGTATAAAAGCACAGCCTGGTAAAACTTTAATTGAGAAGAAAAGCCTTAAGGAAATTCTCACAGTCCAGACTACAGCTCTTAAAATCCTTTGCCAACCCCTCTCTGCCATTTGCCTGGTAGTCACACGTCACCATTTCTCTCTAGCTCTCATGATACATTCCAGAGTCAAGATAAGCTGAGAATCCACCCGATTTTAATCCAGTTCCTTCCTGACATTTTATAGCTTATTCTTTCATTCCTCTTGAAAGACATTAAAACATCTTGAGAGGCAAGATATTCAAAAGATGGAGTGATGAATGCAAGAGGAAAAGAGGAGAAAGAACTTGTTAAAGCTGATGTAAACTGCAGAAAAAAAAACAAAGCTAATGTCTTCTTATTCCCTCTCTGTCTTATGTCAGAACGAACTGCCTTCAATTCTAAAGATGATTGAAGACCATCTTTTTTTTTTTTTTTCCCCAGTTCAACTTCCTATTCCAGTAAGCCTTTGGACTCTAGGCAATCATTCAAGAATTCAGGAGCGTTCTCAAGTTCTTGTGTGAACCAAGATGTGTCAGTCTACAGCAGGTGTTTCAGTTGCTCTGAGATTCTCTGCCGAGTACACCCAGCATTTGGCTCAAGCTTCTTCCAGACAATACATGGTTTTGCAATTGGCCACCCAGACTTGTTAGGGTTAATAAATTACCTGATATTTATAACTGGTGACAAGAGGACAAGGTGTCACAGATGAGGGGGCAGAGAAAGTGATAAGATTTTGCTAATTTAAAATTCGATGCCAAGTGCCAGCTCCATTCACGAAAGCTTGTCTTCCTTTTCCCTTAGAAGTATTCCTTTCCTTGTCTACAGGTTCTCTCCTTAGGATTTCATGAACTGTGCTTTCCCTACCTTTGAGGGTGAGGAGGTTAGGAGTTCTAACTGTGTTTGGCACAAACATACCCATCTTTGGAAATTCTGGCATAGTAAGTCACAGGATATCAGACTGGGATCATTTTACTTTCTCTATAAAGATGGAGATGTATTTTTTTAGAGTTGTTTGAGGTTGACATTATTTGATAGTGAATTTCAACCTGTTCCACGTTTCTAAAATGGAATTTCCTTATGAAATAATGATATCTTCTAAAAGTCTAAATGGATGACAAATTATATAAAATAACACTTGGAGGAAACCAATTTTTAACAAACCCAACTAAAATCACCTCAAGTGTAAAAAAAAGATGATGAATAACAACAGAAAATTTATCACTTGAAAACAAAGAATGGTATCAAGGTTGTAACTGTACTTCTTGGCAAAATGCTCACACATTAATAAATTTAAAGAAAGAGAGATTGTGGGACACCTAGGTGGCTCAGTCGGTTAAGCGTCTGCCTTCGGCTCAGGTCATGATCCCAGGGTCCTGGGATTGAGTCCCACATTGGGTTCCCTGCTCAGCGGGGAGTCTGCTTCTCCCTCTCCCTTTGGCCCTCCCTCTGCTCGTGCTCTCTCTCTCTCCTTCTCTCAAGTAAATAAATATCTTAAAAAGAAAGAAAGAAAGAGAGATTGTACTGAAAGTAGTAAATAGTTTTTTCCCAGTCCTTCCCTCTTCAGCCAATCAAACCCACTGGCACACATGTACTTGTTGTTTAACAAAGTGAATTACACAGGTGTGTGGAAGGCTTATCTTTAAGTCATCAAGGATTTATGCTACTCCTTAGGCTTGGGCTGCTTCCGGGTATCATGGATTATCACTGTGTTCCTTCATTTGTTTATATAAATGGGCCAATGGCTGTTGAAACACTTCAGAGCACTTAACTAAAGCAAACAAAGCTCTTGAACTTTAAATATCCAACAAGAGGAGCTATTGACAAGTAAGACTACTTAGCAAATCTCAGTATCATTTGGAACCTTAATACAATCTTCCAGATCTACAAAGAAGGCACACAACCCAGACATTTATCTTAACTTAGGCTCCACGTAGAAGACACTATCCTGATTTGAGACCAGTTTTAAAATATAATGCTGCCATCTAGTAGTTTTGCTTGCTTTCTTTAATTGTTGCTGAGACTGAAGATGAGTCTACCCACATAGAAAAGGGAAAGAGAGTGTTGGCTCCTATCTTAGCCTTCTAGCTTTTTGATTCCCTCTCACTCTTCACTCCTTAAACTCAAAGGGAAATCTTGTGATGGGAAACTTAGATTAACATCACAGTGCCTGGATCTCTGTCCCAGCACTCTCATTATCTGAAAGACTGTGCATAACTCACCATCCTTCCCTGAGAACAATGTCTCTGATCTGTAAAAGGTGGGAACAGGATTGAATGCAAAGGTCCCTTTCAATTCTACTAGCCAATTATTCTACTATTTAATGTATTTACAATAATGAAATCAATTATTTGATTTATATTGGTAGCTAGAGAAAGAAGGCTACAGTACTGTTGCATATAAAGTTATATAAACTATTCCCAAACAGTAGCAATGGTTTCTTTGTGTTGTTTCTTTTATGTTTAGAAAGAAACTAATCGTATGTCTCTCTGGCGATTTTTGGAGATGTTAATATCATGATTGCATCGGGGATGTTGGAGAATCATTCTTGTATCTCCCTCTGGAATTCCGTATCTTACTATAGTTACTTGAATATGGCTTTGCTCTAGTGCCAGGAGGAAAAACACAAAAGAAAACACATTCTTTTTAAGAAATTTGAATCACTTCATCTCATTTCCATTTTCCTTTCCAGGCTGACAAATATGTTGAATTTCAGTTCTTCCCAAACTTTCAGGTTTTCTCATTCAACCGACTGTCTTATCTTCTCACCTGGAGTGTTAGAGCGACCAGGTTTCTCGTGGGAATGCAAGCTTTCTTTACAGGGTTCAAGGCATTAGCCTGCAAGAGATTTCTCAGGAAAATGCAAAACTTCTGGCTAGTGGACTGTGATTTCATCACCTATTGTTCAAAAAGCATTGCAGTTGTGATTGCTTCGGCAGCCCATATACTAAAATTGGAATGATACAGAGAAGATTAGCATGGGGCCTGCACAAGGATGATGCACAGATTTGTGACACATTCCAGATCTTTCTCTATGGCCACACCACCCTGAACATGCCGGGTCTTGTCTGATCTGGGAAGCTAAGCAAGGGGGAAAGACTGCTTAGTTATACCCAGGTGCTGTAGGCTTCACACACACACAAAAAAAGTACAAAGCATTAAAGTAATATTCCCAACTTTTGCTACTTATCCACTGCCCTCCATTACAATGACCACGTTCATTTTGTTTACACCCTTTACAGGCTCCCAGCTGCAAGACATTCCTCTTCTTTATCCTTTTCCTGATAGAACCACATGCACACCTAACTGTGGAGCAAAGTCCAAACCAGCTGGGAAACGAGATTCCTTGCCCCACATTCCTCAAGAACTGCCATTTTAGGGAGCAATGGCAAGGTCTTGTCACGTGCTTCTCTGTGTTTTAAGCTTCTTTTTCTTCTTCTTCTTCTTCTTTTTTTTTATGGTAAAAGCCTGTATTAGAGAGAGTTTGAACCACTGAATGATAAAATGTAGTCTTAGGCACAGATGCTGCAGGGAATAGCTTTTGAAATTCTCCAACATACTAAGTTATAATTGGGTTTTAATGCATTAAATGGCTGAGTAATTTAAATGTTAGGAAAAGAAAACAGTCTTTCCTAGAGTTTATGAAGTGGGAAGCCTATTTCTTATAATGATTAACTGTGAGTCATCATTTCAAACACAAGCATCCGTTCGCGTATGCTCCAGATAAGGCGTGCTGAACACACACAACAATTTACCAAACTAGTGTCTTATGCTGATGGCTGCTGCACATTTTATCTGTGAAATGAAGATGGGAAGTAACAAACCAAGCACCATGTTGAATTTGCTGTCTACCTGCCCCACCCTACTCAAAGAAGAATACTGTTTTAAAAGCATATATTCAATGTCTGCTTGCATCCGGTCCTGCTTGAAGAGAGAGACTGTACTAGGATTAGGAGGTCAACAGCCTAGAGAATTTGTCACGGTGGCCTGGAGGCCTAGTCTTGATAACTTGATCCATCTGGCTGCTTCTTACAGAAGCCTCTCTTTAACGTCAGGTTTGGGCCCCACACCACGAAAATCATGAGAGTCATGGTGGGCCCTCTTCCACACTTCATGACCAGGTATGCAGAAAATGTGGGCAAAGTTACCCCTACAGATCAGTTCTGAAAGCTCTGGGCCAAGAGACAAGTCCTTCTTGTACATTCTTCTGCCCTTTAAGGCAAGGTTTGAACAGAGAAATCCTTGCCCTGAGCCTCAGAAGAACAGTATGTGGGAATGAGCTGTTTACCACTCAAAACCACTACTGTTTACATATGTGAATAGTGTTTAGATGTTCTCCTGGTAAAAAGAACACAGAAAAACGTGGGTAATAATACCCACACTGAGTTGCTGTAAGTGTCCAATAGGATAATGCAAGCAAAGATAGTGTAAGGAGCTTTGCAAATGCAATGTTATCATAAGGGAAACGAGGCCTCTGAATTTGTTAGCAATGCTTCACAGACTGAAAGAAGGAAAAGACAGCCTGAAAATGTGAGATGGTGGATTCCAAGTTATACTGAATGTAACACAAAGAAGCTAATAAAGAATGAGACAAGTCAGTTTGGTTCATATTGATGCTGGAAGGATGGACAGTCTGCAGAACTTAGCAGCTCTGGGTTCAATCCAGTCTCTGCCCCCAAATAGCTGTGTGATCTCAGTGAGGTTGCATATACTCTAGAAAGACTTTTAGATAGAGGAAGACTTAAAGTAATATATCTCCTTGGCATCAGCATCCTAACAAGGACCCTCTGGAAACATAATGGTACAGTGTCCTCAGACTAGTACTGAAAGGTACATAGTCTTAGGCAGATGAGTCTCTCACTACCAACTGAGTCCCAGATTCTAACAGAACCCATTAGCTCTTCTGTGGCAAGTCCTTCCCAACCAAGGGAGCCAACCTATTGTCTCAGTTGAGGGGTCAATCAATGTCAATTCTGTAGCATATAGCCGGGAGCATAAATTCCCACTCGAGTTTCTTATATTTCCCTTGCTAACAAAACTAGAGAACAGCAATATTAACCTAAATATTCTCATATGTTGCGATGTAAAGGGAGAGCAGATAGAGTTACTTTGAATTTAAGCTGAGTGTTAATGATAAAGTGTTCAAGTCACCATGATCTAAGCAAATGTTGAAGGAAAAAACACACACATGCACAGAGACACACAGACGGTGTGCAATCAGTAAGTCAACGCACATTGGCTAAAGTACAACCTAGTACAACACATTTATCTGGATTTGTAAACAAATAATACAGTGAACTGTAGTATCAGAATCAAATGCGTGGTGCGGAATAACGCATGCTGGCGAACCTACTGACCTTGAGTGGGAAGTCCCCGCTGTGTGACCTGAGCTTGCCAGTTCTATCGAGCGCCACTTACCACTTGGCTCAGGAGTCACGACAGGTGATAAGCAGAGGTTAGTGATAATACTGCTATTACATTATTCGAATATTATTGGCTATCATGTGAAAATTGCTTTAGAAGCATTTCTCGATTTAATTTCATCCTTATACTATTAAGCTTTTAGGGTGAATATTATTGATCCCATTTAACAGATGAGGAAACTGAGAGTTTAAGGGACCTCATGTTTCTGAATCCAAAGGTCTCACTCTTAATTTTAGGCCATACTACATAAATTCCAATCTCAGGTTGGATTCCAGAGTCTTTTTTTTTTTTTTTAATTTTTTTAAATTTCTAATTTTTATTTTTTTAATCTTTTTTAAAGATTTTATTTATTTGAGAGAGAGCAAGTGAGGATGAGCAGGGGGAAGGGCAGAGGGAGAGGGAGAAGCAGGCTCCCTGCTGAGGACCCTGAGATCATGACCAGAGCCAAAGGCAGATGCTTAACAGACTGAGCCACCCAGGTGGCTCTGGACCCCAGAGTCCTCAGTAAAATGATCCTAGATTATGTCTGGTCCTTAATTCAGAAAGGAACTTGAAATTATTCCTTTGTACGTTTCCATAGTTTCATTCTAGAAGGGCTTGGAAAGCTCTGCAATGATCAACTGACCAAGTGGCCGTTGGTTAGTAACCTTCAGTACCTACAACTGGGGCAGAATTTTCATAAGAGCGCTTTAAGTTCTTCTCTCATTCCCAGCTATATCAGAAGGAGACTGACCCTCACCGCCTGTCACAGACTTTGACACTGAAGTATTGATTGCTTCAAAACTGCAAGAAAAATACAGCTCAGATTTACAGGTTATGATCATAAAGAAACCTTGGAAGAATTATTTATACTAAATGATAATAGTGTAAAATTCTGCGGATAAAGGAATTACGGTGATGTTCATTTTCTTCTTTAGGTTGGTCTGTATTCTTAAAATATTTTACAGTAGATATGCATTATCTTGTTACTGGAAAAGTTATGTTAAAAATAACACGGTCATATACTGGTCTGATGATTTTATTTAAAAATAAGTCTCTAAAATGTTCTCTCTTATTGTAACAAGACACACCTTATTCTGTGCTGGTTTTTTAAACTTATTAAAATGTGATCTGTAGTTACATCATATTTATTTTGATTTCTATCATCTGACAATAACTGTGGGGAATGCTATGATAAAATCCGAGCTCTGTCCCTCACTAACTGCAAGACTTAGAGTAATTTAACCTCCCCATGAATAATAATACAATTTCCTTGCAGTGAGGTGAAGTTTCTTAAAATTCTCTATCCCTCCATAGTTTTTCTTCCCTCTTGTTTAATATAGAACTTATTTCATATAAGCCATTTGACACTTAGCCTTCCTTAAATTGACTTTTTGCGTGTTACTCTGTTTCACCAACTGGTCAAATGAATAGAAGGGTACACAGCTCTGTCTGTAGTGTCAGGTTGAATGTATGGAGAATGTGAAAAGTAAATGAGACTTGGTCGCTCACAATCAAGTAGGGCCTAATAGATTCATATAAATAACCATAAATACAAGTTAAATGCTAAAGGAAATTGGGGAAAGGGAAGGTTAATTCCAAATAGAACTGGAAGCCACAAAGACTTCATATATAGCATAGCATTGAAGAAGGGCCCTGAAAGAGGGACAGTGTTTCACAGGCTGAAAAATGGGGGCATGATCAAGAAAAAGTATGAACGTTTGCATCCTCTAGCTCTTAGTATTGTGCTTACACAAATCATCTTCCACTGTTTCATTGCTCATTATTCTGCTTAAACCTTTAGTCTTTGTTGGTTGAAATTAACAATGATGGAACATCTCTCATGTCCAAGAAAGAACCAGATTTTGAATTTGGGAGCTTTTTCCCAGAGGGAGGAGAGTTTGGCCAGAGCCTGGGACCTTTATAGCCCTCTTAGCTATGCAGGAAACAGATTCTTATGATACATGAAAAGCCAAATTTTTATCCATATTCTGCAAAGGATAGAAGGCAATTTGTTTTTGTTTGGTTGATGTGAGCTTAAAACTCTGAAAATACCTTAACGTAAGGATGTTTTTACCTGCTTTCTGTTTGGTTGGTTGGGTTTTTCTGCAAAGTGCCTCCTTCCCCAAAGAAAGGTATGCAGCGGCAAATGGAGGCCACGTTACTTAACCTATGTTTTCATTTTTTTAAAGACTTTATTTGTTTGAGAGAGAAAGAGAGAGAGAGTGAGCAGGGGGAGGAGCAGAGAGAGAAGCAGACTCCCTGCTGAGCAGGGAGCCAGACATGGGGCTGGATCCCAAGACCCCAGGATCATGACCTGAGCAGAAGGCAGATGCCCAACCATCTGAGCCACCCAGGTGCCTCATCTAACCTATATTTTCACATCTGCCAGGTGGGGATGCTTATAGTACCTACATCAGAGTATTACTATTCAAAGTATTTAGCAACAGTAGAAGCTTAACAAATGTTTAAGACAAAGGAATGCATGTGCCTTCTCAATAAAATAATCTATTCTTGGGGGTGGAGGAGGCACAACAAGCTCTTTTTTTTTTTTTAAAAGATTTTATTTATTCATTTGAGACACAGAGATACAGAGAGAAAGCATGAGCAGGGAGAGAGGCAGAGGGAGAGGTAGAAGCAGGCTCCTCGCTAAGCCAGGAGCCCAATGTGGGGCCCGATCCCAGGACTCTGGGATCATGACCTGAGCCGAAGGTAGATGCTTAACCATCTGAGCCACCCAGGCGCCCCAACCAGCTCTTTTCTTTAACATTTTAGAGACCTCTTGTTGTCTCTATATGTATTGGCATTTGTATTCTCTACAAGTAGAAAAACCTAGGCACAGTGCATTAACCCCCAAATGAAAAACTGGCCATAAGGAAGTTATTTTACATCTTTTTAATGTCTAATTAACAGGTGAAATCAAAGGCTGTATTTCAGTGACCAGTAACTTCGCTACTGCATTTTCAGTGATGCTGGAATCGGTATGTAAAGAATGCTGTTCTCTCTCCAGTGGTACACCATTTATCCTTACTCTTTTATTAACCCATCGTCTTACTCTACATTGTTTTTATAACAGCTGATTGTGGTACGCAGCTTAGTGAACATTTGTCAACTCCCTGGTATCCCATGGTTAGGGATATAAATGCAGCATTAAGGATCATCCTATTTAATACGGAATATGCACACAGCAAAGGGGCTCAAGACCTTGTTAAAGAGAGGAAAAACAATGGGAAATAGGTATATGCCTAAATGACACTTAACAGAAGATGAAGCTGTCTCAATAAATATGAATCCCATTGATAGAATGACCACGGTTTCATTGTCTAATCAACAGCCCGTTTGATATTAACCTGTGAAATGTACCCTTTCACTAACACTATAACCATTACTTAAAGAACACCAGAGTTCCTGCCACACTGGAGCATATACATATGCATATGCAAGGAGAAATATGCATAAACAAGAAGAAATCTCCAAGGATAGGAGTGATTGGGCTGGTTGTGTTCAACCAGCTGGCTGCTGGATGATGTTCATCATCATCATCATCATCCTCGTCACGGTCACCATCATAAGAGGGCCGTTCACTGAGCACTAACCGAACACTGTGCTAAATTCTTTGAGAAATGTTTTCACTTAATTCCCTACAACTACGCTATTCCCATTTTATTGATGAGGAAAATGAGGCAGAACAAGGTTAAGCGGCATGTTTAAGCTCATGGCTAATAAGTGAGGAAGTCACAATTTGAACACAGACCTGCCTCACTCCAAAAAACCTCACTGTTAACCACCCTACTTCACCGTCTTCTCACCTTTTAGAGGATTTACGGGACTAAGCAGTAACTAAAATAGCAGCAAACTCAGTAATACAAAAACTGTGGTCTCACTAAAGGCCTGCAAAAAGGCCATGTTTTGAAATGAAAGCATCAATGCGCCGACAGAAAACACACACACATCTACTCGGGAATTTTATTAGCATTTTCTTCCCTGCTGAAACTTTTAATGCGGCTCAACAATGTATTCATTGCAAGGTGCCATTAGGGCTGGGCTCACTTCAAGTGTTACCAATTCATGAGCACATTAATAACATAGTTAATATGAAGTGTTTAGAGCCTCCACATCAGTGACAAATACGACTCAGCCAAATTTCCTGACCACTGAGGCCACGGAGGAACAATTTGGTAGATTTCATCAACAGTTCTAATTATGTTCCTGTCAAGTCGAGAACGAAGTAATCCATAACTGGGGGGTGCTGGAAGACAGTGGCACAGAAGAGTAATTTATGCCCCAGACACAGGGTCCTTTTTGTAGTTAGTGTGCACAACGCTAGACTAACAAGTGGGTTCA
Source organism: Leptonychotes weddellii (assembly GCF_054177405.1). Taxonomy (NCBI): domain Eukaryota; kingdom Metazoa; phylum Chordata; class Mammalia; order Carnivora; family Phocidae; genus Leptonychotes; species Leptonychotes weddellii. Next base: position 125,265,689 of record NC_138374.1, read on the forward strand.
AAAAGGAATGTATTAGGGAAAACACAGCCCTCTCTGTTGGAGAGGCTTGTCAGGTGTAAGCTTATGAGGAGTTATGAGGTAATGACTTCCAGAAGTCTTGTTTATACAAGCATCTGGAGTTCAGGGCTCTCGGCAGTGTCAGAACTGCGGGTTGTAAGATGTAGGATATCGGCTCCAAGCGTCTCTCAGACTTTTTTTTTTTTTTCAACTGTTCCATTTGAGCCACGTCTCCAGAGAGGATTTGTGGGCAGACTTTTAAGTGTGACAGGAGGGATGCTGAATGGAGTGAGCCAATGAGGAGTCAACTTAGGGAATAGATTTTTTAAAAATAACAGTTCAATCCTCAGATAGCATTATCATCAGAGATACAAGGATATTGTTAGAAGGGGGAGAAAAGGACCCTTTTATGAAGCTATAAATAATGTGCTAATGGAATGTGCAAAGGAATTGTTGGGAACAGTAAACTGAAATGTCACAATACCCCTGCATGCTCCCACCCCCACAACTGAACTATGGGACAGACAATTAGAAAAGAGTGGGGCCGGCGGGGAGGGCGTCATGCAGTTTGGAGTGATTTTCCACTGCCGTCTATATTGGGATGCAGCTCCTGTTCTCTCCAACAGGGTAATTTTATACATGGCATTCTTATTAAATATTTCAAAGGGAGGAGGGGAAGGAGGAGGAAGAGGTATGTGTCTGCTGCCTTTTTTCTCTTTTTTTAAGAGTTAAGGCTGGTAACTAGCAGCTGCTTGGTTATTATTACCGATCAGTTGTTAATTAAAATAAAATGAAGCTTTTTAAACTTCAACACCGTATTGCAAATTATGCAAAAGACACAACTAATTGCATTATTAGCAAAAATTACATTTAAAAATAGCTCCACACAAAGAACTAAAATTATCTAATCTAAACTTGCTTTTACCAAATGAAGCCTGAGGAGACAGAGCTCTGGGGAAAACAAGGGTTTTTCTGTCTCTCATTCAAGAGAGAGACAGAGAGACAGAGACAAAGAGAGAATAAATCCTTAAACTTTATTACTAAATATTAATAGAAATAACAAATACATTTGAAATTACCTAAGATAAACTTTTAGATAATGATGTTAGGTCATTCTCACCCAACACAACAGGATATTCATTTGGACATAGTTAATTCTTAATCATCTACAAATAATTTTCCAGGCAATGGGCTGAAGGAGACCAGGACTCATTATTATTAATAAGGCCTTCTTAGGTCTTTAAATGTAAGGGTTGGTCAGAGATGGGGTAGAAATAAGCCCCCAAATGCTAAGAAAGATATTTGTCATTTGTCATTTGCTGGCCACTTACGTGGCATGCATATATATGTATAAATATACACACACAAACATATATATATATATATTTTTTTTTTTAAGCTAGAAGACTATTATCCATTGTTCCTTTTCCCAAGTTGCTTTTTTCACCTGGGTGGATAGCTGGGAGCTGCCAGTGTCTGCAAATGAATTTTCATGTTTTATTTTGCTACACAGAGACTCCAAGGTGCCCACAGGTCCCTTTGGGCTCACTCACGCCTTATAACTGGCAATACACTAATGCAAAAGTAGAGGGTGCACTTGTCTCTGCAAGCAAGCACTACAAAATGGCTCAGTTGATATCATTTTGCATTTAGTATTTTTTGGATTAAATATTTTTCCTATCCACGCCCGTCCCATGTTTAAAGCCACCACCATCTCTTAGGAGCGGCATTTACTTTGGCAAAAGCAAAACACTATATGGATGAAAGGACAAGTATGATATGCATTTTGGGGAATTCCTTCTTGCTTAACATGGACGGAAGCTCCCAAGCTGAATGGAAAGTTCCTTTTAACTATGAGTTTTGGCCAGGTTACCCCTGTAGGTGGAGAATACAAGCATTATTCTCCTAAATCACGAGAGAGAAAGAAGTTACTTATGGAAATGTCATCCCACTTCAGGATCATACATATAACCCTTTCAGTAAACAGTCAGGGCCTGGGAAGCATCTTATATCTAACAACTCTGGGAATAAAAGCAGCAAGCTACTTTGGTAGAAGGATCATATTCGCTAATGAGTAAACTGGGTAATCTGACAGCAAGCCCCAAGGCCCAGAGTCTGGCGGAAGACAAGCCTATCTCATTTTATTCTTTTTTTTTTTTTTTAAGATTTTATTTATTTGAGAGAAAGAGAGTAAGACAGCACAAGCAGGGGGAGCGGCAGGCAGAGGGAGAAGCAGGTGCCCCACTGAGCAAGGAGCTGAATGCAGGGTTCAAACCCAGGACCCTGGGATCATGACCTGAGCTCAAGGCAGACGCTTAACCGACTGAGCCACAGGTGTCCCCATTATCTCCTTTTTTAAAAGTCGTCCACCATCAGCTTCACTTTTTAATTTGATTTCATTTTTCTCTTACAGGTTGTCCACTGCGATTTAGGGGAGTAAGAGAACAACTGAATAGAACAACTGAACAACTGAAAGGCAACGACTGCACTAAACTCACATTACGATAGGCATCCTGCGTTCACAATTCTTTACCACTTTGCTCTGAAGCTCCAGAGGCTGATCAGCCCGATGCTCACTCATCTCATGGGATGCCTTGCAGATAGTAAGGGCTCAAAAAATTGCCTGTGCAATGACCTTTTGCAGGGAAAACTGGATATTTTATCAAAAGAACAAGAAAGGTACACTTCAGATATTATTATAAAAATATTATTCCATCACACAGTATTTTGAAAATGTGTAATTTAGAGATAATACATCAGGTGAGGAAACCCATTTGGTCACAAAAGTTCAACGATAAGATCCAGAGCCTTTGAAATCCAGTTCCAAGGCTGTGGGCATCAGCACCAGTCATAGCAACAATTTCCTAGGCTGTTTTGTTTTAATAATAATTATGAGGTATCTGTAGATCTGCGGGCTTTATGGTATGTTGATACTTTACCGCTTCTAGGTAGCTTGGCCACTCTTCAAAATCTGGACTCATCACTTCTGTGAAAAATTCTACATAACAATTGGCCAATTAGTACCCTCATTGTGGTTCTTTTTTTACCCCTCTTTAAAGGAATAGTCAGTAGATACTGCTGAAGGCTAAATTTAGGGGAGAGAAATATCATCTGTCTAAATCAAGGTGGTTAATCCAATTACCAATTTCTCTCAGTATAGTTGCCCTCAGGCTACTGTAGATCATTGCTCATCTAAAAAGTGTTCTTCAGAGATTTTGCTGGGGAAAACCTGCCAGCACTGTGCTACCCATTCAAAGCTCTACAGAACAAGCAGATGTCAACATCATAGCATGAGTAACGCATATGTTGAGGCTGGCTGGGGGAGAGCCCCGAATGTCATGTTATTCTCCATGCAGTAGGAGGAATGGGGCCCTGAATGTCAAAGCTGAGATGAGACCAAGGGTCTCCAGTTCCTCATTTTGGAACGAACAAACTGAACAGCAGTGTCCTAACTAACAGCACTGCAATGAGGAAGGAATAAAATATTGTACAGTTAATGCAATTTGTAAGCTTGTAAAACAAGATGAGAAAGAGTCGAGATGACGTGGGAGGTTTTTTCCACTGTGGATGTTGGCATAAAGGGTGAGCCATTAACAAAATCAGATGGTCAGGAAGTGATAACTTGGAAAAGAAGAGAAGAAAAACTGCTTGAAAAATGGGCAAGTGGATCTTCAGGCAGCACACCCAAGTGGGTATGACCAGCATTTGAAGGGTTACTGGCAATGAGAAGACAGCCTGAGACTGGAACGTACAAATGGGTGTTACACAAACAGGTGTAAGCTTTGAAGTCCTACTCGTGGAACAATGATAAACCAGATACTGGGTAGCAATGGAAACAAAATCTCATCCGAGAAATAGGGAGAAATTCAGGCAAGTACAGGATCATGTAAGCTGAGGAACAAGGAAGTGTTAGATACAAGAAAGTGCCATTAAACACAGTGGGAACTCAAGAATACGGGAACTCAAAAAAGATCAATGGATCCCATGACTGGAAGGTCACTGGAGACCACAGAGGCAGGAACTGAAGGACAGTGGTGAGGCAACACCAGATCACAAGTAGGGTGGGACAATTTGGTGGAGACCAGGTCCATGAAACATTTTTTATGAGAAAATTGATGGTGAAGGAAGTGAGAAAAGCAGGGCAGTTCTTTGAGCAGTTATCAGGATGTGGGAAGTTTTGTTTGTTTGTTTGTTTCTTTTTTCCTACAGTAGACAAGAGGTCATTGGAACCAGAGGAAGTCAGCATGTGTGGGACCAACCCATAAAGTTAAATCTCAGGGAACCTAGGCAGGATTGGAATTAGCTTTGTCAGGGAGGCGTGCTTCACCAGAGGTGGGAGAGGAGAGAAGATGACAAAAGCTCTATTGAACTTGACAATGGAAAAGAGTGGCAAGATGATGTGCATGACAATGTCCAGTCCTTTAAAAGAATTACAAGGTAATCAGTAACAGGAGTCATGTGAACTAGAAAAACAAAGCTCAAAAAAAAAAAAATAGCTGTAATATTTATATTTATATAAATATAAATACTATGTAATATTTATATTAAAACATTTAACAATGAAACTTAGCTAGAGCAATTTTTTGATGTTTTGCAAATGAAATAACTGCTTGATTTATTGAAGTTTCTATTTTTTTAAATCCCATTGCTCTAGAATCATGTGGACTTAGCTCAACAGAGTCAAATTGCCTCAAACAACAGAGTTAACATATATATATATATATATATATATATATATATATATATATATACACACACACACACATATGCTAAATTATGTATTTGCCTCCCAAACAAATGCAATATTTTGGGCATTCTAGGTCCTGCTTATGCAGGGTGAGCAAAGAAGCCAATGATGAGATCTTAACAAAACTCTGGAATGGTAGGGCGCCTGGGTGGCTCAGTTGGTTAAGCGACTGCCTTCGGCTCAGGTCATGATCCTGGAGTCCCGGGATCGAGTCCCGCATCGGGCTCCCTGCTCGGCAGGGAGTCTGCTTCTCCCTCTGACCCTCCTCCCTGTCGTGCTCTCTGTCTCTCATTCTCTCTCTCTCAAATAAATAAATAAAATCTTTAAAAAAAAAAAAAAACTCTGGAATGGTAAACAAAAGATAAATTTTTATCATTAGACTGATTTTCAAACCTAACAAAAACAATGAAGGCAATCGGTAAGTTTTACAAAACATGATGCCCCACCTCAGACCTACTAATAGCAAACCATTTTAGAAGCCCCAGACTTTTTTGTCCTCTAGTTTCCTTCATTGCGGTTATACCCTTAGGCTTCTCATGGCAAGAATCCGTTCTGTTAGTCTCCAACAACTTGAGGACAGAGAGGATGAAATGAAATAAGGAAATTAGGTTCCTCTCTCACCTGTGAGTTAAAACCCATCAGCAGCAAGTCGCTGAATTTAAGTGCGCATCTCTTATTATTTCGTTTTATTTTTTTACTGTTTTTATTTCTACAGTCATAGGCCTCGCAAGACTGTAATCTCCCAGCAGGAGCCTGGCACAAGCACAATGGGATAACCAGCTAGGCAGCAGGAAAACAGGCGATCTCTCTCCTCTTCCCTCTCTGTTGTATACAAGGGACTTGGCACGAATGAGTCTTACAACAGCCACCAACCATCTCTTATTTTTTCCCGCACGCTCATCAATATCAGCATCAAGTGGTGTGGCGGCTCTGCGACACATAGTGGAGGCAGAGTGAACCCAGCGTGCAAACGTTTTGGCTAATTTAAAACCCTTGTGCAGCCGAATCAAACATGACAAGTCGGTGGCAAAAAGAGAGGCTATTATCCCAAATGAGAGTGGGTGGATGGCTGAAATTGGTTTGAGTGGCAGAGACAAAAGACGGGGAGAGAAGAGAAATAACTGAGAATGATAATCCCAGATAAAACAGGCTGCTAGATATGCAGGTATACCCATGCAAAGGCTCTCTCTCCCTCTCTCTCTTTCTCTCCCTGAGGGAAGAAAAGGCAATTACTTCCAAGCTTTGGTACTGGGGAGATCAAGCAGAAGACGGCCTTTAACAAGAAGGAATACCAAATAAACTACCATATGATAAAGCATTGGTCCATTCACAGGTAAAAGTACATTTAACTTTAAAAAACATAAAACTTTCCATAGAAATCTCTGATTTTTAGAATACTAAAACTGTCATTTCATGCTTGAAGGAATGTGCTGGTATCTAATTGTCATTTCTAGGAAGAGAAGTGGGGAGTCATGGATTTAGGACTGGCAAATCCTGAGATAAGCTGATGAGTTTGTGCCCAGAGCCTAAAGATTTCCTCAAGTCATCAAGAGAATTTGAGGGGACTACTACAAGATGGTGGTGTAGGAACACCCTGAATTTACCTCTTCCCACAGACACACCAGATCTATAGCTACGTAAGGAGTAAGTCCCACTGAAAAAGATCTGAAAACTAGATGAACTACTTCTCCACAACAAAGATAAAAAGACCACATCCAGATGGCCAGGAAAGGCAGAGACATGGTCTTGACAAAACCCCACACTGGGTCCAGCGACACACAATAGGAAGGGATCTCACCAGTCTGGTGCTTCTTTCAGAGAAGTGAGGGGTGGTGTCTTAGAAAAGTCACCCCAATCTCTGGGATCTGCATCAGAGAGGAACCTCCCAAACACCTGGTTTAGAAAACCAATAGACTGATGTCCAAGGGACCCAAAATGCTATGGGAAACTGAGATTCCCCTTTTAAAGGGTTCATGTGCAGTCTCACTCAATATGAGAACCAGCAAAAAACAAACAACAACAACAACAAAAAAAAACCCAGCAGTTTGAAAAGTGCCTAGACCATATATGATGGAGATTCATTTATTGATCTGAAAGCACCTGTTGGAGGGGAAGGGAATGGTTGAAAGTCTCCCCAGAGATGGAGGTGCTAGTGGATGCCATTTTTGCATACTTCATCTAGCCAGCTTAGAGGCAGCACCCTCCTACAGCCTAGGTAAGACAGTGGGGGTGAGCAGTCATGGCGCTATCCCACTGCCTTGCCGAAGCCAGAGACTGCAGGTAGTTGCAGCACTCCCCTGCTTCTTGGCTACAGCAGGCAAGTGCAAGCAGTCATGGCATTCTCCCACTCTATGCCTGGGGCTGGCAAATGTAAGCAGTTGTTGCCTGCTCCCACTCTCAGCCTAAAGCCAGCCCGCATGCACAAACAAGGCATTCTCCGGCTGCATTCCTGAAACCCGCAGGTGCACACAGTCAAGACATTTTCCTGCTGCCTTTCCAAAGCCAACAAGTGTGCCCCACCCCCTACCATCTCCAGTTGCCTTGCCAAAGTCAGTGGGCACATGCAGTCCACACAGACGACACACTTTGATCATCTGGCCCTGGTGGCCAAGATGGCTGGCATTCCTGCACTCCATGGGAATGTAACAATCAGAAAGACAGTTCTCAGCAGGTCACCACGCCCAGGGCACCACAGATAGCAGACTGAAACAGGAACCCAGTCATCCTATGAAAAAGACCTATTTATTTCACCTGGAGCTTCTGACTGAAGGACAGGCTTTAGGTTTCCCACACATCTACAGGCTAAGGAGATACTCCTAGTAAATGTAAGCAGGGAGACACCATCTTTGTGCACACCCTTGGCCTCACTACAGCTTGACAAGACCTTCAGAAAGGAGCTTATACACTCATCAGGAACCCCGATTTTCACAGCTATGGCCAAAGGGACACCCTCAGATCACCTGGCCTGCTGGCCAGCAGGAATTAGGATTGAAGCTCCACAGAAATGTGCATATTTGCATACTTTAAAAGGTGGTACCTGAGGGTCTGGCTTCCAATCCGTCTAAAACTGGGTGCTAAATGAGACTTCCTCACTTGGAACACTGATATGTCTTGGCAAATCCTCAGCAACAAGGCCATAACAAGAATAAATCAGGTGGTTTAGGCAATCACAAGGGTTTGAGAGACAAGCAAGAGCTAGGACAAGGTTAACAAGAAGCTCATCACCTGCACAAGGTCTTTCCTTTAAGACTGAGAGAGGTAGCTGCTTCCTCTAATACACAGAAACAAACACAGAGAGTTAAGCAAAATGAGGAAATAAATATGTTCCAAATGAAAGGACAAGACAAAACTTCAGAAAAAAAATCTTAATAGTACAGAGAGATAAGTAACATACCTGATAAAGACTTCAATGTAATGGTGATAAAGATGCCCACTGAACTGTGGAGGAAAATGGATGAACACACTGAGTACTTCAACAAAGGGACAGAAAACATAAGAAAGTACCAAACAGAAATCAGGGACCCGAAAAATACAATAACTAAACTAAAAAATACACTAGAGGGGTTCAACAGCAGACTGGATGGAGTAGAAGAATAAGTTAGTGAGCTGTAAGACAAAGCAATAGAACTCACCCAGACAAAGCAGAAAAAAAGAGTTCAAAAGAATAAAAAAAATGAAGACAACTTAAGAGACCTATAGGACAACATCAAGTGGAACAACGTTCATATTATAGGGGTGCCAGAAGAAGAAGAGAGAAAAAGGACAGAAAATTTATTTGAAAGAATAATGGCTGAAAACTTCCCTACCTTAGAGAAAGAAACAGACTCCAGGACTTGAGGAATCCCAAAGAGTTCCAAATAAGATGAACCCAAAGAGATCCACACCAAGACACATTACAATTAAAATACCAAAATTTAAAAATAAAGAGAGAATCTTAAAAGCAGTAGGAGAAAAGCATATTGTTACATATAAGGGAAGCCCCATAAAACTATCAGCAAATTTCTCAGCAAAGACTTTGCAAGCCAGTGGCATGACAGTTTCAAAGTGTTGAAATAACTTCCAATGAAGAATAGTTTCCTTAATAAGGTTATCATTCAGAATCAAAGGAGAGAGAAAGAGTTTTCCAGATAAGCAAAAGTTAAAGGAGATCACGGGTGCCTGGTGGCTCAGTCGGTTAAGCATCCAACTCTTGATCTCAGTTCAGGTCTTGATCTTAGGGTCATGAGTTCAAGGCCTACTATGGGCTCCACGCTGGGCATGGAAAAAAAAAATTTTTTTTTAAGTTAAAGGAGTTTGTTACTACTAAACTAGCCTTACAGGACATGGTAAGGGGACTTCTTTCAGCTAAAAAATAATGGTACTAATTAATAACAAGAATATATACAAATGTAAAAATCTCATTGGAAAGGGCTAATATTTGGTAAAATAGTGGCTTAACCACTAATAAAGCTACTATGAAGGCTTAAAGACAAAAGTAATCAAATTAAAACTACAATAATTATTAAGGGATACATAAAATTAAAATATGTAAAATGAGACATCAAAAACATAAAACATGTTAGGGGTAAAAATGTAGTTTTGGAATGTGTTCAAATTTCAGTTGTTAACAACTTAAAATAGTTTGTTATATATGTGAATCTCGCAGTAACCACAAAGCAAAAACTTAGAATAAATACACAAAAAAAAAAATGAAAAAGGAATCTAAACATAATGGTAAAGAAAGTCATCAAACCACAAGGGGAAAGAGAAAAAAAATAAGAAAGGAACAGAGAGGAACTACAAAAACTGCCAGAAAACAATTAACAAAATGATAATAAGTACATACCTATGAATAATTACTTTAAATGTAAATGGCCTAAATCCTCTAGTCAGAAGACATAGTGGCTGAATGATTAAAAAAACAAGCTATATCTATATATTGCCTATAAGAGACTCAGGTTAGAAGTAAGCACACACAGACTGAAAGTGAAGGAACGATATGAAACTCCAATCAGATAAAACAGACCCTAAAACAAAGACTGTAATGAAAGACAGAGGACAGTACATAATGATAAAGGGGTCAAACAGCAAGAAGATACAACATTATAAATATATATGCACCCAACATAGGAGCACCAAAATATATAAATCAAATATTAATATGCCTAAAGGGAGAAATTGACAGTAATACAACAATAGTATGGGACTTTAACGTACCATTTACATGAATGGATTAATCATCAAGAAAGAAAATCAGTATGGAAACCAGACCTTAAACAACACAGTAGACCAGATGGACTTAATAAATATATACAAAACATTCCATCCAAAAGCAGCAGAATACACATTCTTCTCAAGTACACATGGAACATTCTCTAAGACAGCTCACATGTTAGGCCACAAAACAAGTCTCAATAAATTTAAAAAGACTGAAATCATATCAAATATCTTCTCTGACCACAATGGTATGAAACTAGAAATCAATTACAAGAAGAAAACTGGAAACACTACAAATACATGGAGATTAAACAATATGTTAGAACAACTACTGGGTCACAGACAAAATCAAGGAAGAAATAAAAAAATACCTTGAAACAAATGAAAACAAAAATATGATATACCAGGTGCCTGGGTGGCTCAATCAGTTAAGCATCTGCCTTCGGCTCAGGTCATGATCTTGGGGTCCTGGGATTGAGCCCCGCATCAGGCTCCCTGTTCAGCTGGGAGTCTGCTTCTCCCTCTCCCTCCCCCTGCTCATGTGCTCGCTCTCTCTCTCTCAAATAAATAAATAAAATCTTTAAAAAATATGATATACCAAAATCTATGGGATGCAGTAAAAGTGGTTCTAAGAGGGAAGTTCATTGCAATATGGGCTACCTCAAAAAACAAGAGAAATCTCAAAGAAACAATTTAACTTTATACCTAAAAGAACTAGAAAAAGAACAAATGAAGCCCAAGTTAGTAGAAGAAAGAAAATAATAAAGATCAGAGTGGAAATAAATGAATTACAGACTAAAAGACAATAGAAATGATCAATGAAACTATGAGCTGGTTCTTTGAAAACAAACAAAATTGACAAACTGTTATCTAGTCTCACCAAGAAAAAATAGGGGGCTCAAATAAAATGAGAAATGAAAGAGGAAAAGTTCTAAGTGATCCCAAAGAAGTAAAAAGTATTATAAGAGGCTATTATGAACACCTCTAAGCCAACAAATTGGATAACTTGGAAGACATGGTTAAATTCCTAGAAATTTACAATCTTCCAAGACTGAATCATGAAGAAATAGAAAATCTGAGTACACTGATTACTAGTAAGGAGTTCAAATCAGTAATCAAAAAACTAGTACGAGGGGCACCTGGGTGGCTCAGTTGGTTAAGCGACTGCCTTTGGCTCAGGTCATGATCCTGGAGTCCCAGGATCGAGTCCCACATCGGGCTCCCTGCTCAGCAGGGAGTCTGCTTCTCCCTCTGACCCTCCTCCCTCTCATGCTCTCTGTCTCTCATTCTCTCTCTCGCAAATAAATAAAATCTTAAAAAAAAAAAATTGCTTTAAAAAAAAAAACTAGTACGAAATAGCTTTACTGGTGAATTCTACCAAATATTCAAAAAAGATTTAGTACCTATCCTTTTCAAACTCTTCCAAAAAATTGAAGGAGGGAATGCTTCCAAACTCATTTTATGGGGTCAACATTACCCTGATAGCAAAACCAGACAAAGACACCATGAAAGAAGAAAATTATAGGCCAATATCCTCAACAACATATTAGCAAACCAAATTCAACGACAGAGGAATAGGATCATACACCATGATCAAGTGGGGTTTATTCTAGTGATGAAAAGATGGATGGTTCAATATTTACAAATTAATCAATATGATATACCACATAAAAAATTAAAATATAAAAATCATATGATCATCTCAATAGACGCAGTAAAGGCATTTGACAAAATTCAACATCCATTTATGATAAAAACTCTCAACAAGGTAGGATTGAGGGAACATACCTCAACATAATAAAGGTCATATACAGTGTAACATACTCATACTCAATGGTGAAAAGCTGAAAGCTTTTCCTCTATGATCAGGAACAAGACAAGGATGCCCACTCTCCCCGCTTTTATTCAATAAAGTATTAGACACTCTAACCACAGCAATTGGGCAAGAAAATTTTTAAAAAGGCATACAAATTGGAAAGGAAGAAGTAAAAATATCACTATTCACAGATAACATGATACTATACACAAAATACCTTAAAGAGTCTACCCAAAAAAACAACAACAAAAAAACCTGTTAGAACTAATAAATGAATTCAGTAAAGTTGCAGGATACAAAATTAATATACAAAAGTCTTGCATTTCTATATGCCAATAACAAACTTTCAGAAAGAGAAATTAAGAAAACAATCCCATTTATAATTGCATCAAAAAGAATTAAATACCTAGGAATAAATTTAACCAAGGAGGTAGAAGACCTGTACCCTTAAAGCTATATGAAAATGATGAAAGAAACTGAAGATAACAGAAATAAATGGAAAAATATCCCATGCTCACAGATTGGAATAATTAATATTGTTAAAATGTCCATACTACCAGAGACAATCTACAGATTCAATACAATTCCTATCAAATTACCAATGGCATTTTCCCAGAATTAGAACAAATTATTATAAAATTTATATGGAACCATAAAATATCCTTAATAGGCAAAACAATTTTGAGGAAGAGAAACGAACCTGAAGGTATCACACCCCTGATCTCAAACTATATTACAAAGCTATAACGTATGGTATTGGCATAAAAACAGTTACGCAGATCAGTGGAATAGAATAGAGAGCCCAGAAATAAACCCATACATATATGGTCAATAAATTTATAACAAAGGAACCAAGAATATACAATGGGGAAAGAACAGTTTCTTCAATAAATGGTGAAAATTGGACAGCCACATGCAAAAAAAAAAAAAAAAAAGAAATGAAACCACCATCCCACACCATACATAAAAATTAACTCAAAATGGATTAAAAATTTGAAAGTAAGACCTGAAACCATACAACTCCTAGAAGAAAACATAGGCAGTCAACTCTTTGACACTGGTCTTAGCAAAGTTTTTTGGATAGAACTCCAAAGGCAAGGGAAACAAAAGCAAAAACAAATGAGTGGGACTACATCAAACCAAAAAGCTTCTGCACGGCAAAGGAAACCATCAACAAAAAGAAAAGGCAGCCTACTGAATAGGAGAAAATATTTACAAATCATATCTCCAATAAGGGGCTAATATCCAAAATATATAAAGAACTCATACAACTCAATATATTTTAAAAAACAGTCTGATTAAAAAATGGAGAGAGGATTTGAATAAATATTTTTCCAAAGAAGACACGTAGTTGGCCATTAGGCACATGATAAGATGCTCAGTATCACTAATTATCAGGGAAAGGCAAATCAAAACCATAATGAGATATTACCTTACACTTGCCAGAATGGCTATTATAAAAAAGACAAGAAATAACAAGTGTTATTAAAAATCGAGGATATGAAGAAAAGGGAACCGTTGTGCACTGTTGGTGGAAATGTAAACTGATGCAGCCACTATATAAAACAGCATGGAGGTTCCACAAAGAATTAAAACTAGAACTACCATGGGATCCAGCAATTCCACTACTGGGTATCTATCTGAAGATAATGCAAACACTAATTCGAAAAGATATATGCACCCCTGTGTTCATTACAGCATTATTTCCAATAGCCGAGACATGGAAGCAACCTGTGTCCATCAATGGATGAATGCATAAAGACCATGTGATACATATACAATGGAATACCACTCGGCCATAAAAAAGAATGAAATCTTCCCATCAGCAACAACATGGATGGACCTTAAGGGCACTATGCTAAGTGATATAAGTCAGACTGAGAAAGACCACATGATTTCATTTACACATAGAATCTAAGAAACAAAACAAACAAGCAAACAAAATAAACAAAATCCAGGCTCATAAAAACAGAGAATAGACTGGTGATTGCCAGAGAGGAAGGGGCTTGTGGGGCAAGCAAAATGGGTGAAGGACATCAAGAGGTACAAACTTCCAGTTATAAAATAAGTAAATCATGGGGATGTAATGTACAGCATGGGGAATGTATTCAGGAATGTTGTATTAACTTTATATGGTGACAGATGGTAACTAGACTTACTGAGTTGATCATTTCACAATGTATCCGAAAGCTGCATGGCTAGGTTGTATACCTGAAACTAATATAACATTGCATGTCAATTATACCCAGATTGAGGGAGAGGGGGAGAGAGAATTTGATATAGTCAGCTAGAGGAGATAAAGAATTCATTCTGAAAGGCAGCAGGGAGCTCAAAAGCAGGCTGATGGGGTCCAGAGCCACGAACCTTGACCACAGCTTCTAGCACGCTGGCTTCTAGCATACGGAAAGATGACCTGCGGGATCCGTCAAGGAGCTGTCCTTTGTAAGATCAACAATTTAAAAAGTGCTGAAATTAATTCTGTCCAATAGTGATGGGTGCAGACTTCTTATAAAGTAGGTTACAGGGTCAGCCAGCTTTCAGAAACTTTACATTGAGGGTTTTTTTGTTTTGTTTTTTTTTGTTTTTTTAATACAGTAGAGTTAGGGCAACATGCAGCTAAATGCCTAGTACAACCCAGGTATGGGAGATGAGCATTTCTTGAGTCTACTTCCTCAAAATCACCTCTTCATTTATACAACTGGCGTAAATGAAGACCAAAGCCACCCTTACATCTAGCTCTTATGTCGTCTCTGTACCCACTAGATGAAATGTCTCCTTCTGCTTTAGACACCCCTCCCAGCTGAGCCCCAGAATCCAAGTAATGAGAAGAACGAAGGAGATCCTTTCCTGTTCACCCATGTCACAGTATCTCAGTATCATCAAGTGATATTGGTTCTGATTCTGGTAATGGAGAAAAGAAACTGTGGTACAGCATCAAAAATTGGTTTAATTTATTTTTCAATCTACAAAAGTGTCTTTAGTATATGAACATCATACCACTAACTGGCAATTAGCATACATACGCTTTGTCATTTTTCTCCCTGGTTTTGATAATGACTTTGAAACCTTGACACTTCCTTTTCTGATAATGCAGTGACTAGAGTCACACATTGTTAAGACATTTGATGCATTTTAGAATACCGTGACATTATTTAAAAAGAGTGAAAATTACTGACAGGGATCATATTCATGACCTTGGCCTCAACTCATTATGCTCTAACCAACTACATTAACCATAAATGGCATTGCCTTAAGGTTGAAGTAATTGTTAAATAGTTAACAGTTACCACCAATCAACCCAAAATTGCACGGGTAGCCTCTTTGTGAAAGGGTAATGTGGATCTTCAAATTAAAATAGGATTTGTTTTTCTAACTTCTGGAGAGGGAGCAAGACAGGGAGATGTGGGGAGGAGACGTCGAGAGATAGAGAGAAGGGGGTGCGAGAGGGAGGAAAGGAAGAGGTTGAAAGAGAAACACTCATAAACACAGGGTAGACACCCAGCAACAGCCTTCCAACAGCCTTCTTCCCTGTGGGGAAGTCTCAGAGCACAGGGTAAACCCCACACTCTTAACTTCAGGGACTAGCAGTCTGGTCAGCAGCTGTTTGCACACTACCTTTATCCTGGGGGATTCTAGAGAAATTCAATCAGGAAGTAAACTGTAGAGGTACATGAGCACTGGGCAAAACCAGCTGCCAGCTTCATTCTGTCCTTCATGTTAAAGGAACAAGGGCTAGGAGCATTTTGCTGCCCACTTTGGAAAGCCGTCAAGAAAACGGACTCCCCAGGACAGTGGCCGGCCAGGTGAAAACCTAAAACAGTAAGACAGGTAGCTGATTACTTTATCATACCAGCACCTCTTAACCTCTCCTCCACCTGCAGGGCCAGATGCAGCTTGCAGTCTGGAATAAAAGACAAGGCGAGCATCCGGCTCTAACAGAAAACCTTTCGAAAATGTCCCTTCTAGTTCATCCAGGTTCAGCAAATACAGCAAACGTCACTTTGATTGTGATAATTATGAATCTCTACATTTGAAAAAGACAAAGAAGGAGAAAATATATGGGCTTAGAATGGCACAGACGATTTTGAAAAAGAGGAACATAATTTTCATAGTGAGGTCCAGTTTTGATATCTGGTTTTTATTTTTCAAACCTAAATTAAGAAACACTCTAATATAAAATAAGTATTTGGCCATTAAAATGTTGGCCAAAATCCATTTGTCTAGAAGTTCATTGCCAGACCGGACAAAGTAATGCCAGGAGATATTTTTCTCCGCCATTCATACTGGCAAGAATGACTCCAACAAAACACCCAACATCCCAAGATCATTTTTGGTGCAGGACAGTGTTACTTATGAAATCTTTGGTATCAGCCTCTTCACAGTGCCTAGTTCTATGTCAAGTCCTTAATTTTCTTTTACTTTTTCTGTCTCAGAGTTGAATTTATATCCTCAGCCTGTGGCTTAAGAGAATCCCGGTTCATAGTTGAGTGAAGACATTGCTTACAAGGAAAGTCCGATGCAGGTCTGCAGGGCATCTCAGGCATCCTGCACTTGCATGGACTTACTTACAAGGGACCCCATTAGGAAATAAGGGCCCAGAGGAGGCTGGACCGAAAGGGCCCTGGTTGCAGCAGCTGTGGTTGAGACTCTATGTGTCTTCAGAGCATCAGAAACCAGCACAGTACTCTGTCACAAACTCCACTTCTCTCCCCAACCCAAAGTGTCCTTAAAGCAAGAGACAGCTGTACATTCTGCCTGAAGAAGGAGCAACAAACTGTCAACCAAGACTCCAGTTAAGTGGTATGTGACACACTTACCAGGTAACACAGCCAGAGACTAATGTGGCCATTTTACTGAGTTGTAAGTGGTTTTTGCAGGAATACCTGTATCTTTATTTACCCATTGGCCAGAAAGCACTACTACTAGTCCCAGAAACAAAGAGGCTATGCATTTGACAGTGAATTTATACCACAGATCTTTGACGAAAAGATTGCTAAGATGGCTTTATTGCTCACATGCCTCATGAGAGGACATACACAAATGCAGAACAGTATTCTTCTCTGAGCTGGTCAAATCTCATGAAAACCCACTAAACCTGGAATCCAGACTTTATACTTGTACGATGTGTACCATCAAAAAATTAGTAAGCAAACAACGGTATGAATTCATTCCTGTTTCTGCCTTGAAGGGAATAAAATTACCCCTTCTACCTTGTCCTAAATTCATGATGACCAGGCAGTCAAATAGACCACCTAGTTGCTCCCACCCAAACACAGGAATAGGAGACAAATGAGACTTTTTTTTTTTTAATTCCATTTCCAGGCATCTTTTTCAATACTGTCCTAACAAAATGAGCTATGAAGAAATTGAATTTTGTTTGTTCTGTTTTGCCCGAGTTTTGTGAGATTTCTTTTTTTTGTTTTGTATTTTGTTTTGTTTTGTTTTTTTGCACAACCATAGCATGAAATGCAGGGAATTTCAAAACTGTGATTTTATTAATGAACAGAAGACAACCTTTTTTCAACAGGGATTTACAAAATATTCCATCAGCAGAAGTGTGAGGTAGGTCGGAGAGACTAACTTTTCCAAGGTATTAAATTAAAAGATGTTGAATTAAGTTAAATGCCCCACATTGAATTGACATTTCCCCTTTTTTAATGCAAGCTAAGATTGATGAAAAATACCACTTATCTACATTAAGGGTCAAAATCTCTAGCAAAAGGAGCTTCTGGTTCAACACGTGAGAGCAGAGTCAGTCTTCCATAATCCAGGGACCAGGAGGCGGATCACATTCTGATGATCCAATTAATGGTGGGATACTTTGCAATCATCCAGCAAGCAAGGCCCCTAACAGATTGTAGGGCTGTAACATCAATTTCTTAAGTGCATTTAAAGGATTACAAATGTTAGTCCTGGCTTGAGATTGAAACACCTATTGAGGTGCTCTGAACCACATTACTGTAATTGGGTACCTGAATTAATGCCATTTCTTCTGATGGGGGAGTTGAATACAGCGGAATTGAGAGTTCTTTTTGCTTTATTTCACTTTCCCATTCTTTCTTCCATTTTTTTGTGTGTTTGCTTGTTTCCTTGGAACACAAATCTGAATTGAAATAACTCTTTTTTAATCCAGATAGCTTTAATTACAGCCCTCAGGAATCCTAGGATTGTCCTAACTTTACCTCAGGCACTGTTTGGGTGCATTCTCCTTTGGCTTCTTATCTTAATATGCAGCGCTTCAGGGATGAAAATGCAATTCTTTTCTTAATGAAAATAAGGGGAAGGGAAAAGAGAGAGAAAGAATCCTTCCAGCCAGATGAACCTCTTTATGAACGCAGAGGCTAAATGCATCCCATTTCAACTGGGAACTCAGAACCAGGTCCTCCCTAAATCTTTTCTTTCTGTGGTCACTTCAAGAAAAGCTCTGAAGAGAGGCTGGAGAATTGAATGCCTGGACATTGTCTGGGTATTTTCAACTCTAAAGTAAGTATTTATACCTTCTTTCCCACCTTTTTCTCTAGTAAGCCCCTCAACGGAGGGGAAATCACATGACACCACTCCCCTGCTTCAAACCTCCCGATGTTTGTTTAGGGTCAAATGAATAAACTCTAAACTCCACACGTTCGTCCACAAAGCCTGACACAGTCCACCCTGCCCAGCTCTGATGGCACATTCTACTGCTCTCCAGCCTGTGCCTGGAACTCAGCCTCCTCTGCCTTCTCCTTGCCATCCAAACACACCGAGCTCCTCCTCCACTAAAGCTAGGTTTGGACACTCTGCCCTGAAACCTTGCCCTAGCTCCTTTCAGGTTTCTGTTCCAATACAAAGTTCTATGCTAATTAACATTCCTCAAAAGAGAGAAACTGAGGTCCAGGTAAGCCTAAGCCTGGATCTTCAGTTTCATTTGGCACTCCCCTTGAGCAATTTTCTTCAAAGATTGATATTTTTAACCAATTCAGTTGCAGAAAGCAAGTTTCTGGGGTCCTGCTACCATGCAGTCACCAAACCAAGAAAAGACACAGTTGCTTGAATTCTCAGGGCGTTGGTAACTCCATATTCCTTCCAGGTAAATAATCCAATGATCATCAAAGGCAGGGTGACCACCACTTTTATATTTTAAAATGCGCAAGACAAAAGGGTTGTTAATCACATATTAAGATTACTGCTGAGGCCACAAAGCTGAGTTGACAATACCAGTTACAGTACATCAAGACCTCTGTGCATAATTCCTGTTCCCAGAAAGCTGTATTATTGAAGTCTGAAAATGTGGGAGGGGACGAATGTCTTCTATCTAAAGTTTTCAAGTAGTGCTCAGTGTTTTCACTATAAATCTACTTTAACATGGCATTATGTTCCAATTTTAGTTTACTTAATAAACTGTATGGGGGTGGAGAGCCTATTGGCTATTTATCTTTATTCTCAGTAGAGAAGGAATCGCCATAAATGCGAGTCCAAAAGACACCATGATTTAATGAAGTAGAATGGAAAGGGATACGTTTTAAGTCCTCAAATGACTTTCTGCAGGGGACTAGCAGCGGGTCTTTTCGCATTCTGTCCTGTTTCCTTCCTAACTGTACACACACCTTGCCCCACAACCAGTCGGGGGCTGGAATGAATCTCGCGAGACTTCTCAGTCAAGGTTCCTGTGTCAGCCGCACAGCTTCCATTATTCTTCCAGGTGGGGTCTCTAACTTGGGTCTGCCGTTCTACCCTCTTACAAAGTGGTCCTCAGCCCCGCCCGGGGGAAGCTTGCTCTCCATTCATGGCCTCTTATCAAAACATCCCAACCCACACGCAGACACTGGGGATCCTGTTGGCAAGGGACATCGTGGCAGTGGCTTTGCCCTCTAAAGCTCTAAAACACAACAACATGCTTGGGGAGTGGAAGGCTGACAACTCCATTCTTGCTTCCTTTTGTAGCTATCGTTACTAATTTTTTTTTCTTATGTTATGTTAATCACCATACATTATTACATCATTAGTTTTAGATGGAGTGTTCCATGATTCATTGTTTACGTATAACACCCAGTGCTCCCTGCAGTACGTGCCCTCTTTAATACCCATCACCAGGCTAACCCATCCCCCCATCCCCCTCCCCTCTAGAACCCTCAGTTTGTTTCTTGGAGTCCATAGTCTCTCATGGTTCGTCTCCCCCTCCGATTTCCCCCCCTTCATTATTCCCCTCCTGCTATCATCTTCTTCTTTCTTCTTCTTCTTTTTCTTCTTTTAACATATAATGTATTATTTGTTTCAGAGGTACAGATCTGGGATTCAACAGTCTTGTACAATTCACAGCGCTCACCATAGCACATACCCTCCCCAATGTCTTTTTTTTAAATATAAATAAAGGCTGTTCCAAGGTTTGGCACAGGAAGGCATTTCTCAACCTCAGCACTACTGACATTTGGGGCCAGATAACTGTTTATTGTAGGGGCTGCCCGGCGCGTTGTTCGATGTTTAGCAGCATCCTTGGCTTCTATCCACTAAATACTAGGAGCAGCCACCCAGCTGTGACAACCAAAACTGTCTCCAAGGCATGGCCAGATATCCCCTGGGAGGCATAATGACCCCAGTTGAGAACCACTGGATTCGAGGGACATAGAATGGCAACCAAAAGGCAGAACAGTGTGTGCTCTCTACCATCTCCTCTGCTGGCTCGGGTTCTCAGATGGGGAAGGCAATACACCCCACTGCCCTGACAAGAGCCTCCATGAGGACTGAGCCCTCCATGGATACGTGAACTGTTTCTCTACCTGCAGGCTGGGGTGGCTGGCTTGTTGTGTTCAGAAGGCATTACAAAGCTACACATGAGTTTCTAGGGTTGTTGTTGTTGTTGTTGTTGTTGTTGTTTTTTTTGACTCATTAGATCGCCCTGCTCAAAATGATTTACACACAGATAATTAAACCTAAGCCCTAAGGACTAGTTAACTGTTTAGCAGTGTATACATTTCATATAACCATTTCCATACATCTAGTTTTAAATTCATTAACAAAAATTAATAGCTACCCAGTGCTCTCCATGGCGCAGCATGTTGCTATGGTATGCTTGCTAAATTACCCCTTTCTATCACTCCTCCAGCCATCTCCTAGACAGTTAAACTTTGCTGGGCTGGAAATGTTGCCCACCAATTTGCAGCAAAGCTCATATTTACTATATTTAGTGAGAATCATTGAACTTCAGAAAATATTTGTCTCTGCTCGGTGTGCCTCTGGAACATTCCATCAGCTTTAGAGAACAGTACATGCAGTTTTTTTCACTCTGAGAAAAATTAGTGAGAAGCATTTAATAGGCAAGACTGGCTTTGAATATGCATTAGAAATATATTTTTTGGGGCGCCTGGGTGGCTCAGTCGCTTAAGCAACGGCCTTCGGCTCGGGTCGTGATCTCAGGGTCCTGGGATCGAGCCCTGCATCAGGCTCCCTGCTCCACGGGAAGCCTGCTTCTCCCTCTCCCACTCCCCCTGCTTGTGTTCCCTCTCTCTCTGTCAAATAAATAAATAAAATCTTAAAAAAAAAAAAAGAAATATATTTTTTACTAATATATCTTTCATCTTAAAGTCTCCTAAATGCACCCAAGTATCTTGTATTTTTTCCTATTGGCATATTTTATGAGGATAAAATGCCTTTCTGTTATGAATTACCTATGACCCAATAATCATCTCTTTAGTCCTGAATGCCAATATAAAAAGAAAAATCCGATAGTTGATCCCTTTTCTTTAAACTTACTGCCACATTTACATACACTTTAAGATTTGGGGTAATTTGAAAAATATGTTTTATTAAAAATAATCTTCATACTCTGCTTCAATCATATTTCACCAGTATCTACAGTGTACACCTCAGTTCTGAAAGAGAGTCAGGGTGAACTGACTTCATTCATTGTTTACATTCAGAATCCTCGGTGGCCCAATGCCACAAAGGTAGTACAAAGCACTGTATCTTTCGTTCTTAGTACTTATCTTAATCTTAATAACTAGCCAGACAAGTGACTCCAGAGTCTGGGGCTTATCGACGGGAATTCGTCACATGAACCCAACAGAAGACAAGAAATGCATTATATAACAATGCTATATACAAATCATTATCTTTTGATATTTAAAGGTATTTAAAGATATTCAAAAGCCTATATGAGACTTTCATTTATATATTTATTTATCTTTTGCTGAATTCAAATTCCACTTGTTTGTATTAAACTGGATAGCAAATGAACAGAAATTCTCTTGTTGGGCATTATCTGCAAAGAGAGTTTACTCCCAAGAGATCAGAGGGATTCTTAACTGCTTCATTTCAGCTTTGGCTATCAGGAACAATCTGCTTTAAAAACTTGCTTTGATAGTGATTATTTGGGAAACAGAATAATGAGAAAATGAAAAGGCCCAGGTTCCTCAAATATTAAGAAATGTCAACTGCTTTAGTTGAACTTTCAGTGTTTTCTCTACTACAAGGCTATCTGGATTTCTTCAATAGAGCTTACAAAAACAACAGCAGTATTGAGCTATCCACTCTACAGTTTTCCCAGATCATGGCCTGGGGTTAAAAATAGGGTCTGACTCTTAACTGGATACACTGAAGGTACCTACTTTAGCAGGAAGAAGTTTATGACATTTCTTTCCGGGGGGATGATTTAACTATGAATATTTCTAATTATACCTCCAAATTTTCATTCTAAATAAATGGAGACTCTGAGAAGTGTAATGGACTTTATTTTGGTCCTTCCACAAGATAAGACTTATTTATCAGTTTTACAGAATATTTTATTATGTCTGTAACAAGTCAAGTATACTTACTGACATTTCAAATAGAAATATATACACAATTTAAAAATTTAGATGGCCAGGTAATCAGCATCTTCCAAATGAATTTTCCCTAAAATCATTCTTCTTGAATTTTTTTTTCAAATGAAATGAATTGTAAAAATGGTTGTTAAACGGCAGCTGGGTTTTCACTCTTTACTTATTGTTGTCAAACTATATATACTTCCTAATAAATAGTACCTTATTACCTTTCCTCTTTTCCAGAAGAAAACACTAATTCATTAGTTATTTTAGAAATTCATAATTTTAAGAACATATTACTTTTGGTGGAAGTGCAATTAAGTTCATTAACATTTGCATCCTTAAAAAAAAGTCGTTGCCACTCAACTCGCCAGATGTAGTTTCAATACAAAGATCTCATCTAGAAATTGCACCATGTCTGGAAACAGGCTAAAAACGAGATATAGTGATTAAATGTATGTACATGTATCTTTGTCTGATAATTATATAATTTTCTGGTTCCTATCTCCTTTATACCAATAATCAAAAGTGTCTTCTTTCCTTCCTTCCTTCCGCCCTTCCTTCCTTTTTTTTTTTTTTTAGAGAAAGAGAGAGAACAGGGGGTGGGGGGAAGGGGCAGAAGAAGAGGGAGAGAATCTCAAGAAGGGTCCTCGCCCAGCACGGAGCCTGATGTGGGACTCGATCTCAAGACCCTGAGATCATGACCTGAGCAGAAATCCAGAGTCGGACACTTAACCATCCCATCTAGACACCCCAAAAAGTGTATTTCTTGATGACATTTCAATATGTGCAAAGTTAAAGGCAACAATATTTAATATAAAAAGACTATATTACATATCATTTTCCCCAGGAATTAAACTCTTCCTATAATCTGTAATAAATAGCCTGCTGTTTTCTAAAATGGGAATGAGAAAGATTGATGGAATTGATTATAGATTTTATGCTTCTCACTGAATCTACTGATACAGAGTTTATCAAGAAAGAAAGGGTCAAAAGATCTACAGAAATATCACTATAGTTAATATCTACAGTGCTTAATATCTAAGTGCTTAAATAATAGCACTGTATTTTATCAAGACTGTAACCTGAAGTGCTGATGAATGTTTTATGTTGTCCTGAAAAAGTGGCCTTCTAGAAATTTGTCTAAACATTTAAAAAAGTGTGGTAGAAGTGCATGTGTTTAGATGTGTAGTAAACTAACATGATATATGTAAAACTCTCCACCAACATATTTTGCTTTTATTGAATGCATTTTATACTTGATCAGATATTTTGATTAAAAAATTTTTCTAGACTCTTCTTGGAATTCTTGGCAGAACCAGCATGAAAGTTTAAAGACATAAGCCTAATTAGAAAGATAATTTTTTTGTAAAGAAGGAATAAATACACTTGCAGAGTGCCCACTCATTACCAAAAGCTTCCTGCTTTGAGTCAGTATGACCCCTTAAGCCAACAAGATGCATTTTCTGTTCTTCCGTTTTGGCATCAAAATCAGTTTTGAAATACAGCAATTTAGCAGAGAACAACTGTTGCTTGTAAATTTGCAGAAGTGTGCATCTCCCATTGGCCATATTAAGGGTCCTTTTATCTTTTCCTGAGTATTATCGAAATAAGGGAAACTGGTATTTAGGAGAGATAAAAAACTGGGCCATTGATTTCAACTTTACATAATAAAGAATTATGAAGAATCACTGAATGGGTCAGTCAAAAGGAGAGGACATAACACTTTGAAAAAGGGACCTCAGGATGAACAATAAGGAAGAGCAGTGATCAAGAAAGAGCTAGACAAACCTCTTGCTGCTGAGAAGTTTACCAGATAAATCAATAAAGATTCAAAGCAAAGAGAAAAAGCAAGTGTCTCAAAAGGGTTGCTTATGCCTGGTTTACTTGAGTTAAGAAATACTCCTTTAAAATTATGTTTAGCCTGAGTCTTCACCTTTGAAATCAATTAGTCACCAGCTTCAATGAGTTTAGTGGTAAATGCTGGCCTCTTCATAGATACTACCGATATATGCTGGGTTTTTGGCACTTTCTCTTACAAGGATGTTAATAAAGAACCAATACTAGTTAATCAAGATAATGAGCACAATAGTGGTAAGCAGGACACTGCATAGGAAATGCCTTGGAGTAGAAACCATGGTACAAGGATTTGCAATTAAAGACATAAGCAAGATCAGAGTTCTGATATAATTGTGAAAAATAGCTCATTTATCTTCTAAGCATTTTATTGTTCATTAAACGTATTTTGACAGTTTAACAAATCTTGTAGTTTATTTCTACAATGACATTGTAAACTCTTGGAAGGCAAAAAATATTTTTTTGCTATCTTGTTTAATATCAAGCAAAACTGAGCATAGGTAAACAGCACTTATACGTTATAGTTACGCTAAGTTTTGAATAAAGTTGTGTTTGTGGGACTCTCGAAAAATCATAGAATTTTCGAGAAGAAGAATTTAGTTGACTAATACGATTTTTTTTTTTAATTAAGAAATTGAGGCCCTAAGTGGCTGAGAATCTAATCCAAGTTCTGGAAGTCTGGCATTCAAGATGGATCTCACTCAGCTCTGTCTTCTAACTTGCCACCATAGTTCTTTTCAGATCAAGATGTATTTGGTCTACTGTCTAGAAACGCAGTTAAGGCCTTCTGACCACAGCTCTACTCACCTTGTTTAGGTCCTAGGAGATGGTAAGCACTAGGCAGTACCCACCCATTCCACATATTTTCTGTAAATGAGATTTTTATAGAAATGCCTTTAGCCTTCAATATCTAAACCTATTAGAATGCCTGCTCTTTGCAAGAGTTTCCAAACTTTGCAGCAGTCTACATCTTATCCAAGAACACACATATCATAAATTTTTGTACCCTGACAGGTATATATTATGCTAAAGAACTGAACCAAGTTAAAGGTGAAAAACAGCCAAACTTCTTCTCTGGAGCAAGGTCTGTAGGCCAATTGGCTGTCCAGTATCAAAGGGAAACGAGAAGGCTTTATTTTCAGAATGGATTCTATGCCTTTCTCAACAAGCCCTTCCCGTGCTGCCAGTCATAGCCTCCAAACATCCAGTGTAGATCCTGTCACCTCCAACCTCAAAAATGGTCAATGGTACAGGTTCATACATGATAAATAACTCCAACTTCTTTTGTATAATATTTGCAATATTTCCTATTTTGTCCTCAATTCACTGTTCTTCTAGTTTAGCAATCCCACTCTGTTTGCAAACACACCTCCGCTTCCGCCCCTCCATTTTTCTCTCTTTCCCACACCTCCTGGTCTTTATTCCTATGATGCCAGAACCACAAATATCCCCCTCACACACGCACACTCACTTATCTCCTCCTGCCCTCCCCCTCCCACCAATGTATTCATCCGTCATGTTACCTTCCTTTCTAAGTGCAGCTGAGCTGGCCCATCCTTCAAGAGGCCATTCCCTATCCCCCGAGGCCCAATAAAACACTGTTCCCACGAGCTTCCGTAGTGCATTCCTTTGATGCCAATCTCTAGCTTTCTCGTCTTTTTATTTTATTTTTCCAACATTTCAACCACTCTGTGATAATTCCTTGATGAAATCAACTGATACAGCTACTGACCTATCTCTTCATTAGATATATTTTTTACCATTTACATTTTTTAAAGTCCATTTATAACTTCTAGAACATGTATGTCTTCTGTTAAATCAGAAACACTGTGATAATCCAGACACAGTGCCATCAATTACTTTGTGAAGAAGCTGGGGCTTAGGCTCTGCAGTCGCAACAAAGGCCCCCATCTGTCTTTTTTACTAGACTGTAATCTCCTTGAAGATCAGGGAGTTGTCTTATCCATCTTTGTACATCTTTGAGCATCTAAGGAATACCCTGTATGTACCCAAATATATACAAAGTCTAAGCATAAGTGGGTACTCCATAAATTTTATTGAAAGGCAGTTTAATCGACTTCCCAGTGTAAGAGTACTCACCATTTCAGTTTTATGCCTCAGGGAAGGAGAAATGGCACATTGGAGAAATGGCAACGTCTATATGGAGCTGGAGGTTGCTACTCATGGCTGTCTGATAGTCTTGGCCAATGGATCCCAGAAATGGCAGGTCACATTGCTCAATGCTCTAGAAATGTCTTGTCCTCTGAAGATATCTATGGGGCAACTAAAAACGTCTTGGCTGGAGAATCTGCCAGGTTAGCTCTCTGGGGGCAATGTAGGGCTCCATTTTGGAAGAATCTGTCCTACGTGTATTTTCATCCTGAGGAACAAAGGTAGTATGCTTTTTAAAAAATCTCTTGAAAAAAAAATCTCTTGGGACCTACAGACAAGTGATATAATATTTGGATTTGATATTCCACAACAAGAACAACAAAATACCCCTGTTAAAGTTGGCTCGAACAGTACCAGGGCTTAGAAACAAAGCCGGGTTCCCGACAACAGCATCAAAGCAACAACAAACAGTAGCCCTGTCTTTAGCCTAAAGTTGCTGCGGATATCATTATAGTTGACTTGCATGCTTATTTGGTGCCAGACCCTAAGGTAATTGCTCCCTGTGAATTATCTCATTTAATTCTTAGAAACATCTCGATGGCTCTCACTATTTCTCCATTTGACACATGAGAAAAGTCAAACTCCGAACAATTAACACAACTGTAGGAAATGAAGAGGTGAGTTAAGCTGTGGCCAGCTGACTCGGAAAACAAAACGCTTCTTTAACTCACTTGTGAGGATGATCATGCTAGAGTGGCAACAAGTCTGAATATGTGACACTTGGAGGGCAGGACCCACCCTGCGACACATCTGCACTCCATCCACCCAATCAGTTGCCCTGGCCTGCCCACTCGCCCACTCACCAATAAGCCATAACACCTGCGAGCCAACTGGATAAGCCCAGCTGCAGAGGTGATTCTGTGGATGCTCCCGCAGAACATGACTCGTGGCAGTTGTCAACTTGCAAATCCAGTTGCGCAAAGAAGTCCCCCAACAGGACTGTGCAGAGTGCGTGTTTTCCCTGCCCCTCTTCCCACTCTCATTTCTCCCTCTCATGTTTATGGACTTTCTCTCAATTCACATTAAGGCAGTGGTGCTGAATAATGATGAGGTGCTTCCTTCAAACTGGCACAGTGATAGCCTGACAGTTTCAGCCAGCTTGGAATTCTTCAAATATCTTCTTTTTATTATTATCAAAAGAGGTGACCTACTACCTGGGGCACTGTGTTGACACCTATGGATACCAAAGAAAGCAAAGTATTTCGATTTCCTTCTTCTTCTTCTCCACCCCACACCCCCGCCCGTCTCCCCTGGGATTATAACTCAGTTGCTTTGCTTCTTATAAAAAAAAACTTTCTGTGAAAAGAAAATATAGAGTTGAGTTGATACACTGTGTGTTGAGCAAAAGGAGAAATGGATGAATGGATCTCCAACTGATATAAAGGGAAATTTTCTAGGAAGCCTGCTCTTTCATTTTTCCATATAGATATTACCAGTTGCTTAATCTCTGTGTGTGTGTGTCTCTCTGTGTCTGTCTGTCTCTCTCTCTCACACACACACACACACCCCCCACAAGCCATTTGAAAGTGAAGACACAGACCTTGATCTTGACCTGTAACTGCTCTCGGACCAAGTCCATCTCTGACATCAAAACAGTTCATGTCACACAGGGTCCGGGTTAAAGCAAACCACAAAATAGCAGCTTATTTAAAAACCAAATTCACTCCTTGTTGGAAGGGGTGGTATTTGAAGCACACACAAGTAAAACTAATTTAACCTTTGGAAACTTATCTCTGGAGAGAAGAGTCAAAATCCCTTGATAAGATTTTTAAGCACTGCAATTATTGACAAGGAGTATACGGCTTCAGTTTTCTCTGATCAGGAAGAGAAAGAAAGAGAAGAACCCACAAGAGACATCAGCAGCTGTCAGGCTGTTTTCCAACTGCAAAGAGGTAGTTTACAGTAGGCTTGCGCCAGTCTCTTAAGACCCAGTTAAGAAGCCTTTTTAAAATGCCTTAAAAAGCCAACTCATACATTAATCAACTTGAGCCCTCATCCATACTTACTGCAATACATCAATTACTATGTCTTTTTTTTTTTTTAAATAAATTCTGGTTGACAGCAGACACCTTATTAAGGCCCACTAAAATGATACAATAAGTAGAAGGCTATTAATATTGCTCTTTTTTTTCTCCCTGCTATTGTCTTGCTGCGCTGGTCTGCAAACAAATTCAGGCTGCATTACAATTAATGCGAGTGGAACTCCTTCTAACGACTTCCAGCTTGCTAATTTTTTACGCTAATAATAAAAAAAGGCATTGCTATGCAAGAACGACCCCCTTTTATCATGCTAGCATAGCACACCAGAGAGTGTCTGCGATTGTTCACATGAAAGACAATTAAACCCTGGAACATCAAACCTAAAAATGACAATCTGCTAACCAGCACTGGGCATTGCTCAGTGCTTTCCTCTATTTTCTGAACTGATAGAAAACAATTCTCTGAAGACATTTCTTTCCTGTTCTCCCTTAACCACCCTTTGGGGAAAAAAAGTTAAAAAATACCCTTTGCTGATTTATGCGTCTCTGCTTAGAATTTATTAACTGTCTAGGG
This sequence comes from Leptonychotes weddellii, assembly GCF_054177405.1. NCBI lineage: Eukaryota > Metazoa > Chordata > Mammalia > Carnivora > Phocidae > Leptonychotes > Leptonychotes weddellii. Next base: position 125,294,802 of record NC_138374.1, read on the forward strand.
CCAATTTCACTCCACCACTCCTATTGCCTGCAGGTTTAAAATTCTGGACACAGAAAAGAAACGCACCACTATCACCCACATAGCACCACATTTAAAAATAAACATTAAAGGTGTTCTTCAAAAATGCACACAGTATAAAAGTCGAGAAGGAGAAAGGAAAATTTAATTCTGCAACTCTGGGCATCTCATCATCTCTGGGGATCATGCTGGAGTCACATGGCTTTCAGAAAATTAAGTGTGGTCCAGATGCTGATTTTCAACCAAGCCAGAGCTGAGAAACTTCTCCTTTCATTCTCAGCAACGTGAGGGCTCATTCACCAATCCACGCCAACTTACGGGAAAAATACCCCTCATGTGGGGGCACCTGGGTGGCTCAGTCGTTAAGCGTCTGCCTTTGACTCAGGTCATGGTCCCAGGGTCCTGGGATGGAGCCCCGCATTGGGCTCCCTGCTCAGCGGAAGCCTGCTTCTCCCTCTCCCACTCCCCTTGCTTGTGTTCCCTCTCTCGCTGTGTCTCTCTCTGTCAAATAAATAAATAAATAAAATCTTTAAAAAAAATACCCCTGATTTGGGTTTTAGTGATAACATACAGAACATAAATACACCCACTGAAAAGTTCACTAACTTTCTGAAAGCATTTTTTTTTTTCAACTTTTGACTGACATTGTGTCCGTGGTATAAAAAGAACTGGGTATAAGTGAGACATCCTGAATGCTGGCCTTGACCCAATCTTCTAAACTTCTCTGAGTCTCAGTTTCTCCCTTTGTAACATAAGGAGAAAAGGCAGTTCTTTCTTTAAGCGTGACTGTAAAGATTAAATAAGATGGATAGGAAAACTCTGAAAACCAAACCACTATATCTGGTAATTAAAGATAAATAATTAAACAGTGTAGCTGTCTGTCCTCACCAGAGTTGCATTAAAAGCCTTATTATCCAATTAGAAGTGGCTGAAACTCCCAATCTCTGCCCCGGAGGAGCTGAGAACTATTAAAAGAGGGCACGTTCTGCATGGAGCACTGGGTGTTATATGCAAACAATGAATCATGGAACACTGCATCAAAAACTAATGATGTACTGTATGGTGATTAACATAACATAATAAAATAAAATTTAAAAAAAGATTTTTTTTTAAAAGATTTTATTTATTTATTTGAGAGAGAGAATGAGATAGAGAGCATGAGAGGGGGGAGGGTCAGAGAGAGAGGCAGACTCCCTGCTGAGCAGGGAGCCGGACGTGGGACTCGATCCCGGGACTCCAGGATCATGACCTGAGCCGAAGGCAGTCGCTTAACCAACTGAGCCACCCAGGCGCCCCTAAAAAAAGATATTTTAAGACAAAAAAAAAAAAGAAGTGCTGAAACTCAAATGCTGAGAGTGACCACGCCTTATAGTCAGTCAGCAATCAGAGAGAGCAGCCAGGAACTATACCAGTTTCCTTACATTTGGTATTTTCTTTTGTCTTCGCCAGAACTCTCTGTGGTCGGGATAAGCATTCCCTATTTACAAATGAGGAAACTGAGACCCAGGAAGGTTTAGCGATTTGCCTAAGCGGCAGAGCTGAGATCTGAATCCAAAGCACAAGCCATAAGCCAACCTAAGGCGGCTTCCATGGTGAGCTTTTTCTGTGGAACAGCGCTCTGTAGAGCAAGATTAAGAGACAAATTCAGGCAACTTGTGCTGAAATTGGCACTTACTGGCTGACATTTACTGGCTCTGGAACCTCGGGCCAGTCACTCATACCTCAGTTTTTACATCTGTAAAATTCAGATAATATTCTAGATCCTGGGATTGTTATGAAGATCAAATAAGCCAGTGAAATGTTTAGAAAAATACCTGGCTGATAGCAAGTACTCAAGACATGTGAACAAATGTTATTACCCTTATCCCCCCAGCACTAACAGGCTCTAATATATCAAATGAGAGTAAAAGAGGATCAGGAACTTCAACATTTTGCCAAGATGGAATAACAGGGACCAGATTTACCCTACACTCAAAGGGAACCATTTGCAAGACACCTGAGTGAGATAAGGAGAGACAGCGATCTCTGAAAGATGAGGAACAAATGAGGTAAGACCTATGATCATCTCAGCTTACTGCCTGGAGAGAGGTTCCAAGCCAAGTGCAAGGTGTAGTCAGGCAGAGTCCAGCAGACTATGAGTCTGAGGAGATCAAAGCCACTAGGATTTGGAGGCTGGACTACTGGAGAAGAGAGTACTACACGGAGAAGCTGAATACTAATCAACACATGCATGTAAAGAAACTACACAGGGGGATGCCTGGGTGGCTCAGTCGGTTAGGGGTCTGCCTTCGGCTCTGGTCATGATCGCGGAAAAAAAAAAAAACTACACAGACTGGAGAAAGAATCACTCAAGGGGATCGGAAGCAGGGCACCTGGGTGGCTCAGTCAGTTAAGCATCTGCCTTCAGCTCAACTCACGATCCCAGAGTCTTGGGATCAAGCCCCACATCAGGCTCTCTGCTGGGGGGGGCGTGGGTATCTGCTTCTGCCTCTCCCTCTGCCCCTCCCCCCCTTATGCTCTCTCTCTCTCAAATAAATAAATTTTTTAAAAATCTAAAAAAAAAATAAAAGAAATTAGAGGCAACAGTGCCTGGTGCTCACACAAGGCCAGGAATAGTACCTGTTCCCATCTGCCAAACTGGAAAAACCTCATGATTCATGAGGCATTGGGTAGGCTGTACAGAAGGGTCTTGATTCAATAGTGGAGAGCAATTAGCTCTACACAAAGCATTGTTCTAGTCCACCTAAACAAATTTTAAAAGTAGGATAAAAACATCAAACAGCTTCCAAGTAACTTAACTGCATCTCAGAACAAGGCTCAAGAATATTAACAGAAGTACAAAATATCCAGCACACAAACAAGGAAAAATTCTCACCATCTGGCATCTAATCAAAAGTCACCAGACATTCAGAAAAAGCAGGAACATAAAACCCAAAATGAAGAGAAAAATCAGTCAATTGAAACAGACCCCAAATTGACCCAGATGTTAGAGTTATCAGACAAGGATATTAAAACAGTCATTTTAATTGTATTTTATATGTTCAAAAGTTGAGGCAAGGGAGATTTATAAGCCTACAAATCAATGAATCTTCACAAATCCCAACATAAGAAACTAAATAAAACAATACCAAGGCATGTCATAATCAAGCTGCTCAAAATCACTGATAAAGAGAAAATCCTAAAAGCAGCCAGAAATAAAACAAACATACAGAGCTGCAAAGATAAGTATGATGGCGGATTTCTTCTGAGAAACAATGTGAGTAAGAAGATAGTGGACCGATATATTAAAAAACTGAAATAAAAATATCTTCTAAAAACAAAGCCCCAAAAAATTCTTTTACAGACAAACAAAGGCTGAAATAATTCATCACTATCAGCCTTTCACCATAAAAATGTTAAAGTGCCTCAGACCAAAAGAACCTGGTACCAGATGGAAATCTGGACATATACAAAGGGATGAAGAACACTGGAAATGGTAGCTATATGGGTAAATATACTTATATATTTTCTTATTATTTATATCTCTTTAAAAGATAATTTACTGTCTGAAAAAGATAATAGCAATGTAGTGTAAAGCTTATAATATTTGTAAAATATGTGACAACAATGTCAAAAGGAGAACAATGGAAGCATATTATTATAAGTGTCAACCTATAAATGAAAGGCATATGACTTGAATGTAGTCTGTGATAAGTAAAGATGTATACTATAAATCCTAAAGCAACCACTACAACAGGTTATAATAACCTAACATAGGTGATAAAATGGAATTATAAAAATTATTCACATAAGTCAAAAGAAGGCAACAAAAATAAGTAAAGGAGAAAGTAAATAAAGAACAGATGGGATAAACAGAAAAGAGACAAAAAAGATGCTTGATTTAAAACTAACTGTATCAATAACTACATTAAATGTAAGAGGTCTAAATATCCCAATTAAAAGATGGAGATGGTCAGATTGGGTTAAAAAAGCAAGATTCAAATATGTTGCCCACAAGAAAAACATATATAGGAGAAAACCTCTGTGACCAGTTAGTCAAAGTGTTTCCTTTTATACATAAAACCAAAAGTATGATCCATGAAAGATGAAATTGGCAAATTAGATTTCATTGAAATTAAAAATGTATGCTCTTTGAAAGCCACTGTTTAGAGAGTGAAAAGACAAGCTACCTTGGGCAGAATATATTATAAATCATAAAGTCTAATAAAGGGCTTGTATCTATAATACATAACGATCAAAACTCAATAACAAGAAAACAAAAAAAAGATACAAAAGTGGGCAGAAGATTTGAATAGATACTTCAAAAAAGAAGATATACAAATGACAAATGAGCACATAAAAAGATGCTCAACATCACTAGTCACTAGAGAATTGCAAATTAAAACTACAATGACATACTACGACATACCTGACAGAATGAATACAATCAAAAAGCTTGAAAACAGCCTCGAGGATTTAGAGCAAATGAAACTCTCATATACTTTTGTTGAGAATGTAAAACGGGTTCGACTACTTTCAAAAACTGTTTGTCAGTTTCTTAAAAAACTAAACATACACCTAACATATGATCCATTCCTAAGTTTTCACCAAAGAGACATGGACATCCTTGTCCATACAAAGATTTGTATACAAATGTTCATAACCGCCTCATTTATCAACAGCCCAAACTAGAAACAACACAAATGTCCATCAACAGGTCACTGAATAAACAGACTGTGGTATATCCACAAATAAAATAGCACCCAGTAATAAAATCAGACCAACTACCGATGTGCCAGCATGGATAAATCTTAAAATGATATACTGAGTGAAAGAAACCAGACTAAAAAGAGTGCATACTATATGAGTCAATTTATATAAAACTCTAGAAAATGCAAACTTATCTATAGAGACAGAAAGCAGGTAAGTGGTTACACCTTGAGATGTGGGGCGGTAGTCAGCAAGGAATCAGAGGGAAGGACTACTAAAAGGTAAGAGACAACTTTTAGGGCAATATACCTGTTCATTATCTTGATTGGAGTGTTTCATGAGTGTGTGTTTCATGGGTAGTTAATTGTCTGCCTTCAATGTGCAGTCTGTTAAATGTTAGCTCTGTCTTAATAGAGCTGTGAAAAACAGTATTATTGTTCATAAGGAATTTAACATAAGGTTATTAAAATGAAACATATATACAAAATTAATTGAATGAATGAGAAGATTTACAAAGTGTTTCCCACAGAAAACATAAATAGTATAGATGAGTGGTTATCCAATTTTTGTGTATATCAGAATCCTCCGGAGGGAGTGTTCATATGGATTGCTAGGTCCAATGCCCAGAATTTCTGCTTCAGTAAGTTTGGGATGGGGCTTAAGAATTTGCATTTTCTAACTTGTTCTCAGTTAATGCTAGTGGTGCTCAGTCGTGCCAGGACCACACTTTAAGAACCCCTGCTATGCTGTTGAATCTCAGATCTGTACCTCTGAAACAAATAATGTAATATATGTTAAGAAAAAAAAAAAAGAAGAAGAAGAAGGTAGCAGGAGGGGAAGAATGAAGGGGGGGAAATCGGAGGGGTAGATGAACCATGAGAGACGATGGACTCTGAAAAACAAACTGAGGGTTCTAGAGGGGAGGGGGTGGGAGGATGGGTTAGCCTGGTGATGGGTATTGAGGAGGGCACATTCTGCATGGAGCACTGGGTGTTATGCACAAACAATGAATCATGGAACACTACATCTAAAACTAA
>NC_138374.1:125301045-125375917 GCF_054177405.1 Leptonychotes weddellii
AGAATGAAGGGGGGGAAATCGGAGGGGTAGATGAACCATGAGAGACGATGGACTCTGAAAAACAAACTGAGGGTTCTAGAGGGGAGGGGGTGGGAGGATGGGTTAGCCTGGTGATGGGTATTGAGGAGGGCACATTCTGCATGGAGCACTGGGTGTTATGCACAAACAATGAATCATGGAACACTACATCTAAAACTAAAGATGCAATGTATGGGGATAATATAAGAATAAAAAAATTAAAAAAAAAAAAAGAACCCCTGCTATGTATGAGAGGCTAGGACAATATAGAATCAAGAGCAAACTTAGAAAGAGAAGAAATTATAGCATTTTGGAAAAGCTTTTATTTTTCCTTAAGTTCACAATGAAATAAAACAAAATTTAAGTAAATGAAATGTTATTTTATTCTAAGATTTTTTTCCCCCTAAACGTTTGCTGTGTTCATACAGAAAATTCCAGGCTTTGGAGAGTATCTTATACAAGTTGCATTACCTTAGAGACAATCACAATCCTTTCAGACAGCAGTTAAATCTCAACCCCATGAGTAAATTTAGAATCAGACAAGGGTGTAGTCTAACTACTCAAACCCCTGGTCCCCACTTTCTGTCCTATTTCAGCCATTCTCCTCCTACCTCCTTTTGAGAAATAGTTACTACTGTAAATTAAAAATAAAAATATTTAATATCTCTTTCTCAATCATGGGCTTTGATCCTTGCTATTCCTTTTGAATGCAACACCTTTTATCTTCCCTGTTCCCTTTCATCTGGCTAATTCTAATTAAGTCTGAGCCTAGAAATCAGCTCTTTGAAGAACTTTGTTGGCATACTCCCACATCCAGCTTAGGCAACCCTCTGCTTCCTGAATCTCTAACTCTGTGCCTTCATCTAGAGCCTCCAAAGGCCTACTCTTGAATGTTTTCTTCTAAATCACTTGAGTATACTCATCCCATGCCTTTCTACTTCTTAAATAATTTATTTCTCTTTAATTTAATGAAGGAGCTTTGGGGACATTCCAACTTCCCTGATCCTTTCTGATATACAGAGACTATTAGGGATAGAGAAGGAGGGGGGACAAGCGTAACAAAATCTATAATCATAAAATTGGAGAGGAAGGACGTGGGATGAAGTTATAAATATGCAACATACATATGCATACAAACTATTTGGGAGGATGTTAACTTCTCTAAGGATAGTAATTTCAAGTGGCACCAACCTTTAACGTAGATCGGATCGCAGAACAAATCAACTTTCCCAAATCCTACTCAGGCATTTGACATATTTATGGTCTGTTTTTATAGCTTTTGATCACAATTTCCTAGAGGCATCTGGTCCCTAAATCAACAAGTCAGTAAAAAGCAACCACAGCCCAGTCCTGTTAACAGAATTCCCCATGAGGAGGTCAGTGCTGTTTTGGAACACATTTAAAACATTTATGAGAGCCATTTAAAATGTCTGCCCATGAATTCGGGTTACATTTAAGGAGCCTGATTGTACTTTCTCATGATTCCTGACTTCTGCTACAATAGCCCAAAACAAGGCTTATGACAAGATCAGGTGCCTTGGTATGGCCATAGACCCAAAAACAGGTTTAAAAAAATGAAATAGCAAAAATAATAAAGAAAAAAAAAATCTTCCCCGAAAATTTTCATTTCAGCCAGAAGGAAGGATATGCCGAGAACACAAAGTAAAGTAGAGGACACATGGGCATTTCCCTCATGATTCACCATGCTGTTTTCACATTTCTAGGGGTTGGTATGGAATAACTGGGCTGACTTCAGCAGGAAGCATCAGGGAGGATCGGTTCACTTCAGGAGGTGCTGCTGAGGCCCAGCAACTTGGAGGAACATCCCGAGGTCTCAGGAAGGTAAGCCAATGTTTGGAATGCAGGGTGACGCTGAATAACCCCAGTCCAGCAAAGCAGCCGGCCTGGGATATGGACTCCAGCCTTCCAGATTCTACCAAACCCGCAGGGGCCAACAGCTGGGGACCATGCCCTCAAAAGCATAATGGATCCCAGCCCTCAGCACGACAGGAACTGACCTGCAAAGGCCTTTATTCTTCTGACAGAAAAATCTGATTCACAAAGGAGACTAGTACCTTTACCTCGAAGTCTTTCTGGAGGACCCATATTTGAATGACTAAGAGAAAAAAAAAAAAAGGTTGGAATCTGACTAGGAAAGTTTCTTTTAAGAGGTTTCCAATAGGCTTAAATTTTTTTTTAAAGCTATGAAAAAAAAAAAATATGACCAAAAAGGAATAAAGAGCACTATCCAAAGAAATTTCCTTCACAGATTGTGTAGCACCTCAGAACTTCCTTGGAAGCAAAGGACAAAGCAGCCGTTTGCTCAGCTTAGATCACTTTGACTGAGACTCCTATGTTATTTTAAATGAACACTGCTCAGGTACTTAAGCCTTAAAAATCAACCATCCTTGACAATTGTCCTTTTTTTTTTGAAATCTTACCTTAAGAGTTTCAGAAACACATTTCCACAGTATGCTGTAGTGGGAAGTGGCTAAGCTTCCTACCTGGCTTCATAGCTCGTAGGGGACTGACAGTCTTTGTTCATTTCTCCCTTTGAAAACTTTGTTACAATTAAAAAGACAAGAACATTAAAGAGGGCATGTTCTGCATGGAGCACTGGGTGTTATACGCAAACAATGAATCATGGAACACCACATCAAAAACTAATGATGTCATGTATGGTGATTAACCTAACATAATAAAATAAAATTTAAAAAAAAGACAAGAACAATCAGAGAAAATTTTAAAAGCAAACAGGGTATGACTGCTTGAGCAGTTGGAACAACACAAAATTCCATGCCTATTAACTATATAATCCAATAGAACATTTAATTTTAAAGATTTAGCAGCTTTTACATCCATATATAATATAACATACTTTTTTTTTTTTTACTTTGTAAAAGTTCCAGTCTTAACACCTTATATTAATGCCAACAAAAATGTTTAAGGAAAGATCATCCCAGAGAAGACATGACATTTTGCAGAGCCTTCAGTTTATCTTTAGAAAGTGCAATTATAAACCATGCTTGAATTGAGCTGGCCAGATATTTGTGTTAACACAGAAATTCTGTTACCATTAGTTCTTGCTCAGTAAATGCAAATATTATGAACATGCTGTTCAACAGCAACATGAATGTCATCTCTACAGCTTTTATGAACAGTAATATTGTCAAACATGTAATAAGTAATAACATATTTAGTAATAAACATATTTACTCAATGGGCCTCCATACAAGCTATGTGTACATACATACACACACATTATATTAGACAGCCTATTAAGTGGCCACAGGTTCAGTGCTCATGTACCTTATGATATGTATGCACACTCCTTTTGTATTGTGCAACTTTAATAACATAATGACGCATGTTATTTAAATATGTATCTTCATCAATATTGAAATGTATATTTCTTAGAGGAAAGCAGCAAGTATACATATTAGTTTCTACCGAAGGTCTGCCTTAAGCTTCCCTAGGACAGCCATACTGAAACCACATAGACTATCTCTCCAATGTAGTGTGTGTGCATGGAATATATGTATCTTCTATTATATATATATATATATATATATATATATATATTCCATGATATATTCATCTTCTAACAGGGCTTAAGGCAGTCCCTATTTATTCCCCCCACATGGCTTTTCTTACAGCCTTCAAATTCTGGCATCTGTGATTAAATTCCCTTTCATTCTTGGATGTGGGTTTTCAAACTTAAAAAAGAGAGTATAAAGCGATCTTCCCTCCTTTTTTTTTTCTGCCACATAGACATTTTTCTAACTTTAAATATTTTAAATTTCCCTAATTACAAGTTTCTGTCATTTTCTTCATCAGTGTTCAAACAGCAAAATGAGAAAGAGATATATTTGGTTTTAAGAAATAAAATGATAAAAGTTTGTAAATACTGATGCTCTTCTTCAAGGGCCTTCAAACATTGTGCTTACATTTGTATGTCGTATTTATGTGGATATGGTCTCAGGAAGGGCATCAGCTGCCAGAATACCTAGTCTCACATTTGCATATGGAGGAACTGAGGCATAGAATGACATCATTGTCCAACAACTCACTAAGACTGTATCTGCACACACAAACGATAAAGAGGGACACAGAATAATATGAGATCACTTTTTTTAAAAACTCTCCTTTTGCTTTAGTGATATTTTTGTAACCTTTCATTTTTACACACAGCCAAATTCTCTGCCAAAATTGGAACATCAATTCAAATATCATTACCTTAAATTTACAATAATTTTTATGGCTTTAGCAGAATTTTGCCTTCATATATCTATGAAGAAAAATTTCTCTATGTAAATAAAGAGCAAAACAAATCTGCATAGGCGATGTTTAGCTGTATAAGATAAAATAGCTTTATGAGCCACTGCAAATTTAGAAGCAACCCTTTTACTACAAAAAATTGATAAGTAAATCATTCCTAAATTTATTTTTTAAAAATGGCTCTAAGTACCTCTATTAGCGTGCTTTGTGAATCAAATCTAAATTCTGTTTGAGTTAATTATATTTCTTGTCTGTCTCCCTATTCTTCCCCCACTTTACTGTAATTGTCATGGTGGCAGGAATTTTTTTCTTTGCAGTATAAAAGATTTTTAATTTGGGGGCACCTGGGTGGCTCAGTCAGTTGAGCATCCACCTCTTGGTTTCAGCTCAGGTCATGATCTCAGGGTCATGAGATGAGCCCCGCTTGAGATTCTCCCTACTGCTCTCTCTCTGAAATAAATATATAAATCTTTAAAAATTTTTTTTAAATTTTATTTTCTAAATTATACAATACAATAAAATCAACATTTATTTTGATTTATCCTATGAATTGTAGCATATGAATAGATTCATGTAATTACCACAAGAATCAGGATACAACACAATTCCATTAATACCCCAAATTCCCTCTGGAGTTTTCTTCTTCCTTTGTAGTCAAACTGCCCTTCATGCCTAACTCCTGGCAACCACTGATCTGTCTCCAACAGTACAATTTTGTCTTTTTGTGAATGTCACATAAATAGCATCATAGAATATGTAACCTTTTGAGACTGGCTTCTTTCATTCAGCATGAAGATTCATCCAAATTGTTTTGTGTATCAATGGTTTCTTCTTTTAATGCTGAGTAGTGTTCCATTGCATGGATGTACCACAGTTTGTTAATCCATGCGTCCAGGAAGAACATTTGGATTGTTTCCAGTTTGGGACAATTATGAATAGAGCTGCCATAAAGAGTCATGTACAGGTTTCTGTGTGAACATAAGCTTACATTTCTCTACATTTAAAACCCAGGAGTGGGACTTCCTCTTCATATGATAGGTGTAAGTTTAGGTTTATAAAAAGCTGCCAGATTGTTTTCTAAAGTGGCTATATCATTTTGCATTGCTACCAACAGTGTATGCAAGTTCCAACTGTTCCACATACTCATAAATACTTAGTATTATCAGGCTTAAAAATTCACCATTCTAGTATGTGTGTTAGCGGATCTTATCAAAGTTTTAAAATGTATTTCTCTAATGACTAACGATGTAGGACATCTTTTCATATGCTTTTATGCATTCTGTACATTCTCTTAAGTGAAGGGTCTGCTTAAGTCTTTTGCCCATTTTAAAATTTGGTTGCTACCACACTGCTAAATTTTCAGAGTTCTTTATTTACTCTTGACCCAAGAGCTTTGTCAGGTATGTGCTTTGCAAAAAAATTTTCTTCCCAGAATGGAGCTTGTCTTTTCTTGTTCTTAACAGTGGGAGAGCAAAAGTTATAAATTTTGATGAAGACCAATTTACCATTTTTTAATGTGGATTATATACTTTTGGTGCCATGCCTATGCCTAACCCCTAATCATGAAGGTTTTCTCCCATGTTCTCTTTTAAAAGTTGTATAGTTTTGGGCGCCTGGGTGGCTCAGTTGGTTAAGTGACTGCCTTCGGCTCAGGTCATGATCCTGGAGCCCCGGGATCGAGTCCCGCATCGGGCTCCCTGCTCGGCGGGGAGTCTGCTTCGTCCTCTGACCCTATCCCCTCTCATGTGTTCTCTCTCTCTCATTCTCTCTCTCTCAAATAAATAAAATCTTTAAAAAAAATAAAAAATAAAAGTTGTATAGTTTTATATTTTGGTCAATTTTGAGGTTTGTTTGTTTGTTTGCATAAAGCACAAGGGTTAGGTCAAGGCTCATTTTTTTCGCATACTGATGTCGAGTTGTTCTAACACCATTTGCTGAAAAGACCAAATTGCTTTGGTACCACTGTCAGAATCCACTAGCCACATTTGCATGGGTCTATCTGTAGATTCTCTGTTGTGATCCACTGATGATTGTCTATTCCTTTGCTAATACCAGACTGTCTTGATTAGTGTAGATACAGATAGGCAGTGAGCCTTAAAATCAGGAACTGTGAGTCCTGTAAGTTTATTCTTTTCAAAATTGTTTTATCTATGGTAGTTCTTTTGCCTTTCTGTAAAATCTTGAAAATATCTGTATCTATAACAAATCCTGCTGGGAATTTTACTGAAACTTCATTAAATCTATTGATCAGACTGGTGAGAATCAGCATCTTTACTGTTTTTTCTCTTCTGATTCAGGAACTCGATGTATCTTTGAATTTATTTAGGTCATTGATTTCTTCTATCACTATTTGTAGTTTTCAGCATACGGATCTTGTAAAAATTTTGTTAGGTTCATATCTATGCATTCATTTTTGGAATTATTTTAATTATTTTTAATTTTTAAAGTTCAGGTTTCAATTGTACCTTGCTAATATATAGAAATGTAATGATTGCTGCACGTTGATCTTGTGTCTTGCAAACTTGCTAAATTCACTTTTATCTATAGGTAATTTCCTGGGGATTTTCTACATAGATAATAATAATTTTGACTTAAAGAGACAGTTTTCTTTCTTTCCAATCTGCATGTCTTTTTTGTTTGTTTCATGACAATGCTTCTCTAGCTAGGACCTCTACTACAATGTTGAATAGGAGTTTTATAAGTGTTCTTGTGTTCTTATAATCTGTTCTTGATCTTGGGGGAAAAGCATTTAGTCTTTCACCATTAACTGTATGAGCTGTAGCTATTTTGTAGGTGGCCTTTATCAGGTTGACTAAATTTCCTCCTATTCCTACCTTGCAGGGAATTTTTATCATGAATCCGTATTAAATGTTAGCAAATTTTTTTCTGTACCAATTGATATGAATCTGTGTTTTTTCTTTAGACCATTAATATGGTGGATTTAACCAATTGATTTTCTAATATTGAACCAGCCTTGCAATTTCAGAATAAATCCTGCTTTGTATGTTCTTTTTAGATCTTAAAATAGTTTTGATTTGTTAATAATTGAGAATTTTCATATCTGTGGTCATGAGGAATATTGGTTTACGATTCTCTTCTTCTTCTTCTTCCTCGTCCTCTTCTTCTCCTCGTCCTCCTCCCCCTCCCCTTGCCTTCCTCCTCCTTACTATCTTTGGTTTTGGTATCGGTGTTACTCTTCTGACCCCATAAAATGAGTTAGAAAGTGTTCTGTTGTCTATTTTCCCAAGATTTTGTAAAATTGGCATTATTTATTCTTTACTTGTCTGGGCCTAGAGATTTCTTTTTCAGGGGTTTTTTTAAGAGGAATCAGATTTCCTTAACAGGTACAGGAGTGTTTAGGTAACCTGAATTATCTTTAAGTGAGTCTTAGTCATTCATGGTTTTCAAGTAATTTGTGCATTTCATCTACATTGTCAAATTTCTATGCATTGAATTATTCATACTATTCCCTTATTATCCTTTCAATGGTTGTAGGGTCTATAGTGATATCCCCTATTTCAGTCCTGATAATCGATAATTTGTGTGTTTGGGTTTTTTTTTTCTTTGCTAGAAACTTATCCATTTTATTGATCTTTTTAAAGAATCAGCTTTTGTTTTTATTGATTTTTCTGTATGGTTTTTAAGTTTATTAATTACTGTTCATTTTTATTATTCTCTTCATTCTGCTTCTTTGGGTTTATTTTGCTCTTCTTTTTCTAGCTTATAAGGTAGAAACCTGGAGTGCTGATCTTTCTTCCTTTCTAATATAAGGATATAATGCTATACATTTCCCTGCAAGCACCGCCTTAGTTATATTACACACATTGTAATATGCATATTTTCATTTTTGTTGAGTTCAAAATATTTTCTAATTTTCCTAAGACTTCCTCTTTCACCATGGATTATTTATAAATGAATTGTTTAATATTCAAATTTGGATATTTCCCATTATTCCTATTATTAATTAATACATTAATTCTTCATATCCAGAGAACATATTTTGTATTATTTTAATTCTTTAAAAATTTTTAAATTGATTTTATAACCCAGGATATGGTCTATCTTGATGAATGTTCCATATTCCCTTGAAAAGAATAGGTATTCTATTGTTATTGGGTGGAATATTCTAAAATATGTTAATTAGATCCAATTGGTTAATGGTGCTGTTTAATTTTTCCATAATCTTGATGATTTTCTATTACATCATAAAGAGAGGAATAGTGACATCTCCAACTATAATTGGATTTATCCATTTCTCCTCTCAGTTATTGGTTTTTATTTCATGTATTTCGAAGCTTAGTTTTTAAGGTCACACACATTTAGAACTATTACATCTTCCTGATGAATTGACCCCTTTATCATCATGTAATGTACCTCTTTATTTCTGATTCTACTCTTTTGGTTTGTGAATTTTTTTTTTTTCTTTTTTCTTTCTTCCTTTTTAAAATTTTTTTGGCTCTGAAGTCTATTTTACCACATTAACATAGTTGCTCCAGCTTTCTTTTGATTAGTATTTACATAAAACATCTTTTTCTATCCTTTTACTTTTAATCTACATGTATCATATTAGAAGGGAGTTTCTTATGGACAGTATAGAGTTGGGTCCTCTTTTATTTCTTTTTGATAATCTCTGTTTTTATTTATTGCATTTAGACCATTTATATCTAGTATATTTATTGATACATTTAGATTTATAGCTGCCAACTTATTTTTTGTTTTCTATTAGTTCTCTAAGTTATTCAGTTGTCAGTTTTTTTCCCCTTTTTTTAAGATTTTACTTTTAAGTAATCTCTACACCCAACATGGGGCTTGAACTCACAACCCCAAGAACAAGAGTCACAAGCTGCACCAACTAAGCCAGCCAGACACCCTCAGTTCTCAGTTTCTAAGAAGAAATCTGAGTTACTTAAACATTTTTTGGATTCTATTTTATCAGTTGTGTTTTTTTATTTTTTTTTCCTAAAGATTTTATTTATTATTTGACAAAGAGAGAGACAGTGAGAGAGGAAACATGAGCAGGGGGAGTGGGAGAGGGAGAAGCAGGCTTCCCGCGGAGCAGGGAGCCCTATGTGGGGCTGGATCCCAGGACCCCGGGATCATGAGCTGAGCCAAAGGCAGATGCTTAATGACTGAGCCGCCCTGATCAGTTGTGTTTTTTAGTATCTCTTGTATAGTTTTGCAGTGGTTACTCTAGGGAGTGTAAGATATATCCTTCACTTTTCAAAGTCTACTTCCAAAGATATATCCTTCACTTTTCAATTCTACCACTTCAAGGGGAATGTGAAAACCTTACCATCTTAGAGTTCCCTTTATCTTTCTCCTTTATGTTATAGTTACAGAACTCATGAGAAGAACAGTCTACGATTTGTACCCAAATATTTACTGTTTCTTTTGCTCTTCTTTCATTCTTGATGTTTCAAGTTTCCTTCTGGCATTATTTTCCTCCTATCTGAATAACTTCCTTTAGAAATTCTTTTAGAGGGAAGCCTGGGTGACTCAGTCGGTTAAGTGTCTGCCTTCAGCTCAGGTCATGATCCCAGGGTCCTGGGATCAAGTCCCACATCGGGCTCCTTGCTCAGCAGAGAGCCTGCTTCTCCCTCTGCCTGCTCTGCCTGCCACTCCCCCGCTTGTGCTCTCTCTCTCTGACAAATAAATAAAATCTTAAAAAAAAAAATTTTTTTTTAAGAAATTCTTTCAGAGCTGGCAACAAATTCTTAGTTCTTCCTCATCTGAGAATGTCTTTATTTCACCTTCATTTCTGAGCAGTATTTTTGCTGGATATAGAATTCTGGGATGGCAGTTCTTTTCAGTAATGTTGTGCCACTTCCTTCTGCCCTCTGTGGTTTTTTTTAATGAGAAATCCATAGTCAGTCAAATTGTTGTTTTCCTATAGGACATGCATACTTTATCCTCTGGCCACTTTCAAGAACTTTTGTGCATTTATTTTTTTATAGCATTTTAATATGAGGTATGTGAAGATGGATTTCTTTGAGTTTATCCTGTTTGGTTTTTATTGAACTTCTTGAATCTATAGGTTATTTTCTTTCTCCCCATGAGGTAAGGTCTTGGCCCTTATTTATTAAAAAAAAAAAAATTAGCACTACATTCTTTCTTTTCTTTTTTTTATTTATTTATTTATTTTTTTTAAAGATTTTATTTATTTGACAGAGAGAGACACAGTGAGAGAGGTTCGGAACACAAGCAAGGGGAGTGGGAGAGGGAGAAGCAGGCTTTCCGCAGAGCAGGGAGCCTGATGCGGGGCTCCATCCCAGGATCCTGAGATCATGACCTGAGCCGAAGGCAGATGCTTAATGGCTGAGCCACCCAGGCACCCACATTCTTTCTTTTCTCCTTGTAGAACTTTAATGGCACAAATGTTAGGGGTTTTTGTTGTTCTTGTTGTCTCCCCGCCAATAATCCACCCCCCCAGATCTTTGAATTTCTGTTTATTTTTCCTCCAGTCTTTTATCTTCTCTATCAGGTTTGATCATTTCTACTGACATATTTTAATATTTACTGACTCCTTTGTTTTTCATTTCCATTATGCTATTGAACTGATCCAGTAAGATTTTTATTGTGGTTATTGTATTTCCTGGTTCTAAAATTCCACTTTGATTCTCCTCTGTTTCTTCTTTATTTGTTGAGATTTTTTTGTTTTATCATTTGTTTCAAGAGTGTTCATGATTGCTTGTTGAAGTGGTTTTTAAAACCATCTATAAAAGTCTTTGTCAGATAATTTCAACATCTGTATCTTCTCATCACTGGCATCTGTTGATTATGTATTCAGTGGAGGTTGAGATTTTCCTTTTTTCTAAATGGTAACTAATTTTGGATGGTGTCTTGGACATTTTTACTGTTATCTTATGAGACTATGTATCTGGTTTAAATCCTGAGGACAAAATGAAATGTTTGTTTTAGCAGGTAATCAAACCAGGGAGGTTCATCCCACAAGTTCCAATTCATCTTCTGTGGGCTATGGTTCTAATGTTAGGTCAGTTTTCAAAGCTTCTGTGGTGCTCTTCAGATTTTCCCTATGTGTGTGCCACCCAGTGGCCAGAATGGACACAGGCAGTAGTTTATCTGTTTAATTCTCAAAGTTTTGGTATAATAAATTAGAATCAGATCTGTGTATGTCAGTTCAGGGGTGAGCCCAGGAGCATAAACACCTTTGTGGGGTCATTTCCCCAAGGCCTTAACCCGCTGCATTATCCCTGGTATCTTCTATTTTCTTGGGTTCCGATTTTCACCTCTCCACCCGTAAACTGGGGGCTTTAGTTACTTTACTCAGCAGCCAAGTACTACAAGAACAGAGGGAGAGAGAAAAGCAATGTGCAGGTATTCCACCCTGCTGGGACCACAGCCCCACTAATATGACAAGAAGGCTCTCTGTTCTCAGATGTTTGGCTCCTGCTGCCATCACTGTTGTGCTACCATGAAAACTGTGTGGGGCCTGCATGCAAGAAAATAGAGAAAAGGAAGGAAAAAAAAAAAAAAAAAAACCTTCTCTCTACCTTTACCACTCCTCAAGCTGAACTAGAGGATTTCTCTTGAAGCTCTCTCTGTCTGAGCTATGGTACCCACTTCTGGATTTCAACTCCAGTAAGATCAAGCCAGGAGAGACAAGAAGGGAAACAATGGTAAACTCACTACCAGTTTAGGAGTACTTCCAGTTTTGATCTTCTCCAATCCACCTGCTATTATTTACTTTTTGGTATCCTCTCATAGTGCCTCCCTGAATTCTGTCCAAGTGTTATAGCTAAATTCAGTGGGAGACACAGGGCCAGTTGTATTTACTCCATTTTATCCATAACCAAAACTCAGTTAAATTTTTTTTAAGTTGTGAAATGAATGTATCAGACACAAAAATATAAAACATGTATGTAAGGTTTGAAGAATAATATAATAAATACCGTGTACCCCCACCTAAGTTAAAGTCTAAAAGACACACTAACTAGTCCCTTAGAATTCCACTGTGTACCCTTCCCATGCTTACCCTCCTTCCTCCTACATAGAGGTAATCAGTAATTTGATCTTAGAGGCAATCATTCTCTTGCATCTCTTCATAGTTTTACCACTTAAGTATATAACCCTGAACAATATACTGCTTAGTTTTCATTTTCCACATTTAGTAAGCTTTTCAAGTATAACATATATGTAATGAAATACACAGATCATACACATACAACTTGATTAATTATCCCAAAAAGAACACACTTTTTAACTATCACCTGATCTACATATAAAACATCATTACACCCCAGAGGCCCCTCAGACCTCTCCAAATCATTATCTCTACCTCCTCCCCATAGGCAACCATTCTCCTGCCTTCTAATATCTCAGATTACTTTTATCTGTTTTGAACTTTATATGAACAGAACCATACAAAATACACGTTTTATGTCTAGCTTCTTCTCCTTGATATTATATTTATGAGATCTAGCCATGTTGCACATAGAACTAGTGGTATAATTTCATTGCCATGTGGTATTCTTTTATATTAATACTATATTTATTTATACTCATTCATTTCTTCATTCTCTTAATGGACATTTGGGTTCTTCCCTTGTTTTTTGTTTTGTTTTTGTTATAAATAATGTTATGTCATTTTTGTTGGGTATTTTCCTGGAAGCGGAATTGCTTGGGTCAGAGGCTATGCATACATTCAGCATTAGTAGATATTACAGTTTTCCAGAGTGGTTTTTAACAATCTACACTCCCAATAGCAGATATGAGCACTCTCATTGAGAAGGAAGGCATTTTTTTGATATAGAAACAGCCACTTTTAGAAAGAAATGCCCTCATCTAGAATGGCATTAGGAAAAAAAAAATGAAAAACTAGAATCACAATGCTCCCTAGATTTAAACCTGGGTCTTTAGTTTCATGACTAATGTAGTCAATGGAAGATACCTCTCTAAATTGATAAAACTACAAGAATAGAATAAGGGAAGCTTTAAAATATGAAAATAAGGGGTGCCTGGGTGGCTCAGTCATCAAGGGTCTGCCTTCAGCTCAGGCCATGATCCCAGGGTCCTGGAATCGAGCCCCGCATCGGGCTCCCTGCCAGGCCAGAAGCCTGCTTTTCCCTCTCCCACTCTCCCTGCTTATGTTCCCTCTAGCTCCGTGTCTCTCTCTGTCAAATAAATAAATAAAATCTTTAAATTAAAAAAATAAAATAAAATATGAAAATGAAAGTATATATCTACTAAAACAGCATAATTCTGGATTATCATACACAGAGATCAAAATATCATTTTTAGGGCGCCTGGGTGGCTCAGTTGGTTAAGCGACTGCCTTCGGCTCAGGTCATGATCCTGGAGTCCCTGGATCGAGTCCCGCATCAGGCTCCCTGCTCGGCAGGGAGTCTGCTTCTCCCTCTGACCCTCCCCCCTCTCATGTGCTCTCTCTGATTCTCTCTCTCTCAAATAAATAAATAAAATCTTTTAGAAAGTAAATAAATAAATAAATAAAATATCATTTTTAATAAGATTTTTTTTTACTCTAAGGGCTCCACATAGTAATTAAACAATTTGAAGAGCTCTTGATAGTTCTTAAATTGTAGCTACTACTAATATTTTTGAAAAGTTTTATATAACAAAGAACCAAATATATGAAGTTTTGAGCTACCTTTCATTACCAACCCATATTCTGCAGGAAATACATGGGACTGCCTGGGGAATGTTTTGAAAATGGCAAAAGGCCCTACCTGCCAAAACAAGAATCCACCACAAGCCTGTTGTAATGTCAGAAATTACCACTATTATCTCCATTTCTATTAAAGACAAGTTAATCAATACATATAGAAATATGTATTTTATTAACACAGGAAATCTACTTTTCATTAATTTTTTCTAAGCCATAGTATCATCTCCATCATCCCTTCTTTGTCACAGGGATGAGTGATTATTAGTGCTGAGGCCCTTGTGTACCCACATCCTATGTGTTTGGTAACGAGTCACTGGAAATTGTGGGGTGGTTGATCATGGCCAGTATTATTCACAGCAGCCAGAGAACCAACTGTTAGGCCATGAAATAACTGATCTGAAGCAGATTTAACCACCATCATGTCATAATGCTGCTCTCCACTGAACTGCCTGTAGTCAAGTCCCATGTTCAACATGAAACAATATGCAGGCTAAAGGCTCTACACATTTTAATAGAGTTATACTGAACAAAACCAAATCCATAGTGTCAATGATGAAGAACAGCATTTTTCAAACGCTTCTCAGTAATCTGAGGATCTCTGCGCCAATATATATATATAGAATGTATGACATATGAATTAGTACAAGGGCAAACAAAAACAACAATGTAAAACAGTATTTGACCTGGGACACCTGGGTGGCTCAGTAGGTTAAGCGTCTGCCTTCGGTTCAAGTCATGATCTCAGGGTCCTGGGATGGAGCCCTGCTTCAGGCTCCCTGCCCAGGGGGATGTCTGCTTCTCCCTCTCCTTCTGTACTCCCCCCAGCTCATGTTCTCTCTCTCTCTCTCTCTCAAATAAATAAATAAAATCTATAAAAACAAAACCATATTTGACCTAATGGAAACCTTAATCTAGTAGAAAAGCAATACATGAATACTCTGCACAGATCCCTATAATTGTATTTACTACATTTCTTTATAATTACTATGTGTTGTCTCCACCATATTCACCATACTGTGATGGGCGTGGAGCCTGATGGGGGCTCGATCTCACGGCCCTGAGATCATGACCTGAGCCGACATGAAAAGTTGGACACTTAACTCACTGAGCCACCCAGGTGCCCCCGTCTCATGTTTTATATGTTTCTATTTCTTATGCCCCTACAGCAAAACTGCAAGTATTTTCATTCATATATGTTATGTATTCTTGAAAAGTAGGCATTGTTATTTTTGGTGTATATGTTTTTAAAATATGTAAAAATGGTATCATGTTACATAATTTCTTCTGTTTCCTTCCTTTTTTCACTCAGCACTGTTTGACAGACCCATCCACATTGCTGTGAGCACACCCAGACCACTGCTGTACGGTACTTCAAGGTATAAACCCACCACAATTTACCTATCTCGTCTTCTTGTGACTGACACTCCAGCTCCTTGCCACCACAAATAATACTGTAATAAATACTTTTGCATATATGTCATTATGAACAAAGTGAGAAGTTCTTTGAGAGGTATCCCAGGAACAAAATTGCTACACGGTTTTAGAGCACGTGGTATGGTTATACCAGCCTATCAACACGAACTGTGAGAAGTCCCAAATATCACTTTCTTGACAAAACTTGGCATTATATGATTCCAGTTTCTAGCTTATCTAATTCATGTTGTTGGAATTTGGACTTCTCTTATTTTTTTTTTAAGTAGGCTCCATACCCAGCATGGAGCCCAACATGGGGCTTGAACTCACAACCCTGAGATGGAGACCTGAGCTGAAATCAAGAGTTCAACACTTAACTGACTGAGCCACCCAGGCGCCCCTCTCTTATTCTTAATGAGTTTGAGTACTTCTAACTATGCTTGCTAGCTCTTTGGGTTTCCTCTTCTATAAACTGCCTGATCACATCCGTTGCCTATCTCTTTAATTGGGATTGCTCTATTTTAATATTCTTGGTTTTTAAAATTATTTTATTTATGTATTTGAGAGAGAGAGAGAGAAAGTGAGAGAGAGCAGGAGCGGGAAGGAGAGGGAGAAGCCAGGGAGCCTGACGCAGAGCTCGATCTCAGAACACTGGGATCATGACCTGAGCTGAATTGAAGGCAGCCGCTTAACCAACTAAGCCACCCAGGCAACCCTTAATATTCTTCTAAATTTGCAGTTCTTTTTAGAGCCTAGATATTAATCCCTCATCATGTCAAACACCATAAATAATTATTTTGTTCTATTAACTGAGTATGAATTATATTTATGGTTTCTTTTTTATGGAACATAAATTTTTACATCTAATATAAATAAGTTAATCTGTTTTTGTCTTAATTTATCCTTTTGAGGTTTTAAAACAAAATTTTCTATCTCTAGATCATGAAGATACTCTGCATTTTCTTCTATTATTTTTATAGTTTTACCTTCCACATTTATCTCTGTAATACATCTAGAGATTATCTTTGTAAAGGGTTTAGGAAGAGATTCAGCTTTATATTTCTCTATGTAGCAAGCATTTTCTAAAAGCCACATAAAATACAATCTGTCCGGGGCACCTGGGATCGAGCCCCGCATCAGGCTCCTTGCTCAGCGGGAAGCCTGCTTCTCCCTCTCCCACTCCCCCTGCTTGTGTTCCCTCTTTCACTGTCTCTCTCTCTGTCAAATAAATAAATAAAAAAATCTTAAAAAAAAAATACAATCTGTCCTTTCCCCATTAATATTTTGATGCCACTCTTATAAATTTTGTTTTCACAATTTGTTTCTCTGTGTTTTTGTCCTGCACTGTGGTCTCTTATCTGTTTGAAATATTCAAAATAAGTTGTTGAATGAACAAATTTTCATTTTACAAAACTGTAATTTTATAATACTATGGAAAATTCCACAAAAGTATAGATTTTACAAAAGTATGGGTTATATTTTACAAAAGTATGGCTATTATAATTTTATAAAATTATGAATAAAGTTCTAGGAGATTTTTATTTATCCATGGAAATTTTGGATTTGCTTAACTTATTTATCCTGTATTTCCTATAATACAGCATCATACCTGGGACAAAACTGGCCATGCAATACATTTCTGAATAAAGAAATTATTAAAATATAACTGTATAGACATACAGAAAAAGTGTTAGTTGAGCATAAAGGACAAAGACCAAACATGGAATGAAAGAAACTGAATTTTACCAGCACTTTTGGCTTAAGTACAAAGAGTTCAGTTCTAAAGGCAAATAGGTGAACACAGAGCCACTGGAATATAGACCATTTATATAATTCTTCAGCAAATCTGCTTGGCCATCTGTCTTTGTCTCTAAATAACTTGGAGTTCAAGAGTTTACAGGGAGTTGCACACAAGCTCAACTTTTTGGTAAATGGTTATGGAGCACTGAGCTCACTCTCCAAATTAACAAACACACAAAACAGTGTTGACTTCCTGCAATTGCCATGACAATCTCTGATTACAGGTATTATTATCCCCAGAAGAAGGTTCACGGAAATTCTCATCCCCTGCTAGGCTGGCCCAGTTTTATAAAGTGAAAATCTGGTTGGCTTACTCTACAGGAGGAAAAAAAAAGGGGGGGGGGCTGTGTAAAAACCAGCAGCTGCTATGAAGCCACATTAATGCAGACACAGCAGAGTGAAGACAGAATGTCCCTTTCGCTGTTTTGTTTCTCTCCTTTGTTTCTCTCTCCCTGGCTGTTAGTGACAGTATCACTAGAGAGTTAATGGAAGCACCGTCATGGAATTTTCTCAACAACAAAATGGTTACCCTCTGTAATTACCTCGATCCCAATGCAGTTCTCCTTCCAAAGCAGGAGAATTTAGTAGCAATCTTTCTCTCCTGAAATTCATCCCCATCTCCCAGTGCCCTTTTCCAAGACAGCTACCCTCGCATTACATTTAAATTGGCAAAGCATCTGAGTGGCACCAGTGAAATCAAGTAAGATATCATTATTTAGGATTTTGCGAATTCTGAATTAGTGACTTGTATAGACAGTGATCCGTCTGAAATTACTCTCTATTAATGAGGTATTTATATCTACAAATCGTTGTAAATAACAACCTACTTAGAAAAGGATAAACTGTTTTCATGCACCTTAAATATTGTGGGTGCACCCATAAATATTTAGAAGGCTGATACAGGAGTGCCAGAGGCAACCGCAAAGATAAGTTCATCCAACATTTATCTTACAGATGAGGAACTAAAACTCAGAAAGGAGAAGAGACTTGATGTGATTTTTAAGACAGCTACTTAAAGACTTTCACTAAACAAGTTTCCATTGGCTTAATTCAAATGTAGTTCCAAAACTGCATTCACAATTTTCTAACACACTTATTAATGTTTTACTTGACTTTAATCAGGCAAATGCTTCTGACTTTAGTAGTATATTTCTAACACCGATTATCATTTGCTCTTTCCTCTCTGTTTATCTTAGGACATAATTTGACACACTGATTTAAAATCCTGTGACAGTAAAAACTAGATATGGTGGAAAAGTATACTATTAAGGAGTATGAGGTATGAATCCACAATCAAGGGAAAATTAGAATTCTCAAATACACTCTCATTTATATTAAAAGTATTCAATATAAAGACAAACTAACTATTCTGCAAAGATTAAAAGCATTGCTGATCCATTATTACTGAGCCCACACTAGGATAATTATTACCTTTTAATATGTTTTCTTTCTACCTTAAAACAATTGAACCTACAGATAAAAATAATAAGTATTAATTGAAGCTGAGGTCGTTCTGCAGTGAGCCACAGGGAAAATCCCTAAAATACAACATGAAAGAAAAGACAAAGCATAAATTAAACTAGCAACGTTCAAATGTTGCTATTTTCATGTCTATAAATGCTTCTTATAATGAGTATGAACAAATGTTATCAGAGGAAATCTTGGTAAAAATTATTTGGAGTGAACCAGTTCCTAAAAACCCTTAATTTTCTCAACACATTCCATAATTTTCTTACCAAAGAAGGGTGCTCTCCAGATATATAAAGACTATAGAAAACAGATGCAGGTTATCCCCAACACAGTTGCAAAGCTTGATAGCATGTCAAATACAGCATCCTCATCTGAAGAAGTTAGCTGCAATTAATAAGTATCATTAGCACTGGAAAGTCATTTTTCAAAGATATTAACAGATGTAGGCTACCTCTCCTCTGCCCGTGAATCACCATACAACTTGCTCAGGCCCTAATACTAATATTAAGGGGAAGGGAGTAGGAACTAGGCGTTAGAAGGGAAAAAGAGAACAGTAACCGCATTAAAAGAGGGGTAAAAACAAATCAAGACTCCCCCAAATTTCCTTATGTGTTAGGGTCCCCAACATTATTATAAGCCCTTCTGTGCTACCACCTTCCCCTCTACCAAAAAAAAAAAAAAAGTAGAAATTAATTTTGCCACCTAGGTCAAGTAAAAGGATACCTGACCCTAATTCTAATCTCATGTTAAGAGAGCCAGATGTGTACAGAAGCATAGGGAAAGGGGAGAAAAAGTTATGGACACATTCAAACAAACGTTTCAAGGGGAATGAAGATTTATTACAGAAATCTAATAGGAAAAATGTGTTGTGAACCATCTGGTAAGTGACTTATATAGCCCCATACATTAGCATCTGTTGTCATGTTTTCAAAGTACAGAATTCCAAAACTGTCCTGATGAGTCTTCTGAATGCAATGAGTTTGCAGCACTGAATTGGGGAAGGGGGGTTGGAATCCTAAAGAAAAGGCTTGGACTTGGCCACCAAATAATATTCTGTATGGTGTTTTAGAGGTTAACAAGAACACCTCCATATCATAGCCTCGTTCAGCCCTTACAACCTTCTTACGGGATTGTGGGCACTATGACGATAATCTCCATTTAACAGAGGAGGTAACTGAGATTCAGAGGGTTTCAGTAACTTTCCCACGATTGCTTGGAAAATGGTGGCATAGTCAGGACCCCGTACTATCTATTCCTTGATCTCCTTACTTCCTTAGGCTGCCTGTAGGCTGTGAATCAGAACGCAAGCCTTGTTGGCTATCAGATCATCCACCATCTTTTGGCTTACCAGACTGCTCATGAACTAGGTGTAAGCTTTCGAGAGGAGGAGCTAAGGGTTCTGAGAGCCAGGCACAGGGCCTTCACTGGCAGAAGAGTGCTGAAAGCTTGCTGAATGAATTATTCTAGAAAGGAATGCCAAGCAATTCTCAATACCTCAAATATACTCAGCAATGTGGTAGGTGCTGGAAAAAACAAAATACAGGGTTTTGTCCCAATAAGGCTAACAAAATGGAAAGAGCCAGGTACAAGTAACTAGAACTAAATGGTTTGACTGAAAGTACAAGTACTAGAGTAGTCAAGGATGGCTCACAAAAGTTAGGATTTCAGTCATGCCTGGAAATAATTAACTTATTAACAGTAGAGGGACACCTGGGCGGCTTAGTCGGTTAAGCGACTGCCTTCGGCTCAGGTCATGATCCCCAGGGTCCTGGGATTGAGCCCCGCATTGGGCTCCCTGCTCCACGGGGAGCCTGCTTCCCCCTCTGCCTGCCGCTCCCCCTGCTTGTGCTCTCTCTCTCTCTCTCTGACAAATAAATAAAAAATCTTAAAAAAAAAAAAACGGTAGAGAAAATGGGGCAAAATGGGAAATGGACCTTAAATAGACAAAGCAAGAACAAAATAACAGCATTTCTTAAAGTAACAATAAAAATGACATCGGTAACATTGGGAAGGTATTTGTGCTACACTTAATTTCTAAGATTACATAATAGGACATGTAAGCATTTTCACACTGTCAGCTTTCGAAGAGTCCCAGAGGCAAAATATGTACTAATATTTTTACTACTTTTTTAGAGTCACAGTTTTGAAATCATTGCCTTGATAAAAATAATACTATCCAAAAGCAAATAAGTCTGTATCGACTGAGATCTACCTCTTTTCCTACTTCAGCCCTACATAGAAAACCAATAACGCGCTAAGGCACTTACAAACCCACATGCAGACAGGGTCCATCGTCTGAAGGAGAGCTTGTTTCTGAGATGCACCGCTCAATGTGAGGGTCATGACACGCTTGCTTAACGTTAAAAGTTCAAATACGCAGGTTACAGAAAGGAGGTCAGTGGCTTTGAAGCTTGAACTTAACCCCGCAAACTGGACGAAGGGGGAAGCTCAATGGCGGTCATATTTGGGCTCTTTAGAATCAGGCATGTCTTCCTGCTCCAATATGAGGTCCCTGTAGTATAAGACTTCGTCAAAGGCAAGTAGAACAATTAATTAGCTGCTTCTCTCCAACTAATACACGCCCCCGCCCCCCATGGTAGCACCACAAAGATTCAGGGGCATGCCTGTCAGAACAGTCAGTTCCAGGTAGTTACCGTGAAGAATATCACTGCAAATGAGGATCAATGTCCAACACCACTTTGGAATAGTAATTTCTTAATTCTTATTCAAATCTGGCAGGCAAGATAATATAACTTGATCTGAATTGGCCATGTGATCCTGATGGCGTCTTGCTAATGGGCTGTTCACTTAATTTATGTAATTTTAAAAAATTAAATAGTCATATTTTAAATCCCCACTGCAGTCCTTCAGATTGAAAGTACACGCTTAAAAGTTACAATGTCTTTATAAATCAGCATTACCAAACTTCTTACCTTGTTGACTTTGCTCTCCTAGAGTTTTACCTTTTCTTGGCTCCCCTTTTAGCTTGTGAGGAATATTCCAGAATCCCACCAGCAAGTCACTTAATGCTCGGCTGTGGGAAACTAGGTTTGTCAATTTGGTTTTAGACTGAAACATAAATCTGTTGCTTTATGAATATGTAGTAAGAATCCAGCATACTGGGGGCGCCTGGGTGGCTCAGTCGTTGGGCGTCTGCCTTCGGCTCGGGTCATGATCCCGGGGTCCTGGGATCGAGCCCCGCATCGGGCTCCCTGCTCCGTGGGAAGCCTGCTTCTCCCTCTACCAGTCCCTCTGCTTTGTTCCCTCTCTCGCTATGTCTCTCTCTGTCAAATAAATAAATAAAATCTTAAAAAAAAAAAAAAAAAAGAATCCAGCATACTGAGTGACAGATATATTTGCAAAGAAGACTTACCTAGCTGGGTAAATGTCACGTTCAAAAGTCAACAAAATCAAATTCACTCTGTTATACACATGATTCCAGAAAAAAATACATCTTGATTCATGAAACATTTACTGAGAGCCTACTATGTTCAAGGCATTGTGCCAGCTAATGGTAACTTTCTCTTTGTTTAAAAATCAATTTATTGGGGCGCCTGGGTGGCTCAGTTGGTTAAGCAACTGCCTTCGGCTCAGGTCATGATCCTGGAGTCCCGGGATCGAGTCCCACATCAGGCTCCCTGCTCAGCAGGGAGTCTGCTTCTCCCTCTCCCACTCCCCCCTCTTGTGCTCTCTCTCTCTCAAAATAAAAATAAATAAAATCTTTAAAAAAAAATCAATTTACCCCACTCTATGATTATAATGGCAGCCTGAACCTTCCTCAGGGTTCCCTTGGATTCAAGGTATAGAACCACCATTCCAACAAAGGGAAGCCTTCTCAGAAGCAGGCAAAACTTCTCAGTGGAGGTAAAATCTTTGCTTTGAGGGTTCTTTAATATTGGAGTTGTCCTCTTGGTTTCCTCTAGTCTAGAACAGCACCTTTCTCTCTGGAATCTTCTATCAAGGATTCAGAGAGAGAAATGGATGGACATTATGTCTCAGAATATATCTGAAGGCATATTCATTACTTTCTACACTGGACTCTGATATCATTGTGGTGAGGTTCACAGCTGCCTTGTTCTGGCTTATAAAGAATTTCCTAACAAATTAACTAAACCTTTGGTGATAGCCACATGGCGCAGTAGTAAATAAAGAAGCTGGCTACATTCTACATACTCTGTTCTTTTTGTTCTTGTTTTTGCTTTGAGGTGTAGGGAATAGGATGAAGTCAAACGACTTCGTATTCAGCTAATCCACTCCCCTCAGCTCCCCTTGGGTCCCTTAAATGAAGGGAAAAGCAATCACTACATTCAGAAGTCCAAATATTCCAAGGGGAAGGAGAAAAGTGATTAGATGACTTGTGGTTAGAGCAGATTTCAAAAGGGTAGCAAGACAAATGACACAAAGAAAGAGTTCAATTCCTTTAGATATAAAAATAAACATATAATTTATGTGTGTTCATTTAATCTATATTTATTTACTCATATATATAAAATGTATAACACATGTACCATCTATATACTATCTGAATATATATATAGTCTAATGCATGTCAGGGATACATACTAACTATTAGGTCTGTGAATACACATGTGAAAAGAAGTACAAGTCAGAATTGCTCAGATTTGCCGGCGAGAGGGCATGGGGTGGGTACAGGGGATGCAAAACCACTGACCCGGAGGGCTCCCTTTTATCTATTCCATGCATTAGAGCTCCAGGTTAGATTTTGTTTGGGAAAACCTCCTACTCCCTCACTACTTTCCAGTCTGATGTTTCACTCCTCCCCAAAGGTACAAGCTGACTTTTCTTCAGAGAAGTTGATCTTGACGTGGCCGTCCTCTCCTCATCCAATAAAACAAGCTATGTTTCTTCCCAGCTCTGTTGCTTTCCACCCATCAGATTACTACTTATTCTTTAAAGTCAAGCTCAGATGCCCTTTCTATCTCAATTCCTTCCTAGAAACTCCAGCCTGTAATGGTCATCCCTTTTCTTAACTCCTTTTCTTTTAGTTGACCTTGTAATTAATGTCATCAGTTGGTGTTTCTGAAGACATTTTCCAGGTTTTCCGATTCACTTTTGGTTTTGAGTTGCCAGACTAAACCTAGTATGGATAATCTCAGAGTATGACGATCTTTTACATGTAGGATCCTTTTTCCTAACCCCATTCCAGCCAACCTGAGCTTTATCCACTCCATTTTACATTTTCACTTGAGACAATACACTGTCCATGCCTATAGGGTCACCTGGAGCTGGAACAGGGAATTGTCCCTCCTTCTACCTCACTGGTTGGAGCTAAGACAACTGCACATCTCCTGATCTGTTTGGTTAACAGAAGAATACTTTTGTGGCCCAAGGGTGAAGACATTCGCATATGCTGTTAGCTACAATCCAATATTTTATTTTATTATTATTTTTTTACAGTCCACTATTTTATTTATTTTTTTATTATTATTATTATTTTTTAAGATTTTATTTATTCATTTGAGACACAGAGATACAGAGAGAGAGAGCATGAGCAGGGAGAGAGGCAGAGGGAGAAGGAGAAGCAGGCTCCCTGCTGAGCCAGGAGCCCGACGTGGGGCTCGATCCCAGGACCCTGGAATCATGACCTGAGCCGAAGGCAGATGCTTAACCATCTGAGCCCCCCAGGCGCCCCAGCAGTCCACTATTTTAAATGCAGTGTAAAATATATTCATAGAGGAAGCATCTCTAATAAACAAAACATGTAAGAAATAAAAGTTAGGGCATATCTGCATATGGAAAAAAAATGTAACAATTTGCAACAACAACATAATCCATGACTGTGCTCTGAATAGGCCATTAAAATTTTCCTCATCCTCCTAGAAGCCTGTATTCCCTCAAAAATTCATTTAATAGCTAAAAACTATTATTCAATTTAAAAAAATAGTGGTTTGGTTTTGTTTTTCTACTTTCTTAATTATTAAATTGTCAGGATAGGGGCACCTGGGTGGCTTAGTCAGTTAGGCATCTACCTTCGGCTCAGAATCCTGGGATCCAAGCCCCATTGGGCTTGTGTGTTTGTCTCTCTCCCTCTGCTCCTAACCACCGCCACCCCCGCCCGCCCCCCCCCCGCCTCCTGGGTTGTGCGTGCACTGCCTCTCTCACTCTCTTTTTCTCAAATAAATAAATAAAATCTTTTTTAAAAAATTGCCAGGATCTAAAAATATTATAGTAACTGCTTTTTTCTTTGGGCATTTACCTACAACCATTTAAGAAGGTATCATTTTTCCCATTTTTCAGATTAGAAAACTGAGGCTCCAGGGGGCAGTGTAACTTGTCCACAGTCATTGAGTTGACAGAAAGACCTGAGCTGGGTTCTGGCTGGCTTCAAAGCCCAGGACTTCCCACAGGGCCACTCACTGTTTCATATGCACAGAATTTCGGTTTTCCCAAACACAGTATCCCTTGAGTAAGCATTCCTGAAACAGTCAATTGCCAGATATTAACATTCTTACTATAAAAAAAAAATCTTCTAAGTTTCAAGGAACCAATTTTAAACTTGAACTACCAGACCTATCAGAACACAATCACTTTTAATTCTGAGACTTCCTATCCTCACTCATGTCTGACTGAGGTCAAGAAAAATGGGAAGATTTACTCTGGGTCCTTAAATGAGCTGTCACTTTTATAAAAAGATGATATTGCATGTACATCCCAGCATGTACTTGGAATTGCTTCACAAAAGTATTAATGTTTTTTCTTTTAAATTTTTAAAAATTATATATACTATGGCTCTGTTTACAGAAGGCTGCATTTTTCCATCTATTATCATAACTGACCTATTCATAAGTGTTTTCAATTTTCTGTCACATGCGAAGACATCCATCCCCTCCTTTGACTGGCTAATTTTTCCTCTCTGAATTCACTAATCATCCTCATTGAACTGTATTAAAAGATATACGTAAACACGTTCCTATCTCTCCATGGACCTTTTATATGAAAATAATAGGAAACACTCCTTCAACACCATAAGGAGGAATATTTCCATCATTTAGAAATGTTAGTTTTTAGTCTCCTGCTGAAAAATGCAGTTAAATCTTAGATTCAGCGAGGTTCTATTCACTTTAAGTATTCATTATTATGGAGGTTTCTCTGCCTGATTGGTTAAAGAAGACAACACAATTTGTAATTGATTTTTTTTTTTTTTACCACTGAACAACTAATTTTGTCTTCCAAAAAAAGCTCTAGGGTTTATTAACTGTGCAATCACAATTTACTGAGGTCCCTTCATCAAATTAGCCCTGCAACAATGCAATTTTTCCCTTATTTTACTTCTATTTCAAGAAGGGCTTTCCACTATGGCTCTTATTAAGACAGACAGTCACTCTCCTCTAATTTAGGTGTTTTTCTCATGGCAACAATTCATTATTACAGCTGAAGATTTTTTTTAACCCAATTCTGGGCTTCCCTTTCCTTATTTCCTATTTCCTACAACATCATAAAATGTGTTACCTCCAAATTGTAGTAACCGCTGGCTCTTCAAAGGAATATGCTCTGTTGATCTTTAGAAATAGAAATTTCAATCTAGGAATAATCCACTAAATTTCTTTGACTATTGGTCTGTTTCTTTATTTTATCTATTCATTTATTTGACACTCAGCTCTACAAAAACAAGCTCCAATGAAATGACTACCTTGTTAAAGTCTTTTTTTTTAAATTGCTTTTTTCCTTCAGCATTCCCAGCAAGATATATTGACTGAATTTTACCTTTCTCCATTTTACTTTCAAGAGTATACAACTCACAGAGCCTCTCATCAATACTTACATAAAAATTTGCTTCTATAGAACCAAAGAAATATTCTTTACCTAGTTCCTGGCACCCAACTTCACTCTTGTCCCTCAAAGGAAGAGCCGATATCCCAAACACCAAATGACTACATGAATGGAAACCCAGAAACAGAGCCCTGAAGATGAATAGATGTGACTGACAAAGCATTTACATTCTCAGGGGTAGAGCTCACTGCGTTTCTAAGTGATCAGAGATACACTCCCTGGCCACTGTGAATGGAAAGGAAACTGGATGCCATCAGAGGGAGATACAAGTACTAATGCAGTGAGGTAATGTGGCAAAAAATAGAAGAGTCAAGGAATGAAATGCTGCCCTTAGGAATCTTAAAATAAGCTCGCACTTGCAGCCCAATCCTCAGAAGAATGAGAAAAGGCAAAGACAGAACTGCAGAGTTTAAAACCCTGGGAACGGAGAGGGGTGAACTCTTACTTCCTCTGCTTATCAACTGAAGCTACACCCTGAGTAGTTACAGAGTTATCTCAGCATGTTTTCCTAGGAACATAATAAGTGAAAGATTGCTGACATCTTTCTAGTTTGATGGGAGAGGGGGGTCAAAATGCTGACTCTCCACACTGAGAGATATCCAGCAGAGGTGGCCCTGACACACGCTCTTACTAGATTTTTCTAGGAAGGTTGCTGAAGCACTAATTTCAAGCCAAAATGTCTGGGAAATGGTCAACGTAGAGGGTTTTTGCACACGCTAGGCACACTGCGGCAGCCTTTTTTTTTTGTAGAGGGCAATTCAGCAGTCTGTCAATCAAAGGTCCTGAGGCTGACAGATCACAGACACCCACTTCTGACCTTGCTGAGCCACCAAGACAAGGAAGACAGAAAGTGGCTGACAGCAGAAATCCACCCCCCCAATAAAATAAAATGAAATAAAATTATTGCTAAAAAAATTTATCCACTCTGGCCTCCCTTCAAATCCACTGTGTGCCATTCTATGTCTTCACCTGAATTTCCAGAAGGCACAGGCGGGCTGCCATTAGAGGAAAAGGGTACTCTTGTGGCTTTCCTTTAGAAGCAAGTATTCATAATTTGTTTGAGGGTTTTGGTTTGTTTCCCAAGAGTACTTGTCATTGGGCAGGACATCCCAAATATGCACTGGCTTTGCTTTCTTGGTAAATCAATTCTTGATAAATGGAGAGTTAATTCTAGGTGAATTTAGAGGAGATCATTTAAATCTAAGAATTATTTTATGGTGTATAGAAGTGGAGGAAAAAGAGAAATCTCTTTTTATTTACTTTAGGCTAGAGTTGAAAATGTTGGATGGAATCTAAACATGGAGACAACCCAGCACATAGGCTGAATAAAATAAATTTTATCTCTGCATTATATTCTTGTGATAAAGTGAGTTTACTTCCTTGAGGACTTGTTGTTTGGGGGGGGTGGTTAAAGCCTATATCAACTTTTTCCTGTGAATGAACTTTTATAGATGAATAGTTCTAAAAGCTTTTATTAAAATCAACTATAAGCTATGATTTGGGGATGCAATGATGAATAAAATACAGTTCCGACTTTATTCAGGAGTTCATGGTCTAGAGGGGAAGTCTTAACACAATTGGACATTTAAGATGTACTGAGTTATATGCCCCTATCACTGTTCTTGTTGGGCTGGAAATAACAAAATCAAGGCTCTACAGGGAATATTTACTAAACAAGTCCAATGTACAGATGCATGTACTCAACCAAATACATCCCCGTCTGCCCCCACTCCGAAAGTGTTCTTCATCACCCAGTTGGATATGTGGATGCATCAACCTGAGACAGATGACCTGTGATACAAAAACCCAACCTATGGGAGTCTCACCTTGACCAAATAAACACGAACCAAGTATTTTAAAATGAATATTCACATAAGCACACATACACCCACGTTGTGTGTGTGTCCCTCCTATAGCTACGTTTCTCTTTCATATTTGTATTGTCAGTACATAAAACAATCCATTTGCTTTCTTCCCCTCCCCCCATCTTCCAAACCGTAGAGTAATAATTTCTAGGAAAGAAGAGGTAATAAAGAATGATTACACAATCTTATTTGGGCAAAAAGCTAACATATGGGTATCAAGGCCAAAAATATGGATTTCAAGATAAAACATATGGACACCCATATGGAAAAAAAGTTTCCTGGCCGGAAACTCTGCTGTTGCATCTTTTATGCCTATATGTATGGTACAGTTTTTCCCTTCTGCTGGATAATGCTGTCTGCCGACAGATTCTAATGTTATAAATTCACATACAAATTTCACAAGATGCTCCACTGTTATCATCTTTATTAGATTTTTGTATTCTCTTAATCCTTTTCATCGTTTAATAGCTCAACAAGTAATGGATTTTTAGTAAAACAGTGAGGCTTATTACAATCAATCCTGTTGCTGAATCTCTCCTTGACGCTCAACTTATAAAACTTATTTTCCTTCAGAACCTCAATAAGAAAATTCTTTCCTCCACACTCACGTGTGCATGAGCATGCTCACACATGTGCATGTGCGTGCATGCACGCGCACACACACACACACACTTATATAATAGGTTGGGTCACTTATGATCCTGTCTCTGTCTTGAGGAGCTGCCCCAGGCTTGGCAACAGATACTTGCAGGCACCTCACGAGTTTATATTCTACAATGGAGATAGCAAAATGTGGGTCAGCTAAGAGATAAATTCCCAAGGAAGTCTCTATGTTAGTCTCTTAGATTTTACTCATAGAAACCTTTTTCCTTTACAGGAGGGTCAGGGGAGGGAATGGAAATATCAAAACTCAGCAAGAGACTTTTTGAGGAAATGTGCACTTAGTGCTGTGTCTACTTTTAAGTCAGTGGATTCTTTGTGAACAAATATTTAAATGTGAAGTTATCATATAATTTACAAAAGAAAACATTTTTGATGAAGAACCTTTAGTGTGCTTCTTTTGGCCTTTAGATAACTAGCACATAAATTTAAACCCTGGCTTTATAAGATTGTGGGGGCAAATATCCTATCGAGCGTGCCCACCAAGGAGACCCTCCAGCTGAACATGTGTTTATTTTGCAGTTTCAGAGGGGAAAGGGGCATGCTTTCTGATTTTCAGCTCCTAGAACTCCGGATTTCAAGTAGGAGCACTGCCTTCGATCCTGAAGGTTCCCTGTGGGGTTTACACATTACCTCCGACAGGGGAAAGACTTGCTCCTATTAAACAGAAATAATATTATGGGGAGTTTAGCTAGGGTATTAAAAGCTATGAAGGAATCTTTCAGTATCTTCTATCCTCTTTAAGGAAGCAAATCGTGGATACTAGGGTTTAGAGGGGCTCAGGTTATGCAAGCCGAGTCTGTTGGATTCTCTTTGAACCAATTCATGCCAGTGGTAGAAAAGGCACAGAAAAAAAGGAGAAACTAAATTCAGGGGAAGGGCGAAGCAGTGGCAGGCTGATCTACAGCAACAAACACAGACTGTCCTCACACACTTTAACAGGGCTCAGCTATTACAGCAATTACAGCCAGCACATCTGAATTATTAAATCGTCCTCTCTGCCACCCGCCCTGCTTGGTATCTCTAGAACCAGAATAAAAGACAACTCTTTGTGTTATTAGAGGATGGCCAAGTTTCCTTGTTTTAAGGTAATTTGCTTTGAAAAAAAAAAAAGCCACATTTATCAGTCATTAACCATATTCTCCATCCACCTACAAGAATCAAGTCCAAATTCCTTAGTTGGACATTTAAGACTATTCACAACCTGGTCCCAAGTTACCCTTCTGAACTTACTTTCTATTCTTTCTTTTGATATATACTACACTCAACAAACTGTCTGCTGATTCCTGTAAAAGTAAATACAGCTTCCAAGCTTTTGTTCATGCAGTTCTTGCTGCTTCGAATGCTCCCTCCCATCCATTTGTCTTCCTTCAACAGCATGTGTTGAGCAAATAACTTGCCAGGCAGTATCACAGATAACAGAAATATGTTTGGCCAACAAGTAGACTGCAGTTCCTGAGTTCAGGAAGCTTACGATCTACTTAAATTCTAAACTGTCCTCTGAGGTTCAGCAATAACTCAGCAATGTCTTCCTGATGCTTCTTCAGCAAGTAGTCATTACCCAAATTTTCTATCAGGTCAGACTGAAATTCCATAGTGCCTGATATGCCGGGGCCTCAGCAGACACACAATAAGGACAAAATTTAGAGAGTGAGTGAAATGAGCTTGAAAGATAAACCATGAGGGAGGAACATTACTATTAAGGAAACATTTAGTTCCTTCAATCATTCAGCTGACGGCATCACTCATCCTGAGCACAAGGGCTCACAAGGAGAAAGCCACCAATATGTCTTTATTTAATCTGAAATGAGAACAGAGCTTAGTTCCTTCCCTCCAGGAGCTTCTAATCTCACATAGATGATAAGACATAAACAGATAGTCAAGAAATATATACTCAAATGCCCACTGGAAAACCAATGATGGCAAGAACAGTGACTTGTGCTATAAAGCAGAAAAAAATGTGAAGTTTGTCTTCTAGCGATTGCTCCTAAAAGGTGGATTTGAAGGAAGCCGGCTTTGTGATTACTTAGGGAATATAATTCCTCAAACTGCAAAAATCAACACTAATTTGAAATTATTTTCTAAATGCAATGTAATGTTTGATTCAATTAAAAGAGACTTGATGATTTGGAATCAAAACAACAATTATTCAATGATTCTGGAAAGGCTTTTCCAAAATGCATGTTGGCTTGAGTTTATGGAAATATTGACCTCTTGACCGGGAACAGAAGCAAGTGATTTTCATTATGTTTATACTGTGGATTTTTCCCATCCCTAATCCTGGGTTGCCAAATTGAGTATTTGGCTTCGATTATAACCTATGTTCTGCTTGACTGTGGATCATCTTGCAAAAGCTGTAACTGTAGGTCAGATCAGAAAACTATGACCTAGCAGTGAATTTCATTTCACAGACCCAGGAACCAAGACCTAAAGGGTACACCGCCTTAAAAACACAGATGCCTTCAAGCCAATGGCCAATTTCTCTTTTAAAGGTCTTTGGTTGTAACTCCTTTAGTCAGGTAATTTGTCGTAAATATTCTGCAAAAGCCTGAATCAACGAGACAAATGCAAAATGAACCACGCCAGCCAGTTCATATGGTAGCCTGGGTGAATCATCCCTATTTACACAGCCCTTCAATCTAATGCTTGGGTAGAGTAACTATGTTTATTTCTCTTGCTTGCATAGAATCTCTTTATTAAGTTTGCTGTCTTTATAGAGAATCTAGCAGGCTATAACTTAAAGGCTATCCTCCTCCCCTCAGAGCTGAAAATCTTATTTTTAGGAGGAAGAAAAGATGAGGGAGCTGGGGATTGGGAAGGAGGCAGTGGAGGGAGGGAGGAGAGAGCTATTACTTGCCAAACCAGCACATGTTCACCAGAGAACACGGTCAAGTGGTCAGAAGCAGCGCTGATGTTAATTAGCAATGAAATGAGGAATGAACCAGCATTAGCCCTGAGACTAATCAATGGGAAAATCACTCCAAGCAGCAGCTTAATGAAGTAGTATACAGCTGTTTATTTTTAGACCATTTTATCCTCACCAAAAGAAAAAAAAATCTCCATTAATTAATTAAAAAAAAAAACTTGCTAAAGTGTATTTCTTTTCAAAGCCAGGGTACAGCTTTGATTTACGCATTTATAACCTAATGCCCTATACTTATTTCTTTCAATTAATAGGACAAACAATGAAAATTGGGTGGGTATAAACACGTACAACCATATCAGAAATATGCCTTTTCTTTTCACCTTTACATACGTGTTCATAATTGTTTTGATGTAGAAAAGAACATCACTTTTCCCTGAGATGTAAAACTGCTCTAATTTTTTTGTAAGTGGACCACAGAAAAAGATGTTAATAGACAGGAAATAAGAGTCTTCTCTCATTTCTTTCAAATGTGAGGGAAATTACTTGGAAAATATTTTTGCAAACAAAAATTGTTTCTCACTTTTAAAAACAATGACTATCATCTATCTAAGAGCAAGACCATAGAGCCTGTTAATTAAGACCTACTGATCTCTGGGGTTTTGTGATGGAAAGCACATCATGACATATATGGGGATCCAAAGCTACAGGGCCAATTAGGGAGAAAAAAAGTCTTTTGTCATTTTATCAGGATGTTGAGGAAACGGGGTAGTCAGTTTAAACAGAGTAAGTCTCTCATTGAGAATTTCTCCCTCAGCACTAATTGGAAAATAAAATTTTCCTCTGAAGGATACAAATGTTCTTCTACCTTAGCAAGTTCCAAATAAACTAAAGGAACTTCTCAAATGAGAAAATCTTACTCACAACTCTGGAAACAAGCTTAGACTCAACGTTTCCTCCTAACGATGGAGAGGT
Organism: Leptonychotes weddellii; assembly: GCF_054177405.1. Lineage (NCBI taxonomy): Eukaryota > Metazoa > Chordata > Mammalia > Carnivora > Phocidae > Leptonychotes > Leptonychotes weddellii. Next base: position 125,333,822 of record NC_138374.1, read on the forward strand.
TACTGAAAGCACATCCCCTAACTAGAGTCATCCAGACTTGAGTGAAAATGTAACTGGGCGGGAGGGGCTGGTGGAAGGAAACAAAGGAACCCCAAAGAGCTTCCCTCTCATTGCCTCTTTTTTCCTTCCTCTTCCCCCCTTTCTATTTAAAAATGCACTGAATAACGCTCTTCCCCCATGATACAGAAACTTAGTGTTTGCAAAGTGTGTCCAAGTGGAAATCAGAACACAAGTAAAAAAAACAAAACAAACAAGAACAACAAAACACAAATAGGTTTCGTCACTTTCTCTTTAGCTAGAGATGCAAAATCCTAAGTAAAAGATGAAATTTGTCCTTTTACTCCTTCTTCCACCAATTTGCAAGTGTTAAGCACCGACTTTGTTGATCCTTCATTGTCTCCAAGGGGGAAAGCATGGACAAATGATTTTCTTTTTCACATCGCACCAAGACTAATGAACACACACTCTTCCAAAGAAAGTCTACGCCAACCTTGATGCACAGCTGCAAAAATCAAGCTAAAATTTCAACAGATCAACGGTTAGATGTTGCTATTAATGCAGAAGAAAGAAGAGCACCCGGTTCTTGTGCTCGGTCACACTCAAGGTGTCTTCAGCTACGTGGCCTGGGCACTGTCATCCAGGGCCACTGCCATTGTTTAAGCATACTTTCATAAAAGGAAGCATCTTGAGAAAACAAAAACAAAAAGCAACAACAAAAAAACAAACCCACTGCTAAGTGCAAACCTGGGAAAGCAGGGCACTCAGGTAATCCCCTTTATGGGTTGATTTGATAGCTCAAGGAAATGGAAACAAAGCAGCAAGCCCGAGCACACCAACAGCTGGTTGGGAAATTGCTGCAAATTGTTAGGGGAAGCCGCCAATGAAAGATAGGCAATGAAAAGGTTAGAAATGATAGTTTAAAAAAGACAAATTACTCCAAAGACCGTATTCTTTAAATCGCTGAAGCAAAACATGTTTATTCGATTTGTTTGTATGCCTATTACAAAAATGCTACTTTGGGATTCTAGGAACCCAGTCTGTCAATTTTTCAGTTTCTGCACTTTCATGGTTGCTTAGAGCTGTTTAATGCAAATACACTTCCAATAAGAGATTTCATGCCCCTAAATTACACCCAGTTAAAAGCGAATGAAAATGTAAGGTAAATAACTATAATCAGCCATATTATCTTTCTCTTGGCACCTCTCACTTTACAGGCATATTTAAAGACATCTCCGGGGTCCTATCCTTTTTAACAAGCAGCAGCGGATTTCCTGGAATACTACTTAAGATGCTGTGCAGTGAACATTACACAGGTTAAAATGTTACCTAGAGACCTAGAAGGAACTGCATCTGTTGCAGAGCATTCTTTTTTTTTTTGCTACATTTTGGAATGTCTGAGAAGATGAAAAGGCATTTGCTATGGAGGGGATGAAAAGAGATAAGAAGAGTTTAAGTTTGTCTTTTATGTGCAAGTTCATTGATCAGTCATCGTGAAGAGCATGGAAGTTTGAAAAAGTCACTCTGGGAAGAAATGAATGGGGGCCAAAAGGGAATGTACAAATGAGAAGGACCTGCCGGATTTGCCAGACAAAGAGAGTACTTACAAGTAAACCACGAAGTTACTCTTGGAGGAGAGCAGCTAATGCCCTGACCATTTTTACCTTAGATCACCCCCTTTTTTTTTTCTTGAGTCAGTAAATCTCAAAAAATCAGTGTGCCTAAGGACCCCCTTGTGAAGTGTCTAAGATGCAGAGTTCTGGACCACTCTGAGAAATCTGGATTCAATAGATGAAGAGAGGAAGACAGGAATCGACGTTTTTAACTAGCACCAGCAGTGAGTTTGTGTTCACCAGTTTGAGAAAATGGCTCTGTGATGTTAAGAGCACACACGTTTAAAAAATGACAAGCACCATGTCAAAAAGACTTTCAGTCCATTCACGTAGGCTTTCCCTGCAAAGCACACAATTATGACTTATAATCAAGCCTCCAGGAGTATGATTAGCAAGGGGGCAAAGGGGAACGGGCATTGGAAGCCGAATCAATAAATGGCTCAAATATGTGAAATTACCTTGTTCACCCCAAATATAGGATGGCGTTGTTCTAACTGTCATCCCAGGGTCCAATTGCTTCAGTTCAATTTTAGGAGAACTGGTAATCATTTCCCTTTGTGGGGGGCACAATTTCCGAATAACCCAGTCTTTGAAAAAGTGAAATATCACGTCTAGTTACAGAGAAGTCACTATCTTGGTTGGCTCTACCCACCTGGGCAGCATGGCAGATGGGAGAGAGGTAGGTCTGAATCCAGTCCCATCCTGTCCTTTACGAGCAGGGCAATCTTGGGCAGGACCTGGCTCATTTGTATGTGAGTTGTGCCGATGAGGAATGCCTCCTGTGTGTCAGCAAATGAGCCAGGTCCTGCCCAAATCTGCACAACTCCTATACATTCTAGGCAAAAGCAGACGTCTGCACAATAAACGTAAAACCACCTCTTCACAAATTATAAGGGTGAAATGAGATAATAAAGCTATGCCCTTTGCAGAGAGACTAGAACATGAGACGATGAGAAGTGTGGACCCCTCGCCCCCCCAAAAAAGGAGAAATCTGTTTGTCAAACCAAGTGTCAGGACTTAAATTTCAGTGACTCAGTTTGGGGTGTTATTTTCCTGACTCAATTTATGAGAATTACCGTGCTTTTTAGGTTACTTAAAGAATCATCAACGATTTTGCAGGGGGAGGTGGGGCTGGTCTTCTACACTCTTACTGTGTAAGCCGAGAGTACTGTAGGAAGTTGGTACCTGGTCACTCTACTTGACCAAGAAGTTGTCACAACTTATATTCTCTTGAAAGTGTTGTTTGACTTTAATGATATTTTAGAATGGTTTTTCCATAGAAACCAAGTCATACATGAATTATAGGTCCTAGGTTACTCCACCAAAGACAATTTAACTAATAAGTAAATGAGCCGTTGTTTTTATGGAAGACAGGAGGACCCAACTCCTACCACTGTCCGAGGTGGAGAGGAAATCTTAGCTCGGCAGTGAGAAAGACAACCCCAGCCCTAGGTTCTTCAACTCAACACACCCCCACTAACTAAAGTGTTTCAGGAGTGGAAGAGCATGTGCATCTCTCTGACAGGACCTTGGGTCACAGGCAGGGCTAGAACGCACTTCTGAGGTCTCAGAGGAACTAGGTCATTCGGAATTTATTCTTGAATAAATATTCTCATTAGTGCTAAATTTTATAGACAGTGTTCACAGACAGTATTGATGTTCTTCAATACTGTTGAGCAGTGATTTGAAAGGAATTAGTTGACGCTACTATTTCCATTCCTTCAGCTGTGAATTCTATCCTTGCAAACAAAGGCTTGGAAGCAGGCTCAAAGGCCCTGGGCTGTCTGCTCAGGGCCACTGAAGATAAGGGAAAGAGATGGTAGTTTCTGCTTGGAAATTCTGGGAGACCTAGGGTATCATTTTGGAATTCCCATCGGAACAGGATGTCTTCTGACGTTGCTCTCTGACTTCAACGTGTGAACACCCGAAGGGAGTTACCAGCCATGGTGAAAGTTTTAGGGGCTTTGCGTAAAGTCTCTTTCAGTGTGCTTTGCTCCCCACCTGCATCGACAACAATGCAGTTGCAGATCTCACACGGCATATACAGAAGCTGTCAGAGACACTGAGATGATGAGAACATTCATATGCTTAGGGAGGAACACAGGGAAGGTCTGGCTAAAGCCCAAACTAAAGGGGGTGGCGAAAGAAGGAGAAGCCAATCAGCCCATCCAGAAGGTGGGTCTGGCAGGTGCTGGTAGCCACAGTGGCCCAGAAGGTAGCTGGATTTCCTGCCAAGTTGCTGACTACAGAGCCATAACCCCCTGCTTCATCAACTGAGTTATGTCTCATGACTAAGGCTTACATATCACAATCACTCATTCCAGTACACAGATGCGGGTTTTCCCTTCATCTCTTTGCTTACGTAAATTCCACAATTCTGTCTTTATATGGTATCATAAAGGTGCTTAAGAAACCCAAATTAGTTTTATTACCCTTCAGAATCAGGAACTCTCGAAACCTGTTTGTAAAGGATTTAAATGAGAATGCATAGAATACCCCATAAATAAGCATTTGTTGCACTTAATACAGACCTCAATGGCCAGGAGCTAGAGCAGAGAGTCGAAGAAGATACACTAAGTTATCTCTAAAAATGTTCCAATGCTTCCAGGCTGATAATGCACAGATCTGGAATTCTTAGAGCTTTGCCAAAGACAAATAAAAAATTCTAACTGTTCAGGTTTAATACGACATGCTTACTGTTTCTCCAGAAGGGTAGGGGAATATATCGCCCACTCAAGTTGGTGTTCAGATTGTGGACACTGGAAAGCTCCCAGAGTAAAGCAGGAATGAGAACAATTCTCCTGGAAGCAGTTAGAGAATTGAGCAAAATAATATCTAGGGCACAGATGTGTGGGGTGTGGTGTGTGTGTGTGTATGTGTGCTCATGTGCCTGTGTGGGGGTGGGATAGTGTATGATCTGAAACAGTTCAGTCTGGTTTGAGAGGAAAGAATTTTAACCTAGTGTATAAATTTTATCCTAATATATGCACCATATTATTTATATGAAGAGCTAGCCTCACGTTTTATCTCTTGGTCCCAAATCATAAGGACCTTGACACTTTAAGGAGTGGACCAAGGGTAGATTATGTAATAAAATTTTAAACCACGGCAGCTTGATCCCCTTTAGTTACACTAAGGGCTCACAGGTAATCATAATACATTTACTATATCTCTATCTTTAGATTGCAAAATGCACACTAGGGAGAACTCCAGGACCTGTCACCATATCCAGGTCTCGTGAATCTCAGATAATGACTATGAAGAGAAATAGCAGAAGTCAGAAGTGCACTAAGGGTGTCACATTGCCAAAGGAAATAAGCTTCTAGAATATTCATGCAGGGAGCCCAAATTTCTCACTCATTGCTCCTCGCTGTTGTGCCAGAGGAAAACTCTAGGCTAGACCAGGAGAAGCAATCCTAGATTTGTGGCTGCCGTGGCTTGCTTCTTAATCCTGTGATTATGTGCCCGTGTTAGGAAAACATTAGTGGATATGAAAGAGGCCACGGGGGGTGGGCTGGCCTAGACAAGAAGTGTATCCACCTCGCGCGAACGGTGAGGAGCAGAATCCGCATCAGAAGCTAGAGAGGTCCCTGGGAATGTATGGGGGCTCCAAGCAAAGCCTTAGTTAGTTCATCTAAAGAAAATTATCAACCCCCCTTTCTCCACTTCCCGACAGACAGGATATGCAAGCTGGTCCCAAGACATTCTTCTCTTCCCAGGATATAAGTCAAGTCATCCTAAAATCCAAGTGTATCTCCTCATCTACGTAGCTGGACTCTCACAGAGCCCTCAGTGACAAGGGGCCTACCGCCAGCTCTCTCTATCCCTCAAGTCCATCAGCATGATCTTTACAAGGCTTGTCTCCCAACTGCTATTCCCTGAACTCCTAATTTCCGAATCATCTCTTCGTCCTCCGTATCAACCCTGGACTGTGGTCCACGGTGGTGCCAACCTTGAAAATAACGGCAATCATTCCTGCCTCCATGAAAAAGAGGGGACAGACCAGGGTCTTCTCTGCCCATCCTCCAGCGCATCTCCCCATGCACACCTCAACATCGGAGCTGTCTCTAACACCTTCTAGAGCTCAGCAGCAAGGTGAAGATGATATCTCTTCTGAGACTTCACCAGCTAGAAAGCGGGACCTCCTCTGCAGTGGTTTTGTGGCGCTTACTGAAAACGATCCTAAAGGCCAAAACAATCCTGGATCCAGAGGGCACGCTACATCACGGAACTCGCTGGTAAGTTGCATGGCTACACGTGTAACACGGCTCCCAGACTTGTTAGTGATGGTTCTCTCTTGTTGATGACACATTTGGCCTGAGGTCCACAGGGACGGCAGGCCAGCTGAACTTTCTTCTGTTTTCATGGTCCCACTTGTCCACATAGTACAAAGCGGTCACTGTTTCATCAAACGTCTATGAATCGTCTTTGTGTCAGGAGCATGGCGCCGGGGTTGCTTGCTAGCCCAATTTTCAGGGAATTACCTGTGTAGAATTATATGTTTGTACTGCATATGTGTAAATGCATATGTATTGCATGTGTGTGTGTGTGTGTGTGTGTGTGTGTGTGTGTGTGTATGAGTGCACAGGGACAACTATGAAGGAAAGAACAGACATAACAAGATTACAGGTCAGGAGTGCTCTGCGAGGGTCTGATCCCCTCCCTGGAAGGAGTGGAGGGTGTGAATGTGATTCACAGAGGGAACAGCAGGGAGCAGAGCCCAGCAGAGTTCGTCCCCCCTGGCCTATATACTCACGGGACAGACCAAGCCTCATTTGGAGAAACACCCAGACATGCAGAGGAGAAAAATCCAGGGGGGTGGGGGACATCAGAAGCACCTCGGGAAATTAAGAATGAGAGCAGCGCCTCTGCGGTTAAATGAAATGCCACAGACATGCCATCCACACCCACCCCTCCCTGCAGCTCTGACAGCCTGCTACTAGGCACTGACCATTATTTTAGTAACACAACAAGGGGAAACTCTGCATAGGATCCAACTGTGTTCTTGCTCAGACAGGTGCACATTGCTTCAAGGAGGGCAGCCCAGGTCCAGGAGGAAGAGAGCCTGGGGCAGCTCTTCGCTCCACACACACATGACCTACGGAACCTCTTGGTGGTTCAGTGTCCTCATCTGCAAAACAAGGCTAGTATTCCCACCTACCTTGCAGGGTTGCTTTGAGGATTAAAGATGATTCTGATAAAGCCCCTCGCACAAAGTAGGTAGGACTCAGGAAGCAGTAACCCATGAAAACTCAGAAGAGGGCTACAAGGTAGAGTAGTTCCTGCAAATGCCATCACCCCCCAACTCATCATTAGATGCCATTTCTGAATACTCTTAAGTAAAATAAACAACAAAAATTCCCCTCGTACACGACATACTGCAACTCATGTTCCTAAAATAACTCAGAAGGTTCTAGCTGCAGATAAATTGGTTCTGCCAGAGACAAGTAGTTCAATCAAACCCTCTGTTAAACTTCTAAGTTTATGGGATATTCAGGTACATGGAGCGTGAGATTGCTAAAATTAAATAAAATCATTTTTTTAAAAAGTGTACTTAGTGCCCGTTGTAAATAGAAACAGCTTCTTTTCTCCTAAAGATGCTTATTTTTTCCCCTCCTCTTTCTTAGCTCTTTCCTGTTGGAACTGCTGAGCTTAACAGAGTAAACTTGGCTTTACTTATCAGAGTGAACTCAGGAAGCCCTCAGCAAAGGAGTAACCCAAACACTGGAGAGACGATGCTCAACAAGGAGCCCAGAAGACAGTTCAATGCCAACCACCCCCTGCAGCTTCGTGACTATTAGGCAGGCTTACATTTGAGAAACACAAACGGGTCATCTGCATTTTATGTGGCTGCAAAGCCCAGCCACTGCCTGCAAGTTTACGAGGATGAGGCAGACATTCTGGAGCTCTAAGTGGTTTCTGGGATCTTAGCACCAAGCAGAGATATAAGGAGAATACACATAACAGAAGTCTCCTCTCTTCTGAACTGCTCAAGGAAAACTCCTCATCCAAAATGAGATTAAGGGCCCAGCGCCGATAACTGCCTGTGCGGTTTCAACGCCATCCGGCACAAAACGGCATTTTATTTCATTCAAACTGGAATTATTTTGGAATTCTTGTGAAAATCCAATATACGCTGAATTTTTCTTCATACTCTGCCTAAGGAAGGATTAGCCAAGCAAATTAAAGATGCAAGGGATATTGCAGGGAGCATACTTATGGGAACTTTGGGGTTTCCTACATACTGTAGGCAAGCAGATCCTAGCAGCTGTCCATCAGGTACAGAATGAAGTGTACCCTTCTTACCGGGGCCCCCGAGGCTGAATGTCACCAGGTCTCAGCTTAGCTGCAACCCTCAAATCCAGACACTCCTTCATTCACTACACTCGGATGCTGTTCATCTTTCTTCTGTTCTGTGAACCAGTTCACTCTTTCCCACCTCAAGACCCTTGTGCTTGTTCTTCATCTGCCAGGAACATTCCACCCTCAAATCTTTCCAGGGTTGGCTCCTTCTCATCAGTCAGCCCCCAGCTCAAAGGTTACCCCTTAAAGTTCAAGCCTTCTCCGACCATCAAGCCATTCTCCCTAATACCTCCATCTTATTTTCGTCCTAACACTTTTCACCCTCCGGAATTTTATATACTTCTCTTGGTGTACTTCTTTAATAATGGGATACCCTATTCAACTTTCAGGCCTGTCAATGCTTGGACTCTGTCTTGTCACTGCTGCAGCCCCAGCACTTAGAGCTCCCAATAAATATTTATTTATTAAAGGAACACTAATTATATATTTCTTAAAGAATATTCTGAAAGACCTCAACTTAGCAACAACTTGAGAAGCACAGCATGTACTAGAAAAAAATAAAACATCATACTGTCCTAAATTGTATTTCTTTTTACTCGCTTCAAATGGCTACCTCTCCCCCACTTTTCCATGAGATATGCCCCCCCCTTTCCATTTTATGTCTTTGAACTGGAAGAGAAAAGTTGTCAAACTCTAGATAAATATAGTAAGCTAAGATAAATTGATGGTGTTACTGATAGCTTTATATCCTTAGCATCACTGTGAAGAGCAGGCTCCCCTGAGAAGTCTCAGCCTGTGCTCAAGGTGAAGACAGAGAGCACTTGCCCAAGCCACAGAGGCCCCCCGCCCCATGCTCAACATGGACCTCTGTCATTGCACCAGAGGGCCAGGAAGTAGGGCCTCAACTGAACAGCAAAGCTCTCCTGTAACCTGCTCCATGGGTGGGTTCTGCCTCCTACCACCTGCAACACCAGCCAACCTTCTTCAACAACATCACAAATTCCAAACATATTAACATGCCAGAAACCAAAGATTAACGTTCTGGAAATACAGTTATCATAACAAAGAGATTATGTCACACATGAGTGATTAACTTGAACGAAGAGAACTTCCTAGGACCTGGGACTGAGCACCTAGAAGAGAGAAAGTAAAAGGAAGAATCCAGAGAATGCTTGCAATCTCTGTTATTCCTCCCACTGTCAAATGACTGGGGTGGAACTTCTCTTTCCCTTTCAAAGGAGCTACCTAGAGCTTTTCATCCCTTCTCCCTTCTTAAAAAAAAAAAAAATATATATATATATATATGTGTATATATATATATATATATATGTGTGTGTATATATATATATATATATTTAGAGATAAGGAACAAACATGTTTCTAAAGAAAGAAATGAGATAAAGTGTTAAGCATGGATTCATTCACAGCATCCAGAAATACCTGCAAATATTTTTTGTGTACATTTATAAGTATCTGCCTATATGTGTGTGCATGGATGTACGTGAGTGCATGTGTGTTGGTTGGTGGGGTGGGGGGAGGATGTGTGTACATGGGCATGCGTTTAGAATGCTGAAAAAGTTAAGGTAGGGCCTGTCATGTTGGGCAAATCTCCAAGAGCTAGAACATTCAGAGTAGGTAATACTCCATGTTGTAAACTGCTCATGCAGCAGGACTGAGGAAAAGGCATCGCCTGGCCACCGGCTGTTACTGACTCTGGGAAAATGAAAATACAGCATCTCTGCACCTGTTCACCTGATGGTGAAGGAAGGAAAAGCCATTACCGAGTGACAGGAGACAAAAAACCAAAATCCACTTCAGCAACTCATCCCACTGCTGGTGATTAATCTCACACTCCCACAGGCTGATGCACATTAACCAGATAATTAATAATTTCTTTAGGGATCCGGCTCGGCAACTGTTTTATCAACCTGCACAGCATTAGCGAGGAAATGCTGCATTTGTGATCAGACGTCGGGGACCAGGAAGGGGCTGTAAAGGAACAGCAAGGGCTTTGCAGCAATTTGTGAGCCTGTTTCAAAATGAACGAGTATGGGATGTGCGGTCCAGACTAATGTTTTTATCCCTACTGGTGGTCAACCAGAATCCCCACCAAGAGAAGACCCCTTTGTACCGTGACATCTCACAGATGTGAAATCACATGCACTTTGCTACTCTGTAGACACACTAGAATAAGGCAGACATATATAAAACTCCAGAAATGCATCTTTATAACAAGTACATCATCTGAGACCTCCTAAAATCAAAAGTTTTGAAGACGTGTTTGATCGGAACCATGCCAGCTGACAAAATTTCTTATTCTTGCTGGCTTTCATTCACATCCACCTAAGGAAGGAAGGCACAAAGAATCAAAGTCCATCCTTTTCTGAGTTTCCTGTGCAAACAGATCCTGCTTCTCTTGTGTTAAAACTTGTTCCACAGGGAGAAACCAACTCCTTTTTTTTTAATATATATTTTCATTAAGATTTTAAGACTTTGAGTAAAATCCCAAGGAGAATAATAAATCATAAGGATGGTTATTAAAAAGCCTCACCATTAAAATTTCAATATATTCATTTTCTCTCCTAATGAGAAAAACACGACATTGAAAATATTATTATACATTTTCTCTTAACTCTATCCAGAATGTGATTTGGATGGAAAAGGAACAAGAATGTAATCCATCCTTGTCAGAAATCACAGTAGATGTGTAGGCAGAAAAGCCGGGTTGAGGCCTGCCATGGCCACACTGGGTTTTAGCATTACAACCCTCCGGCTTCCCTCTGGGATGTTATCACAGGCATCCAAACGACACTCGGCGTGAGTTTTGCCATGGGAGTGCTAATCGGGGTGGCTGGCAATCACGGAGTGTGTCCACCTTCTGTGGACCCACAGGAGAAATTTCCCTCAGATCTCAGGGCTCGGATAACCGGGGCCCCTCCTAAGTGTGAATTATACAGATAAGACAAAACTTGGGGGCTCAGAGTGTCTGGGCTGGGAGGAAGCTTGCAGCCAAATGCATTGTCTAGTTCTAGCAAATTTGTAGGAACATATATCGGCGTCTGCCCCCAACACACATTCCAATTTCATCTTGCTAGAAGAGCCTGGTTTTTCTTTTACCCTGATTTTCAGATGTTTTTGTGTTTTACTGTGTGTCCTTAGGACAATCCCCTCACATCATTTTTAGGATAAAATAGTAGATAACAAGTTAGAAGGACAAAGAGAGAGAAAGCAGAAGAAAAACAAACTGGAACACCTTGGGTAAATTTGTTAGCACTAATTCTGACACAGAACGGTCAAAGCTGCAAGGGCCTGGGACTGGCCTGGTGCGAGGCCTTGCGCCATGGGATATTTAGCCCCAGAAAAAATAAAAATATACAGCATCCCCTGTAGCATGGATTTTATTCTGATTTGGGCTTGGGAAACAATGTTTTATATTAAAACATATATTATGGAGCAAAATGCAAATGTCACATGCATATTAAAGAAAAGGCAAAGACTTGAAAAAAAAAAGTTTTGGTTGCCACTGGTCATTTCAGGCCAGACCTCTGCTGTTATGGGCCCAATTTTTGTGTCCCCTCAAAATTCACACGTGGAAAGCCTGACCCCCCAATGTAATGGGATTCAGAGGTAAGGCCTTCAGGAGGTGATTAAGTCATGGGATTAGCGAACTTATAAAAGAGGCCTCAGAGAGCTCCCTCCCCTCCTTCTGCCATGGGAGGACACAGAGAGGTCAACCATCTACAATATGGGAAGTAGGCCCTCATCAGGCTATTGAATCTACCAGCGCTTTGAACTTGGCCTCCCCAGTCTCCATAAATAAATAAATGTCCAATTAACTTATTTATATAAATAAATGTGAGACATCCATGTTTGTTGTTTAAGCTATCCAGTCCATGGTCTTCTGTTATCACAGCCCAAACCGACTAAAACATTCACAAATCACATGCCCAATGTTCCTTGACCTCTGCTTTTGGAGTACATGGGTAGAAAATTCAGAAACTTTCAACTAGATCACATTATGGATAAGAAAAATGAGACCCGGTCCCTTGACCTTAGGCTCCTCACCTCTAAAATGAGGGTAATCATAAATATTTCATGAAATAACATGGGAACCCCATGATGAGATAATCATATATGAAGAATATCACAATCTACTGAGCATTGATACCTATTAAGACTCAATCAAGACTCAATTAAGACTCAGTCAAGACTCAATTAAGACTCAATCATTGATACCTATTAAGACTAAATCAAGAATACATGATACAGATTCACAAAAATCCAGTTTTGGCCAAAACTCTGCGACGTTCCCCTGCCTAGGAAGGCCAGAGCCCAGAGTCAGCCAGTGGTTTGAGTTATTAAACCGTGGTCGGCACCCACTTCCCAGGGGGCAAAATGAGACTGGAAAGACTGGACACTGTAAGTTACACTATTCACTCCTTGAGGACAAGGGCCTGACTCAATTTAGTTTTGACTTCCTAGAACCAAACACAATTCCTATACTAAGCACCAATATATCTGACACTCAGAAAGTGTCAGCCCAACAACTCTTTGTTGAAGTGAAATCTGAGGGACAGATTCATGCCATTAAACCTAAAACCTACCATATGTTCAACTCTGTACTACTGACAATACTTGTGGATGGTTTCAAAAAGGAAACCAAACTATCACCATCAATAACAAACAAAACAAATGAACAAAAACAAAACCCCCCACAAACGTGAATGTGGTATAGTAGAAAGAACCTTGCATTTCAAGTCCCAAGACTTGGCTTAATTCCCTGATTCTTTTTTAGTCACGTACGTTTAAAGGGGTAATCTTAATCATATACAGCCTATTTCCTCATTAAAATAAACAGAATAATAATACTAACCTCAATGTGTTGTTATAAGGAATGAGTTAATATGAATAAGAGAAGAATTTGTGAACTTAGAAGGCACTAAAAAAAATTAGTCACTATCTATTATTACACTTTTGCATGGAAATGAAAAAGCCCTTCTGAAATACACACACACACACACACACACACACACGCATTGTAGGTTTTTCTCTTTCCCAAATGGCTTGATTCCAAAGCAAACTAAACCAAGATCTTTACAAACTAGAAACAGTATTTTAAAATAACTACACACCATCTCAGCCACTAATTATTTTTAGGATTTTACTACATGCAGCTAATTGAAAATGTTCAGTCCTTCCCATTCATTAGTTTTATTACAAGCACTCCAATGAATTAAAGAAAAATCCATCATCACCACCTTCCTTGAAACTTTCACTATATTGTCACAGAGGTCTTGACCTTACAAAAGCAATTCACATTAATTCAACACAAGTAACAGGACTGGACAGAGGATGAAAATTTGGCATTTCTAATAAATAGGACACCATTGAATAAGTTTGACAGAACACTATTATACTCTTGATGTCAGGAAATGGGGCAGACAATGCTTTCCTTGTTATGGTGAGGTGCATTTTATACCTCACTGACTATATGGAGACTCCATTTGACCTGGAGCAAACCAAAAGGGTGAAGTGAGGCACTCCTTAACAGGACTGTCACCTTATTAAAAACTCACCTTTGCACACTGGTAAGAATTGAGCCCTGAAAAAAGATAAATTACAAAGATATCTCCTAAGAAAATTGTGAGACTGTAGGCCATGTCCACACGAAGAAGGCATATACTCAATCTCAGCCAACTCTATACATCAACATAAATGGAAGCTCTATACATCTGTTGCTTTTGCTTCTTGGTAAATAACTATTTATTGAATGCTTTTCATATACAATGTGCTTCATATATATTTCTTCAGCATTCATTTGACCAATACAAATCATCTTTTCTAGTAGGTCTTTTAATCACCATTTTACAATTGAAAAAAAAATTGGAAAAAGTATATGAGTATACTTATACTCATTTGCATGTGGCAGAAATAGGATGCAAACCTACTAGGTTGGCACAAGTTCAATGCTTATGTTTTTTGTACTTACTTATATTTTTAAAGTACCTGGAGGGTACACAAGTCAAACCTCTTCTACATCTGTATGTCCCCAAACATATCTGCAATTATATTCATACTGGTAAATTATATATATTATATATATTATACATACTGGTAAATTATGTATATTATAATATATGATATATATTATATATAATATATATAACATATATATTATCATATAACATTCTGTTAAATAAACACCTACTACATGTTCAATTCTATACTACTGATGATAAAACTATTACAAATTATAAAATTCTGGCACAGTATTTCTATATAAATGCATCCTTCATATTTATATTTTTCTAATCGTACCAAAGGAAAGTATATAGAAGATTATATTCACTATTTTGGGTTTTTTGTCTTTTGCTTCTTAATGTGCCATCATTGCCCCTCATGATCAGTAGATGGTGGCTTTGGAATCACGAGACAAGCACTGACTCCCTACTTTCTTCAAGCTGAAACTATGCGGCCCTTAAGGAACCCTCAAGCAGGCTGAGTCTGTTAACTATTTCCAACATGGAATAAAAATAGCTGCCCTACCTTCTTCAAAGGGCAGTTGTGAACATCAAATAGTCTAGTGCATACAGTATTTTACAATGTATAAAACTCTATATGGGGACGCCTGGGTGACTCAGTCAGTTAAGCCTCCGACTCTTGATTTCGGCTCAGGTCCTGATCTCGGGTCATGAGATTGAGCCCCGCATCCGGCTCTGCGCTCAGCGTGGAGGCTGCTTGTCCCTCTCCCCTTGCTCCTCCCTCTGCTCGCATGTGCGCTCTCTCTCTCAAATAAATAAATAAAATCTTAAAAAACTCTGTATGTTGTCAGCTTTGTTATTGGGGATAATTATAAACTTTGAGAAGGCTTATAATTAAAGCAGTAGTTCATATGGTTTGGGCCCTCTTATGACTTTGCAAAGACTATAGTTGTATCCTGAGGAATTTTAGGATAGGAAAAAAAGATAAAGACACAGTGCATTATATTTCAATACTGCTAATAGAAAACCACAATTTTATATCTGCAAGCAGAAAATGACATGGAAAGCACCAGAAGAGTTTATTTCAGCAGGTCTTAGTCAAGAAAAATCTATTTCAAGTTCTTAAAAATCACATCAACTCTCCCTACCATTTTTTAAACTTTATACTATCTTCCTATACTGCTATTTCCATGAGCTCTGCTCTCATCAGAGGATAAGTGAATCAGCTGGTGGGCAAAAGCTTGAGTTCTAATCTCAGCTCTGACATGGGGGATTAATAAACAAATATTTGTAATGTTTCCTGAAGAGGAAAATTCTCAGGTTTTGTTGTTGTTGTTGTTACTATTAGCAGCACATCCTTATGTGCACTTGGCCCCAGCATAGCATTGCATGTTTAATATTGATTATTATATGGGCTTCATTACACAAACGAAATAAAATGTTACTTATAAAAATGCTCACTCTTCCCCCACTGTAATTTAAACACGCTGCTAAGAGGTCATTTTTCAAACCATTAGTGGCCTTGCAATTTTCTGAAACCTTCAGCTTTTCTCAGAAGGAGCACTCAGGTAAAATGTCTCAGTATGAAAAAGGGCTTTGACCATGTAAACACGTCTAATTGTCAGTTGAAATCATGAAAAAAACACAACTGTACAATTTCCGAAAAGGCTCACTTAGCTAGCAGTGTGAATGGCTTGTTCTTGTGCATGTTAACCCTTGATGTTTCCTGTACTAAGCCAGCAGGGTGCCCAACGCCCTCATTCCTGGTGATCAAGATTGGAGGCCACCCACCCCTTAGTGCCCTAAGGCAGCCTCTCAGGCACTGGCCCCCATAACTGCTGCCTGGCAGGGGATACAAGGATTCAACAGACCCTCTGGCCACAGAGAGCAGACCCCTTGCCTGCGTCTTTGCCCCACCAGAAATCCTAGGTTCTGAGAAAATGTTCAAAGGAGAGGAGGAATTTATTTGCAAGTATTATTTCCCAGACCTTTGTTCAATGATTCAAATATAAACTGAAGAAACTGGAGTGAGAACAGTACTCCTCGCAGTACGTGAAAAAGTGTGGATATTCAGATTTCTCCCTTAACTTTCCATCAGTTTCCTCCATTTGTGAGGTTTCTGTTAGTCTGGCTACTGGCAACCACCATATCCTCACAGAGCTCGGATGGGCGGCCCGTGGTTCCTAGCTGCCCAGAAAGCTTCTGGTTCATCACTTGGTGGGGCTTCTTGAAGAAGACAGGCAAGACGAAACAGCAGGGTCCCCTCTGCTCTGCTTCTGAAGGACTGCCCAGAAGCCAGGCTGCTCTTCACCCCCTCATCTCTGGGTTGGTGTGAAGAGGCCAACTGGATTGCCACAAGTTAGAACAACTTGGAGAAAAATGACACACATTCTACTCTCCTCAAGTAGTGGTAGGTGAGGTGGAGAGGGAAAAGGAAGAAAGTGTTCTTTCAACACGCAGACTGCATTAGTATGCATATATATATGCGTAGTATTAACCTATGTAACTGTCCAACCCAAAACAGGCAATATAGTTAAAAAAAAAAAACAAAAAACCTGGAAATGAGTACTTGATTACAAAGAGAAGTCTGAACTAGGTGTATTGAACTGCCTACACAGGAGGCCGGGTAGTCCACTCAAGGTCATCCTAAGGAGGACTGCGTAAATAACACTGAGGCATAGCACGGTAACGCGGAGCGCAGTACCCAAGAATGGCTGTTTCAGCCGATCAGGACCTTGCTGTGTGGCCGAAGTGCTCATGCTACCACGCGCCCCTTGCCGCGTACTTGACCACCACAAGCTTCCAAGGGAAACGGCCCGCGATCGTAGCCTCATTGGTATGCACCAAGACGGTTCAACATCCAAACTCGGGGCGATCTTGTGAACTATGTATCAGGGGAGGAAGATGGCTATTTTCCTTTATATCATACTTCTAAGAACTTTTAGTCATTTGTGATTCTTTCTATATCTCAGTGTGTGTGCGCACGCGCATGCACGAGCACACACACGCGCGCCCACCCTCTTCCCTCTCTTTCATCCTCAATTCAAGCATTAACCTTTGATGTAACATTTTTGCTCCTCATCAGAATGCAAAGAATGAGCTTCACAGAAGCAATTGAGTTGGGAGAATAAAAAAGATGACATCACTTCAAACGTGGACTTGCCAGAAAACTCTCCTTTCAAGTCTCCCCTGTGTCACCAGCCAGGGACCCTCCACTCTCCCTGACCGCTGCATGCTGCCCCCATTTCATAGCTTTTGATCACCATTTGTTTCATGCCACGGTTCATAACATCTCCCATGTGTGTATGTGTGTGTCGCACTTCTGTACTTTTTTAAAGCTCCTATCTGCCTTCTCTTTATAAACTCCCAAGTGAATGACAGGAAGTCATTAGCATCCGTTATTAGTTTGATAATTCTAAATAATGTCAATACAAACATTTACATGGCATTTGCCCGGGGAAGAGTATCAGGAATGAGAATTTGGGGCGACCTGCTCCTGTTCTTTCTGATGCATGAACTACAAGGTACAAGCACAAGAAGGCCACCCGGGCAGAGGCTGGGAGGGGGGATCCTACCACTGGTATGTTTCCCTTTTCCTCTAAGACACAAAGTTGAAAGTCTTCAAACTTTTCCCTTTTCACAATTCATTCAGGTCAGATGCAGACTATCTTAGGAGGTGTTCACGGATCATTGAATTCTGTTCTGCACCCCCCACCCTTTTCCCCACTGACTCCAACACAGAGCAAACGCAGTGAGAAAAAACATGCATTGAGTCAGACTGACCTGGGTTCAAATCCTACTCAGCCACCACTCTGGTCTTCTTTTGCCGCCTGACTGCTCAAAACTCTGCAGCAGAAAACAACAACCATTGTATTTGCTCATAAGTCTACAACATGGACTCTTGTTCTGTTGACCCTACTGGTGGTCCCTGATGCAGCTGCAGTCAACTGGCTGGTTGGCGGGGGGCTGGCTTGGCTGGGAGGTCAGTCTAGCTGTCCTTTCCTCTCTCCCTCCCAGAGGTCTCAGGGCCTCTCCTGCACGTGTCTCTCCACATGGTCTCAGTGCAGGGTCTCTCCAGCAGGTAACCAGACTTTTCTCTTGGTGACTCAGGACTCCCAAGACTACAAAGGTAGAAGCTGTGAGGCCCAATGAAGGCTTAGGTCTGGAACTAAAACAATGCCATTCTGGCCATGATCTATTTGTTCAAGTCAATCTCAGGGCCAGCCAAGATTCAAGGGGCATGACAGACACCATAGGTGAGAATACAGAAGGTGGGGGTCATTTGGAGCCAGCAACATAGGAGACGACTGCCACCACTTAACAAATCACTTAACCTATACATTTTGATGAAACACAGGTTTCTCCATCCATTAGAAAGGAATAATAATATCCCCATTTTTATGGAGTTCTAATAATTAAACATAATAAATGTGAAGGCTAACAGAGACACTGATACCCAGTAAATACTCTAGAGTCTCTTTTGTGTATCCCAAGTACTTGGATTACCCAGAAATTCGTGAGCCCCTCTCTACCACTGTCTACCCCTCCCATGAGGGTAGAGTCCACAATTCATGTCTCCATCCAGGGAGTTGTGCCAATGTGTAGTACAAATCCGGGCATTCAGGGAGCACCCGGTCCTAAGTTCTTGTTGATTGAGTATGTGACCAAACGAAATTGGTATACACTGTCTCCAACAACTCACTTCCACAGCACACAAACAGATTGAGCTATTTCACAAGAATTTCTTAGATGCGAATGAAAAGTTATCAAATTCAATGTCATGAGCAATCATAGCAGTCTGGAGTTCATCTTCACCTCTTTTTAAATATAGTATATATAGCAAATTTCCCAAAAATATTTTGCCAGATTTCTACTGCCTCAATTTTAAAGCTCAGGCACACTGTAAGTAATATGTAATCCATATGTCTGTGATTCATTTTTACCCAGTTCATCAAAATGCTGTTTTTGTATTAAATGTCAAAATGCCTTTTATGTCTTTATTTATGAGCCCTTTAAAGTTGTTATTTTTAAATGATGGTAGAACATGTTTTGCCAAATTTAAAATTTACAAAGGCATTTGTAATTTCGTTCCAAACATCAGTTTCTGGGAGAGTTAATTTTGTTTACTCTTGGGAAAATTCCTATTTTTCAGATACAGACTTTAAAAGTTTACTTTAGGTACTCAAAATACTCTTAACCTTCATTTTAAACATACTAATGAATATAATCACCTATGTGTGCATGGAGAATTTAGAAAACCGATATGTGACCCACTGTCCCTCTGAAGGAAAACCTCTGTCATCTCATTCTACCTCAACTCTGTACCTTGATGAGAAAAAAAAAAAAATGAGAATGCCATTTGTTACCTATTTGTAAGGGGAAAGTAAAGTGAGGACTTCCTTCTCTCCAGTTCTATGCTCACGCTTCTCTACATGGACACTGTATGCTCATCTTCCTTCTGATGTCAAACTTCATCAACCCCTCTTCTCCTGTCTTTCTTGTCTCAATTATTCTTTAACCTTTCCACTATGAGATTTAAAAAATGCTAACAATCTAAGGGACCTCTCCATAACTCAAACTTCTGTGATAAGTTAATTGCAACTTGAATTAAAACAGAACAGATATATACCCTAAGGCAGAGCATTAGGTAAAAAAAAATAATCTGTAAAAGTCAATGCCATAGAATTTTAAAACACCTATGTTTCAAATAAGAAAATCTGAGAAAAGAGAAGAAAGAACATCTGAAAACCAGGTAAGGTCTGTGACCTTAGACAAATCAAACTCTGAACTTTATTAATCTATAACATGAGGGTAATAAAGCCTTTACTACCCCCATCACAGACTTACTACGAACATCAAGTGAGTAATATAACATTTCATAAACTACAGGCAATGCTAGTGATAATAATTAAATATCTGGTATTAGCTGTTACATATTTTTATCTCAGTTTCAAACATAAACTGATGTAAATCCACTTTATCCCTTAATTATCCATTTCAGAGTAAAACTATTTACAGCTAACCACTAAAGAAACTATGGACAATTAGCTTGCCATAACTTTGAAGATCACAAATGTGAGGCCTTCTATGCTGATTTGCTCAGGTTCATGCTCTCTCTCCCAGAGCCAACGGTTTGCTAATTCCAAGTCACCTGCTGAGCAAAGGATAGTTGTCTGTCCCTTTGTAAGGAAAATGCCAGCTACATGGCACCAATACTCCTGTGCTCAATTTGTCAAAATGTTAATCACTCCAGGAACTGCATTTATGGGTTTGAACTGAGACACATCCTATTTCTAGGCTTTGGTGAGGAGACCAATCACACAGCTAGAGCCCAAGCTCAAACGGAAAACTAGCTCTGAAATGGGAACACCAACCAGGATCAATCCAGTGCTAGGTGAACTATATTTTATAGTAAACAAAGTTTGCTTCCTTAAAAACTTACTAAAACAGAATACACTCTTTTCATTCTTGTCTTAAAGAATGTAAGGAAAAAACAAACAGGCTATCACCATAGCTAGGCCCCTTCTCTGGAAATCAGACAAAAGGAGCTCCTACTGCTCACCCAAATTAGTCCTGCACGTAGGAGGAATATCACGTTTCTGTACTACCACAGAGCTGACCGGGTGTTAATTTGAATTTTAAGTAGTATCAAGCTTTTGCTCAGGTCCATCCCACCTGTCAGTGGATAGGAGTATAACAAGATAATTACTTCCTCTTATTTCAAAATGCCAGACACCCAAGACTTCCATGGAAAATGAACAGAGCACCTGTATTACATTTTATTCTAATAAGTCTAGGGCTGAGTATCACAGACATCCTCTTATGTTATTCAGGGAAATGGTGGTAGAGGACACGTAAACCCTACAAAAAGGTAGAACGACAGTGTGTGATGACTCCAGAAATATTCTCAGGGAAAACTTCTGCAAGAAGCACGATGAAACTGTATATCATTCATTCATGTTAGCAGTGCTTCCTTGGTAAAACAGACGAGGTCGAAATCCAAGGTTACTTAGAGAAAGAAACTAGCAATGCTCTGCTCCTGCTACAAAGCTATTGTTTAGTCCCTCAAAATGCTAAAGATTTTAGATGTAAAAAGATCTCCTTTAAAAGCCATACCCAGAACTTGGCCTTGACATAGCAAGGCATGGCTCCTCGCAGAAGAGCGCGAGATTATTTAAATCTTACAAAAGATTTGCTCAGGATAACGAACACCCGTCAAATTTGCACAGAAGACCTAGAAAACAGAAAACTCTGGCTGTGTGTGGGTGTGCATGTGTGTGTCTGTTTGTCACTACGCACAGCGGTGTGCCTGAATTTGACTGACACGTCATATCCTCTCACCTCAGGATCAGTTTGAATGTTTAATGATGCCTATTTACTTTTCAAATTCCCCATGAAAGAACAGACCTTCACTGATGTCCAGTGAGATCTATTATCGCTTAGTGATGGTTTATAGGATTTGGAAAAGAAATTTTTGGGCTATGGCAAAGGAAGTCTAGGGACAGTCCCCAGTTGACCACTTTATGCACCATAATGGCACTTAGAACAACGCTGCCTTCCCTCCATACCAGATTTCAATCCCTGCTCATCTGGTAATTGGACATCTACCCAAAGATCTGTCCTGGAGTATGGAAGGAGTGGTGAAAAGAAGGAACCACACAGAAAGGTCACTATTACAGGCATTCGCTCCATGCAAGCAGAGAACACCTCATTCCCTGTGTATGTTGAATGCATCTTAGCGCCTACCGTGATAAACCTGCAGTCCAGGCAGCATGATGGCCTAAGCAGGGCATGAGAACAGGGCATGTCAGGCAGCAGAACCAGATTCAAATCCCAGATCTGAATTCCTGCTTACGTGACCTACAGCAGTTTTACCCCATTTACAGATTTGACTCTACTCTGCTCTCTTGTTTGGAAAATGAATTTAATGAGGCTAATGTTATCCTGAGTGGTCCGGTTCCACAAGCCTCTGACTCCAGATATTCAAAAGCGATCATCAAAAAATAACATTTACAAGATCTTTCCTGTTTGATGGAAAGAAAAACATCCCGGAGACACCAGGCCTATCTTTGAGCCGGAGGCCGAGCACAGCTGTAGCGCTGGGCAATAAGCGGCTGGCTCTCCCCGTCTTAGTCACACGGTGACTTCTCGCAAGTACTTCCCTGAGCTTACTCTGCACCCTGCATTCCATCAGTGCAATGAGGAAATGCAACCTGCCTCTCCGGGTCTGAAAATGTCAGACACAGCATGTCCTTCCTCTGCCTAAAACTCCCAGGGGCTTCCCATCTTCCTTTGGGTAAAAGACAGAGTCCTTATAGGGGGCTGCAAATTCCTACAGACCTGACCTCTTACGCACTCTGACCTCCCCCATTCTTCCCTTCCTTCCCTAGAACACTCCAGGCTGGCTCCTTTCTCAGGGTGGGGACACTTCTTCTCCACACACCCACCCCTCAGGGACCCACGTGGCTGCCACCTCACCTCCATCAAGTCAAGTCTTTGCTCAAAGGGCACCTGCTCACCTTTTCTACTCACCTCATCTAGAACTGCAGCTCTTCCCTGCCCCTGCGTTCCCTCCACAGCACTTACCACCTTCTAATATAATCACTATTTTTAAATGTATCCTGTTGTCTTAACTCCCTACACTGGAGCAAAGACTTCAAGAGGGCAGGAATTTGTATCGATTTTATTCCCTGCTGTATCTCTGCAGCAGAGCGGGGTACTAGGAACGGCTCAATAAAATATCTACAGAATGAAGAGATTTGTTGTAAGGCATCAGATAGCACATCATCTGCAAAGCACTTAGCACAGTGCCTGGCACACGGTAAGAACTTAATAAACGATAGCTATTCGTTCTGGAGGGTGGTAAGCAAGGGTAAGATTATAGTCTTTGGAACCCTGAGTGGGCATATGCACTGCTTTTGGCCAGTCAGTGATGCAACTAACACCTGGGTTTCCCCAGGGTACTAGAAGGCCACTGTTCTATTGTTGGGCCTTGCCGTGACTCATTTGCAGGCCTTGAGCACCCCAGTTTCTGCATCTGTAAACAAATACAACAGTATCTACCCCCCAGGGAGAAAGAAGCTAGGGAAAGCTCTGTTTGTCACTTGCTCTGCGATCTAAGGTAAAAGTATCCCCAGAATGATTTAAAACATTCGATAAGATTAAAAACCAGAAAATGTCCTGATCCGAAGGGGCACCTGCACCCCAATGTTCATAGCAGTAATGTCCACAATAGCCAAACTGTGGAAAGAGCCGAGATGTCCATCCACGGATGAATGGACAAAGAAGATGTGGTATATATAGACAACAGAATATCACTCAGCCATCAGAAAGGATGAATATTTACCATTTACATCGACGTGGATGGAACTGGAGGGTATTTTGCTGAACGAAGTAAGTTAATCAGAGAAAGATAATTATCATATGGTTTCACTCACATGTGGAATATAAGAAACAGCACAGAGGATCATAGGGGAAGGGACGGAAAACTGAAAGGGAAGTCATCAGAGAGGGAGAAAAACCATGAGAGACCCCTAACTCTGGGAAACAAACTGAGGGTTGCTGGAGGGGAGGTGGGTGGGGGTGGGGTAACTGGGTGACAGGCATTAAGGAGGGCAAGTGTTGTGATGAGCCCTGGGTATTATACCCAACTGATAAATTATTGAACACTACATGTGAAACTAAGATGTACTATATGTTGGCTAATTGAATTTAAATAAAAAAATTTTAGAAAAAGGATTAAAAATCAGAAAAAAATACTATGATGTTTCTGCCTACCAAAGGCATCTTTCGGCTGGCACTCACACATCCCACCTAAGAGGGTTTTAGCTACAACCTCTTCTTTAGATCAAGCAGCAATGAGGGAAAACACAATCAGACTTTACTGGGGAAATCTGAGAATCACATTTGCCCATTGGAGTAAGTCCTTCTTTTCATCAGGGTAGAAAAATACAGGGAAGGATACAGTGCTAGTCTCCTCTTCACTAACTGGATAGCATCAATGCAGCAAGGAGGTTAACAATTACACAAGTAATTAACATGTCCTTGATTTTCATACTCTAATCCTATAGTTGCAGGATTTCAACTTCGGTCCCAGAGTCCGCGGGAAGAAGAGAGCAGAATGACAATGACTGGGATTGGTGTTGAGAGGGGGCTGGGCAACCGGGAGATGGCTCTGGGTTTCTAACCACTTCCTAATGAGGTACAACTACAAGGGATGAACATTACCAGCGAGCACTCTAGTTTTTATTTTTTAAACGATAGGGTGCCTTGCAGGTATTTGACACCCCGATCTTCCCTAAACCCTCACTCCCACCTCTTCACGCCTGCATGCAGTATATTTGGTGTCACTGTTTATTAAAGATAACTAATGCCCTAAGTCTTTATTTACTTCTGTTTATTGCTATTTTAGCAGGAGTCACTGGAGAGCTGCTATGTTTCTGGTCCATTCGGGTTCCTTAATCACTGTTAGTAGGTAAAATCATCTGTGACAACTAATCCAAAAAGCAGATTATATTTATTTTGGCTACAGTGGCTTGCAATTCGTTAAAATCAACAAAGCCTTTTCATTAGCCCCCTGCTGATGTCCTAAAAACAGACATTTCAAGAGTCTCAAAGCACTGAGCTACACATAGGCAGCCAAGCTAATTCTGACAGATTCTCAGTGCCATTCTGAACACAAAATCTTATTAAACTAACAAACAAGAAACAGAACCCCTCTGCTTTCAAACAAAGGTTTAATTAACATGCCTAAACTCCAAAATCAAAATCATAGCCTCAAAGCTTCCTGAATGTGGAAGCAAAACAGAGACTGTGTCATTAGTTAAGCAAGATTTACCAAAAATCGGGACTTTTTTTTTTTTTTAATAATGTGGTAAAGGATTAGAAAGCAGAACCATGGTGCCTATTTCTAAACAGTTCTGCATGGGCATTCTGGCCTCCCAAAGCTGGGATTGTGATGAACTGGCCTATCGATGGAGGCTGCAAATCTACTGAGCAAAGGATCAAGGTCTTATTCCAGGGTTGCCAGAGATTAGAAACAGCTGCAGCCTGTTTAAGGACAACATCATTCCATCAACGTCCCCTGTGTCCTCCCTCTCCTCCCCTCACTCCTGAGACCACACTGCTGCCTTTTGCAGGCATGTGTCTTTCACTCGCCACCATCCAGCTGTCCATTGCAAAGAATGGCCTCTTTAACACCGAATGGGGTTTTAGGGCTCAGGGTCAGCAATGGGGGCGTTCCAGGAAAGATGCTCACAGCGGTGACTCAGCCATCCCTGTGCCACCAGGCAACGGCCATAATTAATGAATGTATCAAAAGGTCTTCTCGAGGAGCAAAGAAGGTAGACAATGATTTATGTTTACCTAAGGGGAAGATTATTTAGCTTTGTGAGAGCTTTCAGAATGAGGAAGCCCAGAAATATTTAGATATGGTGTGGGTGCCTCTCCAAGCCTGAGGAGAGATTCAAAGAATGGGCAAGCAGATCCAGCAACAAAGGTGGCGGGGGGCGGGGCACGTGCCTAGGAAGAGGTGTTCTCTCCTGCCTCTTCCCGCCACAGCTTGATTGGAGAGCTGCATTCCCATGACTGCCACTGCAATGGAATTATCTGTCAGCACCCCCAGCATAATCCTGAACGTTGTCAAGGATGATTACCACATAGTACTTCATACAAGTCTCTGTCCTAACGCGTGGTTTTCCACTGGTCAACAGGGGAAGCCAAAAGCAGCCCTTGAGAGCCACAGTTTGCTTGGTTCTGAGATTCACAAGGGATGAGGGCATCAGGCTGCCTCTAAGACAAAAAGGTCCAGCTCGTCTCCCCCAGGGTCTCTGTCCACCAGCCCCTCCTGCCAAGTCCTTCAGCTTCCTCTGGTTCATTCCATGAGCAAAAGAGCTGTCTGTTAGAGCAGATAATAAAATCCAGCCTAGAAGGAAAATCCACATACAAAGCTGCTCTCGAATCAGAGTTTCGTCCACAGGGAAAAGTGAGCCACATCTGATACACAAGTTATCATTTTGGCTCTCCATAATTAAAACTATTGTTGCCATGGCAACCCAAAGGGGGCGGCGAATACATGAAAGGCTCCTGTTGTGGCTTTTTTGTTGTTGATACAGTTTGTAGCCCCAGCCTGGGTTTATTGATGGCAGGGCAGAGATGTGACTTGGGCAAACAGCAGAGCCACACCGGGCAAAGTGAGAAAATCTGAAACTCAATTATGTACCCAAGATACTGTCTTCAATTGTCCCTCGGTCCCCAGCCTGCCTTATTCAATAGATAATAAAAGTGCACTGTCTTCCTTATGTATATTTACATCCGGCAGCTCTCCCCGGCACATGGCAAAGCTTCCTGATTTTCTTCTCTATCATCTACCACTATCTAGAGGATTATACTCAAGAAGATTTCCAGGTCATCGCAACAGGTCACTTTTCTGAGCCACCTTATCAGGGACTAGGAACCACATGCAGTTCTCATGCAGGGAAACAAAGAATCCACTTCGTTTTGTAATTTAAACAGGACGGTGCAACAGCCTTTATTACTGTTGTCATACAAAACATGTTGAGACCAGCAAGACAGCAGCCGTAGCCCTGAGGACTATTTCAACTATGTACCTCCTGAGGTTATTCTCAAATAAAAGAGAACACACCCCTCAGTTTTTGTTTTCGGGGTTTCTTTTGTTGTTGTTTCGGGTTTTTTGTTTTGTTTTGTTTTGTTTTAAGCAGGCTCCCTCTTTTCCTGGTTTAAAATGGGCCTGCTCGTCAATGTTCATGATCTCCTTGCGTCAAAAGACTCCGAACCAAGCAAGAGAACAAGGCCAGCGAAACAACCCCACACCCTCTCTGGCAACCCCGAAATCCAGTACACCTTCGTAAGCAAAACCCAGGAATGAACGGAACAGTGTTTCCCAGCCTTGTCAGACCCAGAGGGGCACCTCAGGCACTTGTTAAAATACAAAGTGCCAGGCTCCTGCCCTGGGCACTCTGCTTCACCAGCTCGGGGCACCTCTGGGAAACACCGAAGTCGATGACACTGGCCAGGTGCTCTGAGGGACACACGGCCCCTCCATCAAGGAGTAAAGAATTAAATCCAGAGTCAAAGAACCTGAGGAACTGTTTTCTGGCCCATTCTGCTACACACTCAGCTACTTTGACACAACCAGCTTCCCACCCAGGCAAACTGAGAACATCCATGGAAAAGAATTATTCCACGTACGTTCGCGTGGTTCCTGCAAATATCAAATCCAAATAGCAAATGGGTAGGTCATGTTTATTTGGCACAGGAGGGGAGGAGAGGGAAGTTCTGTTGGGCTTCTAATTTTATTTTTTAACTGAAAGTAATAGGAGAGAAACTAGCAATTTACAACTCAGGTGAATGAACGGGCTCCTTTGGCGGGGGCGGGGGGGTGGCATCAGAGCTGAGCGGGACACCGCACCTCATGGCAATAGTTCAGAGATCCAGAAAAAAAAAAAAGTATGTTTCACTTAATGCCAGGGACAGTAGCTCAAGATGTTGAAAGAAGCATATAATAGCTTCACGTAGCAGGGTACGTGACAAAAAAGGCTGGAGGACGGAGGTAGAGAAGAGAGCTTTCATCTGGCCAAATGAGTAGCCAGAGAGCCCGGCGAATGCTGAATGCAGTTGCTGTCACCAAGCGGGCTCCCCCTGCAAGAAGAATAGCTCACCACAGCCCCAATTACGATAACTCATGGACGCTCCATCTCACCGGAATACAACTTGTTGGGGGATTAGTGTCTGGAGAGAAATTCTCAAATAAGCTTTTACTAAAAGACCAGACGCCTAGCTAAGGCAACTGCTTCTTTTTAATTCCAAAAGCAATCCGCACCATAACCAGTAGTCCTGCCCTCTGATAACGGAGTAAAATCTAATACTGTTCCTGAAATTTTATAGACATTGCTCTCTTTCTAAGGACATGAATAGTATATATACACTGTTCAAAGGCTCGGTTTTTCTCTTTTGTAGCAAAATGGCAAGAGCCTATGGGAGAGCAGAGCCTGGGGCAATGTTCCTTTTTGCTTAGAAGCCACCTGCTAATCACCTGCAAATAATAACAGACTACAAGGGAGGGGGCCCAGAGATGGCCCCTCACCACCATGGAGGGCAAGGGTTAAGTAGAAACAAAGTGAGGGAGGCTTTCTTGGCCTGAGGGGACTCTGCAAAGTGACCAGTGAAAGCCTCCCCAAGGATGGATTCAAGGGGCTGAGGAGCAGCAGTTAAAGATCAGCGGCAACTTGAAATGGGCCAACGAGCTCGACTTCTGAAGTAGAAAGACAAAAATAACACCTCGGAAAAGGTAACACAATCTCAGGGCCAGCAGTCTCTTGGAAAGTGACTTGCTCTGCTCTAGGCTGGGAGGTTGAGCTTGATGGGTAGGGGCCCTAATGAGCCCCTCTCGTCAAGCTGCTTCCAGAAAAATAATGGCACTCTTTCCCTCAGCGGCAAGGCCAGCACCACACTAGACACATTGGACAATGGCACGACAAAAATGGAGTTAGCAGATCAGTAAGGAGAACACTAGCTTCAAACAGGATGTGGCAAAATCTGACTATTCTTTAACCCAAGAGACCCTAGGGCAGACAATTCAAAGGGCATTAAAGGCTTAGGAAAACTGTAACTGAGAAGTTGTTAAGGGAAAAGATTTTAATCCAGTTCCAATCTTTAACTGAGAAAGAACTCAGGCATGTAAGGGATTTTGATGGAATGAGTATGAATAATTATTTTCCAACTACTGAAAAGTCAAGGAGAAGAAAAGGGCCCAAACTAGTCTAGCTGAAGAAAAGAAAGTCTTGAACATCCTCATGCGGTGCCTCATCGTGGCTGTGGAATCTCTTTCTTTGGACTGTGATGAACTATAGAATAGATATCCATTGATCTCATAGCACGGAGGGCTCTTCCTACATGAAAATTGTTGAACAGCTTTGAATCAAGACTTTACTGGCTCCACAGGGCACTGGGGAGCCAAAGTCCCCTTCATCTTCTATCCGGCTCTCCCCTCCTTCTCCTAGATAATGTCTCATTTTGTTCTGCCCCTTCTCATTCTCATCCCCCTCCGCCATTTTGATAACAAGGGAAGGGGGAAAAAATGAGTTTATCTCCAACTACTTCTCAAAATTTACTACCATGTGAAATTCATGGCATACATCTTCATTACCCTCTTCACCTGAGGGCTGCCATGGCCCAGTGGGGGCATTTCCTCCCCCTCCTGTCTAGTCTCCATGTGCTTGGATATTTTTGTTGACTTTGCTATGCACATGGATGATTCCTCAATCTACTCTTGTTTTTGCTGCTTGAATCTACCAGCCGTGGCACCAATGACCAGCCCCAGGTACTAGATTACATGACAGATTTTGTATCTAGGACTTAAAATACTGGTCTCCTGTGAAAACAGCTCCCCTCACTGGATATTCATCAATTAATGAATGGAAAAACAAGATGTGAAATATACATACAATGGACCATTATTCAGCTTAAGAAAGGGGTAAGATTCTGATATATGC
The DNA here is from genome assembly GCF_054177405.1 of Leptonychotes weddellii. Taxonomy (NCBI): domain Eukaryota; kingdom Metazoa; phylum Chordata; class Mammalia; order Carnivora; family Phocidae; genus Leptonychotes; species Leptonychotes weddellii. Next base: position 125,363,228 of record NC_138374.1, read on the forward strand.
TACAACATGGACTTTGAACACATTATGCTGAATGAATAAGCCAGACTCAAAAGGACAAATATTGTATGGTTCCACTTATGAGGTACCTTGAGTAATCAAATTTCAGAGTCAGAAAGTAGCATGGTGGACGCTAGAGGCTGGAGTGGGGGGGGGGAGTGAGGAATCATTGTTTAATAGGTACAGAGTTTCTGTTTGAGATGATGAAAAAGTTCTGGAAATGGGTGATGGTGAGGATGGATGGCCGCAAAACAACGTGTGTGTACTTAATGCAACTGAGATGTATGCTTAGCAATGGTTAAAATTCTAGGGAAAAAAACCCAACCACCCAAATCTGTATATGAATGCTCAAGTCACACCTAAATCAAGCCTGACTGTACTTAGTTTCAGAAAAAGCACGGCAGGCTCTGTCAACAATTGGGGGTGAAACTTTAAAATTTACCTACCTTCCTTTCTTCTCCTTCCTTCTTTCCTTCCTTTTCCTTCTCCTTCCTTCCTCCCTCCCTCCCTTCCTCCCTTCCTTCCTTCCCTCCCTCCCTCACTCCCTCCCTCCTTCAAGAGATACTTCCCAGGCAGTCACTAGTACAGTACAGTAATCGAAGATGGGACCAAATAGAATATCCAAGGGGTGCCTGGATGGCTCAGTCGGTTAAGCATCCAACTCTTGGTTTCACCTCAGGTCATAATCTCAGGGTTGTGAGACTCAGCCCCACCTCAAGCTCCAGGCTTAAGTATCTCTCTTTCCCTTTCCCTCTGCCCCTCCCCACCCACTTGTTCACACACTCTCTCTCTCTCTAAAAAAAAAAAAAAAAAAGTAAAAGTAAAAAATATGTTAAAAAAGTAAAAAAGAATTTCCAGCCTAGAAAGCAACAGTCAAGAAGCAACTCTATGTCCCATATAAGTTAAGAAACAGACAAATGTTTGGGAACATGTAATCCTTCCCAAGGAGGGGATGCTTTAAATAAATGGTTTTTGAGCACAGATCTAGAATTTGAATAGGAGTTAGGCAAATAACAAAGAGTGTATAGAAGAACATCCCAGACCATGAACTGCAGGTATGAATGAGAAAGAACAACCAGATGTGGGGAATGTAAAGCAGTTTGGCTTGGCTGGGGTAAAGGGAGAGCAGAGAGCAATGAGGCCTGCCCAGAGGTGACATTAAACTCTTCAGACTTTTCCCTGAATGCCAGATGAGAATACTGAACCAGACCTCCCGGTCTCTTCCTGGTGTAGGATGCCATTCAACTATAAAGATGCTAAGTGTGATCCCTTTCCAAGCACAATTGTCTTGCCTGCTAGGCCGCCATCCTCCCTGTGTCCTCACAGAAACTATGCCTGATTCCCCCCACCCCAGAATACCCCTCATCCCCACCCACACCCTGTCGCTCTTACCTCACCCCAATTATTAGGCCCCTCATGGCTTCCTTGGATCTCTCTCCTGTCTACGTCCAGGATTGACGTCCTCACCACTGTCCTCACTTCACAGACATTCTGCCAAGTTGATTATGTAATCTTCCTTGCTGACTCACATCCCCTCTGAAGAACCTTTCTCTGACTCACTTCTCCCTCTTCACAAATATCCTTCTTCTTCTCCTGCCGCTTTAATCTCTCTTCTTACTCTTTCTTTCTGATTCAGATATTCTCAGGTCCCTTCTGCATCTGTATTGCTCTTCGGCCACCAAATGCTGAGGAACATGTGAATGTGGCCCATTTCCAATTCACTCTGTCTAACTTCATCTGGGCCCTCTGCCATGAGTATGAGGTGATCCACTTATTCATGCCCGGTGCTCTCTCAGGCTCACTTCCTTCAGAGGTTTATTTAGAATTACGCTCTCCTCAAGCTCCTATCCCCTTATTTTAAGGAAATGACTTTATATTTGATTTATTTTGTGCATTCTCTCATCCCTTGCCTTCTCCTGTCCTTGCTGTCCATGGGTCTGTTTCTACAAATGGGCGTTGTCTTCCAGTCTTTTTTAGGGAGGATGGGACTTCTCTGTATTAAAGTGGAATATGGCCAAGAGGTAGAACATGGTTCTTGCCCTTCTAGAAATTTCAACCTAGTTAGGAACATGATCCCCATATACTTTGTTGTTTTAGGATGAACACATAACTAGAATATATATTATATATCACTATCTATATCATTATAACATATATCACTGTATATCATTATAAAACACACTATTATACTTTGTTGCCTTAGGATAAGTCTTAAATGGTGCCAGGGAATATTTCAATATCTAGGTTTCTTCTTACTGAAGAAGTCAGGGAAGGCTGCAGGAAGAGATGATATGTAAGCTGGTCTTGAAGGATAAGCGGGATTCCAGTAGGCCTGACAAAGATTTCTCTCTCCCAGAGAGAAGGAACTGCAAGTGTGAAGCATGTAGGTTAAACACACAAGGTCCCACAGTGGTTCTGTGTTTTCTTAGTGAAGAGCAGAAGAATACGATGGTGTGTGAAAACTAGAAGTGTGTGATGAGAAAAGGTTGTGGAGAATTCACTGCCATGTTAGTCAGAAAGGACCTCATTATAGATAATGGGATATTACTCTGGAGTGGCCTGCAGTGAGGCTTGAAAGTTGAAACGCTGAAGGCCAAGTTCAGTTAGCAGGGACCTGTCACCATCTGGCCCCAGAATAACTGGAGGAAGGCACATGGATATTAAAGATGGCATGCACATTCCTCCCAATCCTCAAACACGGATTCCTGTCCCTCTTTGTCCCATCCCTAATCTTGTAGGTCAAGGTGTTTCCTACCCTTACTGACTTATGATTTAACTTCTTTAATCCCACACTCAGAGGTTTCATTTCCTTCAGCTTAGAATTACTTTTTCTGACCACAAAGTAATACCCACTCTTTGTGGAAATTTTAAAATTCAGAAAAATAGCTCTCCCCTGATATTAAAAATGCTTTCCCTTGACCCACCCCATGAAACCACATGGCCCTTCTTTCCCTGTCCTGTAAAACATACTGCATCCCAAAGTTTCCAGGTCTCCTTAACTTGCCATTTCCCTCAACTGGGAACCCCATCTACTCCTGCTACCTCAGCCTTAAAGGTTCAGCTCAGATGTCAACCAGTCAGAAAACCCAGTTGCACCCCTCTTTCCCCCCCACCCCACTGATCCAAGTGCCCTCCTTGGGATTCTCATGGCTCTGGGGGTACCCCTCAGTGAGAGCTCTAGCCAAATGAAATGGAAATACCCACTCTGCAGTCATCTTCACAACTAGTCTCTGAGCTATGGGGAATCAAGTATTATGTGGAAAAAACATGTAAAAGATTTAGAATAAAATTAAAATTGCTTTTCCTTCTTTTGAGGGAGAAGGATCAAACTAAGCAAGACAGAAAAATGTGAAGCCACAAAAAATAAAACAAAAAAATATTCAACCACTTCTTGATGACAATCAAAAGCAAAATGAAAACGTAAAATTAAAATGGGGAAAGATTTTTGTAACATTGAAGAGAAAAGGGCTTAATGTTCTTAGTGTGCAAGAGGTTTCAAAAAATAAGGAAAATGATGACTATTTCAACAGAAAAAAACTGGTAAGAGAATAAAAAAACGCAAATTCACTAAAAAAGATACAAATAACCAATAAAAATTAAGATGTTCAGCTTCATTAATAATTTTTAAAATGCAAGTTAAAATAACTATAATACACCACTATCCAATAATAGATTGGCCAAAAATTTGAGTCTGATATAAGTATGGCTAATTAGGAAATGGGTGTTCATAGAAGGCTGGTGGAAGTGCTATTTTATATAATTTTTAAACAACCCACTGACAGTTTATTGTAAAATTACTCTGGCTCAGCAATCCTACTCTAGATATCTCTCCTACGTAAATAAGAACACAAGAATTAAAGAAGTACGTAGCGTTATTGAAATAGTGCCAAAAAGGGCTAAATGTCCATCAATAAGAAAATAGGCAAATATGGTATGTTCATTTAAGAGGATACTAAATATTTACTCACCTGAAGAGATGTATATATGTTTAACAAGTAAATTGTAGGCTTATATGTGCATGTTTCATTGTTTTAGTTGGAAACAAAACTAGTTAGATAGATATCTCTATAACCATTGGAATATGTAGAAAAAGCTATTAATACACTGTGAAGAGTGACTACTTCTGGGTGTGTGTGGCAAAGGAAGATTATGCTTCATCCACCAATTTTCTCTGTTTTCCCCCCAACAAAATATTTTTTTTAACTTTGCCATATGTATCTTTATCTTTAGCACTTTGCATTCCTCACAGTAAATGCTCAGCAAATGTTGGTCAAAGAGAAATAGTTTCCAGATGATCATGAATTCTTAGAAATCTATCAATTTCATCCATTTGTAAACCTAGTATGGCCATACATCACTGTTGACTTGTTATGTTTGTTTCCTGGCCAAATTATTAATAGCACCCCCTTCACTCCCAAAGTGATCAATTGGGATGAGAAATTATATGGTTACCATTAAAAATCTCACAGAAGCCGTTGGTGTTGTTGATTAGCAACTCCTTCCCCAAACTCTTCCTACCTTATCTTCATGACACTGTTACATCATGCCCTCCCATATTTCTCTTCCCTTTCCAATTGCTCATCCTCTCCGTCATGGATTCTTTTTCTTGTTTTTCTCCCTCACACTTACTTTTTCCCAAAAGCTCTTCTTTCTCTGCTTAATCCATGTGATGATGAATATTTTCGCACATCCACGCACAGGGGTTTTCTCTATTTTGGGCTTGGACTCCTTCTTTAAGCTGATTTCCTAGGGGAGACTCATCGCTTAGATTCTCCACACCCCAAATTTTAATTGTCTACAATGGAAGGAGTGCCCTTCTCTCTCCTAAATGCTCCTGCTATTAGTTCAGTTTCTCAGAAATGCTCCCTGTGGCGGGTCCTCACCGGATGTCATGTCTGCGTAGAACAGCAACAGAGCAGATTGAGCTCCTCAGTGGAACCGCCTGCATTCGAATCATACTCCTTTACTTGGCTGGACTCCTACACTTCTCTGTACCCAGTCTCCCCATTTAAAAATGGGATAATAGTTGGGGCACTTGGGTGGCTCAGTCGTTAAGCATCTGCCTTCGGCTCAGGTCAGGATCCCAGGGTCCTGGGATCCAGCCCCGCATTGGGCTCCCTACTCAGTGAAGAGCCTCCTTCTCCCTTTCCCCCTGTTCGTGCTCTCTCCTCTCTCTCTCTCACTTGCTCACTCTCTCTATCAAATAAACAAAATCTAAAAATAAATAAATAAAATGGGATAACAGCAACCATTTGATGGGGCTACTTTCAGGATTAAATGATTTATTATATTTGAAGCACTTAAAAAGTGTGGGGCACATACCAAGAATTATAGAAGTGTAAGCTATTATTCTCTTTCAAGTTTTCTATCATGAACATGTATTAGAATAATAATAAAATGTGTTAAAAATAGCCAATGGCTCCCAGTGATTTTTAAATCACTGGGAGCCGTGTGCCTAACATAATGCCCTGCTCTTCAATAAGAGAAAACCATGGTCCTGGTGTAACTCTGCCCTCTGGCTTCTGTCCTCTCATGCCTTCCAGATCTTTAGCCCCGCTCCCGCCACTACTCCTTATGTTTGTCTGGTTTGTCTTTAATAATCGGCTCTCAGGGGCACCTGGGTGGCTCAGTTGGTTAAGCGACTGCCTTCGGCTCAGGTCATGATCCTGGAGTCCCAGGATCGAGTCCCACATCGGGCTCCCTGCTTAGCAGGGAGTCTGCTTCTCCCTCTGACCCTCACCCCTCTCATTCTCTCTCTCTCTCTGTCATTCTCTCTCTCTCAAAAATAAATAAAATTTTGGGGCGCCTGGGTGGCTCAGTTGGTTAGGCGACTGCCTTCGGCTCAGGTCATGATCCTGGAGTCTCTGGATTGAGTCCCGCATCGGGCTCCCTGCTCGGCAGGGAGTCTGCTTCTCCCTCTGACCCTCCCAACCCTCCCCCCTCTCATGTACTCCCTCTCTCAGTCTCTCTCTCTCAAATAAATAAATAAAATCTTTTAAAAAATAAATAAATAAATAAATAAAATTTTAAAAATTTTAAAAAAATATTTAATAATCGGCTCTCAAATGAAAAAAAGCCCCAGTTTCTGTGGAGTAAATACTCTTACCATGGCTGAGGTCAAGCTACCCACATGGCATCCTGGTACATGCCGTGGGGAGGAGATGGGCAGCAAATGAGAACAGCACAGATTTTTACCATCTAGATATGACAGACACGCCCCAGGAGCATACGTGATTGATTGCAATGCATGAGGGGAAATAATTAGGAAGTGACAAGTTTTCAGTATTCATTACTTTTGTTTTTAATAGGATGGATTTATTGTAAGTTTATGTAATTTAATTTTTAATCATATGTCATAAAAGCTGGCTCATTGAATTTCTAGAAATTTAACAATTGGCCCTCGGGGTATGAGCAAATTCCAGCACACCACTGAGCCCCCACCTCAAACATTCTCCCTTCCACTCCAGCTTTACATCCCTCCTGAACGGGGCTCTCCTCATTTCCCTCCACTGACCCCTGGCCTACCTACTTTACAATGCAGGATTACAGCCCCCCACTTGCCTTCCCTTACCTGGTGATATCAGCATTTTTTGAGGAATAGGATACACTTAGCACCTAAGTATGTGTATTTCTTATCCCTTTCACTGATTATTTGTGTATCATCCTTTCTCCCATCTCCGACTTAGATCATATTTGTTTTAGACCAGTGGTTACCGCTTGAGGAAAAGGAGAGGGACTGCATATTTGAGAATCATTTGAGAACCTGGGGGCTTCTCAAGTTTCACCTTCTGCTGCCTAATTGAGGCTGATACTTCATCTCCCATGTCTACCTCACTTGGGTTTAGAAAGCGACTATTTTGTATGTTACAAATCTTAGCACAATGAATGTCTAGCACATAGCAAGCACTCTGTAATTACTTGTCTATTGAAGCAATCTGACATTTTAGTAGAAAAGTTAAAATTCTATTAACTAACTTAGTGACTGGCTAAAAAGGTGGATTCCTTGTCAAGGTAGGTTTTTGGCTTCTTATATTGAAGTCAAAGAAACAACAATACAGTCTTAAGGTATAATAGTGAGAAAACAGGTTAATAAGTTAGGGTATTCTTTTTAATAAAGGCAATAAAATAAATGTCTGTGACCAGGGGGCAAATGCACAAGCACATTACTGCTTAGGGGATCAAGTCATCGATGCCTTTATTAATGTGAAAATGACTGTTTAGAAATTCCTGCTGTCCCCTTCTCGGACACCTTGGGGACATGTAGACACATACACACATAAGTATAAATATATGGCTTGATCATATACTCACTGCAAAGCATTTTTAAACTCCAAATGGGATGGGTAGGAGCTAATTGCATTAGAGATAATATTTAGGGAGCAAATTGTTTTTCTCCTGCTTACTTTGAAATAACATCATAACTGTCTCTCACAGACCTCGACAAAAAAAAAAAGAGAGAGAGAGAGAAGGCTAATGGACTTCATGTTCCCATGGAAATTTTGGATGACATTAAAACAGTCAAAGATAAGCACCAGCGGTAAGGCATAAAACCTATATTTCAGGACCAGAATTGCAACATCACATCCTTTCTGAAATTAGAGTAGGGATTTCAGATTATCATTTGTTCAAATCATTTGCATTCCCTGGGCACATATCCAGTGGCAGAGAAGTTTCCCGAGAGGCATTCTCAAGCCTCGCTGAGGCAACCACCCTGAAGAGAAGACGCACTTGCAAACTCAAGGGCTGTACGAGCGGGTCTTCCTCTTTTAATTGGTATTTATATTTGCCCCAAGAAAGAAGACTAATTTTCAGGCAGTCTGTTTAGTGAGGAAAAAACTCAAAATTTTTGGCCTCACTTAGCCAGCAGTAAGCTCTCTGATATTCCTCAGTCATAAATAAAGAGCATTGACAAAGACATTAAAGATGGAAACAATAAAATTGTCAGGAAGGGCAGGAAAAAAATTGCCATGATATTCTGTCTCAGTTTACAAAAAAGGTATTAAAATCCCAACAATACAAAAATAGACTTGAACAATGACTTTTTTTTTTTTAAGGGAGGGGGACAATTGCTCCCGACTTCTGAAGATGAGTGTCTTAAAGGTTTCATTGATTAGTTGTTAAGTTTGCTGGTGAATGATTAGTCGATTAGTCAGAAAGGTTTGAATTAGTTACCAGGACTCTGCCTCCCATGAATAAAATGCAGGGAGTGTTCTCTCTCCCACCCTCTGTGACAGATGATATCTGTTTTCTCCTGTGAGTTTGAATTTAAGAGCCACTGAAGCTCAGCAACAGTATATTCTGGCTCAAATGAGCTGAAAATTGCATTCAATTTGAATTTCAAAAATGGAGGGGAAGAAGGGGGGGAAAAAAAAACCCTCAACACTCATCAAGTCTCCATACTTTTCAACTACTTCCTGAGGCTTAGTTGCATTCGCCAGGCTGAGGACCTGAAACCAGGATGTGCTACAGGGGGAAAGAGCATCGCTGGATTCCTGCCCAGTCTGAGTTTAAAAATAAACTTTTAATAGTCAGGATCAAAGCAAACCTCACTTTTACGCACATGCATAATGCAGAATGCGACCCACCAAAGAAATAGATTTATCTTCTCCAAACTCAAATTGGCCTGTTTTTGTTTTTTTTTTCCTTATGTACTTTGGAGGTGATAAAGGTGAAGGTGTTTTCCCTGGGAAACTCTAGAAAGGTAAATTCTTTTCTAAATTAAAATTAATTCCTATTCAGCTCACTTAAGACCCTCATTCCTTGTCTCTTGGTTTTTCTCCCTTCACCTGCCTCACATTACAAAGCAGATGTGTTCTTGAAAAGTTGAGTGAGTGGACATTGATTTTTCAAATCAAATCATATTTTGAAAGCTCTAAGAGAGTTGGTTATTTAAAGGAATCTTATGATAAATTATTTTATAAAGCCAAGGTATTTTTAGAGTGCAAATAACTGTCCCTTCATGCAAAGGCACCGTAAGCATGAGTTTGAAACCCATTCCGGTTCCTTAAAGCAGGGCATACTTGCAGTTCATCAGAAACACAGATTTAAGTATCACCACTAATTAAAACTAAACTGATGTCACACAAAACAACAGATGATATCCCGGAATCACACAACTGAATGATTTTTGGCCAGAACTCCATTTTATGATAGTTTGAGCTGAAGGAGCAGAGAGAACACCAAACTCATTTCAATCCACTTCACACATGGAAACATATTCTCCCATTGCCTAAATTATTCTCAATTTGCAAATTAAGCAACTTGGGTGCCATGAAAAAGGTAATCTGACTTCTAAAGTGCCATTTTCCACATTGAAGCAAAAATCTGCCGAATGCTGTTCAGAAAAATCTGACTTGCTGCAGAGGGTTCAGTCCCGAGCAGGATGGAGAGACATCATGGGCAGCGAGGGCGCACTGATTTCCTGCACACCTACCAGCCTCTGCAGTGGTACGGGGTGCGGGGGGAAGGGGTGGAAGGGGCAAATAGATCACTGATATTACCCCCAAAGAGCTGACCATTTAGGGCGGGGGTTTGCCACCTTTCCCGAGTTGTGGACCCATTTGAGAGTCAGATGGAAGCGGGGACTCTTTGCACTGAAAGAACCCCTCCACATGCTGATCCTGTCGGACCGTCATTATAATGGGGCTTGTAAACGCAAGAGACAGACCTGGGTCTAGTTGACCAACTGAGTAACTGATGGTAGCCAAGAACAGGAGGATGATTTTCCTTCAAACATGAAGTGAAAAAGACTTGATGTCTAGGTATACTGGGGAAGTACTAGGTATTCAATTGGTAATAGGCGGCATACCAAGTACTTTTAGTAAGTTCACAGAAGACTGAATTAGGAAGAGAAGGCTTCCTATCGTAAGCACCGGACAAGACATAAAGAAAAATACTGTATTTTGCTTCTGGTGCATCCCCAAAGACCAGAATTAAGAAACAGTCTGACCCCAACAGCCAGGCTTCAAAATAGCAAATCAATAAAAACAGGTTCCTTTCAAAAGGAACCCCACGATCACCACAACACACACTCAGTGAAGTCTAATTTGTCAGAATATCTCATAAAATAAAACACTCTAAAAGCATGAAAAATGACATTTTTGCATTTTAAAAGACAGAATAAGAGAAATATGGGAGCCTCTTCATTGCGTTGCTAATGAGATACATGCTAGGACCACAGTAAATCAAAGCTATCAAGAGGCCACTTAACCCTATAATGGGCACTACCTGGCATTATGTTATATAGGTTTCAAAATGAACATTAATATCTCCTACTCTTGTAGGGGACAGCTTACCTTTCAAACTGCAACAATGTTAGCGTAGGATTTTTTCCTTACGTCTTCATAATTTAATATTGTTTCATTGATGAGCCAGTAAATTGTCAGCTCTATTCATTTATGTGACGTGAGCAAGGATCCAACCCAAAAAAGGAAAAAAAAAAGTGAGGTCAATTTCCTTGGCCGCTGCATTTAATAAAATCTCCCAGGCAATAGAGTTAAGTACACATTAATAGCTATTGGTTCACACACCCTGCCTTTAGCAAGTCTTTGATTTTCCTATATATATACTCAGAGCCGTCTTAACACTCCCAACTAAGGTACAGTCCTCATTTCTTATTTTAAGTTTTCTTCTATCTCAGCTTTATCAGATTTACTAATCTTCGGCTCCACTCTTATTTATAGTGTATGCTCTGGTTAAGGTTTCAAAGCAGTTTCCGTGATAACTCCCATTTATAACTTTCAGAAAAAAATTCTATCACAGGGATCAAAGGATTGTCTACTTATTTCACATCAGACTAAAAATACATGAATTTCTCCAAATATGAGGGTTTGGTCTCTCATTTCTCTGACCCTCAGAAAAGATAAAAGAGAACAGGTAGAGAAGCATGAGTTTCCTGACTGGAAAAACGTGAAGCTTCTGTTTTAAATAACTCCACAGTGGGTTTTAGCCAAGCATGCCCTTCAAAATACACTTCTGTTCGAGGTAGACGTTCATCAGGAGAAATTCTTAGGTGGATCCTCATGAAACTACCAATGTTCTACCAGTCTTGACGAACAAACATGGCAATTCCATGTGATTTAAATGAACATCTCTCCCATCTTTACCCTCCGCTAAAAGACAACTCTTCAGAGCAACAACATGACCCCTGGAACATCCAGGTGAATTCGATGTGGGCTTGCAGCCCAGGGAAGGGGGGAGGAGAAGCAAAGAAGTTTGTGAGCAATGGACAACTCTAACGATTTCTTCGGTATACACTCCAGTGCAGAAACTCATTCATCAGGTGGCACCCAGGCCATTTTCTGTCATGCCCCTTGAGGCACGGAATGTGGTAGCTGTAGCCTTTGGGGAGTGAACATGTCAAAGAGATGCCTGAATCGTGATGAGGAGAGTCTCAGAGAGGCCCTAAATCACATGCACTGAAGACACCATTCACACCCACAGCTTTTGCCCTTTACTTTGAAGAAGTTAAAAGTAAAATGCTTGACAATTAAGCAAGTTGAGGTTTTAATTCCAGCTACACCTTAATACCCCCAGACTACAAAAAAGCAACTGGAATCAAACTTTGATCATTTGCTCTCATGCAGAAGAGGAAGGACTTGACTACTGAAAGACAAAGGGATATTTTGTAAATAAATTCTTGTAGACAGTGAGAGCTCAAGATCTACTAAGCCCAGAGACCAAGAAGGTTTCCAGTGGAGACTGGAGGTTGGCAGAGTCTAGAATCAGGAAAGAAAGCTGCTCTGCAAATAAAAATAGGAGGATGTTTCCAGGACACTCAAAAAGCGAGAAAGAAGGCAAGATGACACGAATGTGGGAATTCAACCCTATTTATTGCCTGGGACTGTGAACATAGGAGGCCTGTTAAAAAGCTGTAATTTGTGTAAGTCTAAGGAAACATGAGGAGAGAACCCACCCAATGGACACTACAGGGTAAGAAGTCTGAGGGGAACTAATTTAGGTCGTTACTTTTTTTTTTTTTAAGAAAGCTTACAACTCAAGAAGTACAGACACACCTTGGAGATACTGCCAGTGGATTCCAGACCACGACAATGAGCAAGAATTGCAAGGAAGTGAGTCAAAGGAATTTTTCAGTTTCCCCGTGCATATAAAAGTTATGTTTACACTATACGTCATCTATTAAGTGTATAATAGCATCATGTCTAAAAAACAATGTACATCCCCTTTTATAAAAATACCTTATTGCTAAAAAATGCTAGCCATCATCTGAGTTTTTAGCAGGTCATCATTTCTTTGTGGTAGAGGGTCTTGCCTCAGTGTTGATGGCTGCCGACTGGTCAGGGCGGTGGTGGCTAAAAGCTGGGGTGGCTGAGACAATTGCTTAAAATAAGCCAATGAAGTCTGCCAAATCAACTGACTCTTCCTTTCATGAATGATCTCTCTGTGGCATATGATGCTGTTTGATGGCGTCTTACCCACAGTAGAACTTCTTTCAAAATTGGAGTCAATCTTCCCACAACCTGCCTCTGCTTTATCAACTAAGCTTATATTCTAAACCCTTTGTTTTCATTTCAAATCTTCAGTTTCTTCAGCATCTTTACCAGGAGTAGATTCCACGTCAAGAAACCATCTTCTTTGCTCAGACACAAGAAGCAACTCCTCGGGGCGCCTGGGTGGCTCAGTTGGTTAAGCGACTGCCTTCGGCTCAGGTCATGATCCTGGAGTCCCGGGATC